>NW_004524595.1:12108501-12109482 GCF_000260255.1 Octodon degus | reverse complement strand
CCAAGATTTCTAAGGAGTCACACTGATTTCCATAACGGTTGCACCAGTCGACATTTCCATCAGCAGTGGAGAAGGGTTCCTTTTCCCCCATAGCCACTGCAACATTTGTTGTTGGTTGACTTCTTTATGATAGCCATCCTTTCTGGGGTGAGATGATATCTCCCTGTTGTTTTATTTACATTTCATGGATGGCTAGTGATGTAGAGAATTTTTTCATATATTTATTCACTTCTTTAATTTCATCCTCTGAGAAGTGCGTGTTCATCTCGATGCCCATTTCGGGACAGAGTCTTTAAATTTTGGGGCCCTAGTGTTTTTTAGTCCTTTATAAATTCCAGAGAGCAGACCTTTGTCTGAGTACTTATTTGTCATGATTGTTTCCAAATTTGTGGGTTGTCTTTTCACTTTGTTGGTAATTTCTTTTGACGTGAAAAAACTTCTCAGTAAGAGCAGGTCCCAATTGTTAATTCTTTCAAGTGATTCCCTTGCGTTTTGATTTTTGTTCACGAACTCTTTGCCTATCTCTATGTCTTCAAGAGTTCCTCCTACTTTCTCTTCCAGGAGATTTAGTGCCTCTGCTTTAATGTTTAGATCTTTAATCCATTTTGACTTTAGCCTAGTGCATGGTCAAGTTTTAGTTTTCAGTGTATAGAGAGCCAGTTTTTCCAGAACCATTTGTTAAAGAGGCTATCTTTCTTCCAGTGAATATGTTTGGCCCCTTTGTCAAATATAAGGTGGCTGAGTGAATTTGTAGGAGTTTCAGCATCTTCTAGTCTATTCCATTGATCCTCAGGTCTATGTTGTTGCCAGTACCATGCTGATTTTATCACAGTAGTCTTCAGTATAATTTCAAGTCAGGAATAGTAATGCCTCCTGCCTTGTCTTTATTCCCCAGAATTGCCTTTGCTATTCTAGGTCTTTTCTGGTTCCAAATAAATTTTGGGAATGATTTCTCTACCTCTGTGAGGTATGTCGGTGGTA
>NW_004524595.1:12105817-12107626 GCF_000260255.1 Octodon degus | reverse complement strand
ATCTTCTTGATGATTTGCTGTATTCTATCTGCTAGTATTTTATTGAGGATTTTGGCATGTATGTTCATGAGGGAGATCGACCTATAGTTCTCTTTTTTAGTTGCATCTATCCCTGGTTTTGGTATCAGTATAATACTTGCTTCCAGGAATGATTTTGGGAGGATTGCTTCCTTTTCAAATTAATGGAAGTGTTTGAGGAGTTAGGGACTACATCTTCTGTAAATTTCTTGTAGAATTCAGCTGTGCATCTATCCTGACCTGGACTTTTCTTTTTTCGGTA
Source organism: Octodon degus (assembly GCF_000260255.1). Lineage (NCBI taxonomy): Eukaryota > Metazoa > Chordata > Mammalia > Rodentia > Octodontidae > Octodon > Octodon degus. Next base: position 12,107,346 of record NW_004524595.1, on the reverse strand, counting down.
GTTTTTTTTTGTTTTTTTGTTTTTTTCATCTCATATTTCATTGGCTCTTATTCGGCTATTGAGAGTGGTTATATCTTGTCGATTCAGTTGTGGTAATTTGTACCTTTCTAGGAATCTGTCCATTTCTCCTGTGTCTTCTATTTTGTGAGAGTAAAGATTCTCAAAGTAGCTATTGATAATCTTCTGAATTTCCACTGGGTCTGTGGTCATTACACCCTTTTCATTCCCTATTGCTTCTATTTGAATTTTTTCTTTCCTCTTTTTGATGAGGTTAGCTAGGGTCTTATTGATTTTATTTAATCTTTCAGAGAACTAGACTTTTGTTTCATTAATTCTTTGAACTGTTTTCTTTATCTCAATTGAATTAATTTCTGCTCTAATCTTTATGATTTCTTCCCTTCTATGGGCTCTGGGTTTGGTTTGCTCTTCCTTTTCTAGTTGTTGAAAGTGCAGCATTAGGGTATTTATTTGTTCCCATTCTGTTTTCTTAATGTGTGAGTTCACAGCTATGAATTTCCCTCTGCGAACTGCTTTCATCGTATCCCATAAATTCCAATAAATTGTGGTTGAATTTTCATTGAATTGTAGATATTGTTGAGTTTCATCTGTGAACAATTGCTTGCTGAGTATGTCATTTTTAAATTTCCATGTATTTGTGTGATTTTTCTTTTGTCTTGTTGTGTATTTCCAGTTTCATTGCACTGAGGTCAGATAATATGCATGGGATAATTTCTGTTTTCTTGCATATACTTAAGCATGATCTATGGAACAGTATGAGGTCTATTTTAGGAAATGACCCATGTGCAGTTTAAAAATATGTATATTCAGCTGGGTGGAACATTCTGTATATGTCAACTAAGTCCATTTGTTCCAAGTTCTGCTACTTCTTTGCTAATTTTTTGTCTGGTTGACCTATCTTTTTTGGGATAAGTGGGTGTTAAGGTCTCCTGTCAAAATTGTTGTATTGAATATGAGATTTTTCATGTGCATTAAGGTTTGTCTTATATAGTTGGGTGCTCCCGTGTTTGGTGTTTAAACATTTATGATTACCTCTTCCTCTTGAATTTTTCCCCTAACCAGTATATAAGTGGCCTTCTGTATTTTGTTTTATCATTCTTGGTTTGAAGTTGAGACTGTCTGAGAAAAGGATTGCTACCCCTATTTTTTTTTCTTATGTTCTGGGGCATGCAGTATTGTTTTCTATTCTTTGACTTTCAGTCTGTGAATTTCTTTTTGAATTAAGTGTGTTTCTTGTATGCAGCATATTGTTGGACTGTGTTTCCTAATGCACTGTGCCATTCTATTTCTTTTAGTTGGTGAATTGAGTCCATTTACATTGATGGCTATAATTGAGATGTATTGATTTATGATCGACATGTTATTTACCTGCTGTTGTTTACTCCTTTTTTCCCCCTGTGTTTGTTTGCCCCTTTTAGTGGGTTCCTTCTGTTCTCATTCGTGGAGTTCTGATCATTTTGGTCCCTCTCTAGAACACCTTTCAGTAGTGTGTGTAGGCTTGGTTTTGTCAT
>NW_004524595.1:12099594-12105618 GCF_000260255.1 Octodon degus | reverse complement strand
TGGTCTTTTTTTTTTTTTTTTTTTTTTTTTTTTCCAGAACCAGGGATTGAACTCAGGCCCTTTTGCTTGCCAGGGAAGTGCTTATTCCACTGAGCCATCTCCCCGATCCCAGCTTAGTGTGTTTTTAATTGGGTTGAAGTTATTTGGAATTCTGTATACTGAAGTTACCTGAATATTAGATTGCTTCCTCATTTTTGGGACGTTTTCTGGTATTACTTCTGTCCATATTCTTTTTATATCATTTGTTTTGACACCTTTCTCATTGCTGCCTATTAGTCTCACATTATTCATCTTTGCATCATCTTGCAGGTGATGGATTATTTTTCCTGCATCCTAGTTTTTGTTTTTGTTGTTGTTGTTTTTTGTTTTTCTTTTCGTGGAACCTGGGGCCGGGGAGACGGCTCAGTAGGATAAGCGCTTGACTGGCAAGCTCAAGGATCTGAGTTCAATCCCTGGTTCTAAAAAAAAAAAAAAAGTTTCTTTTTGTGGAACCGGCAATTGAAGTCAGGCCCTTGTGCTTGCCAGGGAAGTGCTTATTCCTCTGAGCTATCTCCCCAGCCCTGTCCTAATTATTTTTAAGAGATCTTTTCACTAGCTGTGATAGCATCTTCAAGATCTGAAACTCTATTTTCACTTTCATTCAAATGGTTTTGCAAGCTTGTGATTGACATTTTAAGTTCCTCTATATGTCTTTGACTCTACTTTGTGTGCTCTATTTCTTTCCTGTATTGCTCATTCAAGGAATCCATTGCTTTTCTACTCTCATCTATTTTTATCAGTGTCTTCTTGAGAAGCAGTTATTAATTCTTTTACTTCAGAGATTATTTCTGATCTGATTTCCTCTATGCTTCTGCATTTGATTCTTTACTTCAGATGCTATTAATTCAGAGATTCCTTTTTTATTTCAGAAATTAATTCTTATCTGAGTTCCTCTATACCTTTCTGCTGTTGTTTCTTTACTTCCGACACTATGAATTCATACATTTCAGCTGAGTTAGTGTCCTCTGCATTTGTTCTGGGAGGGCTTGAGGTCTGAGATTGCATTTTGCTCCTTCTCTTTGTCATTTCCTATAGCACTGACCTCTGCCCTTTGTTGTAGATCTTTGCTGTAGTTATAACCTTCGCACGTACTGAAGTTCAGGTGCAGCTCTACAAAGTTTGGACTTATCCAGTTGTGTCTGGGTTGGTTCTAGCTGTTGTATTCAACTCCTTCCTGCTGTAGCCCTTGGAAGTGAACCTGTTGTGCCCCTGTCCCAGGGGGAACAGGGGACCTCAGAAGCTCTCCCACACATTCGCCAGGCCTGGACTTCAGCTGGATCTGGTTTATATTTTCTATCTTTAAGGTTTTTCTTTAATAGAAGCAATGCTTACATTTGCATATTAGTCCTACAGTAATCTCTTTAGAAATTTTTTATTGAATGCCTTTCTATTTAGAATTTTCTCCTGTGTTTGAGGTGTTATTTTTGTTTTTATTTATAAATACAAATTTTCTTTCTGTTTTTAAAAATATTTATTTATTTTTACATTGTGTGTGTGTGTGTGTGTGTGTGTGTGTGTGTGTGGCCAGCTCAGCCCATCAGGGGGTGGGGCTGGCTGGCATGTGGTGCTGGGGGATTGAACCACGGTCCCTGTGCTTTGCTAAGCTTGTTTCAAGTAGGTGCTTTAGACCACTGAGCCATCTCTCCAGCCCCTCTTTCTTTTTTTATAAGTATAAATTTTCCTGCTATGGATTTCCTTGAGTTTTTGGTTTGTTTATATCCTGTTTCTGATGGAATGATGAGTAGACAGTTGTCTGTTAAGCAGGTTGATTTGCCAAGATACGTGATCACCATCTTGTGCAGGATGTCATTGAGATATATATTCATTGGGTGACTATGCTTTCAGGGTGAATATGTTTTTGTCTTTAACAATAAAGTTATTGAGAATGACTTTTTCTGCCCTTCTCAACAAGAGATTATGTTTTGTACAGCACTGAGATCAAGTTTGGCCATATGGTTTGTTTGGACAAGAAAATGTTACCAGGTAGTTCACTGTGGGCTTCTACTCTTGTGGGACAATGCAATCCTTCTTTCTTTTTGCCCAGGATCAGCTTCCTCCTCTCCTCTCCTCTCCTCTCCTCTCCTCTCCTCTCCTCTCCTCTCCTCTTTCTGTTTCAGACAGGGCTATTCCTTTTGCTGGGGTTCCATAGTGCGGGTGTGGAGTAGAGGTGCAGCCAATCACTGATGGTCATATAACGGGGCAGGAAACTGGGCTTTGTTGTTGGAAACTGATGAGATTTGGGGACAGCAGATGAAGGTAGCAAAACTGTCTGATATAGCATATATTGCATGTATAATTATATATTCCTTAATTTCGTTTTTCTATTTCATATTACATATAATATGTAAAAAATATATCATGTGTGCCTAAAATATGATATAGTGACTTTTTTTTGAAGAAATAACAGTGAGTACACTTTATGGAGCCTGAAGTATGAGTTTTGTGATTTAAATTATTATTATAAAAATGCATAAATGTTTCTTTATTTTTATGGCACATTTATGGATATAGTTATGATGTGTTAGTTCGTAAGTCTTTGATCACAAAGTTCCCTTATTCTAAGGCCATTGTTTTTCTTTGCCCTACACCTATCAACTTTGTGATGTGGTTCTAAAAATGTAATTGTATAAAAGGACAGTGATTTCCTTGTTTGCCATTTTAAAAATCTAATTCTATTGTTTTAAAACTAATAGAGAGATGACTATAGTCATAATGACATAATATATTTAAAAAATGGAGGCTATTTTCAGTAATTATCAGATATACAAACAGGATCAGATATGAAGGTAAATGTTTAGAACTCTTTTAAATAAGAAAAAGAAATTATTCTAACATTTTATTGAATATGTAACCAGGAAGTCAGGTAGTAATTACAGATTCCAAAGTGAACATCATATTTTGATACCATGCATTAGCTGTTTTGAAAATTTTGCTTAATATTGTCTCTAATTTTAGTTTAATACTTCTCACCATTAGATGTTACAATATATGATTAAGATACTATCTGCCTGTAGTGTATTTCTCTTTGATCCTAACACCATATATTTGATACCATGTTATGTCGTTGACTTATCAAGTACTCATATAATTCAGTCTTTTTTTAAACATATGTCTCAGAGCTAGATCTAAGCAAACATATATTGATGTGAAAAGCATTTAAAGATAGTTATTAGGTTTAATACCTCCTACATTGCCTTGTTATATTACATGGCAAAACTGGTATATATGAAAATTTGGCTCATGTTCTAAACTTGTTTTAATAAACCTTAGTTCTGTCTATGGTAGTACAAATCTGAGTTTCGGTAGACTAATCTCTGAGAAATCAAATGTGCCTATGAAAAAATAACCCACAGAGGAATTGTAACAGAGGGCCATATGATTTGCATTATTAGTACTTTCCATGTAATAATTCTACACATTGTTATCATTAGCAACACTCTTTCAATCATGAATATCACCAAGTTCAGAAGAAATCATTTCTGAATTGTCTCTATTAGACCATGATCAAGAGGAAAAAATACAAAACTGAGTTTTTCTTTAGTGTTGTGTCTGACATTTTTAAATAGACTCATTTTCTGTGGTTTCATGTGACCTATTACATTTGTCACTGGATGGCAAGGAGGCCTGTCTCTCATTAGCACTTCCGCTAGCAGTGGAGAAAAATATCCTGGAAGAAGAAAAAGTTTCAGGCTCCCTCTGGATTTGGAGGCATTTGCTGTTTTGAAAATTTTGGTGAATATTGTCCCTAATTTTAGTTGAATACTCCTCACCATGTGATGTTACAATATATAACTAATATACTATCCGCCTATAACTATGTTTCTCTTTGATCCTAAAAATGGTTTTTGATTTAAAAATTGGCTGTCTATTCTGTTAAGGGCAAGACAGGATTTAACTGTGTGGGGGAGAAAAGTGATGTATAAAAGAACAAAAGAATAGATCAGAATTAAATCTGTTACTTTTAAAAAAACTTTTGTGTTTTACTTGATCTTGATAAACACCTATTAATTGTACACTGGATGTCACATTGACATCAGTTTTCCTCCCATTTATCTGAGCTTCAGTAATCACTGGTGCGACTTCTGCAAATCAAGGGTGTGTCCATGTTGAGTTTGTTTCATGTGTGCACACACACGCATGTATTGTCTTCACAGGAGAATCTCAGTTATTTGCCTCGCTCTTCCCTTTCTCTCCTATCATCAGCTTTTAGCATTCTTTAGTGACTCTACTGGGAGAAATCAGTTGGGGTAACACGAGTGCATCTCACTCCACTTGCTGATGGACATATTCTAGTGTAAGTGTCACTTTAAGGCTTAAAGTTGCTTTTCTAATTAGCCAGGCAGGGTGGCATTTGTCCACTGTCCCAACTGCTTGGGGGACTGAGGTAGGAAGATCCCTTGATTCTGAGAGTTAAAGGCTAGCCTGGGCAACATAGTGGAACAAAGAAACAACTGCTTATTAGTTTCTTCTTAAGTGGAAGATGAAACTTCTACTTCTTAACATGGATAGGAGGTTTCCCATATTCCCCTCCAAAAGTCTAAGCCATCTAGAACTTCCTGCTTGCAATAGCTTGACTCTTTTCATACATCCCATTGTGTGGCCTGATTGTTCTACAACATATGGGTAGGCTAATTAGTTGTTTTAGTCCCTCTTATTTGAGTTTGCATGCTTCCTTTCAGTGCAGCCCTCCTCCCTGCCTCAAGCCCACTCTATTATTCACTGTCCATCACACACTGCTAAAACAGAAATGGCTAATTTATTGCCAATCCAACATCCAGTCTCCCATCCTTCTCTCATAAAAGAGTTGTAATTTTAAGTTGGAGTGTCACTTGGTCCATTTTCCAACTTTCTGGTAGCCAGAGGACAGAGTTCTTGCCAATGAAATACAAATAGATGTTGAGTGGGACTTGAAAAGTATCTTCTCCAAAAGAGGACAGATAGCTGACTCTATAGACCTTTTTTGGTCTTTATATCATTTTCTCTCTGCTCTGTCTCAACATGGATGTATTGGCTGACACTCCAGAAGCCATTTTGGACCATGACACTCTCTCAAGAGTAAACATCACATATGAAGGTGAGGCAGAAAAATGAAAGCATCTTGAGGCTGATACTGTAAGACTGCCATACCAGCTTTGGACTGAATATACTTCTGAAATTCTTGTTAGAGGGTGTCTTATTTTGTCTAACCTACCTTTGTCGCAACTTTATTGTATCTCTTATCAGCACCAATTCTGTGTATATGGGTTACTCAGCATAGAAACCACAGAGGCCAAATAGGAATTTGAAAGAGCCGTTTATTACTGAGCTCAGGACCACCAGTCAGTTCTCACACAGGAGAAGACTGAATGGCTCCTAGCCCAGGGAACAAACAAAAAAACACATCCTATTTGGTAAAACAAATTCATCATCTGACACAGAACAGTACCTTCAGGGACAGTGTGACCATTGCTCAACATATTTTTCTGGGATCATTGGTCAGTTCCCTTTTGTTACATATCTGTGCACTTGAAGTTTTGTACAAAGAGGTTACAAGAAGTTAGGCACATCTAGCTGTTCTTACAAGATATCTCTTAAGCTGACTATGCTTACAAGAGCTAGATTAGGGAGGGGAGGGAGACAGTTACTCATTACTAAACAGCCTTGAACAGAGGGTGAGAATACATTCCTAAGAGTAGATAATAGGAAGCATAAGGAAATCTAATAGTTTTTCATAGTTATAGCACAGAATTCAGTTGACCCATTAATTCTAATCTTGGCTAATTATCCTGAATTGCAGCAATTACCAAAACATATAATATTGCCAGAGCACAGGCCCGGCGAGGGAGTGAGACGACATGGGGCCTGCGGATCCTCATTCGACCTAGGCTGCAGGCCCAGCACGGAACCATTCAGCAGAACTCCCTGCAAAGAGGCTAGAGGCAAGACCCACCCAGCTGATTCAGGAGCAGAAATCTTGCCAGAGAGACACAAAGGGTTCAACTCTAA
>NW_004524595.1:12084915-12097986 GCF_000260255.1 Octodon degus | reverse complement strand
TTAGTACTTCTTTGCTATCATGAAAACTTTTCCTTAGTTCAATTGTTTTGAAACATTTAAATTTCTGAATATTGCTTAATCTTAATTTTTGTTCTAAGATGTATACTGTATCTTTGACTTATAATTTATTTAAAAGACATTGTATGATATCTTCTAGTATTAGAAACTTTAAAAAGTATATTTCTGTTTTCTGTTGACTTAAAAAAAAGACGGTTGTACCTATAAAAATAAATAAATAAATAAAAGGAAAAAAAGCAAAACATATGATATTTATCTTTTAAGATACATCTCACTGCTATATATTTTCCCTGGGCTTATCAGCACCATTTCTGTGTATATGGGTTACTCAGCATGTACTCATACAACATGATTTTCATGCTGAGACCTGCCAGTGCATAAATTTTGATTTGGGGAAATAAGGACAGGATCTACCCAAAAGGCCATTTCTGGTATCTATTGTTTCAAAAAAGGAAAGTCTTTAGATAGGACTAGAACATCTGGAAGAGATACTCAGTAGATAACAGGAACCATTGGGTCTTACTGTCTTTGAACCTCAGTTTGGAGGAACCTGTGTTTCTATAAGGATACTTTTAGGTAAGAAGTGTTGGAGGGTGTTTTTCTTTCATAGAGATAAGTGTAGCCTTTGTCTGAGTGGGACCCTGGTAGTGTATCACAAGTTGATAAAAAATCAGTTTATAAGCCAATTTCTTCTAGATACATGTGTGTATCTCCTAAACTTTCAGCTTTACCTGTGTATTATTCAGCAGAGCTGAGGTTTTAGGGTTTGGATATAAACTGTGACTCAAAAGTCTGATGGGCTGGGGAGATAGTTCAGTGATCTAAGTGCCTACCTGGCAAGCATAAAGACCCGGGTTTGATCCCCAATACTGTGTGCTGTGCCAGCCCCAGAACCCCAGGTGTTCTGTGTTGGCCATTGAAACTGGGCATGGTGATGCACGCTTATAATCCTAGCACTGGGGAGGCTGAGATAAGAGGATCACTACGAGTCTGAGCTGCATAGTGAGACTCTGTACCAAATAAATAGATAAATAAATAAATAAAATAAAAAAGATTAACAAATAAAACCAAATGACTTTTTTTTAAAGCTCATGTTTGCAGCAGTTTAGAGGTAGGATGAACTAGAGAGGTTATTAGATCATGAGGTGCTAATCTAACCTCATTAGTGTGATGTACTTTTAGGAATGTGGCCTAGTTGGAGGGAGAAACTGTTGGGGTGCCTTTGGAGGACATATCTTGTCCCCATACCCTTCTTATCTGATTCTCCCTCCCCTCTTTGATTCCTGGCCATTGAGAGGGAGCAATTTTGCTCCACCATCATCCCCTGCTGTGGTTTTGCCTCAGGACCACAACAATGGAGTCAAGAAATAAGGGACTGAAACCTGTGAAACCATGAACCAAGGGTGTCTTTCCTCCCTTCAGCTACTTTTCTCAGCTATTCTGTTACAGTGATAGAAAGGTAAGTGATACCCAAGGTGGGTTGTGTCCATTGTGGGCCTGAGGAGATGCAGAGTCCTTCCAAATACAGGATGATGTAAGACTGAAAGTTGGACAGTAAGGAAATTGAGGGGACTGAGTGAGTCAGGGGCCAATGATGCCTTGCACCAAGAATGCCTGGTTCTAGGACTAGGTCCTCTATTAGAGAATGCTGAGATTCCTTTCAATTGTGAACAAAAATGGTGTTAGTTCTGGAGGGACATGTGGAAGCCATTTGGTCTAACCCTCTCTTTTTGCAGATAAGGAACTGAAATCCATAGAGTGTATGAACTTGCTTATATTACTGCAGAGCCACTAGCTGGGGGTGGGGGAACTTGGTAGACCTGGAATGGACCATAGAGAAAGGAGACGATATGGCTCAGATAATGTCCCTTTTGAACAAGAAGCCAAGGTAGTCACTACCCAGAAGTCATGAAGAGGTAAGTTACTATTCACAACCTGTCTAAACTCCTCTTGATTACTCTCTGCATTGAAGAGGTATGCTTCTTGTTCTTGATTTTACTTGCTTAATTAGAAACTTCCTTGGCAGTAAGAGCTTGGCAGTTACGCCACTCAGCAGAAGCAGTAATGACCTTTGGAGCTTTTGGTTGTTTTTTTTTTTTTTTTATTTTCCTCAGTGCAGGACAACCTTTTACCTAATGCCCTAGGTCATTCATGCTCTATCTGAAGTAGAAGGTATCATCTTAGTGGTGAATCATAGCAAAAGGTTTAGGACTCTAGAGTTAGGTTGAATGAAATCATTTAAAAATCACTACCACACCATGGACTATGGTAAAGCATATCTCACTTGTTTGCCCAGTTGGGAAGTCATGGGTGCATTGGAAAAAGGAGCCAGAGTTGTTTCCTGTGAAAGAAATGTCCTAAATCAGGGGGTTAAAAGTCAAGCTCTCATAAGTTGGCAGGGTGCACCCACCCATGACAGTTTACTTTGACAATAAATTTTCAACTTGAACTTATTCCCCTCCACTTTCTCATTTTGTGGCAATGGCCCATCTAGGTGAATACCATCCTTGCTTTATTTTCCCCATAATAATTTTTGTAATGGAAATTTACTCTGGGGATCATCAAAGAAATGGTCTAAGGCATGGAAATTGACAAAGAAGATTGACATGTGTGTCCTCTTCATGAAGTGTTAGATTTTTCTCATGTGCACATGCAGGATTGTCTTGTAGTGGACAGGTATGCTCTTTTGAGTAATTTCCTGCAGAAGTAAAAATTAACTTGTACAACATGATCATAATGCATATGATTATTGTCTATAGCAGTATAAATAAATTTTGTCTAGTAGAGAATAAATTGATTTCTATACTATAAAAACAATCATAAGCATCAATATTTTTTGAGCTTTGGAATATTAGCCAATTTTAGATATATTATCAAAGTCACTCAGGCATTTGAGAGATAGTTAAAGATATTGCAGATCTATGAAATATATGTTACATGCATCTGAAATTTATAAAATATTTTACTTGTTGCTAGGTGGTCATAATAAATGTAAATAGTGAGGATGTATTTGATTATTGCAAGTACCATTTCTTAAAAAATCATTGGACTTTTTTGTTCAGTAAAATGCTTTTACCCTTTTTGGCTTAGCATTGTGGGACAAGGTGTGCTTATAAATCTAATGAAGCAGCTTATCCGGAGAGGCTAGACGTGACCAAATATTGATGGAAGTAGCATTATTATGGGAACAGACAAAACATCATTTCCTTGTTAACGATTATGTCTGTGTGGAACTCTATAAACCCCATTACTGTTTTTATTAGTAAAGGATAAAGATCAAGCACCATCAGGATGGAAGAATAGTACACAGAAAACACTGTACATTATGAGCACCAAGATGATCAAAAGTGAAAAAAGAATTTATTGCTTGGGCAAAAATTCTGAGGAGGAGCAATGAATGATAAAGCTGCATAAGGTAAGTGAAGGCCTTTGAAATTTATTCTGCCAGACAGCAAGATGATACGGGTGACTTGGGAATAACGGAACAGTTTAGGAGGATTATAGGACAATGATGTGTCAGAATGAGTGGGCTTGGAGATGGCTGGCTGGGGGAGGGGAAAAGAAAGGCAGCCCTGAGAACTTGTAGATGAAAGAGAACAAAGGATAGAGGAGGTATTTTCGAAGTTTAGTGGCTTTTGGAATAGAAAGTGAAAAAGAATGTGCTGTTACAGATGACTTGAAGGTAGGGGCCTCAGGAGTTTGGGGCAGTGGATGGTGATGACATTGAAAGAGGAGACAGACAATTTTTTTTTTTTTTTTTGGTACAGGGTCTTGCTATGTAACTCAGACTCATAGTGATCCTCCTGTCTCAGCTGCCCCAGTCCTGGGATTACAGGTGCATGACACTATGCCTGGTTTCAACAGCTTTCTTAGAGCCGGGCATGTGGTACTGGGGATCAAACCCAGGTCCTTGTGCTTGCCAGGCAGCCACTTAGACCACCAAGCTATCTCCCCGGCCTGACAAAATTTTGTTTTGAGAACTTTTTCAGTTTAAGGCAGCTCTTACAATAACACACACACACACACACACACACACACACACACACCCCTTCTCCTCTCCTTTCCTCTCCTTCCCTCTCCTCTCTCTCTCCCTCCCTCCCTCTCTCTCCCCCTCTCTGTGCAAACATATATATCCTTGGTGTACTGTATCATCTTCATTTCATACAATTGTGTATTTTTCAACTATGCTGTAGTTTATTTCTCCAGTTGCCTATGCTTTGACACATAGGTACTTTAAAATAGTTTTAATTACAAATGATGCTATGAATAGTTTTGTGCGTGTGTATTTGTGTATTTTTGCTACATTTCTAGGTGGGAGGATAAGTATGTGTGTAGTTCTGTGGGATCTTGCTAAACTTCCCTCCCTATGGGACTTTTCCTGTTTTGCAGTTGTACCATGTGTGAAAGTGCCTGCCTTCTTCCCCTACTTCCCTAGCAGTGTATTATGCTTACCAATCTATTCTGTAAGAAATGTATCAGTGAAGTTTGAATTTGGATTTCCCTTATTATAAGTGAAGTTAAGTATCATTTTATATACTTTAAGGCAATTTTTAATATATGTTTTTGTGAATTGCCCATATTTTTGTCCATTTTTCTAATGATTTTTTTTATGTATTTAGTACAGGGTCTACAGGGTCTCACTATGCAGATTGGATTTGTAGTGATCCTTCCTGTTTTTCAGCTTCTCAAGTGCTGGAATTACAGGTGCATGCCACCATGCCCAGTCTCAATCACCATCTCAGCACACCCCGGGGGCGGGCTGGCATGGTAAGCCGGGGATTGAACTCCCAGCCCCTGAGTCTACCTAAGCAGGTGCTTTAATCAGCTGAGCTATCTGGCCGGCCCTATCTAATGATTGTTTTTATTCTCTACTTTTGAAAGTTTTTAAAATTAGGCATATTAGCCCTTTACCTGTGATGCCTGTTACAAATATTTTCTCCCAGCTATTTTGCCTCTGAATTTCTGGCCATTGTTAGAAAACATTTCCCTATGATAAAGTTTAAGTAGAATTCATTCTTTTTTTAATGCCTGTGATTTTGTTTTGCTGACTTTGTTATTCATTTAATTCCAAAGCAGTTTTTGTTTTCTTTTCTTCCTGAAGTTTCCTGGTTTGTCTGTGATGATTGTTACACAACGTGCATTCCATCATCATGATGTACACTTCGAATATATTCAGTTTTGTCAATTAAATTTTTTAAAGAAAAAGTTATGTGAAATAAAATAAAATGACCTAAAACCAAGTAAAATGTCTTTGTCTGGCAACTTTAGTGGCGTATATACAGGGCCTGTTGGGGTACAGGAGAGCATTTGGTCTACCCTGCCACTGAAGAAAGAAACAAGTAGCTCTTTGTGGTATCCTGGGGAAGAAAATATGGTCCAGCTACTCAAATGCTGAAGCCCATCCTCTACTTGATGTCAGTTCTTTTGGAAATTTGTCTTTGGCTGCTCAGACAATTTTCTTTTGAAGCTACTGAGAAGGAAAATATAGTACAGTGTCACCTAGTTACTTAACGCGTGAGTGTCACTAAAACCAGACCAGGAAGGCTCATCCTCGTTCTAGTCTCAGTGTATGTTCCTGCTTGAAAAATTTAGCCATGACACTAGCAGGTGGTTCCTCCCTATAGCTTTTCCCATGGCTTGCTTATGTTTTAGTTGGAAGAGCAAGGCATGATATGTAGAAACCAGATTTATCAAGGACAAAAGAGATTTGATTTCATGTTATGAAATAACCCATGTAAATGTTTCCTAAAAGCTTCTCTTTGTGTTAGCATAAGATACAATAAAATATAGGTTAGTTGAATGTATGTTTTTTTGTTTGTTTGTTTGTCTTTCATATTTTAGGGAAGGGTCCACAGGGTGTTCAGGGTCTCACTACTAGATCGGATTCATAGTGATCTGCCTATTTATAGCCTGCCAAGATCTGGGATTACAGGTGCGCACCACCACACCCAGTCTCAATTGCTGTCTCAGCATGCCCCAGGGGCGGGGCTGGCACGGCAGGCCCAGGGATCAAACCCTTGGCCCCTCTGCCTGCTTGCAGGTGCTTTAATCTGCTGAGCTATTTGGCTGACCCTTTTATGTGTTTTTAAAATAAAGACCTAAGTTTAAAAAAAATCTTAATTTGAAAATATGATCCTTGTTTTGTAGTGAAAAAAATATACATATATACACACATATACATATAAAAATATACATATATATTAGGATAGATATATAGCTACTTTCTCTTGCTTCAATGAGAAGAAAGGTTTGTACTAATATTGTTTAGACAAGACATATCTACATCTTGTCCTCTGAATAACTACTATGGAGACAACAATATGCAATGCATTAATTATTGTAACTGTCCTACTAACCTGTTTTGAAACTGTTTCATTGATATTTTATCTTTTTTTTCTCATTAAAATGAATTTTAAAAGTAAAAAAGAATTGTAATCATACCACACGTGGAATTCAAGATCCAAAGACCTGCGTTCCTGTATGGCCTCCTAGCACACTTAGCCAGTAACTTGCCTTGGGCTAATTTCACCTGTAAAATGGGCTGGTAATGTTTCCTTTCATATATTGTCATGATGGTTACACTCATGCATCCATGGAGAAGGCTTTGTGAGTGGGAAGAAATCTGTTGATATTAGTCATCCAAATTGTTATAATAAAAGCATATATAGTCATGCAGAAGAGTGTTTAATGATAGTAGTTTGAATAACATTCCAGAAGTTTTATTTAAAAAAAAAGAAAAAAGAAAATGTGGTCCTTAAACTGCTTGTATGATTAGGGAATATTAAGACAATTCAAGACTAAAGGTACTTATTTACTATGTAAATGAAATGCAAAAATATTAATCAGGAATATTCAAGTAATCCTTATTATTAATGTATACATGCACTTTGTTAGAAGGTCATGAACATCAATAAGGTCCCCACACTGCTTTCTCTTGGCATGCTGGTAATTGACAAGGCACGATGGATCATTTACTGTACATAGGGCTCTTACATGACCAAAGAAGTGTCAACTTTTATTAAGAGAATTTTGTCAGCAATGTAATAGATGAAAGTTAAACTCAGAATTTTGGAAAATCCCTCATTCTAGTTCCTATATATGTTCCTGGGACCTGATCTAGGGCAATTGTTTTTTCTGGCAGTAGGAACTTTAAAGTCAGCATCACAGACTTTACTCCAAGCAAGTCTATTCATCAGAGTAGAGACTTCGTGTAGGCTTCAGCCAAGAAAAACTTAGTTTTCTTTTCCTTTTTATATATTTGATACAGGTTCTGCAGGGTCTATAGGGTCTCACTGTGTAGATCGGACTCGTAGTGCCCCTTCTGTTTTCAATCTCCCAAGAGCTGGGATTACAGGCGCAGGTCACCACGCAGTCTCAGTCACTGTCTCAGTGCACCCTGGGGGTGGGGCTGGCACTGCAAGCCGGGATTGAACCCTGGTCCCTGAGCTCTGCCTAGGTGCTTTAGTCTGCTGAGCTATCTGGCCTGCGCAAAAAACTTAGTTTTATACCAGCTTATTTTGCATTTTCTACTCACCAAACTTCACTATAAATTTGTTTTTTTTTTTTTTTTCAGTACTGGGGATCAAACCTCAGGACCTTGTGCTTGCCAGTCAGGCACTTATCCCATTGAGCTATCTCTCCAGCCCTTCACTGTAAATTTTAGATTTTGTACAGTGTCTGAGAGAAGCTATAGTTAAAGGAGAAATCTGACCATAAAACATGGTCTCTACTGAAGGTACAGTTTGAAAATTAAAATTTTTAATGCTTTTGTGTGAAAAGCTGAAAATATTGCTTTGTTTTAAAAAGGGTGGGGGGAGGGAAGATGTTTGCACAAATCCTCCTAAAATTCACAATCTGTAACTGTGTTACTCCTTTTCCTTCTTAATTCACTTCCAGGTGTCCTGCAGCTGCATGTGTCTTTGTTACTATTACTGGGTAGTGTTTACTCAGTACATATCTGTGGACTGACAGAATAGTCAGATAGAAGCAAACAGTACATGAAGACATCTTGGCAAGCTTCTTGGAAGATCTACAATTATTTATAGTCGGTTACCATAAGATTTCTAATTTAAATAGATTTTAATATGATCAATCACCATTTAAGTTTTTGGTTCTCAGGTAAGAAACTTATCATTGTTGGCTAAATTTGTAGAAAGGATAGGCAGCGGTGCCAGGTTATTTTAGAATGAACTCTCAGAATTTGAAATATGTGAGGTTTTAAGTTATGAGTCATAATCAAAGGAAATGAAGCATATCAAAAGTCCATGATGTTGATATGAGATATCTATGGAAACTTTGGACTCCTTTTCTTTTCTCTGGCTCACAGAGGGCTTTAGAGTGCACCCGTGGATGTGGTTCCTGTCTGAACTCCCAACAGTCTTTTAGTGGGCAACTCAGAAAGATCCTGCCCCTTTGAGGAGGGAGAATTCTGAACATGAGAGGATTAATTGAACTTTTATGGTTTTCTAGCATTTTTTCAGGGTGCAGACTGAAGTGTAGACCTTTGGACTCATCACTGACACACTGCTCTTTTTTTAAAAAATGTATTTAGTGCAGGGTCTACAGGGTTTCACTACAGATCAGACTCATAGTGATCCTCCTGTTTCAGCCTCCCAAGTGCTGGGATTACTGGCGTGCACCACTCTGCCTGGTCTCAGTAGCCATCTCAGTGCACCCTGGGGGTGGGGCTGACACAGCACGCCCGGGATCAGACTCTGGCATCTGCCTAAGCAGGTGCTTTAATCCACTGAGCTATCTGGCCGGCTCACTGATTGCTCTTTTTCATTATAACATTAAGAATAATCAAACTTAGAGCATGAGGAAAAAGAAAAAGATCAGTTTCATAGGTTGTTACAAATGATGAGTTTGTATTAAGAATGCTGCAGAATGCTGTAAATTTGGTGAACAGTGGAATGGACTTCTGGGGGCTGCCTTGCTGTTTGAAAAATACAGATATGAAATGAACATGAACTTTGTGGAATAATAAAGCCTTTAGTGGGGATAAGTGCTAAATGTAAATGACCACATACTGGTTAATGAGCAGGCTTTCATCTCTGTCTAGAGACTATTAGCATGTGCTCCTATAGGCAAAGAAGTCACCAATCATTCTTTCAAATTCCTCTTCAAGTTTTCCTGAGGAGGGTTTCTCTCTTCCTTATTCCAAGGACATTGAACATACTGCTCTAGGCCACCATTGCTGATTTCTAGTCGCTGGGAAATTACAGAACTGTCCACCTCCCATGGGAAAGGCTTTCTTTGTAGATTAGGCAAAGGAAATGCTGAGAAGGAGGGAGGCATGGGTTGGACTAAGAAGGCAGATGTTTATTTGCCATTATTGCTTAAAATCTTCAGAATGTAGATCCTGGCCCACTCCCATCATTCATCGGGGAATAGGAACACTTTCCCAGGTCTAGATCTAGTATTATGTTTTTATTTGTTGAGCCTGAGAGAAAATGAGCAAATGAAGTTTCCCAGGTGGTGAAGGTCTGTGCTTCTGCCTGTTGCTATCCGTTCTGGAGCTCCTGCTACTTGGACCGGTGGACAGAGTCACCCATTCTTTGTTGTTGTATCTTAAGAAATGGCTCTAGAGTTCAGTTATTTTGTCTGTGGTTTTGCTTGGGTCTATATGAGCAAAAATGCATAAAGTGTATCTATGAAAAGTCAAATGAAACAGTAATTAAATCAATTTTTTAAAATTAAAAAAAAGTTGGAGCTGTGAGGAAGGGAGGAGATCCCACCAACTGTCCCTGCACAATGGAAGGCACCTCTGTCTGGAGACACCTGGGTGTCTGGCCCTTTGTCTACTCCACAGGATGGGAAACCAGTGTGGGAAGTGCCAGGGTCAGGTAATATGCTCATCTAGAGGGGTCCAGGATAAATCCACTCTAACAAGTGGAAACACTTTGCGTATAACTCCTAATCTATGATTAGTTATGTTACATGACTATAGATTTTGCTCTTGTAGTCTAAAGCACAAAATTAATAGTTACCACAGTTTGTAAATTTTTAAATGGTACTTGATATTATCTTTATTGCTGATTGTACTGCTGTAGCTAGGATGTCACATCTGTTGTAATCAGTTGTAGTCTGTTGTGTAAATTGGGAAGCTCTGCAGTAATGCTCTTACTATATCCTAAAAACTGGGGACAGAGCCAAAGAGAAACCAACATTTCAGTCTCAATTAATAGGGAAGGTAGGATCTTGAGACAGACATAAACCAAGAATCTCATGTATCTGCACACAGAAGATATCCACGAAGGACAGACTTTTCCTAGAAAGACCTTGATACCAGTGACTTATCTACCTACTATGAAAACTCACAAGGATCATGACAGAAAACAAATTAAAAAATTTTTTTTGAAGTAGAAAATGTCAAGATGAAGGGGCAAAATGTAGACTCAGACCTACAGCTCACCCAGAGCGAGTACAGAAGACACTGACATAGAAGAACTTGGAAGTCACACACCTGAAATTTCTGAAATGATAACAGTTGAAGTAAGGAAAGGTATGTAGGAAATCAAATCAGAAATAATCTCTCAGGTAAAAGAAGAAAATAAATGAGGACCATAATGAAAGAATTGCTCAGCATATCTAAAGGAGACATAGATAAAAAGATAGAGGAGCATAGAAAAATGATGGAAACCTTAAATAAGCAATATAGAAAAGAGTTAGAATACATGAAACACATTCAAACAGATACCCAGGAAATTAAACTGCATTGAAAGCTGGCAAAACTACATGAACAGGGGCAGCCAAATAGCTCAACGGATTAAAGTGCCTTCTTAGGCAGACACAGGGGTGGGGCATTTGATCCCCGGGCCTACCATGCCGGCCCCGCCCCCAGGGGTGCGCTAAACTGGCAATTGAGACTACGCATAGTGGTCCCGGCCTGTAATTCAAGCACTTGGGAGACTATAAAAAAGAGGATCACTATGAGTCTGATCTATGCAGTGAGATCCTATAGACCCTGTCCTAATAACAACAACAACAACAAAAAAAAAAAAAAAAAGAAAAGAAAAGAAGAAACCAAAACAAAAAACCCTGCTTGAACAAAACTGAAGCTAGACTTTCATTCCTTGAAGACAGGATTGCAGCTAGTGATCACAAAAGGAAAGATCTCTTAAAAATAATGAAGCAAGAAATAACAATTCAATAGCTGCAAGAGGTCCAAAGAAAAACAACATAAGACTGATAGTTTTCTGAAAAAGTAGGAGGCAATACAAATGATGTAAAATATGATTTGCAGAAGTAACAGCAGAAAATTTCCCAAGCAAGACTCTGACTTGCAGGTAAGTGTGGCATATTAAACTCCAATGAGCCATAACCAAAATAAATCCACACATAGACATATAGTAATCAAGATCTGTGAAATTCAGTACAAGAACAGAATATTAAAAGCTGTTAGAGAAAAAGAAATATCACCTATAAAGGAAGCCCATCAGAATCATGGCAGATTTCTCAACACAAACCCACAAGTCAGGATGAGCTTGGAGCAAACTATTTCAAGTCCTGAAAGAAAACTTCCAACACAGTCTGATGCACCATGCAAAAATATCTTTCAAAATTAATGGAGAAATAAGATACTTCCATGACAAAGAACAACTGAATAAAACCACAAAACCAATACCGAAAGATATTCTAGAAAGAGATAAAAATGACCACAATTCCAAGAACAGCAACAGAAAGAAGACACCATGCAGGCAAGAAACTAAACAGAGGGGAAAAGTAGGAAACCAACATCAGGAAATAAAATGACACAATGAACCATTACATATCATGTATAATGATTAATGTAGATGGCCTCAATTCATGAACCAAAAGAAACAGAGTGGCAGGGTGGATCAAGAAATAAAATCTAACAATGTGCTGTACACAAGAAACATCCTTAACTCAAAAGGAAATTCATAGACTGAAAGTCAAAGGATGGAAGACAATACTCCATGTGATAGGAACCAGAGAAACACTACCTTCTTGTTAGAGGAATAGACAGCCATCATAAATATATATACACCAAATACAGGAGGACCCAACTATAGAAGACAAATATTAATAGATATGAAAAATCAAAAGAGCAAAAACACAATTGTAATAGGGGACCTTAATACCCTATTGTCACAAAGCGATAGGTTAACTAGGCAAACAATCAGCAAAGAAATGAGAGAGCTAGACCAAACTTGTGAAGACAAGAACTTAGAAGGATTTTACACAGTGTTCCTCCCAACAACATCAGAATACACATTTTTCTCAGCTGCACTGGGACATTCTCTTAAGTAGACTATATGCTAGTGTATAGCACATGTTTAAATGCAAAGGAACTGAAATTATTCTTATTATCAGACCAGAGTGCAATGAAATTGGAAATTTATGACAAAGAAACCACAAAAACTCCATAAACACATGGAAATTAAATAGTATCCTCCTGAACAACCAATAAGTCACAGATGAAATCAAAGAAGTTAAGCAATATCTATAATTAAAACAAAAATGCAAATAAAATATCTCAGAACCTATACAATGAAAGCAGTCCTCAGAAGGAAATTTATAGCTGCCAATTCTTACATTAGGAAAACAGGAGCATAAATAAATAACCTAATGCTGTATCTCAAACTTCTACAAAAGAAGATCAAGTCAAACCCAAAGCCCGAAGAAGGAAAGAAATTATAAAAATCCGAGCAGAAATTAATGCAATTGAGACTAAGAACATAATACAAAGAATTAATGAATAAAAGACTTGTTTCTTTGGTAGAATAAATAAAACTGGTAAACCCCATACTCAACCTTATCTAAAAAGGAAAGGAAAAAAAACCCTAAATTCATGCATTGAGGATGAAAAGGGTGGCCGGCCTGATAGCTCATCGGACTAAAGCACCTGCTTAGGCAGAGTGCAGTCCAGTGTGCCAGCCTCAGCTGCGGGGCATGCTGAGATGGCAATTAAGCCCGGGTGTGGTGGCACATGCCTGTAATCCCAGCACATGGGAGGCTAAAAACAGGAGGATCACTATGAGTCCTATCTACGCAGTGAGATCCTGTAGACCCTGTCCTAAATACAAAAAA
>NW_004524595.1:12073395-12084815 GCF_000260255.1 Octodon degus | reverse complement strand
TTTTTTTATCATTTTGTTTTGAAAGTATATCATTTTTATTGTTTTCTTGCTCTTTAAAATTAAAGAGATAGAAAAAAGTTATACAAATTTTTAAAATATTTGCAAGACTTGTGATTGAATACCGTACCTTCTCACTGAGGTATATATCTCACCACCCATCTTCATTTTGAGACACATTCTTGCTAAATTGCTGAGGCTGGACTTGAACTTGTAATCTTTCTGCCTCAGCCTCCCACAGTGCTGGAATTACAACCATGTGCCACCATACCTAAACTAAATCAATATTTTTCATAATGGTTCTTGGATAGTTAAGGTTATTGAATTTTATGAATTGGTTAACTCATACTCCATTAGACAATTTAGAAACTGTAGTTCATAAGAGTTTTGTCAAATATCTTCTGAATTTTATAGCAATCTAGTTCACCTATGATAAGAGTTTTTGCCAGGCAAGTGCTTATTCCACTGAGCCATCTCCCCAGCTCCTGATAAGAGTTTTTGAAAGTGTAAGTTACCAGGAGTAAGGCCTAAATGAGAAAAGGCATGCCAGCTTGATCACTCTTCCCTCAGGTTCCTCAGAACTAAGAGTTTTTCATTTTCTCTTGGGCTAGGGATAGACTCAGGCCTAGGCCGACACACAAACCTCTTAAAACATGAAAGGGGGTTTAGAGAGTTAAGTATAAATCTGGTCATGGTTGGAAGGAACCTTGTTTATGATAAGTCAAGATTTGTAATATAAATTAGATCCCATTCTCCAGCTATTCTCTGGAGCAGTTCCATTCACCACTAATTCCCACCACAGATCTGCTCATTTGGCTGGTTGCCTAGTTAGCATGTACAGCCTGCAACTCTACAACCTCTGCTCACTTCAGAACCTGTTTACAAATGTTCCTCTCCAAGGTCCATCTTCTCTGTAGCTTTGTGGGGCAGACAAGAGGAGGGGAAGGGAGTGTCTGGACACAAAACATCTACTGAGGCTCTTCCCAGGCTGTTTCAGTCTCCACACTAGCTACTGGCACTGTCTCCTCCAAACATAAGAACCAGTCTTCACACACATTCAAACCCCTCTGGGATCTTATGAAACTTCACATCCTACCTTGGAAATGGTTCACACTCAGAGCTTCCTGTATGTGTACAGTTTTGACTTTGTGGGTCCTCTTGTATGCTCTCACATATGCATTTTAAAGTGTTTTGAGCTTTTCAAAGCCTCAGCATGCCTTCTTCCCACGTGTACTTTACTGGTTTTAGAAAGGAACTGATCAGCAACATGAACAAATGCAACAGACCCTGAAGAATCACAGGGTTGTGGGCTGTGTTTGTGGATGAGAATGCTAAATTGTCCCAAATTCAAAGGAGTTTTGGTCTGCCTTGATTCCATAAGTGTAACTTAAACACATACATGCTGAATTAAACATGTATGCTAAATAAACACATTAAATACCTACTGTACTGAAGTAGATAGAGTCAGTGGGCAAGCATAGAATGCAGATATCCCACTATGCAAGATAAGGTCACTGTAACACTGGATTCTTAAGCTTTGTAAAGCTTTTGGTGGCACCATATTATTGTCTTAATGGAGAAACCACAAGTAAATTAGGTATAGTTGATACTCTCAAAAGGTAAAATTTTGTGTCTATCTATGTACTCCTGTGATGGAGAGGTTTAGCCTCTTAAATTTGTTCCTTCCTATGCTCAACCAATGTTAGCACGCACCTGCTCCTTGCCAGCCTGTGGCAGGCTCTGAAGACAGAACTAAGGTGGTGTGGTAGGGGGTCAGTAAGTTACCTTCACCTTGTCTCTGTACTCTTCTGTACATGCTTCTTGGCAGGTCCCATTTGTGTTTCCAGTTCCACCTATACTGTGATCCCTGGTGATTTAATCTCTGTGCTAGATCATATATCCAATGTCATGCTTCATATTCTTGTGGGTCTCTCTCAAGCACCACAAGTGCAACATGCCCCATTGCCTTTCTCTGGGTCTGTTTTGCTTTTCCTGGTTTTAGTAAATGTCGTTACCAGACACTTGTTTTTCAAATCTTGGAAATGGCAGCTGCAATGAGCATTTGTTGAGTGCCTGCCTTGGAGCTTGGGCTGAGAGAATATGTTGATGCACATTTTCTGAACTTTGGCATTTTTTTCTTCATATCAACCCTTCAGCCTCATCTCCCCAGATCCAACCTCCAATCATCCTGATCCTTTGATTGCCACAAAGACTGCTGCTTCTGTTTCTCTCTGCAGACAATAGCAGATAAAAACTTTATAAACCTCATGTTTACTTTTAATGTATATTTCTTTTCTCTATCTTTATAGATTAATTTTTGAAGTCATTAATGCTTATTTCCTACAGAATAAAAATCTCAGCTTGCTGTCCAAAATCCCACAATATTTGTCCCTTGTCCATTTGCTTAGGCTTATTTCCTTTTATGCCCTGTCTCACACCAGAACATCGATTTTCAGTAACACTGACTGATTTAAAAAGCAAAACAAAACAGAACAGAACCCAGTCATCTCTACCATGCTTTCTTGCCTGAGGTATTGATGTCCTCAGAGGGCCTTTCTCCTGACCTATACTGTTTGAAATCCTGCCCAGACTTAAAAATCCAGCTCTGTCCCCTACCTTCCAGCTTCCCAATGTGTGCTTGGGCTGTGTACTGTTTTCACAGCCACTCAAGACTTTAGTGAAGTGCTAGAGGAAACAGGTTCTTGCTAGCATCTGTCTTTTGATTCTCTTTCCAATTTCAAATAGGTCAATGTGTGATTCATCATCATCCCCCTGATCTTGGATTCTTATAACCTAAATATGTGGATGGAGAACATCCCAGCCCAATTACACTTACAGGAGATCAGCTTCTTGATCTAGTTAAAAAGAAGAAAGTTATGTGGAACACATAACTGCTTTTTTTTTTTTCCAAACCAAACCAAACCTTGTGCTCAGTAGTTTAAGAGGAAAGGGCAGTGGGGATAACAAGTTAGAGGTATTTTGCTTGAGAGAGCACTTGGATGGAGTGGCTATAGTGGTGATAACACCAAAGAAGGTCCCTGAATACTTGCCATGCCATTTGTTGGGGGAAGGTACATTAGATTATCAGCTCACTTTGCTGCAGGTGTTGTGAAATAAAGTAATCTGGCAATGATTAGTGTACAACTACAGAATGGCCTGCAGGTAGTCATGCCCATACATAGTGTCAGCACTTCACCTGCTATCTGATGAGCTCTACTCCGAAAGTCAACAAACTGAGAAGAGAGAAAGTAGGGCATAGTTTAGGCTAACATAACAATAAAATTTACATTTTGATAATGATAGTGTACCTCTTCAATTCTATGGAAAATCATTCTAAAAGTTGATTTCCTAATGAAGCAATGAACACTAAAGAGGAACTAACATTTGACGTCATTCATAAGATGAGGAATAAAACCATCCAGGGCACTAATAGCATTGTTCCGCGCGTGAAGGTGCTGTTTAGTTCCAGGGTCTGGGACCAGCTGCTCTGAGCAGGTTCCCCTTCAGCTCCTGCTTGCCTCCACCTTTTGGGTCTACAGAATGATATGAGGCTTTCATCAGTCAGATCCTTCTTCAGACTATATTTAATTGTATTTTCTTTTGAGGACTGAGGCTTCTTTACTGATCTTTAGGCTGCTTCTCAAATGTTTTTTGCACTTTGCCCAACAGTGAGATTCCAAGTTTTGTTTTTCCTTTTTTAAACTGACTTGTATTTAACAAGGAAAGAGCAGAGAGAACACAGGGAAAGACTGTGAGCTGTTTCAGCTGGCCTCTTCCCAAGCCAGGAAGGGTCTGCAGACGTCACACAAGTGAAGCTCAGTGTCCCTCTCTAAAGAAGTGGGCATCTGCTGAAGATCTTCTTGAGGAAGAAAGACCTGTGTTGTTGCCCTAAGTCAGATTTCACAAGGGATTGCTTCTGAGGACTTGGAAGGGCACCAACACATGCAGCTCCAGAGGCCCCGGCAACAGAGGGCAGTGAGACCAGCTTTCCCCAAATGGGGACGGGCCTGGATTCTTTGTATGAGTGGATCAGTTGGCTGACTTGGGGCAAGGAGGGCTGTACCTGAAGGCAGAGCCTGGAGTGCACTGCAGAGAGTCCACACCCCTTACTCATAAAGCAAGAGAGGCTGCATCTGGCCTGTGTTTGATGGCACCACAGCAATGTCCAGGTAAGGCAGAATGATATATGTATCTCACTATCATTCTGATGGGTGTTGGGAACCTTTTGCCTTCCCAGGCCCTGAGAGTCCCTCCAAAGCCAATGATAGGAGAGGCAGGGAATTCTTTGTATTTTTACACCATTATGACATCTTGGTGTGAGCTTCACTCCTTTGAGCTCAGGCAGGGTTTCTTGCTGAGGGCACCTCTGCCTGGAAGGGACAATACTGTGTCTTTTCTGAGTGACCCTCTCTGAGAATGGGACTTAAAGGGAAAGTTGAGAGATATGAGTCCTGAGGCTCAGATACATGATGGGGCAAGTTTGACTGCAGTCAGGAGTAAGGATTCCAGTAACTATCTGAAGGAGGAACAGGGAAGGAGGAAAGGAAGACTTAGACATGGGAAGGCATAGCTCTGGAGAGACATGGAAAAGAACAGGAATCCCCCCTGCTTAGCTGATTCTCACCAGGCCATGGTCTGGGGAAGGAGCAGACTGAGCTGGACACTTTGACTCCTTGGCCAACCTGGAGGCTGGCCCAGGAGGTGGCACTTGGACGCGGGACAAAAACTAGGCAAAAATGGCCTTTCTCTCCAAGGAGAGCAGGAGTCAAGCTCAGAAAGAGAATTAGTGCAGAGGGGCCAGGGCCAGAGAAAACAGATGAAGAGAATAGAGCATTATGCACTGAGTTAGGTTGAGAAAATTAACATAGGATTTCTTTCTGAAGTAGAAATGTTGGTAGAGATGGCAAAACATGTGACAGCCTTATTGGGGAAATAGATCATGCTGTACAAAGAAGGCACTTCCCTTAAAGCCAACATACACCTCACTTTTCACCTCCTTCAGTAAGCAGCCTTAACACAGGGGTTCTTAACCTCCCTCCAGTGGAACTTTAGGGATCAGGCAATTTGTCCTTGTGGGGTCTTTCATGTGGACTGTACAGTATTTAGCAGCATCTTTGAGCCACCATAGGCCAATGGCTCTCTCCCTCTAGTGGCGATAACCAGAACTGTTGCTAGAAATTGCTAGGTGTCCAAGGGGGGAAGGGGTGATAACGTCTTCAACTGGGGGGTACTGACTTAAGTGCTCTTAGAGAGAGTGCTTTTTTTTTTTTTGTTGTTGTTGCTTTGTTAAACTATTTCCTGACCTGATTTTATTCTTTTCATCAGTGAACAAATGTGTTTGTTCGGTGGCCCTAGGGATCGAACCCTGGGACTAAGTCTTTACATAACTAATTGGTTAGTCATTCATTCAAATAAGGTTTCTTCTCTTTAACATGGTAATGGTGACAAGAAATAACAGTTTTTTAAAAAATTAATTTTAATGAGAAAAATAGCAATAAGACAGTTTCAAAACAGGTTAGTAGGACAGTTACAATAATTAATACATTGCATATTGCTGTCTTCATAGTAGTTATTCAGAGTTCAAGATGCAGACATGGTATCTTGTCTAAACACTATTAGTACAAATCTTTCTTCCCATTGAACTAAGAAAAAATAGATGCATAGCCTATTTTACATATATATATATATATATATATATATATATTTCACTACAAAATGGTCCTTCATTTATATCCTCCTTTTTTGTTTTGTTTTGTCAGAGATGGGTGTTCCATTGCCATTCAAATATTGTAGGTGCTTGAATTCAGCAAAATAATCCAATATAATCCAATAGTCCATAATAGTAGTGGGTTATCCACAGAACTGGCCATGTCAGAAGTTGTTGACTTGAGCCTTTCACAGCACAGCATATTAATATGGCTTTACTTTTTGTATCTCATTTTTATACTTTTCTGCTGGATGGTTAAGACCGAGATAAAGCAAAACCTATATAACTAAAAAGAAAATGACAATTTTACAGTTCCAAATCAGACCATATTTGAGCAAATAGTAGACATCAAATGATGTCTTATTTAACTAATTAGTGTGATAAGCAGCAGATCGGTGACAGTGTTATGGAAGGAGTGTAGCATATTTGATTGGTGCATGGAGTTTGACGTCAGAAAATCTGAAGCCGAGCTGCTGCGCACTGCTCAGCCTCTCCAGGCCCCCAAGTATGTTCAGTGAGGTAAGCGGTATCTACCTAGCATAGGTAATGTTTTATTTTTCCACTTTTGTGAAACTAGAAGTGTCTAGTGAAAAATCACTCCAAGGAAGCTTTCTATAGGGTTGTTTGCCTCTGTAAAAATAGTGCATAATATCAAATGAATTCTATCAAATAAAGGTAGAACTAATTCCTATTAATGAGCCCATAGAGAAATACAGCTATGGAAAAATGAAATACTAAAAGCAAGGGAGACACTTTAAAATGGATCAGTCTGATGAATCATATGTGAATAACTGTAAGTGCTTATTAAAGACATGAAAATAAATACTTTAGCAAGTAATAAAAACAGAAAAAATGCAGAAAAACACAAAACTTTTTAAGAGGCTAAAACTGTCTTACTCCATGAGAAATACTCTACAAGTGAGACATTAAAACAAAATTAGGCAAAAGTAAACATAAGGTCAATAGACTGCTAACAGGTTGGTTACATTTAAATTTACTTTACGGAGATTGATTTTATTTTATTTTGTATTTTAGGGAAGGGTCTATAGGGTGTTCAGAGTCTCACTATTAGATCGGACTCACGGTGATCTGCCTGTTTACAGCCTCCCAAGAGCTGGGATTATAGGAGTGTGCCATCATGCCCAGTCTCAATTGCCATCTCAGTGTGCCCAGGGGCAGGGCCAGCTCGGCAGGCCCAGGGATAGAACCCCTGGCCTCTGGGCTTGCTTGCAGGTGCTGTAATCCACTGAGCTTTTTGGTCAGCCTGGGGATTGATTTCAGATCAACTAGATTTAGCTAAATTATTTTACTAGAAAACTGCACTACAGAGTTGATTCTGGTGTTAGAGGAGATTTTAGAATAAAAGGTAAAAGAATATAGGCAGATATCAGAAAACTGAAATAAAGCAGTGTAAAGGGCCAGTTTCTGTCCTAAGACTATGACATCACAGACATGGCCCTTGACATGGCCAAGATGTCCTAGCTGAGATGCTGTCTTCTTCTGGTTTCTGTTTTTGTAAGAGAATGTTGTGAACTGGGGACTTTAGAAAGCAAAATGATTTATCAGCACTTGGTTCTAGAAATCTCCAAGTGCATGGCATCAGTGAGGGGCACAAGCTGCTTTAGGCATGGTGGAGAAGCAGAAGGGAAAGTGGGGAAGGGAGAGGAAACGAAAGAGTCAGTCCACTATGGAATTGTTGTAGGCAGCAGAATTAGATAGAAATATTATAGGCAGTCAGACAGGGCCAGGCCCTAAAGGACAATATGGAAGACAAGGTGACTTTGCAACTTGGAAGAGACAGACACTCCTCAAGGCAAAAGATGAAACACAACTACATCCTTCCCTAGGGATGGGCATCAGGGATTGATATTCTACATAGGTATCCATCACCTTGAAAGAGGTGATGGATAACCCAACTCCTGACAGGGAGAGACTTTGTTCTGGGTTCATGCCCACTTGTTACATGACTCACTTCCCCGTTTGGTGTTGGATTTAATCAATTTTACCAGAGCAGTGGTGCTTATAATCTTATTGGTTGACCACAGTTTTGTTCCACCTCATACCCATCTAAGTGAGTTCCAGTGTTCTTCACCACCTTAGACCCACCTCACCACATGGCTTTCCTCTATAAAAGTCTCTGGAAAAGACAGGTTCCCGGGGACAACCCACTTGGGCCCCTCTCCTGTCCCTCTCTCGGACAGGAGCTTTCTTTCCCTCAATAAATATATCCTGCTTATAGCCTCCGTTTGTTCCTGAAATTTATTCTTTGGTTTTAGAGAACATGAACTCATTCCAGGTACTTTTTAGGTTGGGTGATCATTTTTCCCCTACGTCATTTGGAGGTTGTCCACCCCAACATCAGTTTTTTACCCTGGGTCATTTGGAGGTTCCCTGTATCAGAATGACCTGCTTTTGCTTGGGCTTATGCAGTCTAGAGAAAAATGGGAATTCCTCTGAAAGTCTTTCTTAAAATACTGCTTCATCAACACCCAAATTTCAGCAGGAGTCTCTGTGGGGCCAAAGCACATCCAAATCACACAGAGACCTCCTCTACCACCTGCTCTTTTTCTGTCACTCAACAGCTGCTCATCCTGGCATTGGTATTCACATCATGAATTACATGTTGTTTGTTTATTATCTGTCCACCTACCACAACACACACACACACACACACACACACACACACGCACACACACGCATGCACACACCCTTCTTTGATCACTATTGTATTTTCTAGAACTTTTCCTTCTACTCCATCAGAAGTTTTAGAAAATGAATATTATTTAGATAAAAAATCTTGATTATTCATATAATGATACTTATTAAATTATAACTGTTGACCAGCAGTTTTGTTACTTGGCACTAGATGCTGGGCCACTTACATTCTGATCTCATAGTAGCTTTACATAGGGATCATATCACATTTTAAGAAACTTATAGGTACAGCGGATATTAAAGATATTCATAATAAAGATAATCATGATAAACTTTTTAAAGTAAAAAAAACAAAGAATCTGATGTTCAGAGAGGTTCAGGAATGTGCCTGAGATCACACAGCTAATAATTAGCTTGGCTGGCATTTAAAGTTGGGTTAATTAAAATCTTTCCAAACTGTCAGGGTGCCCCAGTGGTGCAATAACTTTCACCCCTATTTCCTAAAATTTTCATCAACCCAAACAGAGACTCTACCCATTGAAACAGTAACTACTAGTTTCTCTTGTCCCCAGTAATTTCAGTCTTTATGAATTTGTCTCTTCTAGATGTTTCAGTAAGCAAAATCATACAATATTTGTTACTTTCTGCCTGAATGACTTCACTTTCCAAATTTAGAAGGCTTATCCATGTTGTAGTATGTAGCACAGTTTCATTCTTTTTAATGACTGAATAATATTCCTCTGTGTGTGTGTGTGTGTTTGTGTGTGTGTGTATGTGTATATGCTTGCTACATTTTAAAATCCACTCATTTGTTGATGGACATATGTTGTTATGTTTTTGACTTTTGTGAAAAATGCTCCTGTGGTACTATGGATGTTGATATATGAGCATCATTTTGGGGCATCTATTTTGATTTCATTTTGGCAGTTATCTACAGGAGGAATTTCTGGGTCACTTTGGTCATTCTGTATTTACACTTTTGAAGACTAACAACATATTTCCCAAAGTAGTGGCTCCATTTTATGCTCTTGCTAGCAAAGTATGATGTTTTCAGTTTCTCTATATCTTCACCAAAAGTCATCTTTCTGGACTTCCAGTCCTCCCTGGACTTCAAGTGCCATTCCTGCCATGGGCAAGAAGCAGAAGGTTACTCCCTGAGGACATCAGCATGTCTGGGGTGGGGGGAAAGCGCATGGTCCAAGTCCGGGTACTCTTTCTTTCCAAGTAGACTTATGGTTCATAGGAGCTGCTGGCATGGTGGATTCACCAGTATGAAATTTGAAGACAAACTAGTTACTGGCTCCCTGGTTTCACTGCATTTACTTTCTCATATGAGTGATATCAATGTGGAAGTAGTGCTCTGAAAGAGCAGAGTTGGAAAAGTAACCAAATGGTTAGTCTTGTCAACTCAACACCAGGACATCTTGACCACAAACTTTTTTCCAGTAATTTGGAACTACAAGAAAGAAGTCCTATTCAAACACTATTAGTACAAATCTTTCTTCTCATTGAATTAAGAGAAAGTAACTGTATATCCTAATTATTCTGTATATACAGTTATATCATGTCTGCATCTTGTACTATGAATAACTACTACAAAGACAACAATATGCAGTGTACTACTTATTATAACTGTCCTACTAACCTGTTTTGAAACTGTCTCATTGCTATTTGTTTCTCAATAAAATTAATTAAAAAAGAAACAAGTCCTAAACCCCTGAACTCAGGGAATGATTATATCTGGCAAGAGAGGAGTAAGAGTGAATAGAAGTCATGAAGCCAGCTTCAGTGGGTTCTTGGCGTGTGTTTCCAACCTCTCACTGAGGAGGAACAACAGAGTCCAGGGACTGTGGGACATGATCAGGAAGACAACAGTGAGGTTCATGGGAAAGGATGAGAGGAAAAGGGAAAGGGAATGCACAGAAATCAAACTCTGCTGGGAACAGTTGTGTGCAAGTGGGGTCTGACAAAGGAGGAAGAACAACTTTGCTTGCTACAAGCTGCCCAGCTAACCATGAGTGTGGATATGAATAACTGAAGTGGGAGAAGCCACACAGTCTGATCTATACATTAGTACTTGACCAACTTTAATGTGTTTAAAAGTAAGCAGGGGTCTTGTTAAAATTCAGATCATGACAAAGTAGATCTGGGATGGAATTGAGATGTTACATTTTTAATGAGTTCCATTGTCCCAGAAGCCCAATACTGGCAGATCCTACTTTGAGTATTTAGGCACAAAATTAAAGATTAGCTAGAACAAATATGAGGAAGGAAATGAAAGAGCTGGGGGCATGGTCCATGAACTTCAGTGCTGTGCCTTCCTGTAAGGTCGTGAAATCATTCCGGGGAAGATCCTTTGGCAATTAAATTGCCTTAGTTGGATCTATGACAGAATCCCTCTTTAAGAACTCCCAGTAATCACTCACTTCTCTGGAATCTGTGTTGCAAGGGATGACATAGAGAGCCAGTGCTGGAGTGGTTCATTCTTCCTATTTTGGGGAGAGAAACACTATCACTTTGTGACATAGCCCACTCATGGCAGAGACATCAATATTTCGAAGAAAGTTCTGTAATGGGAGAAGCTGCATGGGATCTAATTGGATAACTGAGAAGCATAAGCTATTCTGGGGAATGCCTTGAAATAGATATTTTTGATCACTCTGATTGGTTCTACTGCACATTAGTGAGCTAAGAATACTTTTGCTGCATCATGAAGCAGCCCACACTGAGTGGTGGGTTGAGGAGAAGTGGAGGTTAAATGAATACCACCACCAGGTGGCTGATTAAAGATGGTGTGGTATTTAATGGCTTATGAACAGTTGTCTTATCACCTGCACCATGAATGTTTAGTGGCTACTTTAGTTGGACAAGTACCAGTGTACAGAGCAGACTGTGTGGATTCTCCTGCTTCAGTCATTCACATTCATATCTTTAGCACCAATCCATGCGTAGCACATATATTCTCTTCTTCTTCTTCTTCTTCTTCTTCTTCTTCTTCTTCTTCTTCTTCTTCTTCTTCTTCTTCTTCTTCTTCTTCTTCTTCTTCTTCTTCTTCTTCTTC
>NW_004524595.1:12068054-12073295 GCF_000260255.1 Octodon degus | reverse complement strand
CTTCTTCTTCTTCTTCTTCTTCTTCTTCTTCTTCTTCTTCTTCTTCTTCTTCTTCTTCTTCTTCTTCTTCTTCTTCTTGCCTGTTTCTTACTTGATACTTATTTCTATGCTTACTTCCATCCATTCTCACTTACTTGTTTCTCTAATGTTTTCTGTGTAGAACTGTAATGGTTTTCTTGTGATCTTTGTAATCCAAACCTTCACTACTTTCCCTAAGGCAACTTGTAAAATATTTGAGAAGCAACTAAGGAAGCACAGAAAGTGCAAAGACCTTCTGTTCTAACCAGATCTCTCTTCCAGCTTTGGCATGGGCCATTGCTTGTGGACTCAGGCAACAGGGCAGGAGAAGCCAGCAGTTTTCTTTCCTGGTCTGGCCTGAAGAAGCCGGCAAGTTTACTTCCAGTAGAGTTTCCTTGCCTGACAGCATGATAGGGCTTTCTAGGAGGCTTTTCTGGAAATTCTGGCAGGCGATGCAACTGGAGGCATGATTTCTTAGAAATTATTCCACTATAGTGACTGCCACCATCCCTGGGCACACATACTTTTGAGGGCAGCAGGAGGGTGGAGGATGAACTACTCAGTTCTGTACAAAGCGATAACAACAATGGAGATCAAAATTGGAAACAAACAAATCCCATCTTCTGACATTTGTGACATACCCATATAAATAACGGGCAGAAGCAAAAACTTAAATTGCCCTCATAAAATGAAAATAGTCATCGGGATACACTTCATTCCTCTCATTTAATAGGAATCATTAGACTTTTTTTTAACATGGAAAAGGGGGATCAAAGGCATTAAAGGCCAATAATTTAAAATCAAAAGAATGTTTTATTGAGTTTTCATAATTAAAGTAGATCAAGGACTTTTCAAAGTTCAGAAACAGAAGTGAATAAATTTAAGAAGATGTAGTGTGGAAGGGAAGAAAATTAAAATGCTAGATGTTCTATACATAAAATAAGTTCCTTCCCCCTTCCTTGAATCTTGTGTTTGATAGAAAAACAGAGATGAATCATTTTCATTAGCTAGGCATATTCTAATGTTCTATTCATTAAATAGAACTCTTATTACAGTCCCTCGTGAAATAATTTAAGCTAGAATTCTTCGTGTAGCTCTGCATATAAACATCTAACTTAAGAGTTTTAACCAAGATCCAAATCAAACAAAATTAGTTAATTTCATCTTTCAGTGAGACATTGTTCAACTAGTGCACAGGTGTACTCTTTGGAAGGAAGCCAGCTATAAAGCTGAGGACAGAAAAATAACCAGAATTTACTAATGACCATCAGTTCTAGTTTTAATTACTTAAAGAGCAATTTATTCAAATGGCCAGGAAGGGTTTTGATCTCAGTTGAAAATGTTTGGGTAGATTCCATTTTACTTTCCCCTTACTCTAGAATTAAAATCTTTTTGTGTTTTATTTCCTCTACCATGTTGCTTTTAGGAACATGCTAATACATACAAAGTTCTTACAAGTTGAAATATGGCCTAACATGAAAAGTTCATTCATTGTCTAAGTACTAATGATTCCCATGTCCAGAGTACTTGGTATAATTGATACCCATGCCCTTTTGTTCTACAAATAACCTGAAAATTTCTAAGGCTTAGATTTTTTTTGGCAGAGGTTCTAATAATAATACTTGATTGCACAAGGAATTGATATAGTAATAGCCTCAAATAATAATAATGTTTAGTATGTAAACAGTTATTATTGAAGTGTTCATGGCTTAATGGCCATACAACCTCCATTTAGTTGTAGTCACAAGCAGTGCATTATTATCACTTCATAGCCTTGAACTCTGACCATTGGGAGCATTTACCTCCTCCTACACCACTTGGACACAGCTGAGTTAGGTGAATTGTGAAAAATCCTTCCTTTACCATTTCATTATGTCTCAACATAAATTGTGGAGGTGGAAGAAAGCTGGTTTGCGTTAAACATTTTTATTTCTTTACATGATAAACATTAGTTCAAATATTTTGTGAGACACTTTTATAGTACATATGAAATGCGACTCCAAGGCCTCTTCCTTCTAATTTTAGAATATTGGATTTGAGAATGTTCTTGCCAGCTATCACAGAAAGCCTTTTTGCTTATATCTGAGAGATAAGGTGAACAGCTCCCAGGATGCAGCTGATGTTCGTTACACTCTCTTGGAGCTACACTGATTTGGAACATTCTGCATTTACAGACACAGATGTCAGGAGCACAAAGAAATCAAGTCTACTCTTCTGTGGCTGATTCAGAAAGTGACAGTTGCCATTTCTGATCAGAGTCCATTCAGCAGAAATGGACCAGAGGAAGGACAAATGGATGATGTGTTGAGCATTACTGCCCTTAATGCAGTAATCTTGATACTATTTTATATATGTTATGTATCTATGTATGTATGTATACATTAGGTGTTACTATAATATTTTATATATACATAGCATGTATTCATGTATCTAGAACTTACTGTACTCATATTTATCATAAAAATTGAATATTAAGTAAAAAGGTAACTTTCCCTCTTATTTTTTTTTTTTTTTCATTTCAGAGAAGCAGTCCCATTGGGAGTCCACCTGCTCCATCAGATAATACAGACTGATTTTTTTTTTTCCAAAGACTGATTTTTATCAAACACACAGGACTAAATACCGCATGGTTCCTGTCATATGAGAAATCCAAAGTATAAATAAATAGCAAAATAAAAGGTAAATAAAAGGAAGCCAGAACTGTCTCATTCATATTTATTTCTCAATAAAAAATAAAAAATTAAAAAAATATAGTAAATGATGGAATGTTATTTTTTGAACCGAAGCTAAGCTTTCTTTTCACATTTATTGGCTCATTGAAGCATCTGCGTAACCTACCTTCCATGGGCTACCAGGCACAGAGTGCCTGAACTTGTTTGTGGAAACTCAGTAGGAAGGATAATAAACATCTAAAGTTCAAACATGAAATATTTATCAATCAGTGTGCTGACCCAAGACATGTTGACACAGCGTATTCCCAGAATGTTTATACTAGGACTGTCTAATGTATTAGGGCTAACATTGTGTCTCTTTGCATCATGAGATTAAATGAGAGATCGTTGTTACTGCTAGAGTTTTGTATTTCCTAACGTTCTGAATAGGAATAAAAATTTCAATTTGTGGAGAAAAAAAAAGGAAGCCAGGAGCTAGAGCTACTACAAGTGGGGTGGGAACCAGATGAGTGGGGCCAGGTGGAAGGAAGACAGAAGGGGACATAACATGGAATTAGTATGTGTCGTGTGCATGCATCAAGTACCCACTGTGAAACCTGCCATTATGTATTGCAAACATGGGCTGGTGAATAAGTTAAAAAATAAAAATAGAAACAAAGACTTTAATTGTCTGTTCTGTGGAATACTTTATTTTATTCCTATGAGCCCTCAAATGAAGAGCTTATCCTAGGTCCTTTGCACAGTTGCTCAAAACCCACATCACACATGGTACCCCTGAAGTCACTGTGTACATTTCATGGCATGTCCTATTGCTGTGCAGCCTGGCTGCCACCCTTCCCTTGGAAGTACCACCAAATTCTCTAATCCTTTAGGTTCTGGAAGCCACCTGAACCCCTCACTAGACTACTCTTGGCAAGCTCATTAATGGTTCTGTGATCCTTTAATCTCACGGATTCAGGTCTTATCTAACTTTGTTGCATGTGACAGGTGACACGCTCTTCCTTTCTGAACGACAACAACGTGGCCTTTCACTTCTCTCATTCACTGCCCCATCGCCCTAGACCTGGCCACATCCACTCTTCCTCCTGAAATCCACTCTGTCTTTAGATTCTGCATGCATTCCCCTCTTGGGCACACATTAGTGATTCTCTGCTCTTCCTACCACATGCTGATTATCCTCCAGGCCCAGGCCCAATGAGACAGTCAATGGTAAGACACTTCAGTGCTGAGGCTGAATGGCCTGACTGCAAAGACTATCACAGATGAGAGATGCTCCAGTAAACATAACACAGCCTCTCTAAGGAGTTCTCAAGTATGCATATGCTAAGAGCTGCAGAGGCCTGGAGTGTCTACTGAACCTAGGAACTGAGCAAGTCAGATTTGATGACAGTATATTAGGAAACAAGTTAACTTTGAAGTTATTAAAGAACAGCAAAGAAGTCCCCAGCTAATTACAGGAAAACCAGATGGCCTGCAATTGTCTGGTGAAACATTATGCGCCCATTTTCATACCATCCTCCAGCCTTTCCTGCCCCTATATGGGAATCCTCAGCTTCTAGCTTCTAGATTCATTAGAAAACATGTGTGGGGCCTCTCCACAGGAAATTCATTGTGAGTGAGGGAGGTCTTTCTACACTCTAAGGGGAAGAAAAGGCCAAAGGATAGGCACGGACACGTGTAGGAACTCTACTTGCCTCTTTCATAAATTTCCTAGGCATGGCATGGCCAGGAATACACAAGTCTTATCTCACATCAGCTGTCAGAGATTATTCTAGAATGAGATCCTTGGGGTTGGCTAACTCAGGGACCCATGCTTGCAGAACCAACAATAGCTACCCAGTACCAGAACTTGGCTGTAATCAGCCAACCTTGGTGACAACTGCTGGAATCTTAGAGGGTGAAGATAGGGTTTAATATAGTTATTATTATAAAATATGGTAATGTCAGGTCCCATGAAGAACAAAAACATCAAAACACATGGGAATGAATAACTGCTAACCCTCTCTGGTAAATGCCATAATTTTTTCTCTGGACAATTTCTTACATATTTTTCAGCACAAATCTTTTTTTGTTAAATTTTATTTTATTTTGAAAAGTAAAAGCAAAGCAAGAACAGAAATCAGAAACAAAGAAAGAAACAGGGCAACATACAATAGTACATATGTTACAGATTTCCAAACCAAGAATAGCTGATTAACAATGGTTGATATAGATTTTATTGTCAAAGCTGTTGCTCAGATTAACAGATATAGCTATGTAATACTGGACATGTGTTAGATATTACCACTTGCTTTCAAGAAACCCTAAATTTTTGTCTTTGTCTCTTTTTTATTTTTAAGTTTTAAAAAAGTTTGTTTTAGAGAGTATAGTAATAATTGATATGACATTAGAAATGGCACACATTAAGAAGACCAAGATGTCAGGTACTCAAGCATCGTTTTTGTATTACACATTGATGTCCTTGATGTAGTTGCTCAGATTGCAACTATCAGCAATACAGAATTAGCCAATGTCAAAATTCTACACATTATTTTCTATTTTCTTTTTTTTT
>NW_004524595.1:12066317-12067084 GCF_000260255.1 Octodon degus | reverse complement strand
TATGCTTCTCATGTTTGCACATAAGTCCAAAAATCTCACCATATACAACCTTGAAGCAGGACAGTCCCACAATATTCCTTTTCCTGTCTATTTTCTATTTTCAAAAGACTGATGAAGTTCCAGTTGTTAATTCTTTCAAGTATTACCTTTGTGATTTGATTTTTTCAGTACAATTACCTCAGCCACCATGTATACATACTTGCATGTATATCCCCTATCTTTTTTCTTCTCTTTTCTCTTTTTTGTCCTCTTCATTATTTAAACCTTAAGTTCCATTTCTTTCTGTTTTCCTATATCTGTTATATCTTTCAAGTTTTATTTCTTCTTTTGAGTTCTTACACTAGGGAGACCATACAATATCTACACATGTGGTTCTGGTTTATTTCACTTATGAATATAGCCTCTGGTTGCATCCACTTACCTATGAAGGTTTCTAGTTTGTCTTCATTTATAGCTGAGTAATACTCCATTGTATAAAAATACCATGTCTTTTTCATCCATTCCTCAGGTGATGGGCATTTTAGTTGCTTCCAAGATTTGTTTTTTTTAATATTGATTTTATTGAGAAGAAGTAGCAAAGAGACAGTTTCAAAACAAGTCAGTAAGACAATTATAATAATTAATACATTCCATTTTGTTGCCTTTGTAGTAGTTATTCATAGTACAAGATGCAGACATGATATCTTGTCTACACACTATTAGTTCAAAGCTTTCTTCTCATTGAACTAAGAGAAAGTAGTTGTATATCTATGCTACTTGTATATACA
>NW_004524595.1:12040890-12043164 GCF_000260255.1 Octodon degus | reverse complement strand
TGCTCTAATCTTCATGATTTCTTCCTGTCTTTGCACTCTGAGTTTGGTGTGCTCTTACTTTTCTAGTTGTTAAAGGTGCAGCATTAGGGTATTTATTTGTTCCCTTTCTGTTTTCCTAATGTGTGAGTTCACAGCTATGAATTTCCCTCTGAGAACTGATTGCATTGTATCCCAGAAATTCCCATAAGTTGTGCTTAAATTTTCATTGAGTAGATATTGTTTATTTTTTTTTTAAATTTCATCTGTGACCTATTGGTTGCTGAGTAGGGTGTCATTTAATTTCCATGTATTTAGGGTTTTTTTTCTGGTTTCTTTTGTCAAAGAAATGTCCAGGTCTGGATGGATTCACAGCTGAATTCTACAAGAAATTTACATATCTTGTTCCTGAACAGCCAAAACTGATGTAGTCAGAATAGCTATATTTCCAAAACTGACATATAGATTTAATGTTATCTAAATTGAATACCAACAGCATTCCTCACAGAGCTAGAGAATCTAGAAATTGCCTAAAACTGATAGGGAACTTGAGGAGATCTAGCATAGCAAATTTAGTCTTGGGTGTAAAAGCAAAGCACAAGGGTAGGGAGATGGCTCAATGGAATGAGTGCTTCCCTGGCAAGTGCAAGGGCATGAGTTCAATCCCTTGTTCTGAAAAAAAAAAGCATAGTACAAGATAGTACAATCCCAGATTTGAAGTTACATAACAAAACTACTGTACTAGCACACAAACAGACATTCAGATCAATGGAACAGAGCAGAGGATGCAGAAATGACCCCAGATAGATGAGCATCATGGTGCATGCCTATAATCACAGAACTCTAGAGGCCAAGGCAGGAAGATTATGGTGAGTTCAAGGCCAGCCTGAACTACATAGTGAGACCCTGTTTCAAAAACCCAAGCACCACCACCACCAACAATGAACCCCCACAAACAACTCCAGACATATTCAGCTATTTGATTTTTGACAAAGGGGCCAAAAACATACTCTGGAGGAAAGATTGCCTCTTTAATATATGGTACCTGGAAATTGGATATCTACATACGGAAGATGGGGCCTTGACTCACATATTTCTCTTTGTGCTAAGCTAAAATGAAAATGGATCAGAGATCTACAACTAAAATAGCAACAGTGAATCTGTTGGAAGGTAACACTTTGAAGACTTAAGCATAGGTGAGGCCTTTCTGAACTGAATCTCAGTGGTAGAAGAAATAGTGCTAATAATCTACACATGGGATCATAGCAATTTTAAAAAGTTCTGTACAGCAAAGGAAACAACCTGCACAATGGGGGAAAAATTGCCAGCTATTTCTCAGAGCTCTTTGGAGCCTCAACCGCTTGACATTGTTGTATATTTATTTGTTATCTAAGTGTATCTTAAATATTAGTGAATGAGAAATTAGCTGAAGAATCTGAGAGTTAAGTGGAAGATGTCAGGGGGTGGGGGGAATGCACCCACGGAAATCCCTGCATTTGTAGTCTCTTCTTCTGCGTAGCAGCAGAGAAGCCTGAGAGCCATCAGAGGCTAATTACACTGGACAGACCATCCCTGGCAGAGGCCTAGCAGCTTCCTTACCTTTGTGAGCAGTGCCTTTGAGCAAGAGGGCATCTACTGAGGTGATAAATTACTAAACGATGGGCCATCCTTTGGACCTCCACAGCCTCGGGCCAGAGGATTTCACAGGCAGAATAAGGACTGCCTTCCAAACCAATATTTGCCTTCCTCAGCCAAATACTTATGCCTCTCCTTGCTTACCTTTTGTTATGTCATCAGACTGTATTTTAGATAAGATGAAGGAACTTACAGGAAGGACTAAAACAGAAACACTGAATCTGTTGGAAGGTAACAGATTTTGTATGTAAAATACTTACATATTCAGTTATCCTGGGTGGTTAGAGAACTCAAAACCCTAGACCACAAGTAATCAGCAACTGGCTCTGCTTCTAAGTACCTGGCTTCTTAGGTTAAAGCATCTCCACTTCTCAGGTAACATGTCAAAATTAAGAATGAATTATTCAGGAAGCTCTATGCTCAAAGGTGACTTGCAACTCTAAATGGTTTTCACATGTCTGTGCATTTTTGCTCTTCAAGGTAAATGTCAGGGGACAGATACTCTATGGGGAATGCACAGCTTCACAACTCAACACCCAAGGATAAAAAGTGGTAAGTGAGAGCAGGAAAAAGAATCAAGACATAAAGCTAGCTCCTACACATGTCCAGTTTCCTGGTAACATAGGTCTTATCTCGGGCCAAAGCTGCTTCCATTTAAAGGTG
>NW_004524595.1:12026509-12040385 GCF_000260255.1 Octodon degus | reverse complement strand
AAATGTTTCCAATGGATTCAGGATATCAAGGCTGCCAGGAAGGTATAAGCCAGGACACCCATGAAAGAGGACTTCCAGAATTGCTTCAGAAAGTGGCAAGAGTGATGCCTAAGTGTGTTTAAAGTGAGGGGAAGTATTTTGAGGATTAATAAAAATGTGTCTTTTACTGTATCAATTAGAAAAACTTTAAGTATTCATTGTATGTTTTAATCCTACATTTCCCCTCATTGCTCTTACTATGCAAAATCATTTTCTTGCCCAAATTACCTGATTCATAGATTCTAGGATTTGATTGGTACTGTAGAAATGAAATGTCAACCTTTGGCAACTTCCAGTATCAGCTTTGAGAGGCACTGGTGACATGGCCCCAGGACTCTGGTCACTTATGAGGAAATACTCCTTTCAGTGAGAACTCAGGCACTAATCTGCAATTCCTACAGCAGAGGAAAGGTTATCTGGACTAGAGTCCACCTCTCACCCAGCCTCCATTAAGAGCCTGTTCCAGGCAGCCAACAACTTCTATCTCAGCTCATTCCTCAAGGGACCATAGGAAGAGCTTCCAGTCATCATTCTCAAGGCAATTGTGGTAATTGTTGCAGAGAGACAATCTTTGCATTTGCCAAACACTAGTTCCCCTTTCTCTTCCAGAGCATACAAAGACATTTCTCAGCCTTCTCCATAGCTAGGGGAAGAGATGTGATTTAGTCGTCTGATGAACATGGGTAGGTATGATGTGCAGGACTTCTGAGGCAAGGTAGTAAACCCTGGAGTGTCTTTACATGCGATCTCTCCCTTAAAGATCACATATTTAACATGGCACCACCACAGAATGAGGGCCCCTGGGATCTCTGACTAACTCCATGGCACAGTGTGTCCAAGAAGAGCCCCTTGGTCCACATCAGGCTGTGTGAACAAGGAAAAAACCTGTATTGTGCTCAGCTGAGTGTATAGATTCATTTCTTATCAAAGTGCATTGGATTATACTGACTAAAAACTTTCTGAGACCCTAGAAGTAAGACTAGTTTTCTTTCCACTAGCTCTTCTCTCAACATACTGTCACTCCATCTCGAAGACTTGAAGAGGAGATTGTCATAAGAAGGAGCTGCCTCAGACCAGGGCTTTCAGAGAGTGGGAGAGATGAACAAGGAGCAAAGAATAGAGGTGGAAAAATCTCTTCCCTAATTCCATTTTCCCCAAGGCCTCCATCTGTCCTGCTTATCCTCAGTTCCTTCCATGCCATCTCTTTCTTAAGTTTATTTTTTAATCTTTCTCCTTCCTTCCTTCCTTCCATCCTTCCTTCCTTCCCTCCTTCCTTCCTTCCTTCCTTCCTTTCCTTCTTTCTTTTCCTTCCTTCCTTTCCTTCCTTTCCTTCCTTTCCTTCCTTCTCTTTCTTTCTTTCTTTCTTTCTTTCTTTCTTTCTTTCTTTCTTTCTTTCTTTCTTCTTTCTTTCGGACAGGGTCTCACTCCACAGTTCGGACACACATCAATCCTGTCTCAGCCTCCCCATTGCTGGGATTACAGGTGTGTACCACTGCACCCAGTTTCAGTGACCAGTACAGTGTGCCTGGGGTTCCAGGGCTGGCATGGTATGTGGCACTGGGGATTGAACCCAGGTTCTTGCTCTTGCCAGGCAGGTGTTTAGACCACTGAGCTATCTCCCTAGCTCCCCATGACACTCTATTCACAAATATTTAGCATACATGAAGGACTTTCTTGTACATCAAGATCTTATAAGAATTTGATGTATAAATGACAATCTTTTGGAATATTAATGTAGAGAACACACCCTTCAGCTCAGTATTCTTCCTCTTCTCTTCACTCAGCCAATTTAAATTCAGCCTTCTAGGACATAGAGAGAACATGAAAGCAGAGAAAACAGAACCACCTTGACATATAGCCCCCAAAGGGGATATTCTCAGGGGAATAGTGAAATCACTGTGTGGAGACTAGGGAGGATGGACATCTGCTAGAGGGAGAGATTCACACTCCTGTCCATCTTAGAGAGGTGCCCATGGGTGGAGGATTGGTATATAGCTCTGTGGTTGGCCTGTTGGCACCAGGCAGATTCCCCCATGCTATTATGGCATTAAAATAAGCCCTGTACCCTCAAAATTGGCACACACACAATCCTGAGAGAATGGCGAGGAGAGACAGCCTATCTAGGAGTTGTGTAAGCAGAGAACTGAGGAGCAGATGAAATATGTTGCCCTTTGACAGTGCCCACATGGGCACAAAGCTATTGCCACATCCAGTCCCTTGGCATCATGTGAACTTTCCAGAAGAGAGACACAATCCTGGAGAACCAGAAGCAGCACAGAGAGAGCTCTGGATTCAGCTCCTGTCCCCGACCCCTGTGGAGTGGGATGCAAACCTGAGCTATAAGACATGCGGACTGGAAACCCAGGGGTGAACTGGGAGAGTGCTGCAGTCCCAGTCCCGCTGGAGGAAGTATATAAGGACCAGGTCCTTTTCTCATCTTTCCTTTCAATCTATTCCATCCCCTCTCTCTATCTTCTTTTTGTGATTCTTTGTGTGCCCACACTTTGTGTCAGAAACCAGTGGGTATCCATGAACTGCTAACAGGGGGAAGGGCAGAAAGGCTGAGCCCAGATGTCACTGAAGGTAAACTAATCTGAGGGAGAGGACCTGAGAGAGTTGCCTGACTGGAGTATTCACCCTGTGGCCAGAGTGCGATGGGCTCAACATCTTAATGAAGAGGAAGGATTTCCCTCATCTCTGTTACCACAATCATCTCATCCATGGAGAAAGCAGCCCAAACTCTGGAATCCAGAAAGCTTCCTTGTTCCTTGGAATCCAGGTCTCTCCTCTGGCTCGTGAATAAGAGCTAGACGTCAGGCCCCTAGGGTGGGGATGTGCTGGCTGGGACTAGGCTATGCAGAACTGCACTCAGGCCTGGAGCAGACCGCAGAGATTCTGGTCTCCACTCCAGCATGGGCCTGCGGTGTGACCAGAGCACACTCTTAGATGCTCTGAGACTTCCTGGGAAATAAGAGTATTCAACAGAATGATCTATAAGATTTATTTCCTTCTTTAATGTCTATGACTCTGTGACAATTTCTGACAGTTCCTCTTTTCCTGATTTGGAATGGGGCTTTTCTCTCATAGGTGTTCTGAGCACTAATAACATTAACCTCTTCCATTTAACAGGGTTTTCCAGGTTAATGCTGCCTCCACACTCACTAGCCCATGTAATCCTCAGGATTCAGAACCTACTATTGTGGGTGTCCCTCTCTCTTCTTTCTATTTCTTTATTCTAAATTGGGGCTTTTATTTAAAGAGGTGGGGTCTCCCCATGTAGTCTGCACAGGCACTGAACCCCTGGGCTAAAGTGATCCTCCTGCCTCAGGCTCCCAGGTAGCTGGCTCTATAGGAGTGCACCACAGTGCCTGGCTTATCCAGAAGGCTTCTGGGTTTGCCCAGGTCAAGCTCCCAGCCTTGGCCTCACAAGGTCACCCTGTTCTCTCTTAAAGTTTTCTCTTGTAAGCTTCAATGCATATTTATAGTGACCAAGCAAATGACCTTGACCATACTTCAAATATCACTCCATATCTCTCCCCACATGAATTTTTATTGTGTTTCTGATTACAAATGTCATACCTGTATAGTCCTAAAAATGTAGGTGTACTAGAAAGCTTAGGATACACACTACCCCAGGAAAAGCACAGCTCAGGCTGGGTGCCCAGTCTCAACTTTTTCTTCGTGGAAATGTGTCATGTTCTTCTGCACACATTCCTTCTTGAAGCCTGCTGCCTCCTAACTTAGATGTGAAGACAGTTGTACTTTATTGCACTTGACTGAAGGCTGAGCAGGAGACAACTTCCATAGCAAGGCACAGGAGACAGGCAGCAGGAGAGTAGTCTTTCCCACCTACCATTTAGTGATTTTAATTTCTTCTTCTCTCTCCTCTGCTGTCTTAAGTGATTGAAACTTCTTTGTTGCCAAACCAAGCTGCAGAAGCAGGTGGAGGAGTCAAATACCGGCATAGCCCTATGTCCAAACAGTGGAAAGGCTGGATGTTGATGACAGGATCTTGGCTCATGGCGGATACGTCTAAAGTAATAGTGAGGATTGTGGAAGAGGGGGCATCTTGGGTAGAGAGCCCAGGGGCTGTTTCTTGCCAGCGCCCAGCATAGCCCTGTGAACAGCCACAGGGGAAATGCTCACCTCTGAGGAAGAGCAGGG
This sequence comes from Octodon degus, assembly GCF_000260255.1. Taxonomy (NCBI): domain Eukaryota; kingdom Metazoa; phylum Chordata; class Mammalia; order Rodentia; family Octodontidae; genus Octodon; species Octodon degus. The sequence goes on along the minus strand of NW_004524595.1, from coordinate 12,036,182 downwards.
GAAAGGTGACCCGGTGACCCCCAGCCCATGCTGGACTCAGGGCGAGTGAGTCACAGCCTGATTGAACAGCTTGGAGAATCACCAACATCCCTTGTCTGTGTTTTCCAGGTTTGTTGAGATTGATTGCCTCAAACAAGAAACCTCCCATTTCCTACTGTGTGGCCCCAGGCACTCATTTCTCCCCCTGTTTCTGTAACTTGACAGGGGATGGGAGAAGGTGCAGGGACCCTTCCTGTCCACACATGTGTGATACTGGTTGGATATTCAGGAGGCTTCTCTTCACCTGGTCAGACTTCATTAGACTGGTAGAGGATATGCGCCAGCTCTGGCCAGAGGTACACTCAAGCTACAGGGCCAGCTCAGGGCAGAGGGCCCAGGCTCAGTGACTGTGTGCAAAAGCAGCTGACATCTGTGGGATCTCAACCCAGCCTTGGGAAACAAAGACACAGGCTGTGCCTTTCTGGTTATCTGGGTCCTCTTAGGCCCTCTTTCCTCTTGTCTGTGGTGGGCAATGGTTGTCAACTATAAACTTTCCTTGATTTTCCTGGTAACACCTAGCCCAAGATCATACACTGCATTGAGTAGCCATGTCGCTCAAGCCTGCTGCACAGTAAAACAGCTCCCTTACCTGAAACCCCCTCCTCTGGACTTGCTTTACACAGAGCCCTTGGAAGAGTCTCTGGGAATTGTTTTGTAGAATGTATGTCCATGTCAGTGTGTCTGATTATGTATGCTTCTTTGCCAAGGATATTGACAGTTGTGCATATTTTCAGGGTGGCCCTGTGGTGGCCACAGCATGACAGTTTGACATATCACTGGGTCACATCAGGGCATGTGATTGCTGTTACCACCTTGCTTTCTCACCTACACACCCTGTGTTTACGGAGCACCTGCCAGGCTCTTTGTTCTTTTTATATAGTCCTGTGATTGTCACATTTGGCTCTTGCAGTAGAAATGAGGAATGTTCTACGCTGCTCTCCTAGGTCTGGGTGTCTTAGGGCACCCACACAATGAAGATTGGGACTACTCAGGGACAGACAAGGCCCTGAGGAGAGAGGTCAAGTGAGCAAGTGTGGCAGCTATTGACAGAATCTGTCTTGCCAGGCTGCGCCTTGGGCCCTGACCGACTAGGCTGTGTCGCACTTTCTGCCTGACCCACAGCCATAGCACTGGCTGCTTCTGTGGGCAGTGTATGCTGCTTGTCACCCCGAAGAGCTGAGAAAGAAAACCCAACAGAGAGAGGAGGGCAGAGGGCTGTACACATACATGAAAGTGTCCCATTTCTTTCTGAGCACTTCTTTTCATCATGGGGTTAATCTGGAAATTGCCATGCTTTGGGGCTCACACAATGCCTCAACCTTTGACTCCTACCTCTCAATTTACTCCTCTGCCCCCGCTGAGCAGCAGGGATGTCATGTCTTCAGATGTCAGTGAACTGATATAGGGGTGGCTCCAGGCTAGCCATGGTCATGGGCCCTGCTGCAGGAGCTCCTCATGAAGGGAGCTGTAAGAGAAAGAAGAGGAAAGACTAGCAGTCTCTCCTACCCACTGAGTCCTCAAGGCTTCTGGTTTTGGGCAGCTCTGTGTGAACTTTCACACATGCAAACACTGCTTTCCCTGACTTATTTTCTTCCTGTTTCCTTGCCTAAACCTCACAACACCCTGCTTTGGCCGGGATGGAGTAAAGTCCAGATGGCAGTGACTTAGTCGTGCACAACAGCCTACTGCACACCCACTGCCTCCCAAACTGCTCTGGCCCTGGAAGAGTCGACCAGCCTGAGGTGAGCATGTCTGTCCCTGAATCTATGAGCCAGGACTGCAGCTGCTACAGACCTGGAGTGGTGAATAGAGGCAGGCAGGAACCTTTGTCTCTTGTCTCTGTTGAAGCTTTGGCCAAAGTTCAGTGCCTCTGCATGGTCATGGCCTATGTCCTTGGGCTCTGTGACATGGGGTAGGTCAACGCTGCCCTTACTGGGTGACTTTGAACTTGAGACCAGCCATCAGACTGGTATCTGCCTCCTTAACAAGATGGTGTACCAGATGCAAGCCTGGCTTATGGCAGTCAGGGCTGACTCCAAACCAGCATCTGAGTGAATGAAAATGCAAAAGTGCCTCCAATTCTATGATGGGATCTAATAGTCTTTCACATGCTCCATGCGGTTCCCTAGGGACTGTGCTCATCACTGGCTATCTCCTGTCTCTCTCCACACCCCAGCTTAGCCTCCTTTTCTGGGAGGCTCCTACCCTGTGGAGACAGTCCCCAGTTTCAACAGAAACAATTTTGTCTGCTCACCACTATATTACCAACATACTCTGTAGTGTTTTGGAGTCTGATGGCAATTGTTGTGTGTTATCTTGTTTCTATTTTATTCTGAATTCTCTGCCCTTTTTTCAACTTCCTTCTAGTGCACCAAAGAGCTTATATCACCTCATTTCCATGACAATTGCTTTCATAATATGCGCACACAAGGAATGTGCTGTAAATCCACGTCAAGAGAATAAATGGTGTGTGTTTTCTGGATAGAGGTAAAGATGATGATTTCCAGAGCCATTGCTTCACCTTCCTGCCACCCTGATTGGTCAAGCTCAGGTCAGGTGACCATTCCTGGACCAGAAACAGTTGCTAGGTACTGTCCTAAAATCATGTCTTGGACCATTCAAAAACTAGGTTAGCATTGGGGCAAATGCCTGAAAAGAATGGGGAAAGAAGAAATAAGCTGTCTGCCACAACTGCCTTTGCTGTGTCTGCATCTGTGGGAGTCTCATTTCCCACTTTTGAGAACTCTCCCTACTCATGAAGACACACTGTTCTGTTGCTCTGAATTCAGAATCAGTGCAGGATCCACCAAATACATTTCTGTACTTGCCCACTGGCAACTAAATGATGTCCTCACTGATGTCAAGGACCCAGGCTAAACTGGGATCCACTAGTGTAGGACAACCCCAAGACACATCTCATGTGGTTCTGGCATTCTTCCTGTGATTGTGGGGTTTGGACATGGGGGAAAGGCCACGCTTTATTCTGTCCATTGGAAAGAGGTATTGGGGTAAGAGGCACTTGGATCTGAGAGTGTAAGACTACAGACCCATTGGAAGGCTATCAGAAAGGAGGCCAACGTCCCGGGGAAGGAGCAGAACATGGCTGATAAGGGAGAATTATTCAGAGCTGGACTGACTCGAATCAAAGCCCCTGCCTTTTCATAAGCTACTTGAACTTGGAAAAGTTCCCTTGTTGTTGTTGTTTTTTAGGGATTTTTTGAAATTATAGTAAATATATAAGAAATTTGTCCTCTTAATCATGTAAGTGTAAAATTTAGTGAACATTAATTATATCACAATGCAACACTCACCACACCTTTTTTTTGGAGTTTCCAGGACTCCAAACAGATATTCTGTACTCATAAAGCAATAACTCCCAGTCCTCCTTCCACAAGCTGCCTGTTACCTTAAATCTACTTCCTGTCCCCTAAGTCCATCTAGTCTAGATATTTATGTAATTGGAATCATATAGCACTTGTCTTCTGTGTCCAGCCCATTTCCCTCAGTGTGATGTTTGCATGATTGCTCACGCTGCAGCATTTGGTAGATCTTTATTCCTTTGTGTAGAGGAGCACCGTTTTAGCCACATACATCTTGTTTGTTCACCTGCTGTATATATCATGTCTTGTTGACCTACCTGTTGATAGGTTGTGAATGATGGTGCAATGACACTGGCATGCAAGTAGCTTCAGGAAATTCCCTTTACTTCTCTGTCCCCCGCTTTCCTCTGCGGATTCAGTGGAGTAATGCATATTTAGCTTTTAGGGTGGTAACTAGTCAGGAAAGACACAGAAGATGCTGGCTATTGTTGCTCTTACTCCAAAAGCCAGGTCAGTTCTTGTTTTCCAGTTCTTCTACATGTTTAGGATATGACCTTCAGTGAGAAACACTGTAGTGAGAAGCATTTCTGTCTCTGTCCTTTTCACACCTATGCATTTCTATAGATGAACAGATTAATGTTTGTATTCTGCTTCGTTCATTTCTGCATATATCCAATGCTTCTTTCTTCCCCTGTTTCTTCCCTAAAATCAGTGGGAGCACTGAGGTGTTGGATTTTTGCTTCTCCAGATCAGCCTTCTGGGGAAGGGTGTGAGAGGAGCTTCAGAAGGAAGAGAGGTGCCCAGTGGGCAGGAGGTGGGGTGATGCGAATGGGCTGTGGGCACAGGCCACACTCACATCTCTTAGAGCCAAGTAATGCATGCACCTGTGAAACCAGCTGTAGTTTCTGCTTTCATGATAATGGTGGAGAGCATACCTGGCATCTGTGTCAGAACTGTTAGTGGAAGATACAGTAGAAAGCTATTACTGACACTTAGCCAATGAGGACAAGAGAAGTTACAACAATAAATTCTGTGGTGGCTTTGACAGTAATGACAAGTAGACAGCTCAAACCCAGCTGCAAGCAGTACTGCTGCCCACCACTGGAACTTGTGGTAAGCAAGACAACTGAGCATTCCATTTGTGTTGCCAGCACGGGAAACTTGTTTTTCCTTAGATTCGAGTGTGCTTTATGCATCTTAGAATTTCATGTAGTCCCTTGCATTGACCTCAGACTCTGATTCTAATAGGGATTTCATACTTTGGCTCAGTTTCTATTACTTAGGATAACTCTTTCAAACTTTGTTGTTCTTATGAAACTGTGATTTACATCTTGTATTATCACTGTAGGTGACTAACATCCTTTTTTTTTTTTGCGGAACTGGGGATTGAACTCAGGCCCTTGCGCTTGCCAGGGAAGCACTTATTCCACTGAGCCATCTCCCTGGCCCCCGACTAACCTCCTTTTTAAAGGAAATAGGACACTAGGCGTGCACAAACTAGTCTAGATTCCAACCTCAACTTCTCACAAATACATTTCCACCCACTCTCACATTCACATTCACACCCACATCACATTCCCTGTGACTGTACACATTGAAATGTGACCTCCAGCTGCCTTCTGTACCCTTTTGCTTCTAAGACCTAGCAAATTCACTTTTTCCTGATTCTTTATTCATTTCCCAGGAATGTTTTAATTTACATGAGTGAAACTTTCATTAATCTACTGAGATCACTGTTGTTAAGATCACAGTTAACTTCCTTATTTCTGAAACTAAAACCAATGACTTTTTTATCTTTTGATTTTGCTTATTATTTATTTTCTTAGGGTATATGTACAATATACAATAGTGATGTTCACTTTGGGGAATTGTTACATGCACATGATTTATCTTGATAATTTTGATCTCTTTCCTCCCCTCTCCCTCACTACCTCTCTCTTCCAATCTACTTTCCTACCAAGCTCTTTTGTTTCTTTTGGGTATCTTAGGTTTCTTAGTATGATGACGCATGTATACCCAGTGTATAGCCACCCAATTTGTAACAGTTGAGCTCTGGAGACAGCTTACTTGTCCATCAGTAGAAGAATAGATAAAAGAAAGGAGGCATAGATACACAACAGAATAGTGTTCAGCCATAAAAAACACAAAAATAATGTCATTTGCTGAAAAATGGATGAAATTTGAGACCATAATGAGAAGCGAAATAAGCGTAGATACTGAAAAGCTAGACAGTACCGGGTTTCTTGTATATGAGAAATTATCAACTTCTGGGCTTTATTTTTCTGGGTTTTTTGGTGCATTTGAAAATGCCCCTTACTCCATCATTCTGGGGGCTCATTTTCATTAAAGGAAATATATATGTGGTCAGATAATTGTACTGCCAATTTCTGCTGGTCTTTTGAAAGGACCAGTTAATGCTTAAAAGTTTTTTCTTTTTCTTTTTCTTATTTTTTTCTTTTGAATTTCTTACAACTTTTTTGTTATTGTTTTGTTTTGCTTTTTTCTTTAAACCAATCTTGTATATTTATATCTGGTAATGTGAACAACTAATTTGAAGATAACATCATGCAACACAGCAACCATTGCTGAATTCCTATTACTTTTTTTTAGTGAAATTTTGCATCATTTCTAATGTTTTTCTTCTATCACTATTTTGTGTTCTTTAAAAAAATTAAAAAAGTGTATCTACCAGAAATATCCTACCTGTCCCACAATAGGAAAATAATTCATTACTTCACACCATCTGAAGGAAGGCCTTATTACAGCATGAAGAATGTTCACTTAAAAATTTGATAGAAAAAGAGAAAGATTATCTAAAGTATGACTTGATTAATATATTTCAAAGTATATTTACTTCGAACAATGGAAGTAAATACAACAAAATACAGGAATTCTGGTGTTGTTATAGTAAAAAAAAAGATAACTTCATTCTATTAATTGTCCTGGGACTTCTTTGCTTTTCCTTCTTCTGCCTTCATCATGAGTTCATTTGCTTTCAATTCTTCTGTTGTCCACAGTTCTCTCACAGGCTGCTTTGTTGTTTGACCAAAAGTGAAAATTCTAGACAGTTTCTTCCACTCCCACAATTGTAACTACTGCCTACACACTGACGGCTCTTGTGTTTGCAGTCCACACATTTGTGAAGTCAAACTCCAATTGCCTGCTGGACATTTCTCCTTACTTGCTCCTCTCTGCACACACACAATGTTAGCTCACAAATCTCACTTTTATCAGTTGGAGAAGCCACCAGTCCTCCTTGGCTCAGATTTGAAATGTTGGGAATATCCTTGATGGCTTCTTTTTCCTGAATGTTAAAGTCTGTCAGATTTCAGTCTTGCTTGTTTTACTCTCAACCTTTTAAAGGCAAGTTCCTGCCTCATAATGTCTCACCCAGATCATGGTAATTGCCTCTTTCTTGGTCTCCCTGCACCCAGTGTTTTCCTTTTGTAAGCTGTTATTCTCAGATATTTTTTTCTCTATGACAGAAAGCTAGCGTATACCTTATCTGCTGAAACTGTGTCATTGTTCCCCAAGTGTAAACCATGGTAAAACAACCTCCTTATAGCTGCAAGTACCTTTTTCCTCTTCTTTGGCTGAAATTCGACTGGATTTTCTGTTGATGTCATCTCATTCTTTATGACCTTAATACATCTTTGGCAACACCTCTCCTGGAAATCACTTTTCTTCATTCAAGTTGGGTTATAGAATTTTCCCAAGAGCTTACTGAGGTGACTTTCTGTTTTGTACCATAACTATTTTCTATGCTTATTATGAGGTTTCTGAGAATGGGTCTGTGCTTTGTTTATCTCTGTTTCCCCAATATCCGACTGAGAATCTACCATATAATAGTCAATAAATGTTTGATAAATCAATAAATGACATGATAAAGCTCCTTTATTTTTATTTTGATTACATATTGTGTATTGAAAGCAGTAAGAGTTTCCACAGCACCAAATAAACCAGTTTTAAAGTTTCTCAAGGTAAATTTAATAGCTCCAGCTTCTTCAGTGTTTATCAAAATACAAAGGAAAAAAGTAGAGATCATCTTTTCTGACGGCAAATCAGACCCAGGCAGGCAAAAGGAGGAAGTTACTTCACACATAGAGGTGGGGGTGCTCCGGGACTGTGGTCAGGAGTGGACCAATAGACCCAGCTCGCATGCACTCCTGCTGGTAAAACTCAGACTTTGACTAATGCAAGTCCTGAGTGGGCACTGGGAATAGGCTGCTGCTCTAGCTGAATGCTGACTGAGGGGGAGGGTGAGCCCTGCACCCGTCATAACCCTCCCCACTGCCCCAAGGTGACCATGAGCACAAGCACGATGCTATGGATTGCAGGTGACCCAAAGATAGATAGGCCACAGGGTCTCAACTGTGACCATGCAATGGATGGCATTTGTTCATCACATCTCTGGAGTTCCCAGAGGAACAGCTGATCGGATGATCAGGCCGAACTGTACTAGGAATATTCTCCCTTCTGTGTGTTCAAGTGTCCTCACCTTGTAATTTGTAACTATTTTTAAAAATGCACTGAGTTTGGGTTATACACCAACCACCAAGTGGATCCTGATACCACTCTACAGCTCAGTGGCTCCTGTAGGCCAAGTGCCCTGCACCCAAATCCTTTCTCAGGACTAAGAGCGAGTTGATTTTTTTCTTTTTCTTTTCTTTTTTGTATTCTAGGGGTCTACAGGGTGTTCAGGGTCTTACTACTAGACTGGACTTGTAGTGATCTGCCTGTTTACAGCCTCCCAAGAGCTGGGATTACAGGCACATGCCACCATGCCCAGTCTCAATTGCTGTCTCAGCATGCCCCAGGGGTGGGGCTGGCACGGCAGGCTCCAGGATCAAACCCCCTTCCCCTGCACCTGCTTGCGGGTGCTTTAATCTTTTGAGCTATTTGGTTGGTTCTTGATTTTTTTCTTTACAATAAAAAAGCTGAGTAATATTGAATAGGAGTACCAGAAACTGCCTCAGTGGAAACAGAAACTATTTACATTAAATAAAAACCTGGCTGCAGGCTGAGTCTGCGCATGGACAGCGCGATGCGTGCACGTGGTGACCAACCCATGGAGACAGCTTCTGGCACTCAGGACCACGGAGTTGTAACTTTTGCCACATGAGAGGAAAATGGAGGGCAGAGAAGGAGGAAGTAAGAGGAAGGGGGTTCTGTTCACTTCTGGTTCTGGAGCTGATTAGAGAGCCAGTCCAGTCCTTCATAGAGCCTATCCCCACTTGTGGCACAGGTGACCTGAATGTACCAGTGCCTGTGGTATAGAGAGTGCAGCCCCAGCTTGTCTGTGATTTCAGCTACATTCATGGCATTGGGCAGTCCTGCTTGTTGGCAAACATGAGGAAGACAGTGTCTCTGAGCTCATCCTCAGCCACCGTCCTCATGAGCTCCTCCCAGGCCTCGTTCACACACTCTCTGTTATTTCTGTCCACTACAAAGATCAAGTCTTGGGTGTTCTGGAAGTAGTGGCACCACCATGGTTGAACCTTATCCTGACCACCCACATCCCACACGGTGAAGCTGATGTTCTTGTATTCTAGCCTGCACGTTGAAACCTATGGTAGGAATGGTGGTCACAATTTCACCAAGCTTCCATTTATAAAGAATCTTCTTTCCGGCAGAATCCAAGCCCACCATGGGAATATGCATTTCTTTTTTGCCAAAAAGGCCCTTGAAGAGGTTTGCAAAGATATTCCTCATGCTTGTTGTTGCGTGGAACTGACACCAGCCAGAGACCTCAGCGGTAGCCGCTCCGAGCCAGGCTTTGGTTTTACTGATAGAGCTTAAGAATGGGTAGTTCTGAACATTTTGGTCTCAGCAACTCTGTACACATTCAAAAATTGTTAAGGACCCCAAAGGATTTGCCTTATGTGGGTTATGACTATTATTTTCCACACTAAATTTTTATTTATTTATTGTTTACTTTTATTTTGAAGAGTAAAAACAGAAACAAAAACAAATAGAAAAAATGACAGAAACAGGGTAACATGCAACAATACATATGTTACAGATTTTCGAAACAAGAATAGTTAATTAACCATGGTTGTTATATTATCTATTTTTAACGTTAAATCTGTTGCTCAGATTAACAGATACAGTTATGCAAAATTGGACAAATAATTGATTATTAACCCTCACTTTCAAGCAATCTTAATTTTTTTCCTTGTCTTTTGAAAAAAATATTTTAAAGAGAGTATGATAATTGATAAGACATTAGAAACAGCATACACTTAGAAGACCAAGATGACAGGTATTCAGCCATGAGTTCTGTGTTACTCATTGCTGTCCTCGACGTAGTTGCT
>NW_004524595.1:12025458-12026409 GCF_000260255.1 Octodon degus | reverse complement strand
CTCATTTTTATACTTTTCTGCTGGATGGTTAAGACCAAGATATAGGAAGACCTATATAACAAGAAATGTAACATTTGTATCTGATAAGTTCAGCCAATTACTCTCAGGATTTTATCCTGTAGACCTGTATCACACTTTGTACATCCTTTTGTCAGTGTCTGACATGAGGATGAGTCATGGCCATTGCTTGACCAATTTGCTCTCTGTCAAAGCTTGAGAAAATGTTTTTTCTCTCCATGTGATTCTCCCCAGGCTCTCATTAATTCTTAATATTGTTTTCTTTGTCTCAATTGTGCTAATTTCTGCTTTAGTTTTTATAATTTCTTCCCATCTTCAGGCATGAGGTTTGGTTTGCTTTTTCTTCTTTTTTTTCTAGATGTCTGAGGTTCAGTACTAGTGCATTTATTTGTTGTCTCTCTGTTTTCCTAATGTGTGAGTTCATTGCTATAAATTTCCCTTTGAGAACTGCTTGCATTGTATCCCAAAAATTTTGGTAAATTGTGTTCGAATTTTCATTGGATTGCAAATTTTTTAATTTCTTCTAAAATTTCATCTGTAACCCATTGGTTGCTGAGGAAGATGTTATTTAATTTCCACATATTTATGTTTTTATTGTGGTTTATTTTGTCATTAATTTCCAGTTTGATTGCACTGTGGTCTATTTTAGAAAATGTCCCATGTATAGCTGAGAAGAATGTGTATTCAAATGTTGCTATGTGGAACACTCTGTATATGCCCACTAAGTTCATTTGTTCAAAGATTTGGTTCAGTTCTGCTACCTTTTTGGTAATTTTTGTCTGCTTGACCTATATTTTTGAGATAAGGGTATGTTAAGGTTCCCCATTAAGATTGTGATATTAATTATTAGATTTTTCATGTCCTTTGAAATTTGTCACATATAGCTTGATGTGCCCATATTTGGTGCATACATATTTTTTTCTTTTCCTCTTG
>NW_004524595.1:12018478-12024944 GCF_000260255.1 Octodon degus | reverse complement strand
GGTCATATCCTTTTTATGTCATTTTTGTTGCCTCCTTTTTTCTCATTAATGTCTATTAGTCCTTACTTATGCATTTAGTACAGGGTCTACAGGGTCTCACTATGTAGGTCAGACTTGTAGTAATCCTCCTGTTTACAGCCTCCCAAGCACTGAGATTACAGGTGTGCGCCACCATAGCCAGTCTCAATCACAGTCTCAGTGTGCTCCAGGGGTGGAACCGGCATGGCAGGCCCAGGGATCGAAACCCTGGTCCCTGCACCTGCCTAAGCAGGGGCTTTAATCCACCGAGCTATTTGGCTGGCCCTTTTTGATGCCTATTAGTCTTATGTTGTTCATCTGTCCATCTTCTTGTAGCTGTTGAATTATTATTTCCTGGATTCTAGTTGTTTTTTAAGAGATCTTTCCTAGGGATGGCAAGATAGCTTAGTAGACTAAGTGCCTGCTTTGGCAAGGGCAGGGGCCACGGTTTGATCCCCAGTCCTGCATGCCACATTGGCCCTGCCTCCAGGGTGCACTGAGCCAGCAACCAAGTCTGGGCTTTGTGGTACACACCTGTAATCACAGTGCTGGGGAGGCTCAAAACAGAAGTATCACTATGAGTCTGAGTTACAAAGTGAGACCCTGTATAATCCTTCATTTTTTCATAAATGAAAAGAAAAAAAGAGAGATCTTTCCTTACCTTTTCACTAGCTGCCACAGTGTCTTCAAGGTCTGAAAGTCTATCTTCACTTTCATTTAAATGGTTTTGCCAACTTTTAATGGAGGTTTTAATTTCCTTCATATCTCTTTGAATCTGCTTCATGCATTCTATTTGTTTCCTGTATTGCTCATTCAAGGTTTCCATCATTTTTTTGTTCTCTCTCTCTCTCTCTCTCTTTTTTTTTTTATAAATCAGTGTATTCTTTAGAAATGCTTAGTAGTTCTTTTATTGTAGTTATCCTTTCTTCTTTTACTTGGGAGAGCATTTCTGATCTGATTTCCTTTACACTCTTCTGCAGTTGTTTCTTTACTTCAATGATTACTATTTCAGAGATTTCATGTGTGTAGCTTCCAATTTCTTCTATGCTGATGTCTCCTGGGTTTGTTCTGGGTGGACTTGGGGCCTGAGAATGCATTTTGCTCCTTGTTTTTTCATTTTCTATTTCAGAAAGAACTCTTTATTTTGACTTCTGCAATACCTTTTTGTAAAGGTTTGATAGTAGGTAGCTGTATCACTGAAGCCAGATGCTGTCTGTAAAGCCTTTTTTTTTAAAGGTATTCTCCTGTGTCAGAGATTCTCGTTTTATGTGTGTCCCCAAGATTTTGCCTTTTCTCTTGATTGAGAGTGAGATACTGGTTTCTGTTTGGCACTGCTCTCTATCCTTCAGTGTAAGGATTTGGGGATTACCCAAGCATCTCCTGATATTAATACTCAAGGGAAAACACACATTTTTAAGGCAGATATGGTTTCCTATCTATAGTAGTAAACTTAGCAATATTAATATCCATTAGTAAAATTTAGAAATTGACAAACTTTTGTAACTAATGGGTTTGTTCTTTAGACTATAGGAGCAAATATTATAGCTGTATAACAAAGCAGATCTTAAATTGGGAATTTGTATTCAAATTAGTTCCTGCGAGCTCTGTCCGGGCACTTTCCCATTATGCACCTAGAGTCTTCCAGGCAGACTAGCACACCTCAGTTACCTGCTGCCGCCTGTGTGCCACAAGAACACTCCTATAGGTCTGGGCCTTGGTCTGGGCTCAGTATGTCTCAGCTCACTGGGTCTAGATCTACTGGACTCGAACTCAACTGGCAGGACCTGTCTCAAGCCTGGGTGCTGTGTTTGTCTCCTTCCAGCTGAGCCCAGTCTAAATGAACCCCTAGGCCCCACTGGCTTCTGGTCCCATGGCTCTTTCTGGTAGGCCTGGCAAGGTGGCATGAGCCTGCTGCTTATGCTGGCTTCTGGTCCCATGGCTCTTTCCTGGTAGATAGAAGTATTTTTAACATTATATTTTATTTATTTTAGTATACTCAAAATATCACTTTAATGTATAATCAACATAAAATAATTATGAGATACTTTGCACTTTTTTCTTGCACTGTCCTTGAAACCTCGTGTGTGTTTCACACTTATCCCAATTCTCAAGGCAGACTAGAGTCATTCATTGTCCAGCAGTCTCAGAGAGCTCCTGGATGGATACTGCAGGAGTGGGGCTTTGCATGCTTCATCAAAGCATTCCTTCTTTTAAACACATATTTCCTGAGTGCATGGAGATACAAAATGCAGTAAGCGGCATTGTTTGGGTGCTGCTGAGGGACTTCATGCCAAGGAGCCTGTAGTTTTAAACAGCACTGTAGCTGTACCATCAGAACAAATGTCAGTCAACACAGAAAAAGGCAAGAACTTATGATCTTGGTTATTATGAGTTCAAGGGTTGTGGGACTGGAGCTCCATGGACTACACTGTGGGAACTAGTGTGCAAGAATTGAGTAGGATCAAACTCTGATGTCTTGGATTTGCCATTTTGCTGCCTAAGTGAGAGGAACACAGTCTGCAACTGAGACATGGTTTCACAAATAATATTCATAGCCATTCATTATGGGTTCATGGAAAACTGAGCTATGGCCATCACCTTGCAGTGTTCAGAGATGAACCAGGCTACTTTTTAAGAAAAGTCAGTTTTGTTTTATGGGGTATCTGCTCATCCCCATTCAAGGGAAACACTGTAGACAGTGAGCAGCTCAGGAAACAATTAGAAACACTGCCGTGACTCTCACATCAAGGCAGTGAACAGGAAGGACATCTGTCAGTCCACTGCCGGTGAGATGAGGTGATGGCCCACAGTGGGAGGGGAACTGTCACAGGCAGCAGGGCCACACAGATGGGGCCTGGCGACAGCAGCAGAGGCCAAAGGAAGCCTTGCCCAGTTCCCAACCCTTGAAACGCAGAACAGAATCAGCCTTTCTTCCCTCTACACCTCAGTCTCCTGCTAGGTGTTAGCAGAGCAAAATGACAGCCCAGGGCTTCCCTCTCTTGCCCCATATGACAGACCAGGGAGAAGTGTCCCCACTGACTGGTCCCAACCTTGTTCTTGTCGAAGTTTCTGGGAAGACCTAGATGCTTCCTGATACCACATCTTCCTTACAATTTATTAGGTGGCTGGGCTGTTGTTTTGCTCCCGCAGACCCTGGAAGGTGACGGTACCATTCTTCTCGGCCAGCGTGTCTGCAAGATGAGCATGGCACCGGGCTACACGGAAGGCGGTGGCAGCCACCTGGTCTGGTGCTGCGCTGGTTTGCTCCCACATGGACACAGAGCAGCTTGCCTTCCCACCCAATCAGCTGCGCCCAGCCATTAGACTCTGTTTGAAGTTTTATTTTCTTCTCTTATTATCTCAATGGGCAATCTCTCCCAGGACATTTTGTAACAAATAACATTTTCTATTCTGCTCAGAACACAGGCCTTGGCCTGCAGCCTGGCCGTTTGACAGCCTGGCCTATTCCTTTCCTCCACCTAAACCACACTCTTTTTGTTTGTGAAGAATGTTATCACTTACTTGTAAAGGCATCAGGTGGGGAACCCTGAAATTCAATCACACTACGGCATACCAAGACCTATCTTCTGGCTTCCATTTCCCTTGTTTCTGTGTATTTTTCCTGCCATAGGAATCTGCTTACGCCACGAGGTCTGCCATTCCAGGTGCTGTGTTGACATCTCTGACCTGTGGAGGGGCCCTGAGGCTTAGCTCTGAGTCCTTCTGCTCTCCCGATCTCCTCTCAGCTGGATCAGCTCTACCCCAAACTATCTTTGCCCTAGTGGATTTCAGCTGTCTTTCACCATCAGCCATGGAATTATTCAAGCAAGTGAACTGAGGGGATCAGAGGACACCCACCCTTCTGTCCCTGTAGGAAGCCACCCCCTAGCCCTGCCACTCCACTGTGCTCCAAAGTACAAGTCCATGTGCCATGTGGCGTGCTCTCTCCTGGGCTGTGAGTGTATGTGCCTCACTAAGTACTGTTTGTATTCAGGGTCAGGGGACCTCTCCTTCCCCAAGGAGCTAAATGGTAGAAGACCAGAGCAGCACTCAGTTCTGTGCATGCACCTCTAGTCTTTTCCCTGGACACATTGGTAGCCATTCACAATTCTTAATGTGCCTTTCCTTGGATGAGGCTTGGAGCTTTCAGGCTTATTGTTTCACCTCAGCACCTCTCAACTCCTGCCCATATTCTTTTGTCACTCACTGCTCCTGGATGGCCATGTTTTCTTGTTCCTGTTCTTGGAGCTATTGGGGGGGGGTGTTCTGTAATGATCAGAGTGCAGGGCCCTGCAACAACATGGCTACAATCCCAGCTCTCTTTCAAGTTTTCTGATTCTGGGAAGGGCCAGAGATTCTGGACAGAGCGGGTTCCCAGTGCTCTAGGCTACCCCGTTCATTCACCAACTCCTCCCCTCCTGGGTATACTCCTCTTCCCCTCTCACCCATCAGTGCTTCCCAGTTTGCTGCCCCAGATCCTTGCCTTGGCTTCTGCTCAGGTTTGCACTCATGATTATACTTTGGGAAGGCCATAGACTGCTACGTGCAGATAGAGTTTAGGGTGACTGCTTGTGGCACCAAATCTCAACATGAGCTCATGATGACAAGTTACAGATAATTCTCCATGGTGACAAACACCAAGGTTGTGTTTGGCCAGCTTGCTGCCAGAGGCATCACTGGGCTGGGTTGGGCTGGGCTGGGCTGGGCTGGGTTGGGCTGCCTGATTGGCTCTTCCAGTGAATGGGAGAGATGTGTAAGCCAGGCTCTCTGGGGTACATGCTTGGGCCTGGGACTGCAGGTGCTCAGGGAGCCCCACACTTAATTTCTCTAAGTGTTGACAGACTTCACTCTAAAGTGGCTGCATGACTTTATTCTCCTAGCAGCAATGTAGGAGAGTGGGTTCTCTCCAGGTTGTAGGCTGGGTTCTCCAAAACAGATACTGAGACAATACTGATGTGCAAAAAGGTGATTTGAAAGATCAGCACCAGGAAGAGAAGGGTGGAACAAGGCATCAGACTATGCAGCAGGCTAGGAAGCTTGGGGGTGAGTGCTGCCTGTCACAGCAGCCGGCTTTGGGTTGAAGTGGCCAGACCTTCAGGTCCTTCTCTTCCCAGTGCAGTTGGGGCTGATCCCCAGCAGCCTTCTCTGCCAATGGTGCTCCTGAATGCATTTCTTCTGTGGGAACTGGGGCCTAGTCCTTCCAGGCAGTCTGACATGGGAAAGTGGTATCTCATCGTTACTTTAATTTGTACTTTTTCAATCATGGGTGAGCATGAACACCTTTTTTTTTTTTTTAATGTATTTGTTACAGGTTCTCACCACACAGCTTGGACTTGTAGTGATACTGCTGTTTTCAGCCTCTCCAGAGCTGGGATGACAGGCATGTACCACCATGTCCAGTCTCAGTGGCCAGTTCAGTGTGCTAGAGGGCAGGGCCAGCATGGCATGTGGTGCTGGGGATGAGCCCTATTCACTGTGCTTGCCTAAGCAAGAAACACCTCTTTATGTGCTCATTAATAAAGATGATGTTTAGCTAGTAGGACTTGGGGTTAGCTGAGGGAGTGCCCTGCCCACTGGACAGGCTTTTCCAGCTCCTTTGTTGGAGCCTCCAGAGCTCCCATAATTTACGTGGGTGCCTAGTACTGTAGGGAGTCTTTGTTACCATTGTGATTAGCTGGAGCTAGCACTGGGCCATACCTGTTTTCCATTGCTCAGAGCATCACCTCAAATAGTACCCGTTTGCTGCTAATTTCTGTGAATTGCTGATTCATAACATTCCCTCATATTTCTGCCAGCATTCTAAGTCTCATTCTCAATTCACCTGGCAAATGACATTTCAGATTCCAGAACTTTGTTGGTGGGGATCATGGTGTGAGGGGTGGGGACCAGGACACATATCTACTCAGACTCACCCCCCCAAAAAAAGAAAAAAATCAGCAGGCCTAGGCCAGGAACCAATCAGACTCGGGGTCTCTGAGAGGGTGGACAGAGAAGATGACAGCTGTGCTCAGCCAGGAAGGACCCCCCTCACTGCCTGTTGGAGCAGAGTCCTCAGAGCCAGCCCTTCCCTGGGCGTGGCCTGTGGAGCTCCTCCCCCCTGCTGTTACAGAAGGGCAAGGGGCTGCCTGCCCTGCTCCCAGAGACGTGAACTCCAGCTCTTCCCTGTGGGCTTATCTTCTGGTTCTGGCTGTCTTGCCTGAGCCCTGCTGCACACACTTCATTTCTAAAATACAAATCCTCAGGCACCCCATGAAGATCCTCACTGCCTAAAGTGTAAAACCCCTTCACCCAGCATCTATCGGGGTGGAGAAGAGAGGTGCACCCTGACCGGCGCTGGGAAAAGACGAGACGGAGCTTCCTTCTTAGTTCTCGATCTCTTTATTTTCATGTGTCCTCCTCCCTCTTCTCCTTCTTCCTTCCTCCCCCCTCCTTCCTCTAACCCCTCCTT
>NW_004524595.1:12012936-12013598 GCF_000260255.1 Octodon degus | reverse complement strand
TGGGAGCCTTTCTTGCATCTTAAACACTTTGTCGGGCCCCCCGAATCGCCTCCCATCGGGCAATCCCTCTTGAAGTGTCTGGGCTTTCCACATTTAAAGCATCCCTCTTTGCGCCTAGCACCCTGACCCATTCCTGTGTTCCTGACCCCTCTCTGCAGCATGCTGGCCATCATAGCGGCTAGGCCCTGATTGGACAGTGGCCCCCCAATATCTCAGCAGAGCTTCATCTAGACCTCCAAGGGTTTATTCCGATAGGGGCTAATGGCTGCTCTACAATCTTTGGTACATTGTTCAAAAAATGAGTTGCTTAACCAGGGGCAGAGCCTCCTCTGGATTGCCAAAAATCCGACCAGAAGCCTCCATCATGTGAGCCACAAAATCTGAGAAGGTCTCAGTAGAGCCTTGCACTATTTTCGTCAGGTGTCCATGAACCTCTCCCCTAGCAGAGACTTTTCTCCTGGCCTGAAAAGCGCACTGGTTGATTTGGGCATATAGCTGTGGGGGGTAGCCAATCTGCTGATTAGCGAATCGGCCTTGCCCTAGCAACATGTCTGCGTCCCAGGCCAGCTGGTTGTTCCGAGCATTAGCCTGGGCCTGTTCAGTGGATATCTCCATCCACCAGGACTTCCAATCTAGATACTGTCCGGGAGATAGGCATGCTC
>NW_004524595.1:12005547-12011181 GCF_000260255.1 Octodon degus | reverse complement strand
ACAGCACCCCAATCTCTCACCTACCCCGAACTGTCATCTCTGTCCCAACTATCATCCCTTCCTCTCCCATCACTGCCCTCAGCCTCTCCTCCACCTCAATGCCTCCAGGGCTGCCACAGTCCTTGCCTTTTCTCAGGTGGCCACTTGCGTCTGGAATGCTGATACAACTTTCCTCTCTCAGAGGTGGCTGTGGATCCCTGCCCTTCTTCCCTGAGGTTTCCCAGACTCCTGTTAGATAAAAGGAGTGGCTTCCTTAGCAGGGTCTTCCCCTCAGTTGAGACTAGGCGTGAACCCAAGTGACCTTCCAGGGGAAGAAAAGAGAGCCCAGCCTTGTGGGTGAGGGAGCCTGGGGTGGAGAGAATGTTAAAGGTTTGGCCCAGCAGGGGGTAGTTCAGCAAGGTGGGATGGTAGAGCATGTGTGTTGAGGACCTCTTGGGGCTGGCCAAAAATTTCTTTGGAATCAAAGAAATAAGCTAGAGCCTTGTAGCCAAAGTGCGACTTACCTTCCGGCACTGGGTAGCTACTGAGGGGGCTCAGCAAGAAACCTGCAGGCTCTCAGTTCAGCCTTGCCCTGGGGAGCTGATACTGTCAGTAGACTGCAGTGCTGGAGCTTTATCTAGAACCCTCTGCCATGGAGAGCATCCGCTGATCCTGGCCAGAGGGACTGGATTTGTTAACAGTTTTCCTCCAAGAGTCCTGGGACTTCTGGTTCAAGGTCCACTGGAAACAGGGGAGTCCCGGATCCATGTCTGTGGCTTCGGACCATGTTGACTTTTCCGTTTGCTGAGTGGAGTCATCTCTGAGGGCGAGCAGTGGGCATGGAGACCCGTGAAGAGGGGAAAGTGGACTTGGAGCCTGAGACGCAACTTCCTTTTGTGTTCCCGCTGAGTGTACTTTTGCTTCAAATGACTTTCAAAGCTCTAGCTCTAGCAAGAAGATGAGAGACATCGGCTGTACCCCTGCCTGAGTCCAGAGAGCCCCAGAGGGGAGAGTTGGTGCCAGGGGCCACACGAAAGCCTGTGTTTTCATTACTAAGCAACTTTCAGAGCAGAAAGTTTAGGGGAAAAAAAGATGGTGCGGTAAGAAGTCTAATAATGGGTGCCATGTGGAGGGAAGGCAACATTACCCAGTAAAGAAATAGAAAACATGGTTTATATTTTCAACATTTGAAGACAGAAATGAAAACTGAATATTTGCTGCACCTGTGAAAACATATTTGATCATGATGGCAAGTCCAGCATTCTTAGTGCAGGATTCATATTTCATAACTCGTGTTCAAACAAGAAAAATGATTATAATGTTAAGTATTTCCTGAGTTTATTTTGATGGATGACAGAATAAGTACTGTATCTTTCACTCATTAAAATACAGATTGGTGTAATTTAATAAATGAACTTAATACACAGATGTTCCAGGCTGTTTTAGCGGGGTGTCTATTAATCAACTTCTTTATATATGATCCTCTTTTATATTTTTTAAAGAAACTTGCAGGAGCCAAGAATTTATTAGATTTGCATGCTGTGGGATGAGTATCACATATCAGGTACACACAGGAGTGTATTAAGATAAAACAGAGCCAGAGTCTGCAGAGCGGCTAGGGCCACACGAACACTGCCCCCGGGCTCCCACATGGCTCTCAGGGCTGATGCAGAGCCCCAGCCCCATGCCAGGTCCGGGTCCCTGCTGAGCTTGCTTGCTGCCATTGCTGAGATACTCAGAGGTGCCTCTGGAAGCCCAGGTGAGAGCTGGTGGTCACTTTGGTAGCCCCACCTGGGCAGTGGCTCTACTCACAACTTGAGCTTCTCAGGAATCACACTGCCTCTTCCCTCCATTTCTCTGTGCAGCATGTTTGAGGCTGACGCTTTGTTTTGTCTGAACTTGTTTCACATGAAGGTCTCACTAACAAGGTAGGGGCTACACCTTTGCCATCTTCCGCAGCTTGAGTTTTGGACTTTTGTTGATCTGTACTGAGCTGGACATGAGAAAGCCAGGACGAGCCTGCTCCTGGACCTCCTGTCGGAAGAGGAAACACAGCTTGGTTCAGCCATCCTGGGGGGCCCCTGGGGGTGCAGGATGGTAGGGCTCAGAAGCATGAGGGCATGACGCTAACTCCTTGCTCTAGCTGTGGATGAGCTCTTGGTGCAGATGGGGTGAGAGCAGATCCTGGAGAAAAGCAACATACAGGCTGGAGAGAATTGTCTCTGGCTACTGTGGTGGTGGGAAGGTCGAGGAAGTGGCTTAGGCCAAGTAGCACATTTCTGCAAGCTTCTCTGTCCACACAGAGCACTTGCACTTAGTTTTCTTCTTAAAGCACCTTATATACTCCTGGTGGTTCCAGAAATGCAGTTCCGTAAGGGACACAGTAAGCCGGTACTCCTGCAAGCTCACCTCTGAGCAGTGCCTTTCTCCCCATTCCAACCACTACCCAGCCAAAGTCTGTGAAAGTCTACTTGGGTGGCACCTGCATGTCTAGCTGTCTCCCAGAACACAGGCACTGGTATCCCTTGGCTCCCTGCTGGGCCATGCACTCCCGGGTGCTGCAGTTTGAGCCATCCCACTCCCCCTGAGCCCCATGCACCCCTCGAGGGCTCATCAATCACACAGGCAGGTCCTGCAGGTGGGTAGTGGCTCTGCTGTCACATGCCTGTTTGCAATAAGCTCTGGCCATAATCATTAATCATTCATTGAGGCTGTGGTTAGCGGCCCTCAGTCAAGTGGATGGTTTCAGGTTTTCCGGACTAAGTGGCTGTCCAGCAAGCATCCTCCCCAGCTCTTTCATGTCCAGTCATTTGATGTTCTGAGCATGCGGAGCTGGCCACCAGATCCAAGTTTGTTCTGGAGGGGTGCTCTCAATGTTGCCCTTGGGCTAGCACAGAAGGGTTCCTGCCCCAGCCCCAGGTCTGCTCAGGAGCCAAGGTCTGGCTGTGAGCTTCTCTCAAGGACATCCTGAGTGTTCAGTGCTCTGCCATACCATGGGGATCTGAGCAGAGAAAGGATTCATCCTGCCCTGGTCCTCTGTTTAGGAACAGTGCTCATGCATGACAGATGCCAGTGATAATTCATTTCGGTGAAAAGGATGGAAGCAACCTTTCTGTCTGTGGGTTGTTTATGAAGGTAGATGCTTGGGGCTTCGGTGATGGAGGAGACAATGTGGGGGATCATAGGAACAAAGGTCACAAGTGAGGACAGCTCTGCGTGTGCAGGTTGCTGATCATAGCTGGAATGTTCTCTCCTTAACCTTTCTGGATGCATCTAGGATGCCAGCTCCACCTTGCAGCCTTCTTGGACTGCTGGAGGCTGCATGAGTTACTCCTCCCACTGAAGCCTCCACACTGGACAGTTTGGATGACTTTATTCACTCCCCCTTCTCTCTCTCCCTCTCTCTCTCTCTTTTTTTTTTGTTTGTTTTGAGGCCTGGAACTCATTGTTTGTGTAATCACTTCAGTTCAGGAAAAACATTGCAAAGAGTAGTGAGTGGTAATAGGTAGAATAAGTGAGATGATGCATGTAACATGCCTGTTACAAAGACTGGCAGGGAGTAGATGCTGAAGCAAGGTTGGGCTTTCTTCTGGGTCTGACCACATTACGTTGACCTCTTTTTCTGCCACTTACATGTAAACAACCATGAGGCCAAGGAGATGGAATCCTTGTTTCTGGTCCTATATCTAGTACAATAACTGGCAGGGAACACAGGCTTCTGCCCCTGGGGCCACCTGCAAAGCTACTTGCAGATGCCCCTCACCGAGGAGATGGGGCAAAGCTGAGCAGGGTGAGTTGGGGATGTGGAGTCACGTTTGTTTGCTTGTTTTCTTTATGAATGCTCTGATGCAGTCAGAAACTTCCTGAAGTCCTGCAATTCTATCCCCAGAGAAGGATTTGAATATAATATCCTCTTGCTGGAAGGAAAATTGGAGATAATTAGTCCAGTGCTTTCAAATTTGTAAGTAACTGGAACTGTTTTTCAAATGAAATTTTATATGGAACCTTAAAGAGCAAAAGCAGACTAACCATTATTTCATGAAAATATGCCTAGTTATCATTGATCAACACTAAATTAATACAATCAAACATTTATTTTAGTACTGGGGATCAAACTTATGACCTTGTGCTTGCCAGGCAGGTGCTTATGCTGCTGAACTATGTCCCCATCCTTTTCATTTAACTTTAAACAAAAATACTTACTTTATGCTGTAAAATTTATGCAAATACATAAGACAAATCATCTTGATGAATGCATTTTATATCTCAAGATTTAAGTGTATTTGTTCTATAATCACAAGCTTATAACAAAAAGTACTGTGGGGCTGTTTTTGTCAGTGCAAAAATTTAGACGAGTTGGCATTATCATCAGTCTTACCTCATTCCAGCTCCAGAATCCAGTTCACTGGTGTATTTCATCTTGTTTCCACTCTTTGGAGAAAATCCTAGTTGCTGTGGTTTGAATATGACCCCCAGTTTTATGTGTTGGACACAGCACAAATTTATATGTTAATGATATGCAGAGGCAGGACCTTTGGAAGATAATTAGGTTTAGCTAATGTCATGAGGGTGGAGCCCCTGGAGTGCCATTAGTGGCTTTTTAAGAAAGAGAGAACTGAGCCAGCACCCTACTGTGTCTTTCCATGTGATGTCCCAGGCCACGTTATGATGGAGCAAGAAGCCTGGAAGATGCTGGTGCTGTGCTCTTAGACTGCCTGCCTTTAAATTCACCAGGGGAATAAACACTTATTTCTTTTAAACCATCTACTCTCAGATATTTTGTTGTAGCAACACAAAACAGATTAACACACTCATTCATGGGGCTGACTAGATGGAAATGGTTAGCGTTTTGTGACAGTTCATCCTTCCATCTCTACGCCTTTCAACTAATCAAATAGAAGGAGGAACTATATATTGAGACTGCTATAAAAATAGGTGGATTGCTACTAGCTTTCACAGTGTTAGGCCAGCTCTCCCATCCATTGTACCTTTCCATCACAGTAAAATCTATGGTTTCCAATATTTTCTTTTCTTTTTTTTTTTTTTAAGGGGGAAAAAAAAGAACAATAAAAACAATGATATAGAGTTTCAAAATAAGATAATAGGAGATTAACAATGGTTAATATAGAGTATTTTTATCTTCAAAGTAGTTTCTTAGATTACACTATATAGGCATGAAAGACTAATCAAACTATAAACGTGAACTGCTCCTTTTCATGAACGAATAGAAATTACTAGTGTGTTTATCTTAGCTACCACATATGTATGTGTATTTTCTTTTCCCTTCCTTTCCTCCTTTGGTCCATCCCAGTTCTTTCTTTTTGAGCAATTTCTTACCATTTCACAATATATATTGTGCAATTTGGATTTCGTTTACTCTGTTAGTTGTTTACACTAGGGAGACAATACAATGTTTACATATGCAAGTCTGATTTATTTCACTTGTGAGTTTCAAGTTACATTCATTTGCCTATAAAAGCCTCCAGCTTATCTTTCTTTATAGCTGAGTAATATTCCATTGTATAAAAATGCTGCATCTTTTTTATTCATTCCTTGGTTGATGGGTATTTGATTTGTTTCAAAGATCTACCTATTACAAATTGTGCTGCTATAAACATGGATGCACATATATTCCTGTGGCATGATCTTTTTAAT
>NW_004524595.1:12002791-12004116 GCF_000260255.1 Octodon degus | reverse complement strand
ATGTCTGTCTGTTTTTTGCCAATACCATGCTGCTCTTATCAAGGTAGCTTTGTAGTATAATTTCAAGTCAAGGTTTTGATGCCTCCTGCCTTGCTTTTGTTGCCCAAGACTGCCTGTGCTATTGTACATCTTTTCTGTTTCCAAAATAATTTTAGGTGAAAGCTTTCAATTTTTATTCATGTAATTTGATGTTGGCTATTGTTTTTTCATAGATGGCTTTTATCTGAATGAGGTAAAGACCATCTATTCCAATTTTCTGTAGGACTTTAATCATGAGTGAGTGTTGGACTTTGTCAAAAGCTTTTTCTACATCTATTGAGATGATCATGTGATTTTTGTGTTTGGCTCTGTTGACATGGTGCATTACATTTATTGATTTGTGTATGTTGAACCATCCTTGCATTCCTGGGATGAATCCTACTTGGTCATAGTGTATAGTCTTCTTGATGATCTGCTGCATTCTTCTTGCTAGCATTCTGTTGCTGATTTTTGCAACTATGTTCATTAGGAAGATTGGCCTAAAGTTCTTCTTTTTGTTTGGGTCTTATTTTTTTTTTGTTATCAGAGAAATACTTGCCTCTAAGAATGAGTTAGAGAAGATTCTGCCCTTTCTAAAGTGTTTGAGGAGTGTTGCTTTAAATTTTCTCCAAGTTTGTTGAAATTATCCACTATGAATCCATCAGGGTTTGGGATTTTCTTTGTTGGTAATTTTAAAATTACATTTTCAGTTTTATTCATTGACATTGGGTTTTTCATTTTTTTCCTTTTTTTGGATAGGGTTGGCTTGGAGTCTATCAATTGTATTTTTTCTTTGAAAGAATCAACTCTTTGATTCATTTCTTTACATTGTTATCTTAGCCTTTTTTGCACTAATTTCTGCTCTGATCTTTATAATTTCCTGCCTTCTTTGGGATTTGGGAATAACTTGTTCTTTTTCTAGAAGATTGAGGTGCAGCATAAAATTATTTATTTGTGCTTGTTCTGTTTTCCTGTTGTGAGAATTCACTGCTATAAATTTCCCATTGAAGACTACTTTCATTGTGTTCCATAGTTTCTGGTATGTTATATTTGCATTTTTGTTTGATTGTAGATATTGCTTAATTTTTTCCTTGATTTCATTTGTGACTCACTGGTTTTTCAGAAGGGTGTTATTTCATTTCCATGTATTTATGGAGTTTTTGTGGTTCCTTTTGTCATTAATTTTCAATTTCATTGCACTCTCATCAGATAATATGCATGAGATAATTTCAATTCCTTTGCATTTACTTAAGCATGTTCTATGTGCTAGCATATGCTCTATTTTTGAGAACATCCTATGTACATCT
>NW_004524595.1:11966435-12001443 GCF_000260255.1 Octodon degus | reverse complement strand
TGGTTTGTGGTCATGAATTTCTTCTGCTGTTCTTTGTCCTGGAAGTATTTTATTTGTCTATTAATTTTTATAGATATTTTTGCAGGGTACACCAATCTTGGTTGGAAGTTGCTTTCCTTCAGGACTTAAAATACTTCACTCCAAGTTTCTCTTGATTTAATGTGCTTTGTTGAGAAATCTGCCATGATTCTAATTGGCTTTGCATTATTGGCCATCTGCTTGTTTTTTCCTTTCTTTATTCTAACAGCTTTTAATATTCTCATCTTGTGCTGAATTTCTGGAATTTTGGTTATTGTATATCTGGGTGTAGATACTTTGGTCATGGGTAATTTGAATTCTATATGCCTCACTTTTTTGTCTGTCATATTATTTTCTAATATTTGGGAAAATTTCTGCTATTATTTCTTCAAACAGTCTTTTTATGTTACTTGTGTTGAGTTCTATTTTTTTTTTCTTTTACTGACATCAGTCTTATGTTGTTTTTCTTTGCAACATCTTGTGGCTGTTGAATTGTTATTTCTGTTTCCTTGTTATTTCTCAGAGATCTTTCCTTTCATGATCACTAGCCACAAGCTGTCCTCAAGGTCTTAAAGTCTATTTGCACCTTCATTGAAGTGGCTTTACCAGCTTTCAACAGAATTTTTAATTTCCTGGATATTGGTTGAATTTAATTTTCTTATTGAATCTGCTTCAAGCATTCTAATGCTTTCCTGTATTGGTCTTTTAATGCTTCCATAATTTTTCTATGCTCATCTATTTTTAAATAGTTTTTAAAATTATTCATTTATTGAATACAGGGTCTCATTATGCAGTTCAGACTCATAGTGATTCTCCTGTCTCAGCCTCTCCAGTTTTGGGATTACAGGTGTTCACCACTAGCCTGGTTCTGGGGCCAGCACAGCATACAGTACCAGGGATCAAACTCAGGTCCTTGTGCTTGCCAGGCAGGAGCTTAGACTGTTGCGTTATCTCCCCAAACCTCATCCATTTTTTTAAAAAATCTATGTCTTCTTTAGATGTGCTGAGCAGTTGTTTCATTATTGTCATTTGGTTTTGTACTTGAGAAATTATCTCTTATCTAATTTCCTCTGTAGCTTTCTGGATTTATTTTACTTTAGTTCCTGTCATTTCAGAAATTCCAGGTGTGTGTCTTCCATTTTCTTCTACCTTGTCTCTTAGACTTCTGCTTGGTAGTCTGGAAGCCTAAGATTACATCATGCTTCTGTGTCTTGTCATTTTCTATTTCAAAAGTTTTTATTTTGTTTATTGTGCTGATCCTTGTAAGTTTTTGCAGTGGTTTTAACCCTGTGATGGGGAGTTTTAAGAATAATGGTGGATAAAACAAAGCTAACTGAAAAGAAAGTAAAAGCAAGTCTAGAGGACAAAGTTGATCACTCAAATTTTGGGAAGCTAGAGGAGAGGGCAGAAAAGAAAGAATGAGGGAGGACACAGGGGATTGTATGAACTTGGTTTCTGAGTTTGTGGCATGGAATTAGTTTTCTGTGGCTAGAGTTCACCTCAGTCATTTAGAAAAGAGAGAAAAGAAAGAAAAGAAATGAGAAAATAAAAAGAAAAAGAAAGTAAAAGAAAAGAAAAAAAAACCCCAAAAACAAACAAACAAAAAAAAGAGAACAGGGGTGTCCTCACCCACATGCTTCTGTTCCATGTGTCTTTGTCCCTAATCTCGATGGTGGTTCACCTGTTGCCTCACATTGTTATTGTTGATTTGGACTTTTCATGCCACTCATCCAGCCTGTCCATCCCATGTGCCCTATTTGGGATGCTCCTGTGTCACTAGCTTTTCCTTTTGTCTCTGGACAAGGAGTCCAGAGTAGTTCACCTTGGTCTTGGAAGCAGCAAGGACAGTTACCATTCTCTGGGCCTTCTGCTATGGTTCACCTGGGTTCCCACAGCAGAGATGGTGATGGGGCTTACCCGCCTCAACATTGTTCACCTCTTCAAACATTTTCTAAATAGAAACTTTTTAAATAAATCATATGTGAAATCCATAAAGTAACTTCTTGGTTATTCTGGAACATATGATATTAATGTCTGATCGAGTCTACCTTCATAGGTCACACATGAGTTGACTGAGGCTTTCAGTGTGATAATGACATGTTAACCACGTAGAGAACTGGCAGTAGGGCAAGAACTCAGGCCTCTTACATCCCACTCTAGGCCTCTCTGTACTATTGTTTCTCTTTCTCTAGTTTGTATTAGCAAAAAAAAATGTTATTGTTTTTCTTTTTTTTTTCAAGTTAGACAGTTACATTCCTGGCTTCCTTGCATCCCAGTGGTGAGCATGAACTGGACAATTTTAGGGAATTACTAGTATAACAAGGAGATTTCCATCAGCATCTTCCCGTCTCACCAAGGGCATTCTGCCCTGGTGATAGATAATTGAAACTGATTTGGCCAGCAGGGCCTACACAGTAATGCTGGCTTCATGCTTGTTATTCTGTCATAAGAGCAAAAAGTAAAGCTGGTAATTTGTGTTAACTAAGCACCTTTATTCTAAGAACTCAAGGGAAAGGGTGGGGTTCAGAACATTTTTTCATGCAGCTGTCCAGATCTTGAGGGTGATTTGTGTTGCTAAAGAGAAATTCTAATAATGTTGAGCGTATGGAAAAGTTTAAGACAGAGTTGATGGGTCATTTTCCAAGTGTTCAGGTTGCATATCAAATGCTGCACAGCTTCTCTTCTCAAACCTCTGCTTTTCCTGGCTGGGACCTCTCACACTGTCTCTTGTAGGCTGCAGAAATGACCTCCACAGGATCATGGCTCACAGATGGCTACTCTAGGCATTCACTTCCAGACAACATTTTGAGGTGATCTTTCCTATCTCAAGGCAGCTCTACATGGGACTGTTCCTGCCCATAGGGAGAACAGCCTTGTGGTCCCAAGTGGGCCTTTTCTTCCTTGGATGTTATGTTTCCACCTGTTCACCACAGAGCCCAGGGGCCCCTTCTCAAGAAGCCAGAGTGGGGCAGGGGTGCTGATATCCTGGGAGAGGGAGCTGAAGTTCTGACAGGCATGTGGGTATAAGTGCCTAATATCTCTTCCTTGAACAAAGACATTTCTCTAAATATAGACATCATAAACACCCCCATGTAGCACCTGGGACTGCAGGACATAACTCCAAAAAGGAGAAAAGAGGGAATAAAAAGCCAAGTTTGAGGGGGCTAAGATGAAGTAGGCCACCTGACCTATTACAACCTGAGGAGAAGGCAGATGAAGAAAGAGCCCAAGTCCACAGGTGTTTTTGATGGAGGCTGCCATCTTCTCCTTGGCACCAGGGAAGCCTTTTGACAACTGTTAACTATCAAATGTACTCGGTGATTCTCCAACTTGCAACGGAGATCCTCTATTCATAAAAGGCCCAGCTTTCTTACAGAAACAAAGGACTCACATGCACAGAAAGTGATTTAACCAGACACCTTCAAGGATGAATCTATTCTGTAAGGCAAGATTCTAATTGAGTCTCAAAGGTGGTCAAGCAAAAATAAAGAGATCATGTTTTACATGTTAGACAGGAAGATATTCCTGCTGTGTAAATAGCCCTTTCTGAATGATGCTGCACTGTTTCTGATGCAAGGACTTGCTGAGGAGGGAGAGGAATGTGAGTTTAGGACTGTTCAGCTCTGTGTGCCACATGTGGCCTTGAGTTTAGCTGGTCCATTATGACTGTAGCCACACAGCCAAGTGATGTGCTGCAACCAAACCTAAAGAAAATTTCTGTCCTCTGGGACCAGCACATGCATCGTTACAGCTGCTTCAGACCACAGCTGTAGACAACCAGCCCCTCCCCATCCCCACAATTTCCTTGGATAATTGGGAACATCTTCCCTATATAGTCACATCTCTCAGGCATTTGGACAGGAGGGCAAAGCTAAATGCCTCAATCTTTATTGGATGCAGAATCACTTCTTTCTGAGGAGTTTGCACATGAAGAGTCAAAGCCAAGCCTGACAAAACAGCGGTCATGATACTTTGTGAGTCATTTTGAAAACAAAAATTGCCCTTGTTTTGGAGCCTTCATTGACCTTTATGTGTGAGGGGGTGGAAATATCCCCAAGAAGTTTAAAAAACCTCAGAGGATGTTGACAAACATCCAGAGAACTGGGGTTTTGTTTGTATTCTTCAGGCAGAGAACAACAGATGGACTTTGACATATTTCAGGCAGATGAGTGTAATCATAAAAAGGTTGGCTTCTTACTTTTGTGGGAATGCTTTTTCCCTGGTGGCACTACAAACCTGTGTTGTGGTGTGTCAGGATACTGTGGTGGAGTTGGGGCTCTGTGGCATTTTCAAAGACTTATAAAAGCCAGCAACCTGAGGATAGGAGACCTGTTTGTCTGGTAATCCATCCAGGTTCCACTCACAGTTGTCTTCTTGGCAAGTCAAGGTCATGGCAAAGCCCTACCTACACTTCTTAGTGAAGACTGGGTGGAATGTTGGGAAGTGAGACACACTTTTTGAGCAGGGAGAAACCTATGATTACTCAGTAGCAGGAGACAGGAGGGCAAGGTAGAGACAGGTGTGGAAGTGCAGAGGTAGACATGAGAATGAGGGAAGAGGAGTGGGAGAGAACTTGGGCTAACTCCAGAGAGAAAGTCATAGACTTCAGGGAGGACTTAGCCTCTTTTGCCTCCCTCTCTTTCATCATGAGATATATGGTTCTACAGAAATGAAAAGCAGCTGATGAAACAGCCCATGTAATAATCTCCTCAGGATTCCCTGAGTATGTGACCTGAGGCAAAATGGGGAAGACCCAGAAGTCAGCAGAAGCCTCTCTATTCCTCAAGTTGCTGCCATCCATCTCATTTTGTGGTGTGGGCCAAGGATGCTGGAATATCTGCAGAGAGAACAGCGCACTTCACCACACAGGGAACAAATGGTGGGGGTGAGAAAAGCTGATCACAGTTTGATGGGGATTGAGGTCATGAAAGCTGATGAAGCTTGTACAGTCAGGCCCATGATCCTAGGAGCACTAGTCCTTGGTATTACACCGGTGTGTTATTTTTCTCTTGCTACTGGAACAAAATATCCAGCACCCAAAATTAAAGAAGGAAAGGTTTATTTAGCTCACAGTTTGTGGAGGTTTCTGTCCATACTCAATTGGCTCCAAGGCAGAGTGGCATATGGCAGAGGGCAGCAGTTTATGGAGTCAGAAAACAGCAAAGTTCAAAGGCAAAAGGGAGGAACACCTGAAATGGCAAGCCTCTCTCCTTTCCTTATAGTGCCTTCAGGCTATCTGCTCCAGGGCAAGTGAAACACTCACATCCATAATCCTAACCTTAGATCGTGAACTAATCACAAACTCTAGAAGCCTGCCCCAATGGCTGCATGAAGCTGTGTGTGTGTGTGTGTGTGTGTGTGTGCGTGCACGTGTGTGTGTGTGTGTGTGTGTGTGTGTGTGTGTACTACACATAAACTATGACTTCCTTGGCCATGATGCAAGATCACACACACCAGTCTTTCATGAATTGTGAAAGCAGAAATCATTTACCTCCTGAAACCATGTTTGGGTTGACTTCAGGACTGCTTATATTTTCGAGATTCCTTCAAATTGCTGGGCTGGATGTCTGGTTAATGGAGGTGTTCAGCAGCAATTAGTTCCTCCTTTTCACTTCCTTCTAGTTCCAGAAGATGTTCAGACTCTGGTCCAGTTAACTCCCAACAGAGGTCAGAACTGGAGCTCTCCAAGGTGCTGATGGCCCAGGCCAACTCCCCCAGGGGGCACATCACACTGCAAATATGCCTTGAAGCCTACACAGGTCAATGGTGTGGGGGTGGGGGTTGCTTCTTTGCTTCCATTCTTATGAGTAGGAAAGTTCTCTGTTAGACTTGTGTTGGAGAAGTTGCTGCTGTGGCAGTGCAGATTGGCAGGGAAGAGTTACCAAAGATTGAGCAGACTGATAATGTGTCCCAATAATGTCTTGAAGAACAGGCCTGGGGAAAAGCCTGGGCCATAGCTACCATAGCGTCAGCTATGTTCACACCAGTATATTCTCATCACTTTGGATAAACAGGAAAATTCTCCTTTTATCAAAAGTCTAACCATAAATGAGCTGGGTGGGTGTGGCTACCTGGAGCATCTTCTTCATAGAAAGTGGATTGGGTAAGTTTGCACAGTGACCATAGTGGCCCAGATGTCCCTCCTTCTTATCCTGCTCACCATTTGGGGACGGAAGAGCAGGGAGTGTTTCTATCTTCTCAGGAATTTATCTACAATTATATATAATTGAATTGGCTCACTCCAACCTGTTATTTTCAGATTCTCCAGTCTACTTCTCACTTCAGGCCCCTTTCTTCTGAAACTCCATATTTTGGACATTCCTTTGTTCCTCCTTGTTATTTTCCCACACCCTTGATTCTGGTATTGAACCCACTGAGTCTTCAGGTAGGTCACTGATGCCTCAGCTCCTCTTCTCTCCCATCAGCCTCAGAGGTATGGAAATAGTTCTCATTGTTGTTTCAAGGTTGGAAAATTTCAGATGGAGAGTAATGAAAATTTCTTGCCTCATGTAACATTCAGAGAAAGTCTAGTGTGGCTGGAAATGGGGGCTTCTGCAGAGCCGCACCATTCCCCATCTGTATCTGAGTCATCAGTGCATTTTTCAAGCTTACTGTGCAAGCTCTCTCCAATCTAACAAGAAGAAGGTGCTCTGGCTGGTTCCCAGATGAGGAGGGAGTGAGCAGATACACTTGCCTTTGTAGCTAAGTTCAGGTCCTGGAATGCTTTCCTGGAAACCACACAATCTCAGGAGAGATTCATTACCTCCATTGCTGACTTTGGACTAGGTCAAGTCTGGGGCCCTGGATGCCTGAAAGAGTCAGTATCTGCCTGATTAGTGACTTCCTATGTGGTGGCTATGGATTTATTCAGAGTTGGCCTGGCATGTCTGGCTGAAATTTGGAACTCCTCATCTCGTCTCCTCTCTCTCCATCCATCCTCTTTCTTCATCCCCACAAGTATCTTGCACATTTGCCCAGCTGAGAGTTTCTCACAGCCCAAGTGGGAGAATTCAGTCCTTGGATGTCAGGACAGAAGCCCCAGGGCCAGGAGCACAGATAGAGGAGCTCTTCTGTCCAGGAGCAGGGGCAGGGCTTGGATGTCCCATTGCCCAGTGAGGCCTGGGTGAGCTCTGGACCAAGCATGAGGCAACTTGAGAACCTGTTCCAATTCTGCCATTGTAGCTGGGGAGATAGCTCAGTAGAATAAGCACTTGCCTGGCAAGTGCAAGGGCCTGAGTTCAATCCCCAGTTCTGAAAAAATATTACCATTCAATTCTTCCACTGTAGGCTTTCTGACAACTTACAAAGTCAGAAGACAGAGCCATATTGCTCTTGAGTCTCATATTTCCAATTTTCCCTCTTTAGAGTTGGGGGGCCTCCAGTAAGTCACAGTGCTGGCCCAAGGGCCCAGAGTGAAGCAGCATCAGGACCACACCTATAGGCAAATAGTCTCAACAAATGCGCTTCCCAGCAGTGCCTCTTTCCCTCCTTTATGCCTCTGGACTGTAAGTTTCCTCACCTATGAAATGAGAGTCAGTAACATTTATCTCTCTAGATTGCTGTAAAAATAAAATGTAATCATGTCCACAAAAAGATCCTGAAAGAAGGTGAAAGTTAAGTTTCCTACACATGAATAAAAAACTCACTGAGAGAGAAATTAGGGCAAGAACACCTTTCAAAATGGCATCAAAGAAAGAAAAACCTAGGAATCAGTCTAACAAAGGATTTAAAAGACCTCTACATTGAAAACTACAGCACTCTCAAAAAGGAGATGGAAGCAGATGTCAGAAATGGAAAGATACCCTCTGTTCTTGGGAAGGAAGAACTGATATAGTGAAAATGGACCCATTTCCGAAATCGCTATATGGATATAAGGCAATTCCAATTAAAATTCCAACAGCATATATCACAAAATTAGAGAAAATAATCCTAAAATTCATTTGGAACCAGAAGAGACCTAGAATAGAAAAAAAAATTCTGGGCAACAAAGACAAGGCAGGTGCATCACAATCCCTGGATTCAAATTAAATTATCAGAAAATGGAGGGGGAGATAGCTTAGTGGAATAAGTGCTTGCCTGGCAAGACCAAGGTCCTGAGTTTGATCCCTGGAATCATGAAAAAAAATTAAACTATCAAGCTATTGTAATAAAAACAGCATGGTACTGGCAATGAAACAAAACCAAAGATCAGTGGAACAGACTAGAAGATGCAGAAACAATTCCAGACTTAATCAGCCACCATATATTTGACAAAGGAGACAAAAACATGCACTGCAATGGTGCTGATGAAACAGGCTCTACAAATGTCCAAGATTAAAATTAAACCTGTATTTTTCACCATATAGTAAACTAAATTAGAAATGGATCAAAGATCTAAATATTAAGATAGAAATGTTAAATCTTCTGGAAGACAGAATAAGTAAAACTCTTGAAATTATTGGTCTAGGTAAAGACTTTGTGAATAAAACCCTGACCAAAAAGGAACTATCACAAATTGTCAACAACTGAGGAAAATGTTTGCTAGACGTTCTTCAGACAAAGGTTTACTATCAGACATATATAAAGAACTAAAAAAAAAAAGATGCCCCAAATCTAAAGACCCAACCCCAAAGTGGGCATGAATACATACTTCTCAGATGAAGAAATATAAATGGCAAATAAATACATCAAAAAAGTTCACTATCACGGGTCCTTCAAGAGATGCAAATTCAAATAACACCGAGATTCTATCTCTTTCTGAAAAGAATGGCTATGATCAACAAATCAATCAATATAGGTCAGTGAGATAGCTCAGTGGACTAAGTGTCTGCCTGGCAAGTACAGGGACTGGGGTTTGGTCTCTGGTACCACATGCCATGCTGGCCCCACCCCCGGGCATGCTGAGTTGGCTACCTAGATTGGGTCTGGTGGCTCATGCTTGTAACTCCAGTGCTGGGGAGGCTGAAAACAGGAGGATCACTACCAGTCTGAGCTGTGTAGTGAGACCCTGTGCCAAATACATAAAAAAGAAAAGAAAGGAAAATAAATCAATCAATAACAAATGCTGGAGGGGCTGTGGTGAGAAAGGGACCCTTCTCCACTGTTGGTGGGAGTGTAGACTGGTACAACCACTATGGAAACCAGTGTGGAGAGTTCTCAAAAAACTAAGATTAGAGGTCCCACCCTACCTAGCTATTCCCTTTTTGGGTATCTTCCCAGAAGAATTAAAAACATCATACCACAGTGACATATGTACACCCACACTTATAGCAACACAATTTATAATAGCTAGATCTTGGAAACAACACAAATGCCCATCAACTGAGGAATGAATTAAAAGATATGGTATGTTTATATACTAAAGTATTAGTCAATCATAAGGAGAGATAACCTGGAGACTTTTATATGTAAATCGATACACCTTTAGATCATACTTAGAAGTGAAATAAATCAGACTCACATGTGTAAACATTGTATTGTTTCCCTAGCATAAAAACTAAAAGTAAATAATATTCAAAATAATATTCAAAAATAAAATTCAAAATATACAATAGATATTGTAAGACAGGAAGAAACTTCAAAAGGAAAGAGAAACTTTTAGGGGAGTGGAAAAAAGGAAGGAAAAAGACAATATGTATACAATTGACAGTTAAAAAGTTACGCTACTAATTTCTCTCAGTTCATTGAAAACATAGGTTTGTGTTAATATTGTTTGGAGAATTAAATGATGATATCTCATACTCTGAGTAACTACAGATAGCCATGTGCAGTATGTGAAACATGTTTACCCACCTAACATAGTTTGGCATTGCTTTTTTTCTTTCTTTGTTTCTTTCTTTCTTTTTGTGCAGTATTGGGGATCAAACTTGGGACCTTGTACTTGCCTATGCTGCTGAGCTATCTCACCAGCCCCCTCCTAACATATTGATTTGGATTTTGTTTTGTTTTTTGATATACATATTAAAATAATTATAATATATATTATAATTTTTTAATTTAAGGGAAGTGTTGGGCTTTTGGGTGACTCATGGCTTTGAGGAGTGGCACCAATTTATATGGCCTGGAAGCAGCTCTAGGCCTCTGTCCCATGTTAGGAGCAGCCCAGCAAGGACATAGGTGTGAGCTGTAGGGCGCAGATATTGGGTGGCAGGGCCCAGTTGGTTCTCATGAGTATTGTTCCAAATACCAGAGCACTGGTTGCCCCCATCTCTCTGGGTGTCCTTCTACCGTGCTTGCCTCTGGCTACTACAGAATGTTCATATGATCCAGAAATTAAAGGACAAAAATGTGTTCCAAAAGGAGGTCAGTAAGGACCTTGCTCCAGCCCCGTGGCCAGTCAGCAACAATTCCAATTGGCCAGCGCCCACACCAGAGCCTATATTTTGAGTACCACTTGTTTCCTATTTCTTGATATGAAACAAACCACCCAACAATTTGGTTATCTGTTTTTATCTTTCGAAGTTGTTCAGGATCAGCGGGGTGGTCCCTGGGGGCCTCTCATAGGGGTCCCCTCCTTGCCCATTCCTGGCTTCTCCCTGACCTATGCTCTTACCTCTCTTTTGGAGAGAAGAATAGACAGCAGGTTCTCATCCTCCCCCACCACAGCTCCCTACAGTGACCCAATTTGTACCAACTACCACACAGTGCTCCATTTCTGGGCGTGTGCTGGCCCAGAGGGGAGTTGTAAGTCAGGGGTGATGCCGCAGAGCTCCCTGGGCAGGGATCCCAATAGAGGACCAAGTTCTGAAAAGATACCTGGCTACAGCATGACATGTCCTCAGAGGGTCTGAAAGGCCTTGACTTCCCTAACCATGTCCCAGGCCCAGTCTCTGAACCTTAGCTCCTGCCAAGAGCTCCTATCTTCTTGGAGTATCTTGCATCAGTCCTGCCCCTACTTGGAGGTCTGCCCCTTCCTATTTGCTGGGCCTGGCCAGGGCTTGGGGTTGTGTCCAGCTGTCACCAGTGCCATCAGGTATTGCCTGCTCCTTGTGTGATGCATATCGGTGCCACTGCGACCCATGTCCATGACACACATTTCTCCCATTTGCCCTGCTCAAACCCTTGCCATGCCATCCCAGGGACAAGAATTTCTGTTCCAATGAAGAAAAAGTAAGTGACTCTTTATTCTCTTGCTGCCCCCCCCCCATGTGCTTTTTAACTGAAGAAAAATATCTGCTATTCATGAAGCAAATCAAAGGGTGATAAATTATAGGAACTTATAAACACATTCACAGAGATCCACACTTTCTTCTGGATAATTGAATTACAGAGACATTGGCTAGCGTCTGCCGCTTCCACAGGAATGGCCGCCTCCGCCAGTTGCTTTTTATTTTTTGTGTGATCTCCCAAAAGCCGGAGTCAGGCCAAGGGTCTCCGTCATCTGTAGGCCAGGGTATGGTGTAAGCTTCTCATCCACCGTTTCATCACGTGGTCCAAGTCAGCCGCTTCACTAAAGCGATCGGTCTCTCTTAGATTTGCAAATGACCAGGGACCCACTAACAAAATGTGGCCTCCTTAGATGACAGGGAAGGATTAAATTCCAGAGCACAGGATGGAAAGGCTTTGATACTTGTGGAGGGCAAAGCAAGTGAGCAAGGTGACAGAGGATTCCACGTCAAAGCCAGGCCCTGGCTCTGGGTCCTGCTGTTGAAGCTGTTTCTGGTGCTGTAAGCTATGGGCTTTTTGCAGAAGGGGCTTGTATTGCAAAGTCGTGGGCTGTTAGCAGTTTGCATTGAAACCACCACCATATTTTAATGTAATTGGACGACTGTTTGGGGGAAAAAAACTGGAAAACATCCAGAAATAACTCTCCCTTGCCGACTGTCTTAATTTTTCACTCTAACCAATTATTCATTGGCTAACTGGCACTTTGACAAAGAGGAAGCCTCAGGAGACCAGCAGCTTTGCCCATTGGAGGAGCCCTGCGACTTGGCTCTGTGGGACTTCGTGTCTCTGAGATCTTTTCTTTATCTCTTCAAGTAATAGAAGTTTTCTAAGCTAAGCTCACAGGCTTGGGGCACTCAGTGGAATGGGGTAGCAGGACCCCAAGAGCTGGATGCCGCTGGCTCGAGAACCTGGAGGGAAGGCAGGATGAGGGGTCATGCTGAGACTTGCTAGGGTGTCTCTCCCACCAAGACGGTTCTCTTTAGTTCAGCAAGCTCCCCTGCCTGGTTTTGTGGGTGTGAGTATTTTGGGATACAGCTGCATCGGTTTGTTGCTGTGCTGTCTGTGCCTGCTTTTGTACTCCCCTGGCACAGCTGAGGAGCTGTGAAAGGACCCTTATGCAAAGCCTAAAGCATTTACTACCAAGCTGTTGATAGCAGAAGTTTGCAGACAAGTGAGCTAGAGATAGAGGCACCTTTTTCTAATTTGCGAAAGACTCTGCCTGCCTGCCAAGTCAGAGGCATCTTCGAGATAAGGTTGTCTTTTTCTAATTTGCATGAAGCTGCCTTGTGGGTCAGTGATGTCCTAAGGGGGAGATCCCAGCCCAACCTCTGAGGGCAGGAGTCTCAGGAGCCAAGACTCCTAAGCCCTCAGCCCAACCCCATTCATCCAAGTTGCTGGGCCCCAGAGATAGCTGCAGGCGTGGGTTTCTTGCTCAGAAGTGCTGTTCAGGGAGTCAGGGGCTGGCTGTAGCAGCTCCTAGAGGTAACACAAAAGAATTCCTTGTTCCTTTTCAAATAGCCGTAAAAGAGAAGGATTGGTTTGGAATCTTTGTTGCTGGCCACTCCATAAAAAAATTCGAACTGTCTCATGACTTATCATCAACCACTTGTTTACACTGCAGAGCTGATTGACATGGTTTATTTTACTGTGGCTTTTCTTTTAATCTAAAGTGAAACATGAACTGGAAAATTCATGGAGTTCCTGTCACCTTTTGCAACCCAGAACCTGCTGTTGGTTCTTTCTGTTGCTCAGTGACTATTTGCATCTTCATGAATGCTGCATGCCCTACTTAGACCTAGTCACATTCACTTAGAGGTTCCGATCGGTTCTGGCAGAACCCTTTGTCTTCCTTGAGGAATCAGGATGATGACATATAGAGCACCAGGCAGGAAGGGCATCCTACACTGTTCTGTCCTTTGAGAACTAGAATCTCCTCATTGAGTGGATAAGAAGCAGCCCCAGAAAGGCCCAGCATCTACCCAAGGCCTCACAGGGCTCAGTGGTGCCTCTAGTCAGTGTCCCTGAGCAGGACTTGGGGCCCAGGGAGGAGACCCTTGGGGCAGGAAGAAGTGCCACTGTGGCCCAGATCTCAGGAAGCAGGGCCTGGTAAGAATCATGCTGACAACTTTGGCATGCCCATCACATGACTTTTCACCGAGCTTTTCTCACTGACAGTCTCATTTGGTCTTTGCCATGGTCTTGTGAGGCTGACACTGGTTCTCATGTTCCATCCCCTGGCAGATGTAGTTTTTTTTTTTTTTTTTCCTCTAAAGAGAATATAAAATAATGATAATAAAACATTCAGAAATGATGCAGAATTTCACTAAACAAAATAATACAGGGGGGCCGGGGAGATGGCTCAGTGGAGTAAGTGCTTCCCTGGCAAGCGCAGGGGTCTGAGTTCAATCCCCGATTCCACCAAAATAATACGAATTTGACAGTATTTGTTGTATTGCACAACGTTGTTTTCAAATTAGTTGTTAGTTTAAAGCCCACTTGGGAAAGTTCTGTCTGGATGCCAGTTTGATGGGAAGATAAGGCTGATGGCCTGCACATGGTAAAGGGACAATACGGTGGGTGCTTGGTGAGATTTTGGAAAAGAGGCACAAAAATAAATGTAAATATTCTAGTCTGTACCACAGCCTACATTTAAAAGTTGACCACACAGAATCAGAACAACAATGGCCCAAGGAAAGGAATGATCATGAATGAAAACATGGGAGTCTGCAGTGGTGGAGCTTGGCTCTGGATGAGAAGTCTGCCCTTGGAGGGTAAGGCCATGGGGCGGGGAGGAAGCCCCACAGGGCTCTGGTACTCTCAGCTGGCACTGTTAGTGTCCCTTTCTGGTGGAGAACTACAAAAGGTGGATGGGATCTGCATACTCAAAACATTATCAGGCCCCTCCCAGCACTACTGCTCCTTTTGTGAGATCCCCAAAAGATATGTCCTTCCCTTTGTCATCTGTCCCTTTCCTTTGTCATCTGTGCCACCAACCACTTGGGGGTGGCGTGAGCCCTAGAACTTGGCTTCAGCGTGTTCCACAGTCCACACGCAATCCCAAGGGCTGCTTGGAGCCTTCTTCCCTTGGACTCATACATACTACACCCCTCTCCCCATAAGCCTACTCCTACCCCGTACACATCCTCATTGCCATTTAGGGGCTCTGGGCTGGCTGTGGGACTCTTCTGTGGAAGGACTCTTGGCTCTTTTTCATTTAGCCTCTTCCTTGTAGAAGGATGTGTCAGCTAGGCTTACTCAGTGAGAGAATTCAGCAGATGCAAAGTAAGTTGGAGGAGAATTATTGCCTTTGGTATGTATCTGGGAGAGAGTGACTGACAACAAGAAAGAGAGGGAAAGAGGGAGGAAGTGAAAGAGAGAGGGAGGGAGACAGAGGAAGATTCTTATGAGAACCTTCTTAGCTCTGTGCCTTCCTTCACTGAGTGAGTTTGCATGAAGCCTGTAGTGGAAACACTTCAATGGAAGCAGGAAACCTTGAGATCTGGGAGAGAGGACATTGGAACCTCTTCTTGTTTTTTCTTTCCTTTGTTCTTTCATATTGGGAATTGAACCCAGGACTTTTGCCCTTAGCTACATTCCCAGACCTTCTTTATTTTTTAATTGTGAGACAGGGTCTCACTTAGTCACTAAGTTGGCTGGAACTTTCAGTTCTCCTGCCTCTCCAGCCTCCCAGACTGCTGGGATGACAGGTATGTGCCCCTACACACAGGTGAAAAAGCTATTTCTTATTGAATCCTAGATTTTGAAAAGTTTTTTTGTTTTTAATCTGTGGAAGTTTGGTTGGGTTCCTGCCCTGTCCAGTGAGCGGAAGGACTTGGTGGTTTGTAAAGGTGTGTTTTTTGCTCAGCAGGCTGTGATACAGGGCCAGGTAGAGGAGAATAGAAATCTCTGACATTGAAGTTGTTTATAAAAACCATCTATCATCAAATTGTGTCCTGTGCAGGTTGCTGAGGGCTTGACTGAGCAGGTTTGTCTTT
Organism: Octodon degus; assembly: GCF_000260255.1. Lineage (NCBI taxonomy): Eukaryota > Metazoa > Chordata > Mammalia > Rodentia > Octodontidae > Octodon > Octodon degus. The sequence goes on along the minus strand of NW_004524595.1, from coordinate 11,986,285 downwards.
GCAGGGCCAGAACTTGATTGGTTCCTTGATATTTCTTTACTGCGTACCTCTGCCTCCTCTCCCAGGTGAACTGGAGGAATCATCTGATTTTGCTGCAGAACATTTTAGTCAAGTCTCCAAAGTGCTGGTGCTACTATTTCTGGAGTCCAAGAGACAGAATGATAATTCTGTTTCACTTTAGGAGAAAGGATTCCACCCAGCCTTTGGCTTGCATCATCTGGAAGCAGGCATTTTCAAAGATGCATTTGCCAGAAGTCAGAGGTGAGAATTTGGAGGGTTCTATGTTGTGTTGGATGGGGAGAGTGTGGACCTGGTGCATGGGCGGGGCTTTCAGAGGGGGGCGCAGATAATCATGGTGCTGCACCACGATGATCAGCCTGGCCATCCAAGTCATAGATGTTTGCATAGACTAAAGCTCCTTCTGAGTTGAACAGTTTTACACAATAAAATGAGCTAACCAACAAGCGGCTAATTCTCCAATCCCTGCCCTTTCCTAAAACTGCTCATTCATCTTCCTTGCTGTTTTAGGGCTCTTTATCCCCAGTAAGTCTCCCCAGCCCAAGTAACAGCACTTGCATCTCTGATAAACTAATGTGTTTTTGTCAAGAGTGCCTGGTTTGGTAGAAAACAGCCAACTTTGCTTTCAGACTTCTTGTACACCAGAACTACTTTCTCCTAAGCAATTGCAGTCCGTGAGCTGGTCAGTCATGGATCCAGTAACTTAACCAGCTGAGCGGAAGTAGATGGAAGTGAAGTCATATAGAGATCAGAACCTCTTCTCAACAAAGCAGCACTGATTGGCTAGCTGAGTGCCCCAAGAGTGGATGAGCAAGGCCCCAGATGCTTGATGGGTGGGTGTAATGGAAATTTTAGGTCCTAGGGCTACGTTAGTATTTTATGTATTTGGTCTGGGGTCTCACTAGGCAGCTCAGACTCGTAGTGATCCTCTTGTTTTCAGCCTCCCCAGTGCTAGGATTACAGGTGTGTGCTATTGTGCCACAACTCAGTTGCCAGCTTAGTGCGCCCCTGGGGCAGGGCCAGTGTAGCCTGTGGGACCGCAGACTGAACCCTGGTCCCTGCACTTGACAAAGCAGGTGCCTAATCTGCTGTGCATCTCACCGGCCCTTCTTCAGTATTTTTTTTTCTTCAAAGTTTTATTGATAAACAGATATCAATGAGACAGTTTCAAATCAAATCAGAAGTACAGTTTCAACAAATAATACACTGCATATATTCTTCTTAGTGGTTAATTGCTGTACAAGACGTGGACTTGTGATCCTATTTACAAACACCATTAGAACAAATCATTCTATTCATTAAGAGAATGCAACTATATATCTATCCTAACCACTTTGAATACACAGATACAAAATGGACATTCATAGGCATACCCCACTTTTTCTAAGTTCCGTTATTGAATATTATAGGTGTGTGAACTCAGCGAAATATTCTGAAAGAGTCCAGTACCCCATAATAGCATTGGGTCTTCTGTTTAACTGGCAATGTCAGAAATTATTGACCTGAGTCCCCCACAGCTCAACTTAACAGCATGGCTTTATTTCCTATATTTCGTCTTTATACTTTTCTACTGGATGGTTAAGACCAAGGTAAAGCAGGACCTGTGCAACAAGAGTTGTAGCTTTTTGGTCTGAGAAGGTCAGTGAAATGCCCTCAGGATTTATCCTGAGATCCTGTACCTCACATTGTCCTTCTTCAGTATTTTAAAGAGATCATCGACACCAACAGTTGTACATTTTCCCCCTTATATAACCTGAAGCTATGACCTCAATAGCTTATGCGCATGCTCCCTTTTGGCCTCTGGGATTTTAGGGGCTTGCCAGAGTTTATTGAGACCCGGAAGGTCTTTGCACGTTGGTGACAAAGCAAAGAGACTATAAGGAGGCCAGGACCTTTCTCTCTGCAAAGACCACACAAATTATTTTTAATGTCATTCCTGGATTGTATTCTTGAGTGCTATTGGACAATCACTGAACAACTTTGATAGCAATAGCAAAAGAAATATCTTGGCTGTGTGGTAAGGAGGTTTATCTTCTTCTTTTTTTTTTAGTTTCATGGTCTTGTGCCTCAGAAAATGTCTATACAATTGGAATACATCTTACTGGTAAAAAAGCATTTTTCCTCGATGCCCAGAAGCATGAGTTAAAAAATTGTCTTCTCAGTAGTGTATAACTACTTAATTGCTGGCATGTTTGACAAGCACACAATTGTGTTACTGACACAAGCGCTGTCAATCCAAGGAAGACAAATAAGATTTAACTTGTAAACACTCATTTGGTTTCTTTCTCAGAGTGTAGCAGGGCACCAGCACATAGTGCCAGGGGAGAGGAAGATTTGGAGGCTTCCTTATGGTCCTCAAATCGCTCAAGCAGAGTAAATATAATCTGTGGATCCAGAAGCCACTTGAAAAGAAGCCAATAAAGGGCAGAATTTTTTAACCATCAAAGGGCAAGCATGCCTCTTGTCCTAGTAGGGAAGACAACAGAGGCTGGGAATATTTACTGGTGATATACAATAGAGTTTTCTTACAAGACAGGAGACGTGAGAAGCCAAATGCACAATGGGAATGTACAATCTAGTGGCTCTTAGTGAAGCCATACACCTAAGCCTGATAAATACCCGGCCTTAAATTTTTTTTTTTTTTTTTTTTTGAAAGGCCAAGAGCTCTTTAATTTGGGACCTGTCCACTCTCTGTACATGCAGAGCACTACTTCTTCGTCTCCTCCTTCTTGAACAGGGTCTTGATTATCTCTTCCTTCTTGGCTGGCAGGCGCGGTGCTTGCGCGCTTCCTTGGTCTTCGATCTGCGAGCCTCGGCCTGGTGAGCCAGGAGCTTTTTGCGGGCCTTGTCCGCTTTCAGCTTGTGGATGTGCTCCATGAGGATCCGCTTGTTCTTGAACACATTCCCCTTCACCTTCAGGTACAGGCTGTGATACATACGCCGGTCGATCTTCTTAGATTCCCGGTATCTCCGGAGCAGCCTGCGCAGGATTCACATTCTGTGCTCCCAGGTCACCTTCTCCGGCATTTGGAAGTTGGCTGTACCCTTCCGCTTACCGATGCCCAAGTGTCTGCCCTTCCGGTGAGCCAACGTGTTCTTCCGGCATCGTGCCCTAGAATGGACAGTCCCAGGCTTGCGGATGATCAGCCCATCTTTGATCAACTTCCGGATCTGCTGACGGGAATTGCATTGGCGATTTCATTGGTCTCACTGGGATCCAACCAGACCTTCTTTTTGCCACAGCGGAGGACACTGGAGGCCAGCCTCTTCTGAAGCCTGAGCATACTCTTGGCTGCGGCCGCCGCAGCAAAAGGCTGGCCTTAAAATTTAATGGGATGGTTCACCTTCAGCATGGAAATAATGAAGCAGGAAGATGGAGGAAATAATGATATAATTTAGAGATTTATAAGACCTTCTAAAAAATCCTTTATTTCTTTATTTAGGTCTCACTATGCAGCTTGGATTTATAGTGAGCCTCTTGTCTCAGCCTCTCCAGCGCTGGGATTATAGGTGTGCGCCACCACACCCGGTTTCGCTGATGGGCACACTGAGCCCAGGATTTCAGGGCCTGCAGGGCATGGGATACTGGGGATGCAATCTGAGTCTTTGTGCTTGCCAGGCAGGCACTTAGACTTCTGAGCTATCTTCCCAGCCCTACAAGACCTTTGATTACCACATATTGTATCTTATAGAAGAAGTGATGACTATTCACCCAAGAAGAGAATAGTATGGGCAACCTTAGTTGGAACTTGGTCTTCCCTTTCAGCTCAAAGAATAGCTCCAGGCGAACAGTCTCTCTTGAGAGGAACAGCCCAGAGGACCAGACCCTGTGGGTGATGAGGAAGAAGCCTGGAGGGCCCTTTCAGGCCAACCATTCCCACACAGCCCCCAAACATGTAACAAAGCAAAGCCATGGCTGCCTCCAGCACAGCAAACCTCCACAGCCATCTGATGTCCTGCCCCCACCCTTGTCCCCTCATCCCCTGGAGATGAGGCCAGTTGCCGGGTTGCTGTCCCGCCCTTTAGCTGCTACACAAAGGGCACACTCAGGCAACCCAACAATAAAAACAAGTCGAAGGGAGACCATCTGTGCTTATAAATAAACATCTCAAGCACATTAATCTGCTGAAGGTTTTTATGAGGGGAAGCATAAAATTTCAAATAAAAGGCTAATGGGAAATATGTCCAAAATGTTGGAATTAGTGATGTTCTACAGTAGGGAAGTGCCCAGCTAGAGTCATAAAATAAAATGTAACTCACAACTGATTGAATTTTAAGACCCCCAACTCTCCACTCCCACACCTGAGTTGTATATTTTATCTGAAGGGCTGTTTCATGTTCCAGAATCCACTCTGTTTGCAAGTGAAGCTGTCACTATTTTATGGCCTCGACTTTAAAGAGCAGGACATTTCTTTCCTGGAGAAGAGGGCTAATAGGAGGTAAAATTCAGGGATTATGGGATCTCCCACAAATCCAGGCTAGCAGATGCGCCTCTCTGTAATCAAAATGATTGTTTTCTTTGGACTCAGCTAAGGAAGGCCCTTTTGAAACAGCCCTGGGAACAGGAGACATGTGCCAGGCCAGGGAGCAGATGGAAGCACTTGGTGAGGAGAGCAGGTGTTTAACTCTTGGGTGTACCTGCTCCCTTCCCACTCTGGGACAGGTAATTTATAAAAATAAAAAGGTGACTTTATTTTGTAATGCGAAAATTTGGGCATGGTGACTGGTTAGCACTGATCCCTGCTTTGCCCTTTGCCTACAGTAATGATCTGTTTTCTTCTCCCTTCTTGGGGGCTAGACTGAGCTCTGTTTTGTATGCTTTTCCTCTTTAAATTTCTATGGGGCCAGTCTGGGCTGACAGAGAGAGCTCCCACTCCTACTTCATATGCCCAAATAACAGTCTTCAGAAAGAGCTCGGGGTGGAAATTAAAACAGGCTCGAATTCCTGCCCTGACACTCACCAGCTTTGGCCCCAGGAAAGTCAGTTAGATTCCATTTTAGGCTGGAAGAAGACAGAAAAGAACACCAACCCCACAGGGTCATCCTGGGCGTGGTGTGGAGCGGCTAAGGTGACAGGACTCATCCAGTCATTCTACTGGAGCTCATAGTCTTGGTTCTGCCGCCTAATTGTTACTCCTGCACAGCTTCCCTGCCTCTGAACCACAGCTTTCTCATCTCAAAAATAGAGATAAAAATCTCTTATTGGGTTAAGAGCATTAAAGGAAACATGCAGAGAAAATGCTTAGTAGAGCGTCTGTCACTAAGTGAGGATTCCAAGAATCCTTTCTAAGGTTGCTGTTATGTAAGCAGAGATCAGACAGCTTTGCAGAAAGTCTGATTCATTGGGACACTGCAAGGCTGAAGTCTAATAAACACACACCATCCCTCTGCTTCAGGTCCTCTCTGACCTGCTTCTCAGTCTCAGACCAGCTCGGATGGTTTGGGCTCATCTAGTCAACTCAGTTGGCTGGATCTGGAGAGCTCTCAGAACTGTCTAGAGATTTGGCTTTAATTCCCTCATGGCTGTGCCAGCCCCCCACTGCCTTCAAGAGGGCCTCCTTGCATCCATGCACTATCTCTGGTCAGCTCAGCCACTCTTATACAGATATATATTCCCTATGGGAAGAATAAATGATTAATAACAATGGAGAGGGAAAAGTTAGTTCACCTTGTATCTTTTCTCTCTGTTCCTGCTCTGGGTCCAAACACCACTTTCACCACCTGCTTTACTCCCCCAGTTTGACAGTAAGATAGAACAGATCAAACACAACAATGGGAAGACCAACACCTCCATTGCTGGCATCAGTTGGGTCAAAGTTATAGCCCACTCTTTATAACTTGTCTTGGTGGTGAAACCACCTCCTCTCATTGCCTTTGTCTTTGTCTTATTCCTATAGATCTGTAGTTCTTGATTTTTGGGCACCATCTCCCAGTGGAGACCACATTGAGAAAGGGAGGATAAGTTGGTCTAAGGATTTTCATTCTCCTGCATCTCCCATCACAGAGCAGAACATTAGAAGGGACTAAAGGAAGGAAGCCCAGCCCAAAGGGAGAGGCCATACTCAAGCGCAGTCCTACGATTCTTCACTACTGATGTGCAACTGAGTGAACCTGAAGGATATCTCCTGCCCCAGCCACTACCTGATCATGATGGAGGAAGAGGAAGAACTATCTGGCTGGAGTCTGTCAAGCCCTGGATCTATGAGAAATAACTATAATCAGTGGTAATTGTTTAGCATGATCAGCTCGGGTGGCTGTTGAGCAACAATAGGCACCTGGGTTTCTGATCACTTAGCTCTTCTGGCTATTGGTATGGTCCTGGTAGCCATACACCATGTTCATTAGAGGCAGTGAAAGTGCCGCCACTCACTGGCAGTGAGCAGTGACTCCATGCTGCCAGAGCACTGCTGCCAAAGTGCTGGCCATGCCTGGGGACTGACAGAGACCTGGGGTTGTGGGCTTCCTTTGGCTGGAGCTCTCATCGAGGGAGATATTGGCTGTCTAGCCCTTGTGCAGTGGCCCACCCTTCCTCGTCCTGCAGAGCTGGGAAGATGTCCAGGGCCAGCTGTGTGCTTTGGAAAGAGGTTTCTCTGATTCCTTAGCTCTTTCCCTGGAGCAGCAGGATAAGATTAACCTTCAGTTTCACACCCTGGAACTCCAAGTACCAAACAAGGTTCAGTGTCTTTCAGGTGCAAGGTCTTTATTTGGCTTTTAGCAAATGAGTACAATAACAAGCTAGAATATGCAGGTCCTCAGGGGGTAGATCTGGGAACCAGTAAAGGGTTTCCAGTTACCCTCTGGCTGGGGCTCAAAGTCTTTATTCTCCCTGAAGAATGGGTGTGAAGGCTTGGGCTACGCAATGGTCTGGGAATGGAGACTTGGGACAGGGGCCCGAGGTTCCCTAGAATTACAATACACGCCTTTAGCCAACAAGCAGGTGGTCAGACAGAAGGGAGGGGCCGCTTCTCTGAGGGTGTGTGATAAGCATGGTATGCTCTCTCAAGATGCCTTGTCCAGCAGCAGTTAGGCGGTCCTCATCCATCAGCCCCACTGTAGACTGAAAGTTTGTGTCCTCCCCAAATTCCTGTGCTGAAGCCCTCCTCCCTACTGTCATGGTATTTGGAACTAGAGACTGGGAAGTGAACGGGTTTGACTGAGGTCATGAGAGTAGAGGGCCCCCATGGTGGAATTAGTGCCTTATCTGCAAAGGGAGAAACCAGAACTACTCTTACCCCTGTCTGTACCTTGTAGGCCTCAGCAGGAGACAGCCACCTGCAAACCAGGAAGAGGTCTTCATCACCCCACCGGACACCCAGCCTGCTGGAGCCTCAGTCTTGGACTTCCAGCCCCAGAACTGTGATGCATAATTATTTGTCACTTAAATGGCTTAGCTTATGTATTTTGAGATGAACACTAAGGCCCTATTTTTAGTTTGTCTTGTGGGCCTGAATGACCACTTCCATCCTTCTTATGTTCCCACGGGTGAGAAGCCCCATGGCTTGGGAGCTTGCCCAAGGCCACCTAGGTGGCAAGCGCAGAACTCTTTACACAGTGCATGTGGCCTGTCATGGCCATGCCTTGCCTCTCTGAGTGGGAAGACATCAGTTTTCATTGGTCATGTGTCCAACTACACAGTGAACCCAGCCAAATCCTCTGGGGGGAAAAAGAAATTTCTTGGCAGTTTTCTTACCTGTAAAACATCTAACTAGTAGTACCTCCCCGGTGGGGTTATTACAAAGATTTTATTTCTCTATTTTTATCTCTATATCTTGGAGAATTTTCTGGTGGTTAATTGCAGTGCTGTTGTTTCCATTAGTTTTATCTTTACTATAGTTTCTAATGCAACTCACCTTGGAGAGCTTACAACTTGTGGAGGGTACACATGGTGGGTTTTATTCTGTGGGAATTGTGTTTGTTACAAACCTGAAATTGAGCGTTTGATAACCACCCACTCTCCAGCTTGCTAGTCCGGTGATGCTTACACTTTAAGCACCAGCACCAGCTGGCCCCCGGAGAGCCCCCCTTTCTTGGTAGGTTTGCAACTTCTGGTCTTTTGGGGAGAAGAACAGAACAAGAGAGGTCCTAGCAGGCAAGGCGCATCGCCTCTGACAAGGGAGTCAGTCATGTTTGGAGGGCACCACAGAAAGGGTAAGGCTATGTCCCTCTTCCTCTCTGTTGCAGTACTCAGTGTCCATGGCAAAAATGACAGAGCCAGCCAAGTCTTAAGCAGTGCCTACTCCTCCGTAGGCCCTTGCTGTGTGTACCTTTACACACAAGCTCTGAAGCCCAGCTCAGAGCTGTGCAGCACTAGATTCCCAGCTGCTGCTCACTGGGTGTGACTTCCCCAGGGCCCATACCATCCCTCTTGCCCCAGTCAGACCACACACGATGGTGCTTGCTCTTCTGCAGCAGGCAGCAGCTCCCAGTGTGTGGCTTGGGGACCGATGGCCAGTGTGCGAGCTTGATTTTGCTGTGGTTTCCTCAGAGATTTCCTTTGATTTCTCCAGGATGGAAGGGTTATTTCAATACCAGCACAGGAGCTGGGGAGGGAGTGTTTGGAGACTATGGCTTCAAGGGCTTTTGTCTTCATTGGAGCATTGAGCAGCAGCCCCCAGGTTGCCTTTTCCTCAGTGGTGTCTGTCTCTCCTGTGAGGATTTAGAAGTCACACCTTTCAGTTTGTTCTTGTCTTTACCAGCTTTTACACCTGTCTCCTCCATGTGCCTGCTTGCTTTGGCCTCTGGTTGCTCCTACCCACAGTCTTGATGGCTTCCCAGCTGCCCTCTTCAGCTCAAAATGTAGCCTCTTCCTAAACCAATGTGCCCATCTTCTGCTCCTCTAGGGTAACCTATCCCAGTGAGTATCTAATAAAATTCACACTGGGAGGGGAAGAACAGGTAGCCTGCTTTCCTCCTTCTAAGGGTCCTTCAAGTGTTTAGAAATCAATGGTATAGATTTCTAATGGGGAGATTTTTGGTGGTAGAACTAAGTAAAAGGATGAAGCATGGGCCAAGTAGACAGCAGAGGAAATAAGCAGAGTCTGTAGTCATGACTGGTCTGGTTAGCTGACATACCTTCTAGAACCTTCTCAAACTCATAGGTCATTTGAACTCTGTAGCTTTGCTTTGCTCGTTTTCCCCTGCTTGGATGGCTTCTTTCCCCACGTCTGGGCTGTCTCTGTGGGAGAAAACTGGCAGGCAGCTACCTGACAAGAAAGACACAAGAGTATGAGGCAAGCAGCCGTCTTTCCTGAGGGGCACCACAGCTGTGCCCTATTCCCTCACCCAGCAGGGGTGGGCCAGATCCTGGGAGAGGAAAGATGTTCTTTTCACCCTGGGTGAGATACCTAGGTGTAAGCTGAGAGAAAACGTCATGCTGATACACTTTAATGTACACAATTAATTCTCTACTGTTTGCCCCAATGCCCAACTTTTGCATTTATATAAGCAGTGCTCCAATGCTTACCAGCTGTCAAAAATTAGTAGGATGCGTGGCTAGAAGTGCCCTTGCAGGGTCTGAGAACCATTGCCTCTGGAACTGTGATGTCTGTTGGCAACTGCGTCGCACCTGTGCCAACATGGGGTGGTGACAAATTTGTCAACCTTTGGTAATCTGCTAAATCCTAATGCTATTTCATTGTGGTTTTCATTCAGATTCTTCTACAGTGACAGTGGCTTTGCATTTTTCCTGTATACAAGGGCAGCGTATGGTATATGTTTAAAGAATTATTACAGTCAAAGACACATTGCCATCAGTCCCCTCCAAATACTCCCCCTCGATTTGGGCACATCTATCTACTGATCTTGCCACTTTCCGGAGCAGTTCTGGAATTCCTCTTTCATGAGCATTTTTAGATGTGCTTTTGTGATTATTTCAATGTCCTAAATCAATTCTCAAAACATTTACTGCAGTTTCTGTCAAATAAAAATATCACAGTGTGCTCTCCTTCGTTTTGTGCCCTGGATTTGTCACCTTGTGGCTTTTCTCCCTTGCCCAAAATCAAAATGACTATGAAACGTGAATGTTTTGGATTGATTCAGGACAATAAGACAGTGCAACTGAGAACACAGAAGAGGACTCCAGGCCTGCTTCAAAAAGTGACAAGAACAAAGCGATAAGTATGTAAATGCTAAAGGTGGTATTTTGAGGGAGTTAGTGACATTGTGTCTTTTATTGTGATAAATGTTTTAAAAATGTAAAAGTCACTCTGTTTCTATTGTGTGTGTGTGTGTGTGTGTGTGTGTGTGTGTGTGTGTGTGTGTCTGCATGCCTGTGTACCTCTGAGTTTCCTTTTCCATGGTGTGTGTTCATCTCCTCTTTCTATTTTTCTACTGTACTATTGTTCTCTTTCTACTGATTGATTGGGACTTATTGGAAGGAAGGAAGATTCTTTTCTCCAAGCTTTATAATTTTTAGTGACAAAACATCAGTTAATAGCCTTGTGCTATTCTGAGCCTGGTCCACTCACTCTAATGTGGAGAGAAGGATAAATTATCTGATGTATAAGTTTGGGAGGAGCAGGTGTGTGGAGCCCTTGCTCTGTCTTGCCTGCCTTGGGGATCTGCAGGGAACAAGTGCTACTGGTGGCCTTTGGCTATGCCCCAAGCTTAGTGGTCCAAGTCCTGCACCTTCCAGGTAAGGTCTATTGGCTCCTAGAACTGCCTATGACTTGATGATCGATCTGGGAACCCAGTCTTTACACACTAAGTGGTGCCAGTCACAAGGGTGATTTTGATCACTACTCTGCCTGCTTCAACTTCCCATAGAGATTTATAAGCATTAAAGAAACTAGTATTTTACCTGTGATATGAATGCCAAATATATTTTCCCAGGCTTTCATTTATCTTGTCACTTGTTTTCTTAAAATTTTTTCTTTATTATATAGAAATTTAGTTGAATTATTTTCACATTTTATGGATATTAGTGTTTTGTGTCATGCTTGAAGCGATATTTCTCAGTGCTAGACAGCCTGTTCCTGTGTTTTCTTCAGGTTGGAACCTGGTTTCAGTTTTCATGTCTAAACTTTTACCAGGCCCTGCCTGGTGCCTACCCTTCTCACCCTGAGGGATGAGGACTCTGAGATGAGGCCAGGAAGGAGGGACCTGGAGACGCAGGATCCTGAGCTTCTGCTGGGGTTGGCACTGTCTGGGCATGCACAGATGCAGGACCAGGTCCAGGCCTCTGGATTTGTCTGAGAAGGACAGTGGCCTTGCTGAGGAGCCCCACAACTTGAGTGACCTCTCTCTGGGCCAAGACCCTGGCTAGGTGGGTTGGGCATTTCTGCTCAGTAGCGCCACCAGAGCTAAGGACTCCTGGGCATGTTTTCCAGACACACTGGAGTCCAGGGTTTCAGGGGATGTGCCTAGCTTTGAAACTGATGGGTCCTAGAAGGCCGTGCTGGGTGGTGGAAGCCAGGCTGCTTTCCAATGCCAGGCAGACCAGAAAACCAGGTAGGGCACTCAGTATTGCCTTGTCTCTCTGGCTAAAATCAGCAACAGACTGCAAACATGGGATCACTTAGAGACCAAAGTCTCCTGCATCGGGTCCTCGTTACTCTGGAAGTTCCTTTTGCATGTCATAAGGGAACGTGCCTTCCGGGAGTGCAGCCTGTATGTGTTGCTCTCTGCCTAGCCCAGTGAGGTCGAGCCAACTGAGAATAGCTTGGGTTCTTCCCACCTGTCTGTCAGCAGCACTGCCTCCCTTGGCACACCAGCTGTACCAGTCAGGTCTCACGTAATCAAAGGACCCTAGACCTTTTGGTTCTCCTTCACATAGTTAAACATTGGCAAGTCCTTAGGTCCTTCTCTGGTTCTCTTTGTATGAATTAGCACAAGTCCCTATGACTGTGCTGGTGCAGTTATTATAGGTTATTTGTATTTGTCTGAGAAGGTGTGCTGTGTACTGATTCTTGTGCTATCTTTCCCCCAGTGCTATGGTCAATTGTGTGTGGTCTTTGATTGTTGTTTCTTCCTACCATGTCCTCTTCCTGCTCACAGAGCCATGATCAGCTTCTACCCAGTCTTGCACATAGAGATGAATGAGCTGTGCAGGGCACTCTCGAGGGACACCATACATTTTGTAATCCATCTAGCTGAAAGTTACCCCTGGAGTCAAAACTGTGTAGCAGCCCTGCCTCCATCCATTGTGTGGTCACAATTTACATAGGCAACTCTAATTCCTTTGTATAATTAATGACTCATATGTTATATCCTGGAGCCACATGGAAATATTTTGGGGGTTACCTGCTGTTCTGTATTATCCATGCTTAACTCTCCCACTAATGCATGTGATTAAGACTTACTCCCACTCCCTCAGTTGAACTGAATCAAACAGATAGGAGGGAAATGTCGGATGTGGCTGATCCTCCTAGAGATGTAAGGGACTGAGATGCCCTGGCGCTCCAGGGACCTGGGGTGGCAGCCCATTTCTGGGAGGACTGGCAGACTCTAAGGAAGCTCTCAGCTGTAAAAATTACCATTGGGTAGTTGGAGGACAGGGTCAATTTTGCCCACGTGGGAGAAAGATTAGATGTCAGAGAACAGTCATCTTCTAGGCTCATTGACTCTGTAGCCAACGTGTAGGAAGGGAGTAGCTCCATAGAAGGTATTTCTGTATTTGTCAGTTTGGGAAACTCGGGAGCATCTGAGCTCTCCACCTCTGCTATAGAGTGGAAAAGGCCAGGACATTGTGCTGTGTACCTCTGATTGGAGATCACAGACGTATACTGGGTATTGTGAGGGGGTTAGTGACAAGGTGTCTTTTACTGTAATATTGTTTCTAATTTAAATCTGCACCATGCACTGTGGTTACCACTCATGACTCACAATTTCCTGTTCTGCACTGGAGTGAAGAAGGCCAAGACACAGGATATGCAGAGCTTTCTCAGGTGGACAGGGCTGTGCCAAGGCCAGTGGTGGTGGGCATGGAGATGAGTAGGGTCAGCATGCTCCGCTCTGCCCCTGGATTCCAACTTTGGTGATCCTGACTCTGCACATTCCTGTGGGTGCTACAACTACCTGATCAGTGTCTTTCCTTCCAAACCACTTCTGCTTAGGCTTGTCAGAGTGAGCTTTTGAGAGGAGTCCTGAGAGGAATCCTGTCTTCTTCATGCCTAAATATTTCTACATGGCAAGCAAGTAAAATAATGGGTTAGAAGTACAGAAAAGCAAGACCCTCATTTTTGACACTCTGCCTTTGCCAGTTTCTGAGGAATAAGTGTTCCTATCCAGGAGCACTTCTGAAACAGCAACTTTTAAGTACCTGCCTGGCAACATCCCTAAATACTTAGCCACCGAGAGCCAGGAGCCAGCTTGAGCTGGCATCTGTGTAGCACTGTAGGGGCTGAGAGGCTGACAGCCAAGTGTGGGCAGAAGGGTACCATGAGAGGGAGGCTGTCATGACCAGGCTGCTGCGTTGCCAGCTCTGGCCCACAGAAGGCCAGGAGGGCGATGGTGAGCAGCAGTGGGGTGGGAGCTCAGGTGCCAGAGCTGTGGCCAGGCCTGGACTTCAGGCAGTGTCATGGCAAGGAGAGGCTTTTCCTCTACGGTTAGGGTAAAAACTCTGTCTTCACTTTGACATCTGTCTTGGTTCGCTAAGGCCAGAAAGCTTTTGGATAAGCAGGTTTCAGTGCCAAGGCTGAGCAAGACAGCTCAGGAGTCTGGAACTGAGGCCGAGGCAGGAGTCACAGAGGGACTGTAGCTGTGCACACTTGGCCTCCATGTGAGGAGGTGTGGCTGGTGTGTGTGGCTGTGTGCAGCATGTGGTGTGGTGGAACCAGAACCTGAGGATGTCTAGTGTTTGTGTCTTGGATTACTGGGCATGTGTCTTGGATTACTGGGCCTCAGTGGGTGAGCAGATGACAGAATTGTGTAATTGTGTGTAAGAGGGCATGGAGAGGATTTGAATGTTTAATAAGAAAAGGGTGGTCAGAACATGTTAAGAAATCACAGAATGTCACTGTCATTGGCTGATCTCCTCCCTCTGGTGTGCGTTGACAAGGTTTTATAAATAGTTCGATTAGTCTATGTTCTCTTATCACGTAGAATTCCCCAAGTTTAAGTTTGTTTCTAGGACTTAATGTGTTTGTGTGTGCAGAAAAACCAAGAGGACAGTCACTAGCACTGAGCCTCACAGTGGAAAAACTATAAATAGCCTCCAAGAGCCACTGGCCTCCTCACCCCAGCAAAGCTTGTCCCTTGTTGGAGACCTGAAGCACCTGGCACTTTGTGTCCTGTGGGTCCCTGATGAGCCTGATTGAACAGCCTGTGAATAAGCTAAGGATAAGGCTACAGCGGCCTTGGGTGACGTGACCAGACTCACCCAACACACTCAAGTCCGCTCGTCAAATGTTTGTTTCTTTCTTGGCTTCTCAGAAGCGTTTTTCCACATTAAACAGTAGCATTCTAGGTAGGATCACAGGCCCTCAGCAGCCACTTTTCAATTTATGAACTGCATCGGTCCAGAAGGATTCCAAATCAACTGTCTTTCAGCATGACTGCAGTTTAGCTTATGCTTGCTGGTACCGTTAGGTGTTCACTGATGGTGTCACTCCTGCTGCCAACCACCTTCAGCCCTACTTGCATGAATCATGCTGCAGGGGCAATGGCCACATATTGCCTTCTGTGATGGCCTCAAACTGCCATAGGAAGCTTGTGGGGTAGATTCCCCAGAGCCCCACGTTTCTGCTGAGACCCGAGGCGCCATCATCTAAGATGAAAGCTGGATTTCTCATACACAGGCCGCTACCTCCTGAGGCACCACCTGCTCCACCCAGCTCTCTGTCTGAGAATCTGGGGTGTAAACATCAGAGGTGAACCAGAAGGACCCCCCTGATTTGCTCACATTGTCAAGAAATGGACAGAGTGCTATTTCATCTATAAAGCTGAGAGAGAAAGTGTATGCTGAAGATATACATCCCTAGGAAAGGAAATGTCTCCACTGTTCTTCATCAAAAGCACACAGTAGCACTTTGTGGTAGCACAAGGCTGTTCACTTTGCCTCAAATCAATGTAATGTCATCCACATTACTATTAGTCTAATCTGACAACTTTGAAGGCTTAAATAAAGTTCTTTTCCCCTAAAATAAAGATCACGAATGTTCAGCATTTGGAGTACGGAATTCCAGCATTTAGAACTGCAAGGAATCTTCAGGTTTATTTTATTGTTTGGGAAACTGAGGCTCCAGGAAGGGCACTCTTAGGCTGCAGCCAAAGCAAAGGCCAGGACTGAGAGTCCTATGAGCAGCAGGTCAGCCTGGAGGCTTCTCCCTACTTTCAGCAGGCAATTGTCTTGTAAGTGGTTCCCACCATGCTGGTTTCCACTTGCAATGTTACAGGCGTTTGGAGCACAGATTGGGGGACTGGGGTGAGACCCGGGGATTTGCCATTTCTTTACATTTTTAGTGATGCACAAATCTTGATTGTGGCAGCGAAGTTATGTTGGTTCGTAAGCAGAGGACTTAAGTTTTTGGTTTTGTTCCAGAAGGATTAGAAAAAAGATGGAACCTGCCCAGAAGGTAAAGGTCTATAATTCCTGCTTTTGCAGATGAATCCCAACAGACACCAATAACCTTGGGTGGACGGGGATCTTGGACCAGTAAAGAGAGCCTCATGATGCAATGGGAAGCAGCTCTCCTCCACCTCGGGCCAGCCTGGCACTGGAATGCATGTGTGTATGTGCGTGCGTGAATGTGTGTGTGTGTGTGTGTGTGTGCTAGAGCAGAGCTTGAGGACTTCTCTTTCCTATGGAGGGCACACAACATTTCAATGGGGCCATTTTTACACAGAGGCATGTGGAGGTGTCATTCAAAAAAGAGAAATTCATAGCTTTTCTGTATAATTTTTTAGGAAAGAGTCTACAGGGTGTTCAGGATCTTACTACTAAATCAGACTCATAGTGATCCGCCTGTTTACAGCCTCCCAAGAGCTGGGATTACAGGTGTGCACCACCATGGTCAGTCTCATTTGCCATCTCAGCATGCCCTGGGGGCGGGCAGGGCCAGCCCGGCAGGCTCGGGGATTGAACCTCAATTCTCTGCATCTGCTTGCGGGTGCATAATCCACTGAACTATTTGGCCAGCCCTATAACTAGACTTTTTTTTCCCCCCCAATACCAGGGATCAAACTCAGGGCACTATGTTTTCCAGGCAGGCACTCATATCACTGAGCTATCTCCTTAGCCCTCATAGTTTTTTTTTTTTTTAATACTAGATAATTTATATAACGGCATGCAGGCACAGAAATACACGAAGTTTTGGGGCCAGGAAGAAATCAGCATGTGAGTCACACTATTTGATAACAACAACAAAAAAACAATGAGAAAGAAAAGAAAAATGGAGTTTTGGTGTGTTGGAAGAGGTACCACCAGAAAGTCATCTCTAACAAACTGCTCTGTTGAAATCTTTTGCTTCATGTCACAGGTGTGCTACAACTTTGGGGAAGGCCTGGGAAGCTAACACTTGTGCTTGTGACCCTGGGCACTCAACTCCCTTCTGTAGCCTGTCCACACACGCCTGGCACAGCCCTCTCCAATGCTCCCTTTAGGACCTTGCCCTTCTCTCATAAGGCCCAATGTTCTGTCTGGTTTCTCTCAAGTTCTTCAGAAAGGCTGAGGTTATGTGTAGTCAGGGAGGACAAAGATTGGGTAGCAAGTCTTCCCTGGACCCTGATTCCAGTGGTATCGGCAACCCTTCTGCAATATGGGCTCATCTGTTTCCTCCTGCAGGCCTGCCCGCTTGTGTCTCCTTGGATTTATGCCTTGGGTTTATGTCTTGAGAATGGTTGCCTTGGGGTGCATCTCCCAGCCCCACTGTATCTGAGCTTGCTGGGAGCTGGCAAGCAGAGGCCTTTATTCTAGCATGGTGCCATTTGGATGATTTACAGTGGGCTCTTCAGTTTTGATCAGGCTGACATGCTGACTTGGGCTATGACTGGAATTTTAGGTTTAATTTGCAATAAAAATCTTCAGTTATGACCTGGATGCTGGCTGCCTGTGTGGTTATAAACAGTCTTCCTGTTATGGTTTGAACCTAGGTGTCTTCCCAAAGCCTCATGTAGTCACTAGAGCAGGCTTTTAGAGTTTGTGATTAATTCATGATGCAATGTTGGGATTACAGGGGTGAATGGTACACCCAGCCTGCGGTGGGTAGCCTGAGTGCTGCGTAAGGAAGGGAGAGGCTTTCTCTCTGCCTCTGATGCTGTGCCTCATTCTCCCTTTTTGCTCTTTCTGTTTTGCTTTTTTCTGCCATCAAGACCTGCTATCCTCTGCCATGTGTCACTCTGCCTTGGAGCTAGCTGAATATGGACTGAAACCTCCACAAACTGTGAGCTAAATAAAATTTTCCTTCCTTAATTTTGGGTATCAGGTATTTTGTCTCAGCAACAAGAGAAAAGTAACTGAGATACTCCTAATGCCAGAAGTGTTTTTAAGTGCATATAAATGTCAGTCTGAACCCAAATGGGCATGTTTGTAGATGTGATTTTGGTCAGTGCTTTATATAATTGCTATGATTATTGCTATCAAAATGGCCCTCAAAAGCTGGAAAAGAAACTAAGAAGGAAGGAAATGTAGAGAAAGTGATCACAATAGAAAATAAGGAAATTGTGGAGAAATATGATGGCAGTGTTTGTGTGGCCAATCTTGCTAGCATGTAAAGCATGTTGAAATCCACCATCTTGACAATCTTGTGGAGAAAATATTTGTATAAAGAAGTTAGTGTTGGTCAAGGTGTTACTCAGATGAGGAAGTGATGATCAGCATTGTGGCAGGTTATAGCCTACCTGCATCTATAATTTGCGAAAGAGCTAGGGCTACAAATGTAGATCGCTGTGAGGAGCTGCCCCAGCCGCACCCTAAAATGGCACCTATTTTCTGCTTCCGGATTCTCTATGCCACGTAAACAACCTGGTAAAAATGATGTCTGCCTAGATACCAATGACCCTAACCTATCAGCTTACACCTTTTGCTAAGATCTGATTGGCTACCCTACTGTTATAAAAGTGCTTGACCCTGCCCACGAGAGGCAGAAGAGACTAGATAGTTGAGGGTGGTGGACCTTGTCAGGTCTGTGTGTGCTGTACATAATAAAGTTTGAGAGCTGAACCAACTGTGACAGCATCTTTATTAATAACGGCTTCCCACAGATCGCATAAAGGATAATCCATCAATGGGTGATAGTAGTGAAACATTTCATCCAGTGAGGAGTAGTTTCATGATTTTAATGAAAGAACTGCGGTTCACAGTGTAACTAGGCAGAGAGAAGCAGCCAGTGCTGATAAAAGGGCTGCTGAAAAGTACATATACCTTTTTAACATGATGACATAGAGAACTGACTTTTGCTCTTATCAGGTTTTCAGGTGTGTTGAAATTGGCACTTTCCAGAAGAAAATGCATTGGAGAACTTACATTAGGAAGAGAAGAAAATGCCAGGCCACAAGACCATGAAGGATAGGCTAACTATTGCTATTGCCAGCGGGAGTGGTAGCCTCAAGATAAAGCTCTCTTGGTTTATTACTCTGAGGTCTCTAGAGTGTTCAAAAACATGAAGTCATGAAGAATAGGCTATCGCTTAGATGGAGATCTAGTGCAAAGGCCTTGGTAACAAGAATGCTTTTCTGGAGTGGATCAAGGAGGCTGTCTGTCCTATTTACTGTTAAGAAGCATCTAGAAGACAAAGATTTACTACTCAAGGCTGTCCCCATTATGGACAATGCTCCTGCTTGCCCATGAGATTTGGAAGAAGAACTGGATGAAGAATTCCCATGGCTGTCAGTTGAGTTCCTCCTACCTAACTCCTTTATTGCATCCTGTGGAACAGCTTGTAGCTAACTTTAAGTAGCTATACACCAAAGAATTGTTCCTGAAGTGCTTAGAGATGGTCTCAGTTTTAACCCTTAAAGAGTTCTAGAAGGAGCATTATAACATCGTTTCCTGTATGTGGTTACAGTAATTGAGAAATCTTGGGCCAACGTCTGTCTAAGGACACTGAGATCTGCCTAGAAGAAAGTGTAGCCTATAATTATACAGGATAGGGACTTTGAAGACTGTAACAAGGAGCCTGAGCCTTCAGTGGATGCTGTGACTGATATTGTCACCATAGCAGTCAGTAGGCTGGCAGGTGGGCCATGCTGGTGTTGAGAAACTGGTGGAGGAGCACTGAGAGGAACTGTCTACAGAGGAACTTCAGAACACCTGGATGAGCAACAGGGACTGGCAGCTGAGTTTTCTTAAGAGGAAGGGGGAGCACCAAGAATCAAGGCAGCAAATTTCTTCATCTGTAATCAAGGAAATCCTGAAAAAATGATAGAGCTATAAATATTTGTAAAGAAGACTCAACCAGACAGAGAAAAAGACAGTCATCACATTCACTTTCTTAATGACAATCTCATGTTCCACTACAGGACAGTGTTAAAGAAAGAGACAGAAATAGAAACCTTATGCCAGGTTTTAGTTCTGAAAAGTTTGAGGCCTAGTGAACCAGAAGCAGGTTCTAGTAGGCTGCAGATTCTCCCAACGAGAGGAAGGACAGCAGAGAGCCAGATTCCTGATGTTCTTAAGCCAATGACATCAACTTGAATGGTGTACACTATGAAATTGTTGTTTCTCACCTGAGGAATGGATGAAAAAGATGTGGCACTTTTATATAATGGAGTATTACTCAACTATAAAGAATGATAAACTCGAAGACTTCATATTTAAGTGGATGCCACTTGAAGAAATACTCATAAGTGAAATAAACCAGACCCACATGTGTAAATATCATATAGTCTCCCTAGTACAAGAACTCAAAAGAAGAAATACAAATAGAAAGGTATAACACAATTAAAAGGAAAGTGAG
>NW_004524595.1:11957576-11962951 GCF_000260255.1 Octodon degus | reverse complement strand
CTTTTGCTAAGATCTGATTGGCTACCCTACTGTTATAAAAGTGCTTGACCCTGCCCACGAGAGGCAGAAGAGACTAGATAGTTGAGGGTGGTGGACCTTGTCAGGTCTGTGTGTGCTGTACATAATAAAGTTTGAGAGCTGAACCAACTGTGACAGCATCTTTATTAATAACGGCTTCCCACAGATCGCATAAAGGATAATCCATCAATGGGTGATAGTAGTGAAACATTTCATCCAGTGAGGAGTAGTTTCATGATTTTAATGAAAGAACTGCGGTTCACAGTGTAACTAGGCAGAGAGAAGCAGCCAGTGCTGATAAAAGGGCTGCTGAAAAGTACATATACCTTTTTAACATGATGACATAGAGAACTGACTTTTGCTCTTATCAGGTTTTCAGGTGTGTTGAAATTGGCACTTTCCAGAAGAAAATGCATTGGAGAACTTACATTAGGAAGAGAAGAAAATGCCAGGCCACAAGACCATGAAGGATAGGCTAACTATTGCTATTGCCAGCGGGAGTGGTAGCCTCAAGATAAAGCTCTCTTGGTTTATTACTCTGAGGTCTCTAGAGTGTTCAAAAACATGAAGTCATGAAGAATAGGCTATCGCTTAGATGGAGATCTAGTGCAAAGGCCTTGGTAACAAGAATGCTTTTCTGGAGTGGATCAAGGAGGCTGTCTGTCCTATTTACTGTTAAGAAGCATCTAGAAGACAAAGATTTACTACTCAAGGCTGTCCCCATTATGGACAATGCTCCTGCTTGCCCATGAGATTTGGAAGAAGAACTGGATGAAGAATTCCCATGGCTGTCAGTTGAGTTCCTCCTACCTAACTCCTTTATTGCATCCTGTGGAACAGCTTGTAGCTAACTTTAAGTAGCTATACACCAAAGAATTGTTCCTGAAGTGCTTAGAGATGGTCTCAGTTTTAACCCTTAAAGAGTTCTAGAAGGAGCATTATAACATCGTTTCCTGTATGTGGTTACAGTAATTGAGAAATCTTGGGCCAACGTCTGTCTAAGGACACTGAGATCTGCCTAGAAGAAAGTGTAGCCTATAATTATACAGGATAGGGACTTTGAAGACTGTAACAAGGAGCCTGAGCCTTCAGTGGATGCTGTGACTGATATTGTCACCATAGCAGTCAGTAGGCTGGCAGGTGGGCCATGCTGGTGTTGAGAAACTGGTGGAGGAGCACTGAGAGGAACTGTCTACAGAGGAACTTCAGAACACCTGGATGAGCAACAGGGACTGGCAGCTGAGTTTTCTTAAGAGGAAGGGGGAGCACCAAGAATCAAGGCAGCAAATTTCTTCATCTGTAATCAAGGAAATCCTGAAAAAATGATAGAGCTATAAATATTTGTAAAGAAGACTCAACCAGACAGAGAAAAAGACAGTCATCACATTCACTTTCTTAATGACAATCTCATGTTCCACTACAGGACAGTGTTAAAGAAAGAGACAGAAATAGAAACCTTATGCCAGGTTTTAGTTCTGAAAAGTTTGAGGCCTAGTGAACCAGAAGCAGGTTCTAGTAGGCTGCAGATTCTCCCAACGAGAGGAAGGACAGCAGAGAGCCAGATTCCTGATGTTCTTAAGCCAATGACATCAACTTGAATGGTGTACACTATGAAATTGTTGTTTCTCACCTGAGGAATGGATGAAAAAGATGTGGCACTTTTATATAATGGAGTATTACTCAACTATAAAGAATGATAAACTCGAAGACTTCATATTTAAGTGGATGCCACTTGAAGAAATACTCATAAGTGAAATAAACCAGACCCACATGTGTAAATATCATATAGTCTCCCTAGTACAAGAACTCAAAAGAAGAAATACAAATAGAAAGGTATAACACAATTAAAAGGAAAGTGAGAACTTGAGGATTGGACAATGAGGAGAGGTCAAGGAGAAAAGCTGGGAAACATGACAGGGGCAAAGCCATACATTTATATGCACAAGATAGGTAAGGCAAGAATCCTGAGAATCTGCAGCATGTTTTTGAAACTAGTAGTTAATTGGTAGGATCACACTGACTAAATATATATGCTGATAACTGTGAGCTAAGCAGCTGCACTGAAGATAGCAATGTGTAATGGTAGGGTCCTGTTTGGAATGCCTGCCCTTCCAGTCTCCTAAATATGTACTGCTTGTCATGACATACCAATTACTGCCATATTGTCTCTCAAGTAAATGTTTATTTTTTAAAAAAGGCAATAAATGAAAACAAGAGACAGGAAAAAATGTCACAGGACAGTCCCGCAACAATGCTGTATATGGTTAGATTTCTTAACTTCTGTGTAAAATTATGTAATTGTTTATTCACATTTTTTCAAATTTTTATTTTTTCAATTTTTGTCTTCATATTCTGCAGAGATTTAAAGTTTAATATATCAATACTTGATGGAAAATACCTGTTCCATGTTATACCTAAGATGTTTGATATTCAGACAGGTAGGTTAAACCCAACTACATATGTTGTAGGGTTAAAATAAGCTTCTCTTCTGGACGTTTAACAACCTAAGTTTGCAGACTAAAAATCAGAGAAAAAGAAGGGTTGCAAGAACAGACAACATTTTGGCCCTAGCCTTTTAAGGTTAGTGAGGACTCACGACATAGGAGAACCTATAATGTAACATTATGTAACTCAGTTGTGTCCCAAATTTTCTGATCAAGGAAATTATGGGACTACAGAGGAATGTGATTGATGATGTAGAGTGTGCCTAAGGAGAGTCACATAGAGAAAAAACATTCTCTCAGCCTTTCACAGAGAGCAAATTGGTCAAGCAATGGCCGTGACTCATCCACATGGCTGACACTCACAAAGGATCTACAAACTGTGGTACAGGGCTACAGGATAAATCCTGAGGGTACTTGACTGACCTTATCAGATACAAAATTACATTTCTTATTATACAGGTCTTGCCTTATCTTGGTCTTAACCATCCAGCAGAAAAGTGTGAGAACAAAATATAAAAAGTAAAGCCACATTGATATGCTGAGCTGTGAAAAGCTCAAGTCAACACCTTTGGACAATGCCAGTCTTACGGAAAACTCACTACTATTATGGACTACTGGACTCTATTGGGAGATTCTGCTGAATTCAAGCACCTACAATATTTAAATGACAATGGGATGTCCTTCTCTGACAAAACTAACCAAAAAGTGGGATAGAAATGAACGACCCTTTTGTACCTGTATACTCAAAATAGTTAGGATAGATGTACGTTCCACTCTCTTAATTCAATGAATAGAGAGGTTTGTTACAATAGTGTCAGAGACAGGATATCATGTCTGCATCTTGTACAGTGAATAACCACTAAGAGAACAATATGCAATGTATTAATTACTGTAAAAGTGCCAGTAATCGGTTGTGAAAATGTCTCATTGATATTTTTTTCTCAATAAAATTATTTAAAAAAGGAATAATAAAAAAAATTCTTTTCCTACTGAGGCCAGAAAAAAAAGAAATACATGAGACACACAAGCTTAAATATCATGAAAAACAATTATTGTAATGCAGCAGGTCAGTTTCTAAAAGTATACCTTGATTATGATTATTGTTTTTGTTTTTTGTATGTTTTCTCATCAGTTAGTCTGGCTGTTGACCTATGTGTATAATTAAAACTTAAGTCAGATACTGGCACAAAAATAAAGACATGTGCATGTAAAAAGAAAGAAATTGTTTCTCACAAACTAGGCACATTTTTATAACTTTTTTGTGAATATACTAGGAAAATTATTGGTGTTTCTGGTTCATTTCACATGTTATGCAATGCTTTTTATTATAAAAAGGTTATTAAAGGGGTGCTTGGGGAGGTTCAGAATACATTGCAGGTATTCCCATTATTTCTTATGGGAGCATAATCTTCACTTATAACTAACTTGAGTTACAAGCAACCCTTATCAATGAATTGAGTTTGTAAGTCAAGGGTCCACTGTAATGGCTTTGTGAGGCCTGACTGGTGGGACTTTAGCGCAGCCTTGAGACACAGAGGTCATCTGCTAAGAGTTCCAGGTCTGGGCCTTTGGCTTGGGGAATTCTTCAGGGCAGAAGGAGGCACTGGGAAGGGCTCAGGCCTCCAGTGACCTCCAATTTCATACTTCCTGGAGGACAGATATGGGTGCCCAGAGATAAGACAGTGAAGACAGTGAGGCATGTGCCAGGCAAGGTTTTCAGATGGGTTGGACAGACCATAGCAAAGGAGCCCAATGGAGGCTTTTTGAGTGCAGTGGGCTGGAGGAGGCAGCAGAGAGGCCTTTCTTGATTCCAGGTGCTATTCCTGGTCACTGCCTATCTGGTCCCCATGGAGGCCATACTTGTGAGAACTTTGCTTAAGCCACCCACCTTAAGATTTTGCACCTTCAGAGCTCTAGTCCTAAATATGAAGATTAGAAATCCTTATTGGCTCCCCAGTGGCTCTAGCAGCAGTTCCTACAGTATGTTCCATGGGGTCGTTGTCCCTTGAGATTTTCCTCAGTATTATGATGTGGTGGCCATGCTTCCTTGTGAGGCTGTAATGTCAGGGTCCTGGAAAGTCCTGAGGGGAGGAAGCAGGTTCACCAGGCCTGACCATGGTGCTTCTCTTCCCCCACCTTCTCTTTGTGTGACTTGTGTTAATGCAGAGCAGAGCAAGGGTGTATTTTGATAACACTAGCCTGCAACTTAAAAACCAAAATGATTCATTTGTACTCAATAGATTTTGAAATCTTCCCTCAACTTAAAGGTTTTCCTTGTCTCTCTACCCTATTGGCCTTCTTCCCTGTACCCTGTGGATCTGCTTCCTCAAGCAGACTGTCTGTTGTAGATTGAATTGTGTCTCTCTCTAAACTCAAAAGTGCAAACCTAACTCCCAGTGCCTCAAAATGAGACTGACACAGTCTGTGAAGAAATAGCTGAGCTGAAGTGAGAACATTAGCAAGTGTTCTGCCCTGATCCGATTGGTGCTTTTAGAAGGCTGGGATGGGCATTTAGAAGAAAGGCCATCTGCATGCTATGGAAGGAAAGAGGCCTCGGCAGGAACCGGCCCTGTCAACACCTTGGCATTGAACTTGACTTCACACTTGTGAGAAATAAGTTTCCGATGTGTAAGCCACACTTCCTGTGGTCTTCTGTGATGGAAGCCAGAACTGTGTCACCCACTGTACCGCAAGGAACCTTGGGACTGAGAATGCTCTGCCTCATGGAAAACTTGTTCTGGTTCCCTGGGACCATACATTTTCTGTAAGAAGCAAAACCAGACAGAGATCCCAAGATGATGGAATAGAGGAGGAACCATGTTGGAGCTACTCAGAGAAAATCAAATATAACACAGGTTTTTAATTTTACTCTTTTGTTCAACTTTTCTTTTCTCTGTCTTCAATAGTTTCTCT
>NW_004524595.1:11943742-11957466 GCF_000260255.1 Octodon degus | reverse complement strand
CCTCATATTTTCATGTGAATGGTCCTGTCTCTAGACTTTCCAGTTCACTTTGATATTCTTTTGCTTTCTCTTTTCTTCTTTCTCTCCTGTCTGCTTCTCCATTTCTTGTTGCTTCTGCTATCTTTCTATTTATTGATCTCTGAGTTTTGTCTCTTATTCTTCTTAAATTTACTCCCCATAGCATAAAATCACTCTACTAAGAGAAACTCGCTATATACAAGCTCCTGGTTTATGTTGGATTTTGTTAAATCACTGCAGATCTTGCTCCTATGATTAAAGATGCCAAACAAATAGTTACCACAGCTTATCATTTTCTAGGCTGTGCTTGATGCTATTGTTATTGATACTTGTACTACTTTCACCAGGATGTCACACTTGTGATTAGTTGTTCTCCCTCACATGACAACACTGTGATTGTCTGGGGTCATAACTATCCACATGGTCCAGTAAGAAAGGACTGGATGCTGAGCCAAACAGAAAGCCACGTTTCATCTTTAATACATTAGGAAGATATGCTATTGGGAAAGATGTGAAGACCAAGAGCCAGCTATACCAATAAGACATCTCTGAGGAACAGACATTGCCTAGTGAAGCCTCAGTACCAGTGATAAAGCTATCTACCCCTAGAAATTTATAAGCACCAATGCAGAAAACAAATTCAAATTAACAAGTAAAATCAATATTAAAAACTACAATTCTGCCTGCTTTTCAAGGTTTCTGTCAAATGTGTCTTTGCCTACTCATCTCACCCCTATCCACTCAGCTGAAACACAGTGAGTTGCGCACATTAATCTTTCCATCAGCTGTTGGTTCTCTCGGGAAGAAATACATCCCATGTCCCAGGACCCAGCATAGTACCCATCCTTCAGAGGTGCTCAGTAGTTAGCTTGTGGCTGGAGTGAAAGTCTGTCTCTGCATTCACATGTCAAAAGGAGAACCAAGTGCTTTGCACCTGTCTGGTGTATTCTAGCTCAGGATGTGGGGCCCTCGGTAGGGACTGGGCTCTCATATAGGGAGGGCTGTGTGGAGGGGACAGTTTTGAGAAGGGCCTTGAAGAAAAGGTAGGATGGGTGGCACGGTGGGGTGGTGAGCTTGAGGTAGCAGTAAGCTATGCTACGGGTTTCTGAGTAATTGCCTCTGTTCTTTACTAAATGTGTGGGAACTCTGGGGCTTGACTTCAGAGAAGATGTGATGACCACAGGATAAGTATAAAGATGGGCATCCTGCTGGGGCACCTGGGTGCTCCCCTGGGCACTTCTTTCAAGTCACCCTTTGGAGCTGGCAGGCACCACTGACTGAGCAAGAGCTGAAGCTGGGCTTTCTTTCAGGAAGCCCCTGGTGGAGTAGTGCAAGTGTCTGGTCACCAGAACTGTGGGGTGTGTCATGGATGGTAGTGAGGCTCATGCCCATGTGTCCCTGCCTCAGGGAGCAGCCAGGAATGGAAGAGCTGCCACCCTCCTCTCTGAGCTGAACACAGGTTTCTAATTTCCCAGTAATTTGCCCTTTCTGCCTCTCCTCGGCTGGCTTCCCTGTCACTTCATTTCCTGCTGTGTTCTCATCTTACAGCAAAGGTGAAGAGAGTTGACCTCTCCTTGCTCCAAAGCAGAATAAAATGCAGAACAGATTTTTGTGGATAAAAATAGGCCCAAATACCAGCAGCTAGTCACTTCAGCCTCACTTCTTGGCCCATCTGGCCTGCCTAGCTCCCGCCCTGCTCCCCTGGCCTCAGGGACACGGCACAGAGGCAGAGAGAGGTGGGAGGCAGGGGCTGCTGCTCTGTGAAGTGGGGCAGGAGAGAGGGGAAGCCAGCTAGGCCCCATGGCTGCAGGCAGCAGCATCTTCCTCCTGTAGAGGCAGCTGTGCCCTGCTGGGATCCAGGCAGGAGAGGCTGCAATGTTCACACTGCAGGAAGAGCTGTCTCTCTGGGATGTGGGGAAATTTCAGGGTGGGCAGGACTGTCCAGGGCAGCAGAGGGGCTGCCCTTTTGGGGCTCTGTGCTCCCTCTGTCCGATGGGCATCATCACGTGTGCTTCCTCTTCCAAAAGTGGGTAGGATGATGTTTCTGCTATGACTGGCTGTGAGGCTTGAACAAGACGATGTGAAGAAGGTTGCTATGGTCTGTGTCCCCCTAAAGCCTCATGCAGTCATGGGTTGGTTTCTAGTTTGTGATTAATTCATGACCCAGTGCGGGGATTATGGGTGTGAGTGCTGCACCTGCCCGGGGGCAAATAGCCTGAATACAATATAAGGAAGGGAGAGAGGCTTGCTAGGTGCCACAGCTGTGGCTCCTCCCCTTGCTCTTTGCTGTTTTCTGTCACTATGAATGGCTGCTTTCTGCCATATGCCACTCTCCCTGGAGCCAGCTACATATGGACTGAAACCTCCATAAACTGTGAGCCAAATAATCCTTTCCTTCCTTAATTTTGAGTGTTGAGTATTTTGTCCCAGAAATGAGAGAAAAGTAACTGAGACAAAGGTGTTTGGTGTAAGATCTGTTTATCAGTCCTTGTCACCGGCTTTCTACCCCTGGGATTGTCTGGAACCCCTCCCTGGGTTTAGTTCTACAGAACCATGCTGAGCCCTGTGCCAGGCTTCTGTGGAGCCTGGCCATGTCCTCACTGAATTTTTGAGTGTTGCCTGGGGCCTTTTCCTGGGAGCAGAGCCTTTGGCAGCAGGCCTCTGGCTGTGTCCTTGACACAGTGTTGTAGTGTTCAGCCATGCTGGGATGGGGGACATTGGGGAAGAATTTATTTATTAGGCACATGCAACACTGATGGCTATTTAGAAAACTGCATCAAGGAAAGTTTACAGCACAGGAATTTGCTATCCCTGTGTTTTCCACCCCTGTCCAGACAGTAGGTGAGGGTTTTCTGGCCTTGGGGACATTTGGGGAGAAGTTAAAGGCAGAAGTTGCCTGCAAGACACTTTCCTTTCTGGATTTTGTTGCCAAAAATTCTGGAAGTCCTGAGAAGAGTTTGCTCGGTAGCTGGAGGGCTTGAGGAGAGAACAGAAAAAAAGGGAGGGAGGGAGGGAGGAAGGGGGAGAGGGCAGAGGGAGATGAAGAGGGAGGAGGAGGAGGAAGAAGGAAAGGAGGATGTGAAGGGTAGACTGTGAGAGGAAACCAGAAGGAAGAGGGACTCCTCATTGTCTTTCCACTCCCAGTCCCCAGAGAGATTTCTGGAAGCAGTTCGAATAGGAAGAAGCCCCTAAGTTTCTGAGGACTGTGGCGGATTCTTCTGTATACACAGGACAGCATCCACAGGTGGTCTGGGCTCACTCCAAGAGGAAGGACCTGGCCCTGGAAGCTGCCCTTGGCTGGGGTGGTGTCAGAGCCCAGGAGCGGCCTGGGGTGCTGGGTATACAGGCACAGTCAGTTGGGGCTGCTGGCCAGCGACTGCAGGGCTTCTGTGTTCCTCCAGTTCTACTTAGCCTGGAGGACTGGCACAGGCACCACAAGGGCAGGTGTTCCTTGGTGCTCAAACCCAGAGCTCTAGTGGGGACCTCAGGGCCCCACGACTCCCAGGGATTACATTCTCCAGGATGCACCTAGGCCTGTGTTTGGAGACCAACACAGGCAATGTGAGTGGTGACTCCAGGTTCTAGGTGCCACAGCAGCACAGCATGGCTTGTCCCAGTCACCCCTGGGCTGTGCCCAGGGCATCAACCCTGAAGACTCCACAAAACCATGCATCAGGTACCCACTTTCCCCTGTGAAATGAAGGTCTCTATTTTTCTAGAGCACACCCAAATCTCCTTGAGGGATCCTTGTACCATGGTTGAAGCCTAATACCTGTCATTTTTCAGGGCTCCCTCTCTTCCACGGGTGTCACCTCAGAACCTTGGGGCTTTGCAATGCATTAGGTGCCTGGAGGAGCCCAGTGCCTCAAATGGGAGCAATGTGGCTCTGGTCCAGGGCAAGAACCCCTTCAGAGAAATGCAACAGCAGGCTTGCTTTGCCAGGAAGCTCCCAGGAGGCTGCACCTCAGAAAGGATCCTGGTGCCTTGGGCTCTTCCTGGGAGTGTGGTGGGAACCTCTTCCCACTCTGGCATCAGGGTTTACTCCCTGGAGCTGGACACATCACTTTGTCCTTTGAAGAGCTGGCTTGTAGTACCTTGTCATGAAGGTAAAACCAGACAATTCTCCTCACAGGCCTTCCATGGGAATGGCTCCCTCTTTGAAAGCCAGAAGAGATATCGTGATTATATGCTCCCAAGAGGAAGAAAATCTGTATTAGTTTCTTTCTTGCTGCTGTAACAAATTGGCATGATTTGCTAGATGAAAACAACACAAATTTGTCATCTTGCAGTTCCATAGACGCTTGGTGTGGTCTGCACTGGGCTAAAATGAAAGTGCTGGTGAACCATCTCTCCTTTTCAAATCTAGGGGCTGTGGGGGGAATCCATTCCCGTGTATTTCCCTGCTCCCAGAGTGGGAATGTTTTTTTTCTGTTGCCTACTGCATGCCCAGAGCTAGTATTTCAGCAGCTGTCCGACTGCTCACAGAGGAGTCACTTTCTATCTGGTAGCAGACACACGAGTCTATAAATCTCAAGTGATAGGTGAAGACCCAGCATAGGGCCGGCAGGCAGATTCTTGGAGGGGCTGCAGAAGGCAGTGCCTGGCTCATGCCACTATAGACTATGGGAAAATGAATGCAGGGTGGGTATAACTTATTTTCTTCTTCCCCACCATGCTAAGCCCAGTGCTATCGTTCCTGTAGACACCGGTAAACATCACTGCCATGAACCAGCTTAGCATGCTGAGTCATTTTTCTCTTTGGGGCCACAGCTGCAACAGGAGAAGGGACTGGTACTCTGCTTGGGTGCTGAGCCAGCATCCTCAGGAGCCTTAGCCTAGGGCTTGGACCAAAGGAAGAGGAAGCTGTGTGTGTTGCAGTCCGGTTGTAGGGCCTCATTTGGCATTTACCCAAGATGTCATGGAGTTTGAGTTAAAAAACCTCTTGGGTTCAGGTACGACTTTAAGATTGCTTGGGATCAGTTCCTGAGAGGAGCATCCTCTTTTGAATTTCTTCATAAGATAACATCCCATGAGCTAGGAGATGAAACACAGCAAGTGACACACCTGGCTGAGTCTCAGGAAGGGGTCTCTGGCAAAGACCTTGACTGTTGCCCCACGTTGAGGCTGTGGAGTGCTGTCCCTGTAGTGGAAGACCCTTGGGCTGGGTTAGCTGCAGTGGGAACCATAGAGCCTCTGTTCTGGGGCCCAGATTCTGAGATTTGGCCAAAAGCTTCATGCAGTTTCTGCCAGGAAAGCCCTGAGCTGAGGGCATCTCTGATCCTTTCATTCATTTACTCCTTTGCACAGAGCTTGAGGATCAGGAGCTACACAGGTCCTGGGGTCCGTGGGCTTCCAGGGAGAGCTGATCACAGAGCAGAGCTCCAGGCAGCTCAGGAGCAGGCAAAGCTTTCTGTGGTGAGGCAGTGTTTGTTGAGGGAATAATACAGGAATAATATGGACAAGATGAAGCTAAACAGTCAATAAGGCACTGGATGCCCACCTTCTTGGACTCAAGAAGCTGATCTTCCCTAGATGTCCCCAAGCCGGGCCAGGCTTCTGGGGTGAAGAGCAGAGTGTTCTCATTCCTTAGGGGGCATTTTCAGGCCACCCTTCCACCCAGGACTGGAGACCAACTGGGGGTTTGTGAAATCAGTGTGATGGGAGGAGACCACCCTATCACCGGTCAGAAAAACCCCAAGGAGTAAGGGTTCGGTTCTGTGAAAATGTGTTTCAGTGCAGTGCGTGATGGCTGGTGTACTGAATGTCGGATGCAGTGTGAGATGCATTTCTCACCCAGGCTGAGGGGGAAGAGGTTAGAGCATCCTGGGAAGCCCATGGTCCCCGTGGAGGGACGCTGACCTCTAGCCACACAATTTACTTAACTGTAAAATAAAAGTCCGCAGGTCACCCACAGTGTCCTTTCCCTCAGACCGTGGGCACGAGTGGAGGAGCATTGGCTGGGACCTGGAAGTCGCGGGTCTGAGTTTGAACCTGCTGCTGTGCACCTTGAGTCTTGGGCTCAGTCACTAAGCCCACTGGAGCCTCCGTTCTGCTGTGCTTTGCTCACAACTAAAAGGAGGGTACGGCGCGTCTGTGTGCACTGCTGCCCTCTGGTGGTAGTCGGTGTAACTCATGCCAGCCCTGACTTCTGACTTGGATTTGATTAGCGTGTGGCTATCTAGACTGTTCCATGCACCTCACTCCTAGGTGAATTACAACACTCTGCGTGTGTGCTGTGAGGTCTCTACAAAACACTTGCTAGCCAAATATCCCTGCTCAAGCTGTGCAGTTAATGGGATCCACTACTAGGCAGGGGTTTGACGGGGTCCACTTGCTTTGCGTGCAGCTGACAGGTGTAAACAGTGGTTTTTGAAGCTGCCTAGAGAGTGGAACCTGACATGTAGAATGTGGAACTTATTTGTCTTGTCACTTTCTTTGGCTTCTTCCTTTTATGATGGTACCTAACTCCTTGCATTTTCCATTTAGGTTCTAATGAAATTGCTTTTAATATTTGACTCAATCTATAGCAAAGAGGAGTGATTTTTTAAAAAAGACAAATCCATACTTAAGCATTGTACTACAGTGTTATGAGAATAATGTCAAGGAAATTAAAACGGTAGCCAAATACTTCCCTGCATTGCCCCTGGGTTGCAAAATGGTCAACTATCCAACTGTCTGCAGGACTAGGGCCGCAGGTATTTCTAAGGTTACAGTTTCATACTTTGTGACTGATGCATCCTCAACAATTCTTAAGCAAATATCTTAGATCACTGCAGTCATTAGGTACATAAAATGGTTTATCAAAAAGGTGAATGAATGAACTCCGCCTGGGTGGAGTCCCAGGTGCATCATGCAGGGTGCGCCAAGTGGACTGGAAGAGTGGGCCTGAGGGCTGCACAGCAGGACCTCGCGGCCCAGACCCAGTAGGGTGTTTAATCCACAATGCTAAGGGACCCAAATAAACATTTAGCAAGCCAGATATCAAAGCACTCTCAAAACAATTATCTGGGTTATTAAACAATTAACAATTATCTGCTATCTTATGAGGTTCAGAGGTCTGAAGGAGGCAATGTCTCATTTTTAATGATTCACTTTTCTCTGAACTCCAGGAATTCTTATGATTGTTTGGCTTTGAGGATATTAGCAGTCAGCTGCAGCCAAGAAGTGATCATCAGATGCCTGTTCCATCGACATGGGTCTGATTTCTGCCCTGAGTTCAAAGCAGACTGCTTAGTTTCAGAATACTGGAGGATTAGCTTTGCTTTAAAATGTCCCACATTGGAACCATCTTGAAACAAACTCAGAGACGTCCATGGGAGGTGGGAGCACAGGTGACAATGTGGATAAAGCATGAAGCACAGTGTTGAGGTCTTGCCTACAGCCCCTCACCATACAGGATGCCTCTCCTGTATTCTGTGGGCTAGAAAATGGTCACTGTTTGTAATGAGACAGAACAAAATGGGTGCTCCTTCCTAACACCAGTGGATGTGCTGAGAGTTGGTTCCCCGCTCACAGGACCATGGAGAGGGACAGCTCCAGCCTTGCCTGTCACTTACTGCATTGTCATCTAATGACATCTGACTGGAGTTTGGAAGTGGCACCAGAATTCCACAGGCTAATTTAGAGCAACATTTCCTACAGCTGTGGACCACAATGCTTGTGGCATGCAAGGTGATTTTAGCCATGGCATGGATAAAGTCCTTTGTGTTAATGGCTACGCCTTCATTTCAACACGTATTACAGAATTATGCAATGAAAATACCTGACCTGTGATTTCATGAGTAGCTTTGCTCACAACTAAGGAGGTTATTTGAGTAAAAATAAAACACCGTCACAAGAAGAAAACAAAAAAAGAAAGCAAGGTGTGTTAATTTTGAGAAAACTAATCATAGTAATGCATGGTGAAAATTGGGATGCTAGTATCTAAGTAATAAAGAAGCCTGAGGACAGACTCAGGGCGAGCTTCCAAGTTTGAAGTGTTGTGTTGGAGAGCAAACCCAGGATTGGTTATGCACACATGAGGCAAGTGTTCTACAGAGAGCCGTGTCCCCTACCCTCCACATTAAGCTTCTGTAGTACTATCAGGAGCAGCTCTGCCTTCATTTGGGGCAAATACTCAGAAAATGTACCCACTTGGGCACAGCTCAGGTATTTGTGTTTGGAGGAAGCCTTGGGAGTGTGGCCACCTTCTTCTGTGACAGGGAACATCGTGACAAGAGGCACTTTGCAGAGCCAGTCCTCTGGAGCTCTATCGGTTAGTGCTCTGTGCCTAGGAAGAGAGATGTCTGAGCCCGGAGCTCTGCTCTCGTTGGGGGGGGGGGAGACTTCTCCCACACTGGAGCCCAGCAGCATCCCCAGATAATGACACCTCCTGAGCCTGCCCTCTGTCATTGTTCAGGTGCAACTTCTCCCCAGTGCTACCCAACCCGTGGAGTATCAGTGGAGGCCAACCTACCAGGTAAGTTTCTCCTCCTCCACCAGAGCAGCAGCTGGGATAGGAGGCACCATTGTGCAGGATAGTGGCATGGGGATGGGGGTGGGCTTTGCTCACATTCCCAGGAAGATGCTTCAGAAGGCAGCTCTACCATCCAAGATGGGTCTTCACTACAGGTCTCTTCTGAAGCCTGGCCTTGCTCTGGATTCCTAGGGGCAGAAAAATGAGATGCTGGACACTGGCATAGGGGAGGCAATGGGAAGCCCCACCTTGCTGAGATTTTTCCAGAGAAGGGACTCAAACAGTGCCCAGAGCTCATGGCAGGGTTGCCGTTTGGTGGTCTGGGACTCGCTGATTGCTTTCTCTGTCGCCAAGCCTTTGATTTCCACCGGCTCATGTGCACATGTGGGTACCCTTGGTGGCCTGACCATCGAGCATAATTAAAAGAAATGATCGGCTTTCTCCTGATGCAAACATCTGGTTTTACTTGAAACAAGATGACTTAGCTGTTTCAGAAACATTCTTGTAACCCTGGATTCACATTTTCTTTTTAAAATATATATTTTCTCTGTTCGGGCAGCACGTTAATGTAAACACTCCGTGTAACTGACAACCGACAGTTTCAGAAGTATGTGGGGCTCCAAGCACCGGAGGAACCGCAAGAATGATTGTGTTTTTGATTTGATCACTGGAAATCTGTTTCAACAGTCACTCTGATTTAAACAATTACTCTGATTTATACTCCAAACGCCATAATTTGCAGAAAATGTAACCATGTGAGGACATTTTTGTAGAGTATGTCTTGGCAACTTTGTTTTGTTGTGATGTCATTCCCCTCCACTTTAAGAAGCACTGAGGGATGGGAGAGGGAAGACAGGCTTCTGCTTTTGATGTGCTTTCTTGACTGCCAGACACAGTGTCTTTAAGTCTCCCTGGCTTACTCCACCTTACCTGTCCCCAGGCCACTCTGAAGAACTATGAACACTGTTTGGGAGAGAAGCAAGATCCAAATCGGAAAGTCAAAGAATTAAGTCCAGGAGAGAAGGTGGCAAATTGTGTTGTCACATCACCTGCCTGTCTTACTTCCACTGGGCAGGTGGGATGCCTATTCTCGAACTATGCTCACACTTCAGTACTCAGGAGAATGTGCCGTTTAATCTCTGCACTGCCCAGACAGAAATATTCAGGTAGGCTACGAAATACTGCCTAGGTTCTAGCACGGGTTTGTGTTGGAAACAAGGGGAAGACCTGATGCCTGGGTTTGTGATCCATACCAACCTTAGAAATCTAGGCATGAAATTGCATGTTGATCTCATTTTTTGTAGAGACTGCCTCTCAAAACAATGAGAAGATAACATCATAAGTATAGAGTGCAGCTAAGGCAGCTAGATTTCAAGTAATACCGCGGTTTGCACTCCATCCCCTACACAGCCAGGCTCATTGCTCCTGGAGAAGGAGAGAGGGAGAGAGGAGCTGCTTGGATGTGACGGTGTCATGCCCTGGGGAAGTCCCATGGCCCACAGTGGTGGGACAGGGCCTTGACTCTGCCTCATCTCCCTGGACCATCTGTGATCAGCGTGAGTCCAGCCCAAGAGAAATGCTGAGGCATGGTTCTACTTACAGCTCACCTCCCTAACTTCTTATGCTTCCATAATTCCTTAAAACCTGCATCTGTGCCTCCCGATGCTGAAGTACAGAGCAGCATTCTGAGTTCCAGCTCCCTCTGTGACTTGCTCTGTGACTAAGAAGACCCTCTCAATCTGTGATCCTGTGCTTTTGTTTTTCTTATTTGAAAAGTGATAAAGGCTCATGGGGGGCAACTTTTCTTCCTTGGATCTCATGCTGTTGGAAGTGTGAGTTCTTCACACATGCTTGTCTTCACAGAGAGCCTGGAAGGATGATATCCTGAAGCCTACCTCACAACCCTGCATGCTTTTGACTTGGATTGGTCTTTGCAGTTGCTGTGACAAGATCCCTGAGATGATCAACTTATATGGAAGGAAGACTTCTTGGCCCGTAGTCTCAGCCCACTGCTGCTTGGCCCAATTGTCTTTGGCCTTGTGGGGAGGGAGAAGAACATGGTGGAGAAGGCTCTTTACCATGTGGGAGCTGGGAAACAGAATGGGGGAGGGGATGGGGCCAGGCTCCCTGTATCCCTCTAAAGTGCACACCTCCAATGACTAGAATTTCTTGTATTAGCTCCCACTTATTAAAGGCTTCATCACCTCCCAGTAGTGCTGCAGACTGGTAACTGAGACTGCAATGCCTGCCCTTCAGGGGACATTTAAGAACCAAACTTCAACAAAGTGTACAAGGAAGGAAGAACATATTCTTAGATATCTGAGGCCCTGATAACACTTTGATGTCTGAGGCAGTGCCCATTTGTCTAGTCAGAGACTGCCTTCTTTGCTTTGGAGCCCACCACCAGAAACTGACAGAGCCCACAATTTACCTCTCTGATTTTAATTGCCTTCCTTGCCTGACTCAGGATCTGTTGCATATACCGTCCAGCTCCAACCTGAGAGGTCAGTCCACACTGTCTGCTGCAGGATTGCTGTGCCACTTATTATGGTGGCCCACGCAGACCTTTTGGCTCCCAACTAGGTGGTCATGTGGATCCCCTTTGAATGGTCTATGGGAATGTCTGAAGCCACCACAAAGAAACTGAAGGTATGTTAGAAATAGTAACCCAAATTTTTGGGCTTCTCTCAACTCTGGCATGCTACATAAATGGATTTACTATAGTACACTGTCATGATGTGGGGACAAAATATTTGATACCTACAGTTAAAGGAGGAGTGGTGCAGTTTGATTCATGATTTCAGTGCGTCCAGTCCATGGTTAGCCAGCTACAATGCAGAAAATGCGTGGCGGAAGGGCCTAGTGAGGAGGAAGCAGTGAAAGAAAGAGCAACTAGGGACAAGAATATGCCCTGTCGGGCCATGTCCCCAGGGACTTAAACCCTCCTCTGCACACAGGGAGGGTGTTTGGTGGAACATCTTGGAACTACACCATAGCAATATGGTTGCTGCAATGTTGCTTGAGGGTAAATTGAATCCTAAATGTGATGGGGTCCCAAGTGAGCGGCTCTCTTAGGTTGGAAATGGATGGGAGATGTAGCAGAGCTGAGTCAGGCAAGGCGATCAGTGAAGAGCAGAGAGACAAATCGTGGGCTCTGTCGGTGTCTGGTGATGACCTCCAAAGCAAGGGAAATGTAAAGTCAGGGGAAAAGTCTCTTCTACTTAGCTTTCCCCTCTAATTTTCCAACATAGTGAAATCTACCCATCTCGCTCCCTGGACTTTCTACATATCTTCCCTTCTATCTCTAGTCAGAGGTGAATTCCTCCTTTTTTTCTTCCTTTCTGTACTTCTCCTGAATTGTGCAGGAAGTGCCATTAATCTATTTATAGTACAGCAAAATATGGCATGTCCTGAATTTGTTCAGATGATGTATGGATCTCTGTCAAGTTTATATTTCTCTCCTGCCTGGAATCTCAGATCTGGATACCTGATTGCTATCTTGACTTTTCTACCTGGATTTTTATATTTTTAAAAATTAATTAATTAATTATTTTTGTCTTTTTTCCCATAATTTTATTGAAAGAAAAATAGTAATGAGACAGTTTCAAATCAAATTGGTAGGACAGTTTCAATAATTAACACATTGCATGCTCTCTTCCTAGTGGTTATTTGCTGTAGAAGATGCAGACATGATATCCTATTTACAAACACCATTAGAACAAATCCCTCTATTCATTAAGAGAAAGTAACTATATATCTATCCTAACCATTTTGAATACACAGATACAAAATGGACATTCATTTATATATCCCCTTTTTTGTTTAGTTCTGTCATTTGAATATTATAGGTGTGTTAACTCAGCAAAATACTCTAAAAGAGTCCAGTAATCAATAATAGTATTGGATTTTCCACTTGACTGGCAGTGTCAGAAATTGTTGACCTGAGTCCCCTACAGCTCAACATAACAACATGGTTTTACTTCTTATACTTTGTTTTTATACTTTTCTGCTGGATGGTTAAGACCAAGATAAAGCAAGACCTATGCAACAAGAGTTGTAGCTTTTGGATCTGATAAGGTCAGTGAAATGCCCTCAGGATTTATCCTGAGATCCTATACCTCAGATTGTAGATCCTTTGTCAGTGTCAGCCATGTGGATGAGTCACGGCCATTGCTTGGCCAATGTGCTCTCTGTAAAAGCCTGAGAGAATGTTTTCTCTCCATGTGACTCTCCTTAGGCACACTCTACATCATCGATCACTTTCCTCTTTGGTCCCATAATCTCCTTGATCAGAAAATTTGGGACACTACCGAGTTACATGATGTTACACTACAAGTTCTCATATGTCCTGAGTCTTAATTGACCTTGGAAGGCTAGGGCTAAAATGTTGGCTTCCCTTGCAGCACTCCTTTTTCTTTAATTTTGGTCTGCAAATTTAGGTTGTTAACCCTCCAGAAGAGAAGCTTATTGTTACTACCATACAACCTTGGATGTTAAGTTTAACTTTACTATCTGTCTGAATATCAAATATCTTAGGTATAACATGCAACAGGTATTTTTCATCAAGTATTGATATGTTGAACTTTAAGTCCCTACAGAATATGAAGAAAAAACATTTAAAAAATTAAAAAATAGGCATAAAGAATTATATAATTCTTATGTTTACACATAAGTCCAGAAATCTAACCATATACAACCTTGTAGCAGGACAGTCCCACAACATTCCTTTTCCTGACTCCTGCCTTCATTCACCACTCACTTCTTTTTGAGCAATCATTTACCTGAGAGACAGCATAGCAGCAACTGGCATATAATGACAAGCAGCCCATATTTAGAAGACCAGAATGACAGGCACTCCAAGAATGAACCTACTATTACAAATTGTCATCTTCAGTGAAGTTGCTTAGCTCACAGGTGTCTGTATATATAGTTAGTCAGGGTGAAAATCATTCCAATTAACTGCTAGATTCAAAAATCTTCTGAAACATCTGAGGATCATTGCCTTACCCATCTTCTACATATAACTGTATGACTTGCATCTGTCATGTTTCCTAGCTCTTCTCCTTGCTCTCTTTTCATTGTCTAGTCCCCAAGTTCTTCCTTTCCTCTTAATGGTATTATACCTTTCTATTGTATTTCTTCTTTTGAGTTCTTATACTAGGGAAACTATATGATGTTTACACATGTGTGTCTGGTTTATTTCACTTATGAGTATCTTCAAGTGGCATCCACTTCAATATAAAGGCTTTGA
>NW_004524595.1:11910202-11934518 GCF_000260255.1 Octodon degus | reverse complement strand
TTTGGACAGTTTTTATTGTTATATTCAGTTATGTTTGTAAATAAGTCATTTTCAATTTGCAATCTATTACAAAATTAAAAAAAATAAAACCCAGTCCCCCCACTGAGCTATCGTGTGGGCTCTAAGGATGTTCTTTCCTATTAGTCCTTTTTTATGCTTGTTACCTCCTTTTTTATGGTAATAGCATTCTGTATGTCATGTGAGTCCTTAAGGTTTCCAATGGCATTGCCTTAATAAATATAGAGTAAGAAAAAAAATTGTCACCTGTAATTCACTTATATGGTCCAAAAAGTACCCAAATCTTGGTATCCATGATGACAGGACACACACCTGCCATCCCTTGGCTGGCAAGAGGCATCTGTTCTTACTTGATAGTCTCAGATCTTCATTACCCAGATTGGGGTGGGAGGGTGTTGTGTGAGTCAAGGAATCCCTAGAGGCTCAGAGGATTCCTATGCGAATAGCAGGATGCTTCTGGCAAAGGAGAGGACAGAGAGGAAGAGAAACTATAGCAGGATCCAGAGCCAGAGCCAGAGCTTGCTGGCCTAGCAGTCTTCCTGCTCAATGACGACAGAAAGTGGGCATCTGCCAAGCATGAGACACTGGGGGGTGGGGTGGGGGCGGGAAAAGACGGGCTTTCAAAGGAATTCCTGTGTGTGATGGGGTGGCAGCACTTGGGCTACCTCGTGGAGGTGCCACAGTGCCAATGGGCACTGTTCCCTCTACCTTTGATGCCAGCCCAGAGCTTTTCTGAGACAGCCTTCTAATGACAGGATCCAGGAAGCTAAAGAGTATTCAAGTTAGAACCAGTTTGTACTGTTATGATCAGGACTAAAAGTGGATTAAAGATGGTTCTGTGTGTAAACTGTCAGCAC
Source organism: Octodon degus (assembly GCF_000260255.1). Lineage (NCBI taxonomy): Eukaryota > Metazoa > Chordata > Mammalia > Rodentia > Octodontidae > Octodon > Octodon degus. Next base: position 11,933,643 of record NW_004524595.1, on the reverse strand, counting down.
AAGACCTGGTAAACATTAAGCACTAAATGCAATTACAAGGTTTATTTCATAAACCCACACTTAGGATGCTAGTCGCTAGTTTGCCTCTCAGAAGATTGTGTGAGGTCTCAAGGGTGCACAGGCTCACTTATTTAGCACTCGCTGTTGTCAGTCATTTATTTAATGACTGTTTTTACTTATGTGACTCTTCCCTCAGCAATGCCCACCCCAGGCTCAGAATCTCACTTCCCGAGGTTGCTCGGAGAATCAGAGAAGTGGGGCTCAGCTTCAAGGTGCTAACTTCCTTTCCTACAAATGGACAGCTTGCTCCCTCTGGAAATATCTTTGTGCAATCAAGGAAGGGGTCATTGTACTGGGGAGCAGGCCCAGGGTGTGTGGGAGGGGACCTTTCCCTCTGACCAGCCTCTTATGCTCATACCCGAATCAGGCTGCTGCAAGGCCCAGGCTTGTTCTGAAGTTATGGAAGTGTGATTTAGTTCTTCAAAATTGGACAATCTTGGGATCAGTGTAGTCATCCACCTGCATGCTGCCTCAGGGAAGAGAAGGTTCCAGAAGAACACAACTTTTTTTTTTTTTTGGTGGTACTGGAGCTTGAACCTAAGACTTTCCCATTGAGCTACCACTGCAGTCCTTTTTAAAAAAATTTATGGTTTTAAACAGGGTTTCTCCAAGTTGCTAAGCTGTTCAGGCTGGGCTGAACTTGCGACTCTTCTGCTTCAGTGTCCCAGAGGGCTGGGATGACAGGTGTGCACACTACGGCCAGATAGATTCAACATTAAAGGGTGCTCATTACACCCAAGGACCTGGCACGCTGTGCATGACCCTCCCCCAGCAGTACAATTGCAGTTGTGTCACTTAGCAGCTGGTGCTCCTGAATCAGTTACTGAATCCATTTCATGCCTCAACGTCCTCATCTGTGAATTGGGGGCATTGACCATAGCTGTCCCATATCATCCCTGTAAACATAAACGAGTGAATATTTAATTCTTCCTGGGGTATTGAGAACACTGAACAAGTGTCTGCGGGGATGACGATGGCGATGACGGTGAAGAGAAGGAAGATCTTCTTTCCTTGTGACAGCAGCTGCCACACAGGTCTGGAGCGGAGTTGGTAGGCCTTTGAGATCTATTTCGGGGTGAGGTTACACTGAGCCTGGCTTCTGGGGAGCAATGTTTATGCCCATGATGCAGTGAATGGAAAGACAGGGCAGTACTGAGTGGCAGGCCCAGGGGCCAGTGTGGGACCCACATAATTGTGAACCAACTGACATAGCAACCATTACTGAGGACAGTGGGGACTCGCTGTGGTTGTGTACCCTCATGCCTTCCCGGGAGTAGGGTGCCCATGTCTGCGGTATCTTCCCATCTAAATGCTTGGGCACTGTGGCCCAGGCCAGCCAGTGGCTACCCAAGAAGAGTCTTCTCACTGTGGGCTCTGCATTCTAAGAATGGTAGGCAGCACCAGCCCACCCAGTCTCCTCTGGGGTAAAAAGTAAAACATTTTAGAAAGGTGCTGACACCAGGCAGAGGCCAGGCCCTGTGGGGGTGGACAGAGGAGGACAAGGTGAGCCAGAGGCCTGTAGAGGGAGGCTGGTCCCCATGAACTGCATGGACCCCGGACTAAAGTAAGCTCCATGGAAACCCTTCTTTTCCCTTTAATAGAGTGTATAGAAGAGTGTATTGAGGTCTTCTGATTTGAGGATTGACTGGGTAGACACTGGCCTTCCAGGAGAAAAGTGAGTGTTCCGGTTAGAAGTCCCTAGGTCAGCGGTGATGAACTGGTAGTGTGTGTGTCAGAGCTGTTCGTTATCACTGAAAGCTCTAAAAGGTTTGTCGTGGTCTGGGGTTTTTGCAAGGTGAACAATATATATAATACAGGACACCTTTTATGGTAGTATTTTATAATGAATCACCCAAGAATCACATACTACGAGTTTGGGAAATCTATCCATGCACTAAGTAGTAAAGAATCTAGCTGAGGGTCTAGAGCGCATAACAATGCCTCCTATCAGTTCAACTGGAGGCCTAGAGCCCACAACAAGTCTCATGCAGGCCCACTTCATGGATCTATGCCGGAAAGGCCCAAAGGTCAGTGGTGGAAGCTAGGAAGTCTATTCCAGTGGGATGAAGGATCTGTGTTAGCAGGCTGAAGAATCTGAACTGGAGCTAGGAAGCAATGCTCAAGGTAAGCTCCAGCGCTCCCCCAAGGGTACCACAACCATCCTCAGCAACAGTGAGGTCCCGAGCTCCTCCAGCGATGAGGAAAGCTAAGTTCCCATCAGGAAAGCCAATGTGACAAGCTTCAGGAGGCTGATGAGTGCACCATTTTCCCCTCTAGGGCCAAGAATCAATGCTCAAGATGAGGACCAGAGCTTCTCCAAAGTTCATCAAGAAAGGCAGCATGACAAGGTCCTCAGCAGAACAGCCCAAGCTGTTGGAGCTTCCAATGGGTCCAACAGCTTCTCAGAAGAGCATCCTTAACAGCCTTTTAGCAGCTTCTGTTCTGCCTTTTATGCTGCTGACAACAACCCTCAGGTGGGCCTTTCACACTCAGTACCATGCTAGTTCAATTCAGCTGGGTGTAAGAAGTTGACCACCAGTTAGCTATCCACCACAAGGTTCACCATCACCATCCTAGGGTAAGCCCTGGGTTAAAGACTGAAAATTGTAGTGTGAAGCTGGGCCTTTCCCAAGAAAGACTGTCTCTTGGTTCTAACCCACCATGACCTCTCATAGGGATGATCTGAGCCTGTGAACAATGTGGAAGTGAGTGCTCCCCTAATGTGCGTATTTCTTGCTAACATTGACCTATTTGATAAAAGCACTTCAATGGGTTACACTAACTCTGCCTCTTACTTGGAACCCAGGACCCCTGCCATGGTCAGCTTATCTCTGATGCTTGGCTTATAAATGTATTAAGGATTTTACTTCTACAGAAGGAAGATCTCAGATATATCCTTCACAATGGTTGGGAATAACTCAACTTTAGGCAGTATAGATTGAAAGAAAAACCCTAGTGTAAGGTCTGAGAGAATAAAATGAGACTTATCTTCAGGCCAGTGGGGAGAGATGTATGGGCCTAAGAAATGGGGAGGGGGCCCACTTCGCTGAAGTGGTCTCCAGTCTGGCAAGCCTTATGCAGCCTTGATCGGATTAGTGAACAGGGAGGCAATGCCCTATAATGTAGACTGGTGTTAAAATCCCAGGCGCCCTCTCTGGGCCATTGGGGAGGCTCTGTGTGAGGCAGTCACAGTGAGCTCAGTCCAAGAATGCTCTGGGACATGGGAGAGGGGCCTGGGGGCTGCTCCCTAGGGAGGTGGCATATGGTTGGATGTGACTGGCCATTTATGATCAGCAACGACCCTGTGTGAGCAGCCTTTCATGGTGGCAGCGAGATGTGTTCACAGGAAAGAGAAGAACAAATGCCCAGAGGAGAGGCACAGGCCAAGCTGTACACTTAGTTCTGTACACTTGGTTGTACAGAAGGTTCTCACACTTTTCAAGGAGAACACTTTTTTTTTTTTTTGGTGGCAGGCTCAGCCCACCCTAGGGGTGGAGGATTGAACTATGATTCCTGTGCTTTGCCTAAGCTTGCCTAAGCAGGCGCTTTAGACCACTGAGCTATCTCGCTGGCCCAAGGAGAACACTTTTTAAAAATGTGGCTTAAAGCAACAATGATTTTATTTTTAAATCCCTGCTTCCCTGGGTAACCACGTGGGACTGTACCTGCCATAAGATGCTGGGGTTTCTGGAGGCTGCTTGGTCCACATCAGCCTGCCAGGATGGTCTGTCTTGGAGCTATGTGGCCTCTCATTCTCCACCAGGAGGCTCTGGGCTTGATCCTGTGGTATTGGTGGCAGAGTCCCTAGAGAGCAGAGAAGAATGCAAAGATTGTTGAGGCCCAGGCTTGGTACCTGCACAGCACCATGGTCTTATTATTCATACCAGACCACAAGGTCAAGAAGTAGATTTCACCTCTTAATGGGAGAAGCTGAGAAGAATTGTGGCAGTGCTTGCAATTGACCACAGGTGTCCTCTGTGCTTTTGTTAGCTTTAAGGATTTGCTTCCAGCCTTTTGAAGTCCACAAAATCATTCATGAAAGGGAAATCTGAAAAGAACCCTAGTGTTCAAGAGATTATAAGGATTCCTTTATAATGTTAAAAAATCTCTCCCAAGCTCAGCAGAGGAATTCGTGGACTTTTATAATATAGTGTTGGAAAAATTACTAAAGGTCACTGTACATTGTTGAAATACATTTGCATCTTTTAGTTATAGCACATTGATATACATTAAAAAATGTCAAAGGTCATGAGAGATGGGATTTATTAAGTTCACAGTCATTGCTTACTGTGCAGCCAGTCTCGTGGGAGCCTCGTAGGAGCTCGGAGGCACGGTGAGGATCCGGGGCCCCTAGTGTGGGAGCCGCTGTCTCCACCAGATGAAGGATCACTTGATTGGATTCTGTCCCGCCCTGCCTGCCCTGCCCCAGAGGCTGGGCCCTGCCATGTAGTTGCCCTTGTTGGGAAGCTTCATGAGAAACTTCTCTATGCCCTTATATCCACCTACCTGATCTGTTCCCATGCCGTCTGTCGCCTGAGCCATTCCAGTGAGGTCTGAAAGTCACCCACAGACACTTACAGCCCAGTCATGTGATTTCCCACAATTCTCTCAGTGGCATCAGTGACTTCTGCAACACTACCGGGAGAAAGGAAGGCAGAGCAGCTATGCTTAGTTGCTCACCTTTGGAGAGACACAGGAAGGTTTTTCCTGCCTCAAGATTTCTGGCTTCTTGTCAGAGAGAGTGGGAGTTAACCCTCAATGCAAACAGGCAGCCAGGATAAGGAGGGATTTCCAGGCCAGGCACAGTGAAAACTGGCTTTTCTGATTTATATCTAGATGCCCCCGGGGGTTTTGAGAGGCTATGAATCTCAGGGAGGAGGACATGGCAGTTAAGGCCATGTTAGGGGGGTCTGGTCGGAAGAGGCAGTCCCTGGGGCTATGCCCAGGGAGGAAGGGTGGGGAACCCTCTCCAGTGCACTTCCTCACCCTCTCACGCTCTGCTTTCCTGCACCATGACACACTCAGCTTCTCCTTCTCCATGCCCTTCTGCCCTCCCTGCCCTTCTGGAGTGGAGGTGACTGACTCTAGGCCAAAACTTCTACAAACTTGAAGCCAAAATAAACCTTCCCTGCTTTAAATTGTGTGTGACAGGTATTGTGCCTCATTGGGAAAAGTGACTAAGACACTGGTGTTCTCTCTCTGTCACTCACCTTGCCACCTCTCCATCCCGAGACTTGCTTTCTCAGTAGTGACGTGACCACCTTCTCAGTTCGAAAGACATTGATTTTTAAGAGGTAGTGTTGCCCCTGGCTGGTGATCTCTGCTCTGCACCTGAAGTGTCAACAGGAGACTGGACACACAGGGAGCCCATAACTAGTACTCTGGGGAATGCCAGAGGACAGGTCACCCATCCTTGGGGACAGGTAGACATGCAGGGATATACAGGGAGACCACAAAGAAGGAGGGGAGAGGAGGGCAGGAGAGAGCTGGGTTCTTAGTTTGGGGTATTGTCTTTCTGAGTTGGGTTTCTTGGAGGCCTGGCTATGTTCTGGTCTTTGAAGTCATGTGATGCTTTGTCACCTTCCAGCACATGTTCCTTTTCTCATGTCAGTCAGAGTGGAGCTATTGCACTAGTGATGTTGATAGCTTTAGAACATACTAATTCAACAAGTTAGGAAAAATCCACTTGGTGTTTTTCTGTGCTGTGCTCTGGAAGCCGCAACATTGGCCCTGGGTTCTGCTCTCCCAACGAAGGCTTATATAGGCGACAGACATGCAAACAGATAATTCCAGTGTGGCAGGAAAAGCGTGATGTGAACAAGGTGTATGGGGAAGTCATAGACTCATGAAGAGAAGGACAGGGCCAGAATGGGAGAAGAAAAAAAGCCATCCAAGCTGAGTTTGAAGTGTCATTACCAGCTCAACAGAAAGGGCAAGAGCAAAAAGGAGGAAAAACAAAACAAAATGTTTTCAGAACCCAGGAAGGAGTTCAGGGTGGTTCCAGGGTAAAGGGAGAAGGAGAGAAAGCACTGGGTACTGGGGCCAGGTGTGTAGAGCTGGGCTCTGTGCTCTTGGGTGTTGATTACAGATATGTGGATAGGTATGCGTTCATTTTCTATATTTTCACCAGAGACATAAGAGTGAGTAACATGGGCATTCAATCTGTGACCAGGGCACCCTAAGTTTATACAGACAGCATCCTTTGAGACATTCCTGCAAAAGGAAGCCAACACTGGATGAAAGATTTCAGAGCCAGGGCAAGGTGGAGACAGGACTGGTTTATAAGTTGTTTCTGTCCTTGCCTCTCTCTTTTGTCCCTCTCTTCACAGAGATAAATGCTTGGACATTAGAATGCAAATGATACATGTGTTGAACTGTCACAGCCCAGCCTTGTGGCTTCTGTCACATGTTTAGGACAAGAGCAGTGGGAGGTCCTGGGGTCCTCACATGGACCTGCCCAGGTAAGAACCACCCCTCCCCCAGTAGTGAAGGCACAGGAAATCAAGGAAGTGAGTCCCATCCATCTCCCTAGAGCCTCACGGCTGATGCCACCTCTGGTAGCCAAACTCAAGCAAGGGTCTGTTGTAACATAAAACATGGAACAGCCTTTAGCCTTGCATTTTTCTTTCAACTGGAATGTTAAAAGAAGCGCGAACATTTCCTACAAAAATGCGTTTCAAAGTTCATGTTTCCTCCTGAGGGGCTGCTTTGGATGAGAGTTGCTCATTTCAAGCCCGATTTAATCCAGGAAGTGCCTGAGAATTAGGCCATGCTAGCAACCACCAGTAAGCTAAAAACCTGTTTTAAAAGATTTTTTTAAAAAAAATTATTCTGCTAAGTCAGGGGGTCAGCCTACAGGTAGTTTCTGGATGCTGGCTTCCTGCCAGCTTTTTTATATCCATGCCCCAGTCGCCGCTGCCTGTGTCCCCTCCCTCATCCCTGGGAAATGTCACCATAATGTCGAGGCACACAAGTCACTGAGGGTCACCCAGGGAGCCCTCACTCTGGGGCTCACCACCCTCCAGGGAGGGCTGATTGACACGAGGGCCTCCCCATCTGCATGGCTGCTCCCTTTGTTTTCCCCCATCCTCCTGCAGAAACAGAAGTTGAGGTTGGCCAAGCAGCTCCCTGGTGGCAGCAGGCAGAAGAAGCATCCAGAACCTGTCTCTCTGGGAGGAAGCGGCAAGGTTCACCTTGCAAACAGGAGACACTGATTGGTGCTGCAAATCTTCAAATCTAGCAATCATACTTGTTTGCTGGTGGGGCAGGATAGGAAGAGAGGGCCCCAAACAAGAGGACAGTGGTGGCTGACCGCCTCTTTGCAAACTCTGGGCCTGTGCACTTGGTCAGTACCTGGAGGGCAAATGTTATTTGGTGTCTTTCCTGAACCCACAGAGTGAAACCTAATTTCCAAGGTGATAGACTGAAGGAGGGGGCTCTTGGGAGGGAGGGTTGTGGCCTCATGAATCCCAAAGGAGCTTATTCACCTCTTTATCAATGTGAGGTCCCACCACAGGCAGCATCTGTGCCATCCACTAACGTGCTGGCACCTGGCTCCTGGACTTCCCAGTCCCCAGGTCTGGGAGCAGTGTGTTTCTCTTGTTTATAAAGTACACAGGCTCAGGCATTTTGTGGTAGCAGCTTAAATGACTATGATGCAAATGCTTCACAGACCATTCAGAAAAAGCCGGCACAACTCCCTATGCCCTGTTGGAAATAAGCTCTTCACCTCATGGAGGCTGAGTCCGGCTGAGGAGGATGGTGAGCTTATATCCCTGTGTAACTGCAGTTTCCAACCTGAGATTCTGTTCTCAGACATTTGGCATTGTCTGGAGACAGTTTCATTTATTTCCTTGGGAGGCAAGTGCTGTTGGCATGAAGGGAGCAGCAGCCGGGATGCTACTAAGTGCTGCAGTGCACACCCACAAGGACTCACCCAGGCTCCAACATCCCCTGCAGGAAGGCTCATCCCCTGATCGTGAAAGCCTCCATCCATGAAAGTGAGAACCAGGAGCATGAACCTGGGAAGATGTAGTTGCTCCCACACCCAGAGCCCTGGAATAGTTTAACTGGACCCCTAGCCTTGGACACACAGAGCTAACCAACTACACACATTATAACAGAACCCTGGGTTGGTTTGACAAGTGCCTCTCTCTCCACTTACCACCCTGGTGGGCACCCCAAGGGCATGAATGGGCATAATCAAGTTCCACTGACATCACCAGACATGGCCCTGGGTTTGGTCTGCTGTGGGTGCAGAGGGCTTCAAGGAAAGCTCAGGAGTCTAGCTCCTGGCCCCAACCTCCAGGAAGTTGCTGTTTTCAAGAGTAGGTGATATGGGAAGGAGATTTAGGAATTTGATCCACATGTGAATGAAATAGTGGATTAGATGCCTGTGGTTGCAGACACCAGAGCCTGGCTGAGGGCCATCCCAGGGCAGACGCACCCTCTTAGCCAAGATGGTGCAGCCACTGACTTCTGTGCCCGCCTCAGTGATCCCCAGGCTGTGCTGCAAGGGCAAATCCTCCCTTCTTGGGCTTGACCTTACTCCTGGACAAAGATGGCATTACTCTTGCATGTGGTGTCCACAGTTGCGGAGGGCTCTGACCCCATTTCTGCCACCTCTTTCTTACTTGAAACCCCTCTCCTATTCTAAGACCAGTCAGTATTAGCACGAAGACTTTGGTTGGGGGTACCCCAGTTCTTCCTTTGTTTCTAGCTATGCCTTGTAAATGAGACTGAGCACTCCAACTCCTTAGAGGGCCTCAAACTATGAGCTCCTGGGTACAGGGGAGGGACTCCGGATTACTCCCAACTCTAGTGAGTCCAGGATTGTGCTGTATGAGAAACTGGAGGGATGGGTGAGGGGATGGATTAGTAGAAAGGCAGAGGACTGAATGGATATGTAGCCAAAGAGTGGTCAGTTTCTCAGGGCACTTGTTGGCTACTTGTAGGTTAAAAATAACTCACCCTTTTCCTTGATTTTTCCCATCCAAAGGTTGTCTGGGGCCTAGGAAGGAGGGAAATGAAAGCAGAAGTATAAGAGGCCATGGTCTAGCATGGCTCAGATTTAAAAAATCAAAAGTTTTCTTGAGTACCTACAATGCTTTTGGCAGTTGCCTTCATGGGTAGCCATGCCTGGGCATGACTGAGAGACTGGGATAAGCAGGGTATGTGATTGGCCTACCAGAGGTGTCCAGGATAGGTGGTCACAAACATATACAATGGTTAGTAGTCAGGCAAGGCTTTGGGCTTGGTGGGGAATTATTTGATTACAAGAAACAAAACCCACTCATACCAACTGAAGCAAAATTGAACGGTGGACAGTGAGAACGGGAAGTTACTGAATAGTTGCTGCTGGCCTCAGTTCAGGTCTCTCTATCTCACTTCTGCAATGATGTCATCGCTTTCTTTGCTTCTGATCAGTGTCCCCCATAAGTCTTCCCCACTTCTGTTCCCTGAGTCTTTCAGGTTTTCCAAGGCTACTGCGGCCAAAACTCTACTTGATATTTTTCTGCAAGTGCCTCCAAGTTTTGTGCTCATCTGAATCTCTTAGTTCAAATTCTGGAGAGAGAAAGAAAACACAGAGACAGAAACCAGAATTGTCTCAGCACAGGTCATGTTTCCTCTCCCACACCTGACCTCTCAGGTCCAGGACTGTGTTGAAACTCAGAAGAGAGGAGCAGGAGTGGTTAGAATGGATCAGTAAAGACGACATCAGTGATTCTGCCAATGTATGCTGAAAAAACTAGGGATGTCTTGGAGGGGTGGCCATCCCTTGGCATGTGGGGAGAGCTCCAAGGGGTCAGCCCTGAGATGTGGGCTGTGGAGGGAGCAGGAAGCTCACCAGAGGGACCAGTTAGTGACTGGGGCTTGATGGGAGAATCAATTTGAGGTTCACAGGGTTTCTCACACCCCTGGAACAGGCAGGCTGTGACATACTGAGGAGCTGGTTGTATCCATGCTCCCCTGTGGGGGTTCTGGGATGGAAGGGCACATGGGCTCCTGCAATGCAGAGAAGATTCTTCCAGGAAAAGAAAAAAATGAAAATATTACTATGAATGGGGAAAGAATTGGGTCATGTGGTATCCTCTTGTGCTGCCTTAGAAAATGTGTTCCAGGTACTTTTTTTTTTCTTTTCATGTATGTATTTAGTACAGGGTGTCACTATGCAGCTTGGATTTGTAGTGATCCTCTTGTTTGTTTTTTTTTTTAATGAGCAGAATATATTTATTGAGAGAAAGAAAGCTCCTTTCCAAGAGAGGGCCGGGGGTGCGGCCCGAGTGGGTAGTTCCCCCCCATCCTCTTGTTTTCAGCCTCCCCAGCACTGGGATTACAGTTGTGCACCACCACACCTGGACTTGGATACTGACTCACCATGCCCCAGGTGCAGGGTACGTGTGGCATGCAGGACAGGCACAGCATGTGGGACTGGGATCGAACCCTGGTCCCTGATCTTGCTGAAGCAGGTGCATCACAGGCCTTCCCCAGCCCCCTTCTCCCAGGGCATGCTGAGACTGGGCGTGGTGGTGCACACTTGTAATCCCAGTGCTTGACAACAGGAGGGTCACTATGAGTCTGATCTGTGTAGTGAGACACTGTAGATCCTGTACTAAATACATTAAAAAAAGATTTTTTTATTTTTTAAAGAAAATACAAAATAGTAGAAAAAGAAAAAAAATGTTAGAAACTACACAGAATTTTACTAAATAAAATAATAAGAATTTGACAATGGTTGTATTGCATAAGGTTGTCTTCAAATTAATTGTTTGACTTATCAGACATAAGCACTCAAAATTGGTTTAAAAAGTTATAAAAAATTAAAAAAAAGAAAAAAATTAAGTATTAATTGCTCCTTTCAATAGACCAGCAGAAATCAGCAGTACAATTATCCAAGCCATCCGGCATATAGACACATAAATATATCTTTTTTCCTTCCTTCTTTTGTAATTTTCCTCATTCCAGTTGTTCTTTCCCATTGAACAGACTCTTTCCCTTTCACAGTATCTACTGTACCTTTCAGATTTTATTTACTCTTTCAGGTTCTTACACTAGGGAGAATGCAATGTTTGCACAACAGGTCTGATTTATTTCCCTTACCAGTATGGTCTCTAATTGCATTTCTTTACTTACAAAAGCCTCAAGTTTATCTTTTTTATGGTTAAGTAATATTCCACTGCATAAAATTACCACATTTTTTTTTATCCATTCCTCACTTGATGGGCATTTGGGCTTTTTCCAAGATTGAACTATGACAAATTGTGCTGTCATAAACATGTATACATGTATATATCACGGAGGTATGATGTTTTCAGTTCACCTGGAAAAGTATCTAGGAGAATAGTTGGGCTGAATGTGACCTCTATAGCTTTCTGAGGAATCTCCACACTGATTTCCACAGTGGTTGTACCGATCTACACTCCCACTAACAGTGGAGAAGCATCCCTTCTTCCACAGAGCCCCTCCAGCATTTGTTATTGGTTGACTTCTTGATGATAGTCATTCTTTCTGGAGTGAGATAGAATCTCAGTGTTGTTTTAATTTGCATCTCTTGAATAGGCAACTGGGGGGGCTGATTTTTAAAAATTCTTTATATGTTCTAGTTCTTTAAGAGAAAATGCTTGAAATGGAAAGAGCCAATGAGAGAGTAGCAAAAAGGAAGAGGATAGACGGGACAGAGAGAGACAGAGACAGAGACAGAGACACAGAGAGTAGAGGAAGTGACATAAGGGTAAGTTATACAACACTACAGGACAGTATGAACTCTCGGGTACCAGAGGAGAAGCATTTGCAACACAGTGAAGTCCAGGATGGGAATTTAGGACATGGGGGTTGTTCTCTACAGTCTGGGTGGTCCCCAAGTCCAAGGTAGCTTGGGGGAAGTTGAGTCTATGACCTTCCACACTGTCCAAAGGAACTTTACCTGGTACCAAAGGAGTCCAGCTCAACTCAGAAAATTCTTTCAGGGTTGAGTTGATACCTGTAGGAGAAAAGACTCCCTCCCACAGTGGCTCCACAATGGTACCTTGAGAGGCTATTTGTTTATTCCTTGGAAAATCCGTTCAGTCCTGGTGACAAGAATGAGGGGGGCAGAAAGGGCAGCAGCCATCCATGGAGCTTAGGAGCTCTGGGGTGTCTAGCTCAGAAGCACTGTGTGACACCAGCCCCATCTCCAGCCTGGCTCATGTCACCCTTTGTGGTCCTAGAGGAACTGAAGATATTGGGAAGAAACTCCAAATGCCTGTTGGTGGGACCTGATTTCTCTGGAGGATGAATGCAAGTTATTAATTGAAATCTATGACAAATTTCTATATGTTATTGCCTTAAATTTGTATTTCCTTCATTCTGGTCTGTTCAAATAAAATTTCTCTGTATTCAAAACAAATTTCTACTCTGTCCAAAAAAGTCTTTAGCTGTGACAAGAACAGTGTGGCATATATGTATTTGGGCCTCAGCTTGAATTTCTCTCTCCACTGTGAGGCAGTAAATACCCATGAATCTGTGCTCCATTAGCACTCTTCTGTTCTTCCAGAACAGCACCCACTCTTTTGAGGCAGAGCCCAGCACTCAGACCCCATGGCTTTTCTAGGGAGTCAGAGGCTCCACCTATGGAATGTAGCCCCAAAGCATCCTGGGAGAAGGACCATGGTGTGGACAGGGAAGGGAGAATGGAGAGTCTGTGAGTATAGCCTGTAGCAATGAAGAACAGAGACTTGGGAGTTAGCTTGGATCCGCCTCACTGCTCTACCACTTAGAGGCTGTCACTGATGATTTGCTTAACCTCGCAGATCCTCTGTTGGAGAACAAGTAATGATAGTAATACTGAATCCAGAGTACACCAGCTAGGATGGAAGGAAAACACGAAGGAAACTTCTTGTGACTGCTACCCAGCATGGGCTCAGAAAGCCCGGACCTTATTATGGTCAGATTCCTGGTACTACCTTTGCTCTCTGCTTAATGGTGAAAGTCTGGTATCGGCAGCACAGGGAGACAGGGGAAGCCAGCTGCTTGCCTTAACTGGCATCTAGGGAGACTCTCCCACAAACAGAGGGGCCAGCCAGAGCCGAGCTGTTTCTAGACAGGCACCTTGTCTGTCCCATTATAGAATGTGAACTATTTATGAATGACAAAGATACCTGGCCCCATTTTTCAAATTTTAATTTCAGGAAGTTGAACCAAAGGAGTAAAATGAGTTCTGGTGTGGTCACAACCCAAGATGTGGACATTTTCCTCTTGGGCACATCTGCCCATCCAGTGGCCCCGAGGAACACTCAGGAGCTGAGAATCACTGTCAGGGGAGAATCGATACCCGCTGAAGGGGACTGAGAAGAATGCAGTCGCCACATAGTCATGGCTCTGCACCATTTCTCACAGATAGAGCAAACCAGTGAACTGATGGAATGCGGAGCCTCTGGGGAAACCTCAGGGCTTCCACGCAGCTGAGGAAAGAGGCACAGAGGGTCCCTGCAGGGGTGGCAGCCTGCGGCTGGGGCTAACTGTGGTCAGGATGAAAGCTCTAAACTGGCTCTGAAGCATGCACTGAATTCTACTTATTTGTCTTCTAGCTGGGTGTCCGTGGCAGAGCCCAGCCCCAAGCCCAATTCCTCTTTGGTGGAATCCAGCCTGCCCACTGCTGGTGGCCGTGCCCTCATGCTGCTTGCTGATGGCGGGTGTTACCGGCTCTATCCTCTCTGATGGATTGCTAGCTCCAGCCAGGGTGTGTGTGTGTGTGTGTGTGTGTGTGTGTGTGTGTGTGTGTGTGTGTGTGTCTGTGTGTGCCAAGTTGTACTGGAGTTGAATCCCAGAGACAGGCACAGGTGGGTGTCCAGGGCACCAAGTGAAAGATTTGGGGGGAAGCGTGCAGTCATTGGTTAGCAATGTCTGCTTGGGTGAGGGCGCCGGGCACATAGGTGAACTAGGAACCAGGGCATAGTAGGGAATTTGGGTGTTTGTGGAGGGACTAGCCAAGTGAGAAATGAGTAAAAGGGACTGAAGAGGCTTGCTGAAAGCCCCGCAGGTGGTTTGTTTCAGAGCATAGGCTAAAAGATAAAATAAATAAATAAATAAATAAATAAATAAATAAAATGAGTAAAAATAAAATGAAAAATGGGAAAAGAAAAAGCTGTTTTTTGATTGCAGGCTCTGAATCCTTCTCTTTTGCATGCCTTTCTCTTGTCCTGGACTCCAGCACGGGGCTGTAGGACATCACTAGCCAATGTGGACAGTGGGAGAATGTAGGAAGGGCCGAAGTTCTCTGCCCATCTCCTGTTTGCTTTGGTCAGAAAAACATACTGACTCAAACTCCACTGAAGAGTAGAGCTAGTCCAGGGAGACTCTGAGCTTCTCCACCACTCAGCATGTGACTTAAGCATCCACTGGGGGTGCTGGTCACACGCACGCTCCATCTAGCAACCATTCACTAACCAGTGAGCTCACCTTTGGGGGTGTGTGGAACTGCATCTGGAAGTGATCTAGCCCTATACACTGATGCTCAGGAAGATGATTAAGAAATTCTGATTGTGCCCAAATAAGTATGGAAACATTTAATAAGGAGCTGGGGTCTTGAGATGCCTGAGGGGCACATTCCTAAATCCTCAGCCTTATGGCTTGGACTTTACTTTGGGCCAAAGACACCAAATAGAGGATTATGGGTGCTGGTTCAGCATCCATTTCCCAGTTCTGGCATGGAACAAGAGTTCCCCGCTGGCCTGCTCAGCCTTACCCCATCCTACTGGAGCCCCGAGTTCCTTTGTTCCCTCCCCTCACCCTTCCTTCCTTCCCACTTCTCACTTCCTTCTCCAAGGTCTTGCTACATTGTCCAGGCTGGCTGCAGACTTGTGAGCCTCCTGCCTCAGCCTCCCGAATAGCTGGTGCTTCAAGCACGCGCCTAGATCAGAACCTTGTTTTTGATTGTGTCCCAGAGGGTATGGAAGGAAGGGAGGAGAAACTTCATGGGTTTCAGGTTGCTGGCTTCTCACAGAAACACCCTGAGGATCCTGAGACCTGAGGCCCCCAACTCTCTACACTCTTGAAGTTTCATGGCTGTGACACGAGCCTAAAGTTTCATGGCTATGACTTGCACAAGATCTTGTGACAAACCTGAGCCCAGCCTCTGGACTCCTAGTAGAGGACACTGAAGTCTTTGGAAACCTCTTTCTCTGAAGCAGCTCATGGGACAAAATTGTAGACATGTGGAGGAAGCAGAGCCTCCAGCCACTGTAGTCCAGAGAAGGAACTATGTACAGTGGGAGAGCAGGGAGGCTTCTAGATGTCAGCTGACGTAGTTCTGCTTCCAGGGAGTGACTCAGGGCAGGAGAGGGAGCAGGGAGAGGTATCGGAGGCCAACAGTGAGGTGGAATTGGGTGCTTCTGGCAGCTGCAGAGAGGCCACATGGGTGGCTGAGCATGCATGCAGGCAGCTGTGTGTATCTGCAAGTGCATGCACCTGTGTTGACAAATAGACATTTCTGTGTCCTTATATTCCACTGTAGGTATGCAGCGCAGGTGTCGATGTGATGTGAGCACCTGTATGTCTATGCACATGCTTAAGTTACAGTTAGAAGGGGCCACACTCCGGACGTTTCACACCAAGGTACCTAGAGGGACCAACCGATCACAATAGACACTGACAGTTACCCAGCCATGGCTGGAGTCATGAGAATCTCAGTGAGTCTAAAATTGAAGAATGAATTTTAGGAACAAATGGAGGCTAAGAGCAGAATATATCTATTGGAGGAAAGAGTGCTTCTGTCTGAGAGAGGGACAAAAGGGGACCCAAATGGGTTGCGAAGGACCCTCTCTTTTCTAGGGATTTTTACAGAGCAAAGCTATGAAGTGAGGCTGGTCTAAGGTGTAGAACATGGGAACTCGCACATAAGGTTGGACAAAACTATTGTCAACTAATAGATTACAAGTATAATTGCTTGGGTAAAATTGATTAAATTGGGATCAAATGGGGAAGCAAGTGATGTAGTAAGTGGGCATGAATACAGAGCAGAGGCTTTTTCTGTAGAGGCTTGGGTTAGTGACTCTTCCTGGCTTTCTCAAGGTGACAGAGACCTCTTTAGAATATCAATCCCTAGGGCCAGGGAGATAGGGCCTGAGCTGAATCCTCGGTTCTGCAAAAAACCAAACCAAACCAACCAACCAACCAACCAAACAAACAAACAAACAAAAGATTATCAATCCCTGACATTATCCTTAGGGAAGTAGGTGGGTGCATCTGTTTCATCTTTTGTCTTGGAGTCTGGCCCATAGCGGAGGTGTCTGTCTTCCACAGCTGCAAGGTATTTTGTCTTAAGTACTGGCTCCTTGAAGGCCTAGCCCTGTCTTAGCCAGTTATATTTTACCTAACTTAGTTGCTTATAAAAGCATTTCAATATTTTAATTTCTAGTAGTCTTCCTTATGTTTCCTTCTGGTAATGGGGAGAACACCAGTTCTGCTGTCCCCAAACATAAGCTTAGGTGAGTAATTAGAAAATACATCTTGGACAAGGTAGATTTAATTTTCAACAAAATAAATATTACAGGGTTTCCCTGTTGCAGTTGCAGTATTCTGTTAACTAATTTCTTTGGGATGCCCAAACCTGCCCTTTTGTAAGGTTAAAGTAAAGATAAAATAAAACTCACAGCGTAGCTGGTATAAGATGTTGATATCGATGTCACCACCGAGTTATAAAAATGGCCCGGTCTGTGTTTCCAGGTGTGTTTTTGGAGAGAATGCAGATCTAGACTTTAAGCCCAGATGACTATCTATAAATAGATCAGAAAACTGAAGCCAAGTGAACTTTCTGAGCCTTGATTTCCCCATCTTTGGGATAAAGATCACATGTGTCACCATGGACTGGTTGTGGCCACGCATACTGCCTTGCCCTGATGACTGTAGCTGAGTCCTGTTGTCTCCTCCTGAAGATGATGGCGATTATGGTGGAGTGTGAGTGGAATTGCTGGAGTCTGCCAGGATCTGAAAGCCTTTAGTACTGTTTCACTGCACTTCTAAGAGACTGCTGGGCTCTGGAGAGGGTGCCTGAGAGCTGACCTCAGGCTTTGCTGGGGCTGACTCCTAAGGCACTTCTAGCAGGGAATAGCTCCACTGTTTTGTGGAGTCAGGGATTGACAGCTCAGACTGAGACCCTGGCGACCGATGAACCTTCCATTCCTTTTGATGACCTTGTAAGTTCACCACCACTGATAACTTGTCTCTTCTTTCTTCACACATGTGGCATGGGAGACACTTTCCATGCAAGCTGGGGTCTTAGTGACTTGGGGGTGGGATTCCTAGAGTGCCTTCCCTGTGGGATAGAACAGCCACTCACTTGGCTTGTCCAGGCTTCTCAGTGGTGCTCACTGTCACCCGAGAAGCCACCTCTTTTCCTCACGAGGCCTGTATAGATGGTGACTTTAAGTCTGTGACAGGAGCAGAGACTCATCAGAGGCCTGCCAAGGCTCAGATACCAATTCCAGGAGCCTAGTTTTGGGGATGGGGAGGAAGGAGAGGCTGATGGCTGGAGAGGTGCTGCGTTGGCACTCGGGGAATAGCAGGTATCTGGAGGCAGATTGGCAGGGAAGGAAAGTAGCAAGTACTTAGAGGGCACTTGCAGTATGTCAGATCCTAATCTAAGTGGTTGATGCATAAGTCACAATCTTTACAAGACTTAGAGCTAACTACAACGTTGTTCCTCATTCTGTGTATTTAGAATGGAAGGATGGCCCAGCTCAGTAACCTGCTCAGGCACACACCACAGGGTGTGAGGGCACAGGCCTTAGAATTCAGGCACCAGGACTCAGGATGAGCTCTTTCCATGCCTCAGTTAGAGGATGGGACAGAGCGCAGAGCCTCTTCTTTCCCTGTAGTAAGAACTGGGCTAAATGCTAGGATATTGTGAGCATGGATGTTTCTCTAGGCCAAGAGAGGCTCCCAGCTTTGAGGAGGGGCTGGGAGGCTCTGAAAGGCGGCTCTTTGCATTCCACGGAGGCCATGTGCAGTTGCTTGGAGAGTCTGGGAATGCTGGGAGCCTCATTAATCATAGTGTGGCCCCCACTTGCTGGGCCTCTCCTAGCTTACTTGTGAATTTTCACCAGAAACAAGATGGCAAGAGGGGACTTCAGCCTTTCCTGTGAGCACAGGCTCTTGGCATACTTGAGGAGGTGTGGCTGGGACCAACTGTGCCCCACAATTGGTCTACAAGGCTCTGTTGAGCCCCAGAGGACAATGGAGGGATAACACTCAGGAAGACCAGGCTGGGGAAAGGGTGTGCACAGGCCACAGGACAGAGGGAGACCCTGTGGGCCAAGAAGGGTGGTGTCACTGAGAAAGAAAGGGCAGGGCCAAAGAGCTGCTGGAAGAGCCCTGGGAGCCATCCGTGAGCTCCTTTTCTCCCATGTCAGGAGGACCAAGACCTCCCATGGGCAGGGGATGCCTGCCTCTTTGGTCCAGAGCCTCAGCCGTGTGGGCAGGAGCAGAGCTTGGCTCACTTACTTGTCCCTTGGGGTCTAACCCTCACAGACCCAAAGCAAAGCACAGGTTAAGCCCTGGAGGAAAAGACTGAAGGAGCAAAGGAGCTGAAGACGAGGAACCAGAAGTTTCCCACCTTGGCTTTACTGTCCTGGCAGCTGTCAGCAGGCAGGTGTGTCCCTGCACCAGCCCTCAAGTCTCGTGTCTGAGGCGGACACTGCTCTGGTGGTACTGTGGTGGCACATGAATTCCTGCTCTCAGGATTGACTGAGCCCAGTGCCCTAGAGCCCCTCTGTCTTCCCCTACCTCCAGGCAGGACTTAGGGGTGTAGGGACATACCACTACACAGAGGAGGGTCAGTGGTGATTGATGCCTCTTGTGCTTCAGCTTCTGGGGAAGGAACTTCCCTGGCCCCGCCTTGGTGTAAACTATGAACCATCATGGAATTTCCCAGGGGACAGGGTGCAGGAAAAGGACGCCTCTACCTTCTCCCCAAGGGAAAACCACAAGGCAGTCAGGCTCACCCTTTCTCCTTGTTGCAACATCTGACTGTTTAGCTGAGGAATCTTAAGTTTGCTTCTCTGCTTATGCACAGCCAGGAAAGCTAGTAGGCAGTCCACAAGTTGGGGGAGGGTGGGGAAGGGCTCCTTCCTCCTGCCCTGTGGCAGGCTTAAAGCACACAATGCTCCCAAAGCTAGGCAGGTGGCTTGGGCAGGGAACAGCGGCTGCATTCTCAGGGGTCCATGGGGCTTGCGCTTGCCCTCTGCTAAGGCTGTCTTATACATGTTCACCTTCAGCTTTCTATGTAGTCCAGGAATGTTCACATTAGTCTTTTGCACTTAGTGCAACAGCCATAGAAAATATATTATTTTAACTTTTTTCATCTCTTTGACCTAAGATCATGTCGCTGCCAATTTCCTTTTAAAATAATTCATTACCTGTAGGCCCCTGGTGTGAAATCCCAGGGGCAGCCCCCACCGATCCTCCTTTTGCAAATCCACAGCTCTCCTCTCTCGCCCTCCCCTCGGGGGTCCTTGGCCTCTGTGTTTATACACTAATGTTTTTTCTCACACATTCATTGTGCGGCTTTCCTTAATTTGGTGTCCCACTGGGCGCCGGCGGGGGACCACTCAAACATTATGTCAGTGATCTCAAAATTGAACCCCAGGGCTTTCTTCTGTGAGCGGTCTGAGCAGATGTGTGGCACACTTTATTAACTCAAGTACCCACGAGTTGAAAATTTCATTAGTTTGAGGGGAGGGCTAAGTCCCATCATGAGACCTGGTCTGGACAGATTCTTTGTGTCAACCTGACCCCTAGCAAAACGGATTATTGTTCTAAGTGAGACAAGTGACCTAATGTTCTGCCTATTATGCACACATGGTCTGTAACCTTTTAAAATACGAGTGTGGGAAAACAGTGCATTCGGCTATATCCCTGACCGTGGATTCCTGACAGGTGGCAGCCAGCCTCTTAGCAACGCCACAAGGAGCCTGGAATGATCCAGGGGCCACGGTGGCTCCCTTAGGCCAGGTATGGCTTGAGGTCACGAGACCACCTGCTGGGAGGAAGGAGCCCAGAAAGGCAGTCTCAGTCTCCAGTGCCATCCTGTGACCGGCCAGAGAACAGTACAGCCTAGTGGTGAACTGGGGTGAGAGCAGGAGCACTCAGCCTTCATAGCTTGCCCACCTGGGTCTGGGCTTTCCCGCAGGACTGGGAGACAAGCCTGGCAGCTGCCTGGTTTATTATGCAAAAAGGGTATCAGGGCTCAGGGCTGAGCCTGAAGTGTGGAGAACACCCTACAGGCCCACCAGCAAGCACACCAGCCTGCCTGGGTCTGTTCCCCTCCTCATTGTTCTAAAGGACCTGCTGTTCACCTATAAGGCACCATGGTCTGTAACCTGCTCAAAGGAACATGGGGGATGGCATTTACTACTACAAACCTAACTATAAATTCTGAGGACAGGTGGCTCCATTGAATGCAGCACCCTTGGAGGCCGACCCAGGAAGGCCCTGAATTGAGGCTGGTGGAGGATGAGGACAAGCCCCCACTGTGGCCCAGGCACAGGCTGCAGTTGGAGGAGGCACAGAAGAGGAGCCACAGGGCCAACAGGGAGGGCGGATGCAGGAGGGCAGTTGTTCTAGCAGTGGGGTGTGGGGAGGCTCCGCGGGGAGCAGAGCCAGAGTAAGGCAAGCAGGTTGCTGGAATAGAGCCTCAGCAGAGGATGGGGTGAGATGCCTGCAACTGCCTTCAGCACACTTGCTCTGGATGGTATTTGGGATTCAGACACAAGGCAGTTCCCAGGCTGGAAAAGAGCCCCTCTAGGGAATGCTCTGATATGTTTTTGGTGTTCCCTGTTCTCCAGGGAGAACTG
Organism: Octodon degus; assembly: GCF_000260255.1. Classification (NCBI taxonomy): domain Eukaryota; kingdom Metazoa; phylum Chordata; class Mammalia; order Rodentia; family Octodontidae; genus Octodon; species Octodon degus. Next base: position 11,912,755 of record NW_004524595.1, on the reverse strand, counting down.
GAGTGGGACAAACCCAGCCTTCATGGGGTGCATGTGAAGGCTCGGCCCCTCAGATCACAGCCAGGAGGTCTGGACTAGGGGCTACTAGAGCCTTGGTGACCTGGCCTCGTGGAGAGCTGAGTGAAGAGCTGCACTGGCTTCTACCTTCTGACAGACACAAAGCAGAGCTGGTTGTAAAAACTTAATTAAATGAAATATTTTAACAAGAAATTCCAAGAACAGGCTGCCCTGCTCAAGCAAGCCATTGCAAAAATAACAGCTGATGGAAAGTGTGTGTTCTGTCCAGCAAGGGAAAGTTCCTGCAAAGAGCAAGAGGGTGTCGAGGGCTGCCCTGTACTGGATAAGTGGTGAGCATGATGTCCTTGGGGTTGAGCCCGGTGCAGGGCTATGACATCCTGGTAGGGAAAGTGTGGGCCCTTGACCATAATTCATGCATTAATCAGAACTTTTTTTTAGCGTCTACTGTGTGCCAGGCAGTATGAGTAACACTGGGTGTGCAGTGTTGTCCAGGTCACCTGTTGCTCCTGTGAGACAGTTTATCAGGTGAAGGCACAAAGGTCAGGAAGATGGTGTGACAGGTACCACCAAGGATCAGCTAGAACTAGCACCCAGAACATCAGACTCTCCGCCCAGGCTCTATTTCCTCACCTACGCTTTCCATCACAGCTCAGGCAAGGAAGGGGGCATCCGACTGGGTTAACACATCCATGAAATTGTAGCTGGCCCTAAATAGGATCAGCTCCAGAGCTGGAGGGTGGCATGCAGCCTTTCTGAGGGGGAAACAACCAAATCCTGTGCTCACAGCAGAGGAAGGGTGGGCTAGATCCCTTGTTCCCACAGTGACATCTGATGACCCAGGGACCCAGTCCAATCCTGCTGAGGTGTCACATGCAGTATCAAGGCTGAGGGAGCATAGGAGAGGGCTGGAAGGTTCTGGAAGGCTTATGACAGAGTGGGACTGGACAGGATTTGGGGAGGGTGTGTCTGGAAAGGAGAAGAGAATGAGTAAATCACAATTGAGTAGCTAGCGTGGTGTGTCATTAATGGGCAGGAGGAGCCTGCCTGGGAAGTGAGAGAAGAGTCTGGGCCAGGGACAGTTGTGAACAAGTGGAAGTGGTCCGTAGAAGTTCCTGTATTGAGGGCCTGGTCCCCAGTGAGCAGCCATTAGAGGTGACCGGATCGTGAAGGTATTGCCCTGCTCTGTGCCTTCATCATGGATGAGTTTCTGGTCAGATGGGCTGTTAGAAGACGAGGCCCCATGGAGGAAGGAGGTTATTGGGGTGCGTATTTTTATTGGTGTTCCTTTTTTCCTGCTCCTTCATCTCTGGCTCTGTCTCTGTATCACTTCTGGATTGCCTTCTCCTGTGATGTACACCTCACCATGGGCCCTGAGGCAACACAGCCCCAAGAGACCATGGACTAAGGCCCTTGAATCCACAAGCCCCAACCCACCTTTCCTCCTGTAAGTTAGTCTTCTCAGATTACTGTCACAGTGATGAAAAGCTGGGAGTGTAGGACCTGACTCCCTGGGAAAATGCTGTCCTCTGTATGCCTTACCAGCAGAACCATCTCCTGCTCCCATGTTAGTCTGAGGCCTGGATGAGAAATATGCCCCATACACAGGCAAAGGAAGTTTCTTGATCTTTCTGGACTGATTATTTTCTAGACTAGGAGTATGCCTTTACAGCTGAGCCAAATCCCTCCAGCTACTAGGCATATTCATTGTCTGCCAATGGCTTCAGTAGATCTGGATTGGTTTCAGCCTAATTTAAGAAAATTCCAGAAAAAGTGCAATCTGCAAGAAAGACTCATCGTAGGCATCAGGTCCACAGAGTGAGAGGAAACATTGTCTTACAAAAATATTTCTCCACCGATTCTCTTATCTTGTAAGTTTCAAAGATTCTTTGATTTCTTCAAGCAAATACCAGAAATTTTCAGGAACTGATGAGTGTGTAAAGTGAAGCAGGGCTTGGGTTGGCTCACAAGTAGTATTATAATATAAGTGACTCTGTTCTTGCACGAGTTCTTTATGCAGGAGGAGGAAAGTGGGGGGGGGAGGGAAGAGAAGGAGAGGGAAGGGAACAAGATGTTTAGCCATGGAGCAGAACCCTCAGAGCCATATCCTTGCAGAAAGCTGTGGCCTTTACTAACTTTACTACCTCACCCCAGGAAAATTGCTTGGATTTTTTTTTTTTTGTTGTTGTTGCTATTAAATAGATATTTCACAAACACATAGGATGAATCATTGTCTTATTTTATTTGTGAAAGGAGGAAAAATTATTTTAATACTGGCTGCTGTTGGAACCTGCTGGCCTAAAGAGAAGGCAAAATGTCTTCTGGCTAGAGGATTGTTTGCTTCAAGGAAAACTGTGCAATTGGCCTATGGCCCATAGAATGCAAGTCTCTACCTCTCCTCAGACACAAGCTGTATAAAAGAACTCTTTTCTTCTGCTGGGTGGGGCAGATGGGGTCTGGGAATTTAGAGTAGGTTGAAGGAGGAATGAGGAGGAAGGAGAGAGAGAGAGAGAGAGAGAGAGAGAGAGAGAGAGAGAG
>NW_004524595.1:11906802-11910102 GCF_000260255.1 Octodon degus | reverse complement strand
AGAGAGAGAGAGAGAGAGAGAAGAGAAGAGAAGAGAAGAGAAGAGAAGAGAAGAGAAGAGAAGAGAAGAGAAGAGAAGAGAAGAGAAGAGGAGAGGAGAGGAGAGGAGAGAGAGAGAAAGAGAGAGAGCCCTAGAGACATAGAAGTAGCTGGCTCACAGGGACAGCCATGGGTTGGAGATGTCCACAGAACTTCAAGGTCCAATGGGTTCTTAAAGATATTTAAGAGGAAGAAGACTTAGGAGGCTGGAGAATGTGAGCAGACTCAGGCAGCCAATCCTGGTTGACTGATTGTGGGGCTATATTTTTCTGGGTATTGGATTTGCTTAACACAGGGCACTCTGTGCCCATATTCAATTACAAGCTGTCAATATTGTGAACACCAGAAGGATAAGACTTAGAATGGGGCAGTTATTGACACAAGGCCACTAAGTTCATCACATCAGTATGAGAAGTGGCCAGAATGTAGATCTGACTTCTAAGCAGAGGCCTCACCAACCATAGAGAGCATCAGGAGGGCAGATTTCCCCTGGGGTTTCTGTAGACCTCAGAGAACCTATGGTGGGGCCTGTGGTCTATGCAAAAATACTGGGGAGTTCTCTGCTGTGACTGAGGGATTGTGTACCCTATTAAGCACTGTGGCTTTGCCTTGCATGCAGGACTGAAGGGCTATCCTGTACCCTGGTGCCAACTGTACCTGTGAAGGAAAAATAGTCATCTAGCCATAGCCTGTTGGACCTGTGAAGAAGGAATCAGAAGGCGAGGGAAGGGCAGGAAGAAGCCAGTTTAGAAGACAAGCGAAGCAGGGCTTTCCTTCAGGAAACATGTGCACCTACTCCGCCAGCTTTTATGAGGCCTTGGAATGTTATTTGCTGGTGACCACCCAACCATCCCACCAACAACTGGAGCACTCGGAAGGGAGTTGGAGCTGACCTCTTAATGTGAAACAGCATATGGGGAGATGAGCTAAGAGGTAGGGTCTGTTTCTGCACATTTATCTCTGGTTATTAGACACTTTTAGAGGGAACATCTGTTTGTCCCCTCTGGCACCCATATTGTAGGCTCTCTTTGAGGACCATTTGGGCCCCTTCTTTGACTGAATGAGGGCTAAACCATAAATTAGAAAGGGGCCCTAGAATGGGGAGTCAGAGAGGGGTTTCCACAACTCATCAGAAAAAACAGAGAGACTGTTCTACTCCTAGCTTTTGAGTGGCAAGTTGAGAGAAGATAGAGGGTGTTCCCAAGATATCTGGTCACTTCTGGTCCAAATGGACCCATTCAGCAGAAGGTTATCCTGGGGACAGTGCCATAGTCTATGTGGGATCTGGGAGTCAAACCAAAGCACACAGTTAGATCTTCTGAAGTTCCAGGGACCTGGGGTGGACTTCATGATTTGATTTCTCATTTGGTTCTAAACTTGGGTATTTGTTTTGTTGGAGGAATATCCATCCATGTCTCCAACTGGCTTTTCCACATCACCTCAAAGTACATTCTTAGGAGAGTTATGTGTTGACCCATTCTCAGAACAACAGACCAACAAGTGGTACAAAGGAGAACTCTTTGCTTTCTTGTTAAGTTTCTAACAGTTTATGAAATTGATATGTTAATTTGTTAAAATTCCTGTTTGTTCCTTTTGCTTTGGATATTGCTTCTCTAGCCCATATTTTTAATTTTCCTGCTAGAACATTTTCCACATGGACACACCACTGCAAACTGAAACTTACCATGTGAGTGCACAGTCCTGGCCGGCTCTAACAGCCTGTGAGTCCATGCTTTACATTAATAATCACACTTTTAACACAGTCATCGTGACTGATTCTATTTTTGTTCCATAATTCCTTATGTTGCACAGGTTCAAAATGTCATAACTGTGAGGTTTGCTTTACTGTTTGCTATGATTTGAATGTGCTCATAGAATTCATGTCTTGGGACATTAGACCTCAAAGCACTAGTAGTAAGAGTTGAAGTCTTGAACTGGACTTATGAACCGGTTAAGGCTGGTATCAAGGAAGTGGTTTAGTTATAAAAGCAAAGAGTTCTGCCTGATTTCTTTTCCCATCTCAAGCGTGCTTGCTCTGTTGCTCCTATGGAGATAGCATGAAAATCCTCACTAGAAATGAGAACCACACTCTTGGGATCCACAACCAGCTGGTCCTTCCATCTTTGCCTTCATGGTTCTACTTTCATCCTCTCATTTAATTCCCACCAGTTACAACTCGACTGAAGTGCTCATCAGATCACAGGATGGTCCCCCTTTTTCTTGGACCAGCTATGACATCATACCCAATCACAACTCATTAGGCATATGTTAGAAGGTCCCTGAGGTGCATCTGGTATCACTCTTGTACTCTCAACCTTTCGCTGGATGCACTTCTTCAGGAAAATGCACCATGTTTTGCTCCAACATTCAAGCCCTGCAACACTGCCACTCTTCCCCTTCCAATGTCTTCCTTCTACTTTTCCTATACCCTGGCCAAACTGGGCAACACAGTGTTCTTTAGACACACCCATGGATCTCTACTCATGTGTCTCCTTATTCTCAGCTTCCCCTTCTCCCGTATGTGTTTATTAAAGTATCATCAAGACCCCTCTCAAATTTTCCCATAACTGTTTCCTCTTCACAAGTTTTCTATTTAATATTCATAAGACAACACATACCAGTTTTGCTACACAGGTGGAATGATGGGACATCCAGAAATCTGGATCTGGTGTTCAAGGAAATTCTAATGGATTGATGAATGGAAGGCAAGATAGATGGATGGCTGGAGGAATAAAGAAATGTATAAACAAGAGGTCAGTTTGGAGGGTGAGAGACGAGAGAAATAGGTCCAGATCCCAGGGCAAAGGGATCCGTGGCAAATGCCTGGCAAAAACTGGCTGCTGAGGAAGATTGAGTGGCACTGGAAGGTAACAGAGTCTTACTGATGTTCCTCATCTCTCTAGAGCATTTTTGCATAGTGCTTACTTAGCACAAGAAGCATTTAGTGACTGGTCACTGAGGTAGGAGGTTTCCTCACCTCCATTCTCTCTCCTTTTCATAAATACATTTAAAAACTCATCTAATAATGACATCTTCTTTCTTTTTTTCTTTTCAAAGTTTTATTGATAAACATATACCAATAAGACAGTTTCAAATCAAATCGAAAGTACAGTTTCAACAAATATTATTTTCTGATCAAGAAGATAATGGGGCCAAAGAGGAAAGTGATCGATGACATAGAGTGTGCCTAAGGAGAGTCACATGGGGAGAAGACACTCTCTCAGGCTTTCACAGAGAGCACATAGGCCAAGCATTGGCCGTG
>NW_004524595.1:11877260-11897697 GCF_000260255.1 Octodon degus | reverse complement strand
GGAGGGGTGGGGGAGGTATGGCGGAGTGGTGGGGGGTGGCCCGAGGGGTGGGAGAGGGTCCGGCCCACGCTGCGCCTGGGCTGGGACTGGTCCCACTGGTGCAGGGTAGCAGGAAGCTCTCCACACACTCACCGGACCTGGGCTAGGACTCGACGTTTTCTTTCTACATGACATTAAATGGTACAAAATTTTTCCCCTTATATTGTTTCAGACTTTCATGAGCAATCCTATAAGACAAGTAGGATAGAGATGATACTATTTTATGGGTAAGATAAGTAAGGTTCAAGAAGGGAAACAATTTGCCCAAACTATGAAGCCATTAGTTGAACCCATAGAAGATCTTGTTACCCAGTAGAAGACCAAAGAAGGAAGAAAAATCTTAGCATTCCATGGATCCTTTCAGACTCTTTGAAGATGGTGAAGATTCTCTAAGCCAGCCACAAGCATTTTGACCATGGTCAGCAAGCCTGGCCAGTGGTGGTGTGTGACATGATCACTTTGAATTTATGGTTATTTTCCCTAATGTCCCTAGATGTTTGTATTGTCCCACGGGCACAGGGAACATTAGACTTCTTTTTGCCCTCCCAATCTAGCCATAATTCCAGGCTTCTTTTCTGTTGAAGACTCACTAGATTTTTGTCGCTCCCGGATCATCAGGGAAATTAATAGAGAACTAAATATAGAGAAACTAAAGGGTTACATTGGGACCTGGACTCGATTCTTCCTTCTCTCACCCTGAAGACTGACTCCTCAGTAATGTATTCACCCATCCATCCAACCATCCAACCATCCATCCATCCATCCATCCATCCATCCATCCATCCATCCAAAGAATTTCCTCAAGTGCCAGATTCATATACCATGTATTTCATTTCCTTAGAGTCTTTCTGGCTTGTTAATTCCAGACAAAAGAACCCTGCTAAGGCTATAGGCTTGTACATTTTAACAGGAGCTTCATCAAGAAAATATAAAGGCTTTTGTTGGAAAAATGGTGGAAGTTGGATAACGATTGGCCTTTTCCAGAGACTTTATGTAGGACATTGTGTCCAGTAGCCTCTGATTTATTATTCTCCGAAAGTTATTCTTTGCTTTTATTGTCCAGTGCCATTGAAAGAGTGCACTATTTGATAGTTTTATTTTTTTTTCTTGATCACTTTTTTCCAGTGATATTAGTAAAAGTCATGTTGCATAGGTTCTTTGCAACTGATTCTTACAAGAGCTCAGATCAGAGTTTCTGGCTGAAATTTCTGAAGTTTAAAATCAGAGATTGTAGTGGGTGCATGGGGCAGGAAAAGAAACCTCTGTCTTTTGGTTACATTTGGGATGATCAGATATTGGGTTTGGAAAAATAAGGAAGTTCAAGAATTTAAATGTGTGCTTAATCACAGAAATGTTCAGAATTTCCTTCCCAATCCCTCCATTCCAAACAATACTTCTTTGTCCTGAGTGGCTCCAGGGTGAACTACAAGAAGACTTCTGGGTCCCCTATTGCCATGAAGCCCTTGAGGCCAGGACCTCCTAGCCACACTTTTCACTCCTGGTAGGTCGGGTGAAATAAAGGGCCTGCTGATTTACCTACCTCAAAGCCTACTTGAAGGCCTTACCTGGAAAAGGCAGGCAAGTGAGTGAGGAAGACTGTGTGGCCCCTGAAGATAGACGAGGCGCTCCTCACATGATCAAATTGTGTAAAAATCTTCATGAATACCTTTTCCTTTTCATTTGTCAAATACAGTTCCTGAGATCAACTGCCTCTTTTTTTCTAGGTGATAAACTATCTCTCCCTTTATAATGTTCTCATTCTCTTTTCTATCCTGTAAGTCATGATAGATATTCTTCTAGAGAGTTTGAAATGCCAGAATACTTGAATTGATACCCTGATTCATTATCTTATAATACAGATGAACCACATCAATTGATATGATACACAATACAGAATCCATTTATTTGCCCCCCCAGTTTAGTAAAATAACTCAGCTCCTGATTTTGTTTAACTTGAATAAAAATATCCCCAGAGTTCAGAGACCTTTAGCACTCCCCTGCCATCCCCAGTGCAAGTTCAGTTCATGTGTACTTCTGCCTGTAGTTGGTTGCCTGCTGCAGGCTAGTTTGGTGTATGTTTTATCAACAGTTTGAGTTTCCCACTCATTATGTGTGAAAGTTCAATTGTAATACACCAATAAGTGAAGACTACTTTATAAAATTAGTAGGTAATAATGAGTTCTCCTGGAGCAAGCCTTATATAGGGGCTTTCACCACTGGCTGTGGCTGCTTGAAGCTTTTTTAGTAATTCAGTGATGAATCTTAGAAACATGTGGTAGTTTTGAATGGACAGGTCAATCAATCTTTGGTACTCAGCAATGAATTTTTCTTGGTAATCAGAGAATTGGTCTGAAAGTTGCTGTAGTTTTGATGTGAACTGCTCCTGATAATCCGAAATGATCTCCCTCATTGCAGTGGCCAAGGTTTTAATTACTTTCTGAGTGGTGTTAGAAAACTCTGCAATCTTCTCTCTTCCCTTTCCATCTGCATCAGCAAGGATGCTAAGATACTCTTGGACATCTTCGCGTACAAATTGCTCAACCCACGTTGAGAGCTGGGAAACAAAGTTGGTAGCACGGGCTGTGTATATGGCATGGAAGTCCTTAAGGGAAACTACTATGTTCATAATCATGTCAATTATCTTTTCTTCAAGTTCATAGTATTTTACTGTCCAGCCAATTACACCTGGATCAAAATACTCTTTGCGAAGAGCTTGCATATGTTGATGGATCTGCTGCAACCCCTGAGAAGCAAACTGAAGATTGATTTGAACAAAATTGTTGAGCTTTGTAAGGTGAAGGCATAGGCTTTCTTTTAGCACATTAAAAGCAAATGGGATATATGTGTTGAAGATTGTGTTTATAGTATTAATAAGGTGAATAAATCTGGTCTCCTTTAAGGATTTAATTTCTGCTTCTATCTCTTGGAAAACTCTTTGTAAAAGACTCTGGAGGTCACGTAGTTTCTCTGAAAATTTGGTAGACTGGAGGTCAATAAATGCCTTTTGGACATCCTGTGATAAAGAGTCCAACTGTTTTCTGTAATTCAGAATCACTTCTGTTAGTTTATAGCGTCCTGAATAAAAAGGAAATTCAATCTGCAGGTCTTTCATTAATTCAGATTGCTCCATTAAATCTTGAGCATAGGAAAGGAGCTTCTCTAACCCATTATGGATACCTGAATATACTTGGGACAGTCCTTTCGCTATTTTCCTCATGACCATCGTGCAGAGTTCATCTCTAGTGTATGTTCTGGTTGTGCCTGGGAGCTGGATTCTGGTGAGCTTCAGGAAATCAATGAATGAGTCAATCCAGTACTTGACTGCCATCTGGGACTCCTGAGTAATTTGCATTAAACTGTCGAAGACCTTATCTTTGATTCTCTGGGAATTGTCTTGTCCTTCCTCTGCGAGAAGCTCCTGGTATAGATCTTCAGCCTTTCCCTTCCACTCTTGGTAGGCATCTGTAGTGCTGCTGGCTGCTTTGTAGAGCTGTGCCTCCATCTCATGAAGCTGCCTTGTGGCTTTTTGGTAGGCTCCTTCCGCACTCTCCTGCAGGCTTCTTCTTAGCTTTGAAGAAGCATCTTTCAGGTTGAGTCCTGTGCACTCCTGGTGGTACTTATCAACATAGTCATAAAAGGCTCCTGTGGCCTTTGGTACATTGTCCTTTAGAGAGTCCAGCAATCTGGAAGCTGCTTCTTCTTCCCAGTTCAATTTCAGAACTTCATCACCTGATACTTGGTACTTCCACTCAGTTTTGAATATACTGAGTTTTTTGTCTGGAGAAGACTAAAACCAGAAAAACAAATGCAAAACAAAAAAGTCAGAGGAGAGGAGCATGTTTTCAATTACTCTTATTACATAATACTCTACACTAAAACTTCATTAGCAGTTAAAAGCAGAGATTAAAAGATCTTTCATAGTCTCAAGGGGATTTTTCTCCCATATGTCAGTTCACGTGTTTGTTTTATGGTTAAACAAACCCATTGCTATTAATTTCTCTTCATCATGTGCCCTAGAAAGAATTAATAACACATTTCACATTTAACAGTAACACAACATAAAGGCCTTCTTGGGACTGCAGTTTGGGAGAGGAGGGAGAGGAGGGAGAGGAGAAGGGAGACGGAAGGTAATGAGTAGGAAGGAAGGAAGGAAGGAAGGAAGGGAGAGAGAGAGGAGTAACATGAAAATGAGAAAGCCCTTCAGAGCCTGGCCAGCAGACCTCTAGACGACTAATTTCAATGTCATTTTCCAAGTCCATGACAAGCATTAGTAAGAGAGTCCCATTAAGTCTCCCTTTGGGTAATAGTATGTTCCATGTAGCCCTGGCAAAGCCCATAAATGACACAACAGAAATTGGATGTGTATCCTTGAATAACTATTATGCAGAAGAGTTTTGAAACCTCACATACTCCCAAGACCATATTTTGAAAGCAATGTACTCTGCATAGGACAGAGTTTATCTGTGACTTAGATGGGATGGTGTAACACTCGTCTCTCTGAATTTATCCAGAGACAGTAATGGTGTTATGATTGTGTCGGGGGCGTGGGGGGAGAGTCTAGTGATTACACTTAGTGAAGGAGCCATCCATCCAGTGAAGAAGCACAGTTTGCTCAACATCTATCTGTCATCTAGTATGAGGATACCCTAAAAGACTTGTCTTGAGTTTAATAGATGTGTTCCAATCTGCTACTTGCTCTGGGATATATTCTTCCCCAGGACTCACCTGAGGTTGGAAGTAGAAGTTCCACTTGACACTGTGGTCACCTTCTTTCTCCAAGTTCAGACCCACAGTGCCTATGGCTGGAGAGGCTGCTGAGGAGGACACGCTATTCTCATTGCTTTGGTAGTGCAAGTGGAGCTCAGTGAAGTCTGGGCTTATGATGTCCAGGCTCATCTCCCCTTCCCAGTCCCTGAAAACAGATGGGCAGATGAATCATAAAGAGGGACACAGAGATGGTGGGCATCACAAAAAGATATGAAATTTTAATAAAATGTTAATACTGAAGGCCTTTAAATTTGCCATCTTCTTTATAGTCTGCACTGAGATCACGATGGGCAAGTGTTCCTTCGGTCTTGCAGCTGAGCATGCCATCTTCAATTTTGTGTATTCCCACAACTGTGTAGGAGAGATTTCATATTTCATTAAGTGAATAATTATGAGATATTTTCATTCTAAAAATTGTTTTTATATCTTAATCAGATATCTTAGATGTTTAAGACATGTAATGTGCTCACAATTTTACAATTTTTTATTTGTTTATTTTAGTGATGCTGGGGGTTGAAGCTAGGGCCTCATTCATGTTAGGCAAGTGCTTTACCACCAAGCCACACACCCACTACTACACTTGCTTTTACTTTTTACTTTTATTTAATTATTATTACTATATTTTGAGGTAGAGTCTCTCTGTGGTATCTGCACTGGGCTCAGATTTCCAGGCTCAAGTGATCCTGCTGTTTCAGCAACCCAAATAGCTGAGACTATAAACGCAGGCCATTGTGTCGGCATGCATTTTTTTTTAAATAAAGAGAAGACATCATTAGTACTGAAATCATTGCAGCAAAATCTCTTTTCTTTGAACCTGTCTTCTTAAATGCTAGAGGATTTTCTACAATTTGTTTTTTGCATATGTACATCCTATTTTCTTTTTTAATTTTTAAATTAATTTTATTGAGAAAAAATTGCAATGTGACAGCTTCGAAACAGATTGGTAGGAGAGTTACAAGAATTAATATATTGTATATTGTTGTCTTTGTAGTAGTCATTCATAGCACAAGATGCAGACATGATATCCTGTCCAAACACTATTAGTACAGATATTTCTTCTTATTGAATTAAGAGAAAGTAGCTATATATTTATCCTAACTATTCTGTATATACCTATTTTCTTTTAAATTTTGCTACAGAGAGTAATTGTGTCTCTAGTCATAACTAAATAAGTAATTATTTAATCACAACTTGTGCTGAAAACATAGAATAGCTAGGAGAGGAATCAGAACATTTCCTTACCATTTAGATCATATTCTAGGAACTGTAAAGTTGAGCTACACGTGGAATCCAGGAAAGTTTCAATATGATCTGCATTGTTTTTTAACCCAACATTCCAAGTGGTATTATACAGGGGAGAGGACACCCCAAAACGTGCAGTCAGTGCTCCAAAAAGAGGAATGAAAATCCCAGCAGGTACAGAGAACTTGAGGGAAGGAATCTCAATCGTCTGCTCAGGCACAGTGATGGTGGGCAGCTCCAAGTCTCCGATCATGTGGGCTACCTTATTGAGATCCAACACAGCACTGCCAACTGAAAGACTTTTTGGAAGATTGAATTGGGATATAGTTAGCTGAACTTCAGGCACAATTATCTCAAAAAAGGGAACTGAGGAATCTTCTGGTTTGGAATATTGTGTTAAGACATCCACTTGGGGGAATTTTATCTTGGGTAATGTCGGTAGGCTGAGGGCAAATGGTGATGTACTTAATGTCTTGTAGATTTTTATGGCATTGAAGTTAAGCTTGTAGGATGGAATCTGAAGATCTGTAAATGGTACTTGGAATGTAGGTGTGACAAGATCTGAGTTCAGATGATTTAGTTTCAGCCCTGGGATAATGAATTTATCAGTCAATTCTTGCACAGGGACAGACAAAGGATAACCCTTGGGGTTTTTGGTGTACACAAGAGCAGTTGTAGCATGAAGATACTGTCTCTTTTGAGAGCTGGTGGTTACATCCAGTTTTAGGAGGTCCCATAAGCTCTTGTCATACACTGGTAGGATGATAAATTTGAGGAAGCGTAGATGTCCTCCTAAGGATCCTGCAATGTGAAGGCGTGCTTCTTTTTGGTCATTAGAAATCTGTAGACTGTTCTGGAGAGTCCCAAAACGAACCTGGACATCACTCTTCCAGTTGAATTTTTGGTTTTTAGTATTAGCATTCAGGGCCACTTCCTGACCAAAGTGAGGAATATCAAGGACAGAATTGATCTCACGTGCACGAATCTGAATGAGGGCTGATAATGCCCCTGGGGACAGTTCCAAGGTGGCTTTGCTTGCATGTTCTCCATGTGTAGAAAAGTGCCTGTATGGCTGCAAGTGGTTCTTCATGCTGTGTTCCCACATGGCATATAATTGTAGGACAGTGGTTTCCCCAGCAAAACTTTCTTTTACTTCAACGTTCCAGAGGCCATCAACTTTAGAAGAACCTTGCAACTTCACTGAGGACCGAGTAGCCTTGGAATTCAGGTAAGTGCTGGCCTCACTGGCAAGAATTCCTGAATATTCCCTTGAGAGGACTGCACCTTTGATATCAACTTTGGTAGATGACTCAATGGAAAAGTAAGAAGTGAGGCTTTCTAAGCTGAGCTTGTGGTCAATTGCTCCTTTTGCAGTGGGGAGCAGCTTTGGGGAATTGAAGTCATACTTTAGTTCAATGAATGAAGAGACAGAAGGTTTTGACTTGGGATTTCCAGTAAGTTCTTGCTTGAAATTCAGTCTCAAAACTGGAGTGTTGACTTTGGCAGTTGTGGTTGCTGATGCTTCCATGGTTTTTTTGGTGAGGCTAATAGTACTGTCATGACTGCCTTCCACAAATGTGTTACTCAGAGACAGAGCCGTGGCTAGCTTCAATCCTCTTTTCCTCGTCAAACGTGAAGTGCCCTCTAATTTGTACTGCAGTGCATCGATGACTAATGAAGAGGAAGAAAGGAAATGAACAACAATATCTGATTGGTTATAAAGTCCGGCATTGGTATTCAGGGTGATGACACTCGATTTAAAGGAAAAATCATAGGTAATGTTGCCCATGGCTGGAATAAAAATATTGTTTACAGCACTCAACTCCTTGAAATCTGGGAGAGAAAGCTTGAGAAGATTCCTAGGTATATGAAGCTCTGGCAATTCAAGGGATGGCAGAACTAATGTGTATGAAGGAATGTAGAAGTCAGAACCAGGGATGGTGAAACTGGAGGTGTTGATTACTTTGGGAATCACATGGCTGAAGGGCAGCATCTCCACTGAGAATGAAGACACTTCAATGTTAGCGACTGGAATGGTATATCCAGGATTCCGAAAGGTCCTGGGGAGAGTGTTGAGGGATTTTTCAGCTTTATACTTATCCCACTTAATTTTTGCTTTGTTGTAGGATGTAGTAAGAAACTCCAGTGCATTGTCTCTGACATTTTCAAAATAGCTGTCCAAGGAATTAACATTCTGACTGATAAACTTATAAAACACACCCAAGGGAACTGCAATGGAATGCTTGTCTTTGTTTTTCTTATACTGAATCTTGACATTTAAATCAAATGACTGCTTTGTTGTTTTCAAGAATTCCTTCAAGCCTGTTTCTTCCCATATAGAGAAATCTTTCACGGATGGAGTTCTGAGTGCTGTGTAAGGTAGATTCATCTCAGGAATCGTTAAAGGAATGTTTAGGAAATCCAGATTGGCATCTCCATTGATTGATACATGAGCTTCAATGCGGTTTTCATTGTTAGTGGCAGAGAAGTTTTGATTGTACTTATACTGATTGAACCTAGCACTCGCTTGCCAACTTGTTTGCTGGGCAGCAGGACTCAAAAGTAGCGCATAGTTATTCAGAAAGTCTATCTTCCCTGTCAATTTTAAGGGAAAACTAACTTTCAAATTCCCTTCATTATTTGTGGATGTAGTAATCTCAAATGGCTGGGCTGAAAGGAAAAGAGAATTTTTCAAAGTTCCAATAACTTTACCATTTAAATGTGCATTGTGCTCTCCAGTTATTTCTGCCTTTCCTTTTCCAAGTAAGACTATGCCTTTCGCAGTGAGGATGCTGTGGCCCACATGCTGGGATTCAACATCTGACTGAATTTCAAATTTAGAAAAGTTGAGGAAGCCAGACTCATAGGCCAAGTTCTGGGTTACTCTGAGGTGTTTGCTGTTGATCTTGTTGGCTAACCCAAGGGAGGCAAGGGGCCCTTGGGCAGTAAAGCTGATCCGTGATTCATGTGTCCCTTCATCTGAAAAGTGGGGACAGGCCCATTTCCATGACCCTGCTCCGGAAGAGGCAAGTGTTATATGTCCAGCTTCCAAGAGCGTCTTGACATTGTTACTCAGGTCAGCTTTGCTGGAGAAGTCGAGTTTGGGGATGTTCAGCTTGTGAGAGTACTTTGTGCGACTGTCCAGGGTAAGCTGATCCTTTATCTTGACTATCACACCATTATTAAGCTCCAGTGTATTTTTTTCTGTTCGCAAACTTGCCACAGTGTCTGATTTTCCTTCAATGGCATTGATGGAAAATAATATTTCACTTTCATGCTCCATTCTTAGGTACTTGCTGGAGAAATTCATGGATTCCTTGAGAAACAGAGGACTGGCCTTAGGCTCCAAGAGTTGTGCATTTGCTTGAAAATCAAAATTGAAAACTGTGAATTTGGATTCTCCTTTGGCACCGAAGGAAGCTTCAAGTCCTGCTTGGTGCTCTGAAGTAGTTACATTGTGTATGTCAGCTTTTGCATCTATGGTGAAAAGGGGAGACTGGATTTTCAAAACGCTATTCAGCTTGCCAAAAGCAGGTATTTCAGCCGCTTGTGGGATGAGAGGAAGCTGGAATTCTGGTATGTGAAGGTCAGGAACTTCAAACTCTGTAAAGTTGAGATTCGGAATTACAAATTCTGGCACTGTGATTGCTGGTAAATGGAAGTCGGGCAGGGTGAGCCTGGCAGGAAGGATGTGCTCCACCTTCAGGTCCCTCAGGTACACTTCTGGAACCGGCCATTGGAACTCACTGTACAGCATCTGATCAATGGTCCTGAGAATCTTGACCTTTATTTCTAAGAAGTCAATTGTAAAGGAGGGAATGTGGAATGTGTTGAGGATAATGAATTCAGGTGTGGAGAACCTGGATGGAATTTTTATATCTTTCAGTTCTTTGAAGTTTATCTGAATTGATGGAATCCTCAAATCTGTCAGGGGAATTATGAAGTCAGGCGTCTGGAAGGAAGCTTGCTGAAGAGCTCGAAGACTGATTTCCACAGCAGGCAAGGTCCCAAGAACGGTTTGAATTTCAGGGACAGTGAACCCTTGTTCCACCAATGCTTTGACATTGTCAGCCCAGTCTTGGATTGAATATTGCTCTGCAAAGTCGGTGAGGTTCTTAGCAGTGAGAATCCACCAATCAGAAATGTAAGTGACAAGTGTGTTGTACACTTGACCAATCAGAGACAGGTACCGCTCAAGTTCTCGCTGAATGTCCATTTGGTAAATTCGGTCTCGTGCATCTTCCAGAGTCTCTTGGAATTTTGCTTTTATGGGAACAAAATATGCAGAATTTAATGCATCTTTAAACCAATCAACAAATAAAGTTATTTTGGTATCCTTTAGCTTTTCCAGAAAGGCAGAGAACATGTCCCTGACCTCCTCCACAAATAGCTGGAGTGCTTCAGCTTTGCCTCGGAGGTCCAGAAAATCACCATTGATCATCTGAATCACCTCACGGACTGCACTGTTGGTTTCATCTACAAACTGGTGGTAGTCAAATGATCTTAATATCTTTATCAACATGCCAAGAAATTGGTTTATATCTTCTGTGATATTTTTAAAAGAAAATTCTTTAAGCTGCTTGACAATATCATCAATAAACACAAGCAGTCTCTTATGGTAATATTTTATATCAACTGGTAGGACACTGTTTAGTAGCTGAACTATGTCCTTCAGCTTATATTGCTGGGCTAAATCTACTGATTTATCAATTAAAACTTGTATCTGTTGATCTACTTCATATTTCTTAATTACCTCATGGACTAGAGCTCTAAAGGCATTGATTTTCTCAGTTACTTCAAAATCTTTGATGAGATTTATAACAAAGAAGTTGACGTGCTCAATTATGTTCTTTATTTTTTGAAATAGAATTGTAGTTTCCACTTGATTTAAAAGTACTCTGCCATCAATAGCCTCCACTTGCTGTTTTAACTTTGAAGCAAGCTCCTGGATATCTATATTCTGAATTTGTTCTCTGACCTGCTGTAATTTTTCCTGTATTTGGACTCTGACTTGGTACTGACTGTCTATATTTTGAACCCAAGAAGCTGTGCTACTTGCCATTTGGTTAAAATCAACATTTTCAACAAACAAATATAGATTGTGGATTGTTCTTACTAAATTTTCACGAATATGATAATGTTCATCAAGAATTTTTAAATTTTCAATGATTTGATCAATAATCTTAGCAATAGCTATTTTTAAATCATGTAGATCATAATTATCTTTAATATACTGATCAAATTGTATCACATATGTCTGAAGTTGAGAGAGTTTTTCATTAAGATTGATTTTGGCATGATTCAGTGCAGTTTGTAGATCATTTTCTGTGATTTTATAATTTTCTGCAAAAGCAGTCAGTTTCTCCTTGGCACTGGCGATCTGTCTCTCCCAGTTTAATGCATTTAGATAATACTCGACTTGCTGTGGGAGTTTGTCCAGGCCTGCTCCGTATTTCCTCACAAACTGATCAATATTGATGTGTTTCAGTTTTCCCTGTATGGCTTCCAGTGCAGTTATAACTATTATTCGATTTCTCTCCAAATACTCTGGCAGTGTTTGAAAGAATGGGAGGTTGATAGTGTGGATATCTTGGTTCTTGTCATATTTTACAAAAGCAACAACCGTGAATTCTTTGGGCTGCTCGACAGCATCTCTCATCTGTAAAGCATCAATGACATTGACGGGCTCACTGAGTGAAAACGGCACTTGGATTGGGGAGTCTAGCACAGCGAGGTCAGCCAGGCCACGCCCACTTAGCTCCACACCGATTTTATCTTTCGTGTTGTAAACATCAAAGTCCTGGCTGTATTCATTGTTGTTTAGTTGGGTCTTAAATTTCCAGGTGCCGCTCTGCTCGGTCGGAGAGAGCAGGGCACTGAGTTTGTGATCAAGGGCCATATTGATGCTTTTCCTGGATAAGAGATTGTGACTTGTGGATCCTTTGTAATCATGAGAGAAAGAAAGAACCAAAGGTTCTGCTTTCAACAGGAATTTGCTATATAGCTGCCCGGTGTGTTCTCCCCAGAGAGCCAGCTTCCCATTGCCATTGGTGTGTGCATTGATTGCCATGGTAAACGGGGCCACTGCAGAATGGAAGGCATTGCTGAAACGCAGAGAGTCTGAGTGATAGTTGGTACTGATGTCAACGGACGCAGCCAGCCCGGCAATGACTGTGTTGAGCCGATGGCTAAGTTCTGTACCCTGGATCCTAGCTAGAGTATCTGCTTTGTAGCTTGCTGATAAGCCAGCATAAGAAATGGTATAGATGTGTTTTATTTCATTATTTTGATAGGCTCCTTTCAGGTTGCCGCCTACATTCAGCTTCAGTGGTTCCAGCCGTAACTTCCCACTGCTGGTCAGATCCAGAGTGCTGTATTTCAGGTCATTGTTTAAGGTAGTTACAAGAGACAAGGGCTGAAGTTGAAAGTTAAAATTTTGCTTATAAAACTTGTCAGCGCTATAGATGTTGTCAAGTTTTGAAGAGAACTCCAGCGATAAACCTGCAATGTTCAGACTGTTGGAGTGGTCCAGGGTCATCTCACCGTAGGAGCCCATCAGGTCATTTGAGAGCTTCAGTCCTTCTCCACTCACTTTGAAGTTGAAAATGTTCTTGCTGTCCATGCCCATAATCATGGCCTGATAGGCACTTCCCAGTGATACCTCTGTGAGGGCGGCTTTTCCATCCAGTGTGAATTTTGTGCTGTGTTCCCTGAAGCGGCCATTTGCTGCTAATTTCATTGATGCCCCAGAGAGGCCAAGCTCTGCATTCAGCTCATTCTCCAGAAACAGGGGGCTGTATTTCAAGTTGGTTGTTGCACTGGTAGAGATTCCATCGTGGGTAATCCTTAGTGTTGCCTTGTGAGCGCCTGTATTCATTTTGTCAGTAGCCAGGATGTCAGCATTTAATTCAACACCACGGGAATTCAGCGATCCCGCGAGCAGAGAGAAGAACCTTAATGACTTGTAATCAGCCTGGTACTCAGAGCGTAGCAATGCATTTTGCTTAGAGAAGGTCAGATCCACCTTGTTAGAGGTGGCAAAGTTCTCATACTTCCCATTGGTGTCAGATTTCAGAGTCAGTTCATAGTTTTCATACTTCAGGGAAGCAGTATTTTTAAGGGTGCCATCTTGGAGATCAGAAGTGGAGGTGAGGGAGAGGGTGCCGTCCTCATAGATTCCTGTTATCTGGTTGGTGCCCTGGAGGTAGGAGGAGTTAAATCTCAAATTGGATTCCCCGCTTAGCTGGCCAGTGGTAGAGTCCCTCTGAAACATCAGGCTATATATGCCTTTAGAATAGAATGAAGAGGCTCTAAACTGCCCATCAATCTTGACATCTTTGATATACAAATGCTCTTTCTTTTTCGAATCCACGTGGACTGAAGCAGACATCTGTGGTCCCCAGGTACTAGACACATCGAATGTTAGGACACCTTTTGAGGCTGGGTTGTTTCCAACTTTTTCTACATGACTGAGTTTAATATTGGAATCCAGAAGTTTGTGCCGTAGGGATCCATCGCATGACAATGTAAATGTATTCCTGTGGTCATATGTTGTTTCTCCAGATCCTAACATAAAAATCAAAGACATTGATCAAAATTAATACATGTTCAGAACAGTTTCTATGTTAAAAGTCAGTAGTAAAATTTCATTTATCTGAGTCAGATTCACAATAGTTTCCTAATCTATAATTTAAGTATAAATTTGGTATCAAAAGGCCTTCCTTTAGGAAAACTTTCTGAAACTCTACAGACCTTGTTGGTCTTCTCTGTTGAGTATTTCCATTGTACCTTATACACTTTATCACAGCATGCTCACCCAAAATTACCATTTCTAGTTTATGTGACCACTTTCTTTGTTATTGCTTAGCAGAATATCTAATGCACATTTTGTGTATAGTACAATATTTCTATTAGTTGAATCAGTTCATAAATTTCCAAGTAGCAAGGAAAGTGTCTGTCAGAACACTCACATCAGTTCCTTCTCAGAGGAATCTCTGCCATCAGAGTTTGCAGTGAATCAGCCCGGTGCACCCTTTACCTGTGCATGGCTTACCTTGTATGCTATAGGAAAGCAAGTTGACTGCAGAGTCAGCCTTTATGTGGTACCGAGCTTGGAGGCTGAAGTGATCTCTGCTGGTGTTGCCACCAGTGTAGGAGGCAGACCAATTGTACAAGTTGCTGTACACATTTGTGGAGAGATCTAGGACACCCAAGAGAGGCACTCGCAGCTGATACAGTTTGGGAATGGTGAAAGTGGGGACTTGGTACTCTTGAGATGGTAGGTGGAATCCCACATATTTGAAGTTGAGGGGCGGTGTCCTAATGGTTTCTAACATCTTCAAATCTTTGGAAGATTTTCCACCAAAAGGCAAAGGAATTTCAAATTCAATGCTGTTCTTGTTCAAGACATATTTGAGCCGGCCATCACTGAAATGAATAATGAGGTTATGTTTTTATAGTCAGCCATCAAATCCATCATGAGAGCTCTTGGCCTTCTGGTCTTCCAAGCAATATTTCATTTGCTTTATTCCCAAACCCACTCTGTGCTTTTTATTGTATTACTCCTGGCACCTGGATCCCTTCGCATTTTCCACTATTTTCCAAATAAACTCTTTTAAAATTTTCCAAGAGCTCCCCTATTATCAGCTCACCTAAGTATAGATTTTTTTTTTTCATTTACTACAGGGCCTACAGGGTCTCACTCACTACAAAGATTGGACTCATAGTGATCCTCCTGTTTTCAGCCTCCCAAAGTGCTGGGATTACAGGCCTGCACCACTATGCCCAGTCTCAATCACTGGTTTAATATGCCCTGGGGGTGGGCAGCACAGCATTCTGGGCATCAAACCCTGGTTGTTGTGTCTGCCTAAGTAGGTGCTTTAATCCACTGAACTATCTGGCCAGCCCTATATATTTTCTCTTATTCTTTTAGAAATGTGGTTCCTTATACCTATCTGAAAGACTATGTCCCAATTCTGCTTATCTAATTAGCTATTCATTCCTTTGTTGGTACCTATATTCCTGGGAAGAAAGACTAAAAATCTTTGGTCTAAAAATCTTTTAGTCCTATCTTCTCGCTGTATTTAGTTTAACTTTTTTTTTTTTTTTTTTTTCAGAGTGGATACTTCATATAAATTTTCTAAACTGAATTGAGACAACTTGATATTTAGAAAGAACCCAAATGTAAGATGCAGTAAACTTAGGTGATAGTCTTAACTTCTGCTAATTAGCAATATTGTTTCAAAGAATTAAGTTCTGTAAATCTCTCTGATGTTCTGTGTGGAGAAGGGATAACAGTTTCCTTTCTGATGACCTTTGGAATGGCTTTGGATATCAAGTGATGAAGAAAAAGCACTAAAGCACCTAAAAGCACTTTGCCACATTTTCATTATTAGGCACATATGATGGACTATTAGGAAAACATAAAGAGAAAATAAGAATTCAGTGTTCAACTGTTAATACGTGAATAAACTGCTGCATTACCATGAAAGGGGCTGAATGCTACCAATCCAGGATGCTAACATTTAACAAGAGTATGGTCAATGACCAACCTCTAAGTCTCTATCCAACTCTGGGCTCCCAAAACACCAGAAATAAAAAAAACAGTTCCTTAGGCTGGGGAGATGGCTCAGTGGTCTAATTGCCTATCTGGAAAGTGCAAAGACACTGGACCTTTGGTGCCACATGCTGTGTTAGCCTTGGAGCCCCAGGTGCTCCGTGCTAGCCACTGAAACTGGGTGTGGTGGCACACACCTGTAATCCCAGCACTGGAGAGGCTGAGACAGGAGGATCACTATGAGTCTGAGCTGCATAGTGAGACCCTGTATCAAATAAACAAATAAATAAATAGATAAGCAAATAAATACATTTTATAAATTAAAAAGGAGAGGGACTGGGGAGATGGCTCAGTGGACTAAGTACTTCCCTGGCAAGCACAAAGGCCTGAGTTCAATCTCCTGTTCTGTCCCCCCAAATAAATAAATAAATAAACAAATAAGATAAAATAAAATAAAATAAAATAAACTAGAAAAGAGAAATAAAACAGTTCCTTTTCTTCTGAAGCTGCCAACTTTTCTCCTCTCTTCAGTAGTACCTATCCATCGGATGTCTTGGTAGACTTCAGGCCTTTCACAGTATCCTTACCTGTTAAACTGTGGTGCTCAGTAATAGACAATAGAAAGGCCCTTAGAACTCAGGCTGCTTATTTTTCATCTTGAAGACATTACAAAGACCAATACAAGACTAGTCTTAGACAAGACTAATTTTTTCCACTCATGCTCTGATTTTTTATTTTCATGAAATAAATGAATCAAAGCATTACATATATTTTTGCAAAGATAAGAATGGATGGGGCCAGGGAGATAGATCAGCAGAAAAAGCACTTGCCTAGCAAGGGCAAGGCCCTGAATTCAATCCCCAGTATCGAGAAAAAAAAAAAAAAAAAAAAAAGGAGTGGTTTGGAATGTGACTCTCCTATAAGGATTAAACAATATGGTTAAACTGAGTATCCCTTAGACGGTGGCCTCTGTCAGTGCTCGGTGCTGTTCTGTCCCTCCACAACTCAACAGTAAGCCACAGTCAATAATCTCACTACCTACTATTTTAGTTATTCTTCATAGTCAAGTAAGTATGCTCATATCCTGATCCAGAAGAAAGAAGACATTTAATTGTAATGGAAGAAAGCTAAATGTCTTTCTAATTGAGATTATAGTGAAGAAAACATTGTGGGATGAATGTACCTAATAATCTTCCAATTGTTTTCTTATGTTCTTCTTGACTGTGTTAGTTTTTACATCTGACCTCATATTTAATAATTAAAAAGTGTCACAGTGTTCATGTTGCAGTTTTTTGTCTTCTTAAATGCATAAATTATTTCTTAAAATTTTAAATTGAATACAAAAGTCTAAATCATGTTTACTAAAGTGTTTCATTTAATTTGCATGGTTTGAGAGAGTTCTCTCATTTGCTTCTTCTCTTACCTTTTTAAGAAGAGGTTTTCGGGCATGTGGAAAGATGGTAATCTCATTGTTTGGAGGTCTAGCTCTTTTAGGCCACTGAGATGATCTTGTAGAGTCTGGGCATAAGGAAGACTATTGGATGCTTCTTGGAACCATGTGTTTATTGCCTACAAAATGGCAGAAGATTTTTAGAGCAAGGAGTAGGCCTGGATGAGCCTCAGAGCACAATTAACATAGAGTGGTAGATGTAACATACAACCTAGATTTACAGGTCAATTATCAAGCAGGATAATGCACTAAACAGTAAAAATAAATTACAGAAAATTGCCAATAAATGATCTCATCCCATATTTTATAAAAATAACAGAGTTGGACCCCAACTGAGCATCCTACAGCTTTCTTTGATGCCTTTAGTAAGTTAGGCACAGCAAATGCTTTTGTTTAGGAGTATTCATTTGGTAACGAATTGGGTAGTGAGGCATACATGATACTTTCTAGGGATTCCTTGGGGTCAGGAAGCATCTGTATATGTCTTTGAACATTCTCCTGCACCTGAGAATTGAGGATGTAATTAGTACTTATAATTGTATATTTATTTTTCTGGCTGATTCATACTTACAACTATTAATTTGGAGCCCATCTCTGAGACAGTCATGTCTATTTGAGGAATTCTGTGATCGAGGAGACTATTGGCATGTACATGTAAGTTTCTAAGAGAACCAGAGAGGCTCACGGGGAAATTGGAAGCCACTTTTTTAGTATCCACATTGGTCCCTGTGTTCCATTCAAATTCGATCTTCTCATCATCTGAAAATGCACACATGAAAAAGCTGTCAGTGGTGCTAGGTCAGCTGGTGATTAGGGCTCTGCACTAAAAGCTGCCTCAGTAGTGTTCTCGTGGGAAGAAGGCACATACCATAACGCCACGCCACCCTCTTGGAAACAGTTGAGCCATAAGCTGTAGCAGAGGAGTCCATCTGGAGCAGCAGTTTGTTGGGGAACCAGTGGGTTAGGATCTCACTTCTGGCTTCTGCTTGCAAATGGGGTATGGAAATAACACCTTTGATTTTGCCTTCTCCTTTTGTGTCATGACTATTGAGAAGGAAAGCAGATGGGATCAATGATTTTATCCATTCCAAGGGGATTCACAGGACTCAAAAATTAGAAGTTCTGTATTTGGTGATACAAACAAGATACAAGAACAGGCATAACCATTGATAGACCCAACTCTTTAACTTCTAAAGCCAACACTGATCATAGGTTCACCACTTTGTAGGGAGGTATAGGGAGATATGTATGCATTTTGATAGTTGTTTTCAACCTGCTGTGCTGATTACTAGCTCTGCAGCCATCATCAAATGATTAAACCACTTTTTGCTACTGTTTCCTTGTTTATAAAACACAGGCCCACCTTGCAGTTTATTGTAAAGACTGATATTTTTTAATGCTCTAAGTTTAATATTTAGTAGTAGATAGTTAAACACTTAATAAATGGTAGAGGATCCAACTGGATATGTGCAGAGTATGTCAAAGCACGGATGGCTCTGTGTATTACTTGAATTTCTGAGCAAGGATGCCTCAATTTAAAGCTGGAGAAAAAAAGAGGAGACCTAGTAGGCACTGCAGCTAATGTCAGGTCCCTGAAATCTTCCTTACCTTATGTGGCCTATGAGTGCAACCTCTGTGATTCTCTTGTTCTGAAGGTCTAGGTTGAGTTTGTAAGACTTTTTGCCATCTGAAGATTCATCACTGACTCTAAGGACTGTCCCAAGATTAACATCAAAATCTGGAATTTGCATTTCACTGGTTAAAGTCCTGCTCCGTCGATTATATTTGAACATTAAAGTAGCTTCGGTCTCCTTCACACCTAAGAGAGTGTATAAGAGGATCAGGAAAGGCATGCTTAGAAGTTATGTTTATGAAAAGGGAGGAGAGGAAAAATTAGGCAAACCATCAGTACCCAGTGTTCTTAAATGAAGCCACAGTTCAGGATTTCACTTTCCTTTTTCAATGCTGTGGTTATTCATATGATCATTTGATTGTCAAGCCTTTACTGATTGCCTAGCACACACTGTGCTCTGCTCATAGAACAGGGCAGTCTGCCCTTGGGGACCTCACCTTCAAGTGGGAGTAAACAGACAATAAGCAGTCAAATGCCCATGCCAGATGATGACAGATGTTATAAAGAAAAATTAAGCTAGATATGAGGAGAAAGGAGGGAAATGGACAGAAGAAGGGCTATTTCACATGTGGTGATCAGAGAAGCTCTCTCTGCTAAAGTGATATGTGGACAGAGACCACTAGAAGAGAGGAGCTGAGCCATGTTGAATGCTTGGGGGAGGAAGTATCCAGGCAGAGGGTCAGATGTGCCAAGGTTCTGAGCTAGAGAAGGCTCGGCATATTCACGAAGTGCAGGGCTAATCTTTAAACATGGCCAGAAGTTGACCACTTATCATCTCTCCTCTACCACCACTCTAACCAAAGTACCTTGCCTGGATTACTGCCACAAACTACTTAATAGTTTTTCCTGTCCTTGTCTGCTTATGATCTGTTTCTTACAAAAACATAAATTAACTCATGAAAACTTTTCAATGGTTTCTCATTTCATTCACAGCAATGGTCAAAGTGGCAAGATGCTGGGGCTCACTGCTGAAGACTTGAGCCCTAGTGTGGAGGACTCTGGAAGCTTCCACCCTCCCCCAGACAATATGATGGCCCTGGGGGACCTACACCTGAGCCTGAAGGGCTCCTGAATTTAAAGCCGTGCTCAGTGCCTGCAAACTTCATAAGAAAGGGCAACAGAAGCAACAGCTAACTGACCTGACTGAAGAAGGGACCAGCACCGGGGAGAAGAGTGGCAAATGCACACATCAGAAAAATAGAACAAGTTTAAAAAAAAAAAAAGAAAAATAGAACAAGCTCAAACAAATAACTTACTGATATACCTCAATGCCTTAGAAAAACAAGAAGAACACAAGACCAGAGCTTGGAAAGGGTAGAAATTATAAAGATCAGGATGTAAATGAATGAAATGTAGACTAAAAACAACATAAAGAAGTGATAAATTGAAGAGCTGATTCTTTGAAAGAAAAAAATAAAATAGATAAACCATTTTCTAATCTTTATTATTGCAATTAGAAATGCAAGAGGTGAAATACAATGGACACTACTAAAATCCAGAAAATACTAGTAACTACTTCACAAAGCTATATACAAATAATCAGAGAAGGGATGGGGAGATGGCTCAGTAGAATAAGCACTTCCCTGGTAAGCACAAGGGCCTCAGTTCAATTCCTCATTCCGAAAAAAAAAATCAGAAAACTCAGAAGAAAAAGGAAAGATTCCTAGATACATATGAATTGTTCAAACTGAACCAAAAAATTTTAAAAATCTTGAATAATCCAGTAACAGGAAATGAGATTGAAGCAATT
>NW_004524595.1:11871248-11877160 GCF_000260255.1 Octodon degus | reverse complement strand
ATTCTACTTCATGTATGGTCTAAACCAATAGTCCTCAAACTTTTGAATTTGAAGACCAAACTACTGTCAACGTCATATTAAATGGGGAAAGCTTCCCCTCTAAAGTCAGAAACTGAGAGGGAGGAAGTACTTCTAAAATTATTCTCAGAGGCTAACATTATCCTGATTCCAAAGGTAGACAGAGATCGAACCAAACCAAAAGAACTATAGACCAATATCTCTAATGAACATATATGTAAAAAACCCTTAATAAGATACTGACAGAGTGCAACAAATCATCATAAAAACTGTACATCATGACCAACTAGGACTCCTCCCAGGGAGGCTTCAGCACACACAAATCAATAACTATAACTTACCACAGAAGCAAGCATGAGAGTCATATGACTATCCCAATAGATGCAGAAATAGCCTGTGAAAAATCCATCATCTACTTATGATAGAAACCCTGAGGAAAATACATCTAGAAGAACTTGCCTCAACATTATAAAATGCTTTTATGATCAAACTACTGCCAATGTCATATTAAATGGGGAAATCCTCCCCTCTAAAATCAGAAACAAGACAAGCATGTCCGTACTTACTACTTCTATTCAACATAGTCCTCAGACTATTAGCCCAAACAATCATGTAAAAGAAAAAAACAAAAGGGACACATATAAGAAAGGATGAAGTGAAAATATACTTATCTGAAGATGACATGATCATTTATTACAAAATTCAAAAAGCTCCACTAAATCACTCTCAGAATTGATAACTGAATTCAGAAGTATAATGATTCAAAATAAACACATACAAATCAATAGCATTCTTATATGCTAAGAATAAACTCACTGAGAAAGAAATAAAAAACAATATCATTCAATAGCATAAAAATTGAAATACTTAAGTATTAACCTAAGGAAGGGCAAGACCTCTACAGTGCAGATTATATGAGACTGAAAAGAAAAATAAAGGAAGACATCAGAAAATGGAAAATTATTTCTTGTTCCTGATTAGGCAGACCTACTATGATCAAAATGGCTATTCACAAACCCAGACTTGAAGTTGTATTCTAAAGCTATAGTGATTAAAACACCATTTTATTGGCACAAAACAGTCATGTGGATCAATAGAACAGAATGGAAGAAGTAGAAATGACACCAGACACATACAACTATTTGATCCTGACAAAGGAGAAAAAGAACACACTGGAGATAAGATAACCAGGCAGCTCCAGAATGGAGAGCTGCACCCAGTGCCTGCAAACTTTGTAACACAGGGCAGTAGAGGTAACAACTAACAGACTGACCTGACTGACCAGCACCCAGTAGGAGAGTGGTGAATGCACACGTCAGAAAAATAGAACAAGCGCAAACAAGTAACTTACTGATATACCTCAAGGTCTTAAAAACTGTGGAATATTGAGTCTAAATCCATATATCTCACCATGTACCAAACCTGAATCAAAATGGATCAAAAATCTTAATGTCAACATAGAAGCAATCTGTTGGAAGACAAGATAGGCATAACTCTGGAAGTCATAGGCAAGGACCTTCTGAATGGAAAGCCTCAGTGAGACAAAAAAACAGTGCCAGGAACGAACAAATGAGATCACATCAAATGAAAAAGCTTCAGCATAGTAAAGGAACAACTACTAGAGTGAAGAGACAATCTATAGAATAGGAAAAAATTTTTGGCAGCTGTTTGCAGAGAATGAGGGAGAGAGGGCACTAACATCAATAATATATAAAGGACTGAAAAAAGACATAGAGCTCCACCAAAGAAAAGGCCCAGTCAAAATATGGGCAATTGAAATGAATAGACACATTGAAAAGAAGTACAGATGACCAATAAATCCGTGAAAAACATGCCCATCATTGCTGGTCATCAGAGAAATGCAAATCAAAACTACAGACATACGATCTTACCCCAAAAGGAATAGCTATTCTCAAAACATCTAATAATAAAAAATTCTGGCAAGGATGTGAGGAAAAAGGAACTATTGTTAGTGAAAATGTAAACTAGTATAACCGCTATGGAAATAAATATTGAGATTCCTCAAAAAATGAAGAATAGAAATTCCATTTGATCTATGCATTCCCTCTCTATGTATCTTCCCAAATGTAAAAATCATTGTATTATAGGGAAAAATGAATACCCATAGTTGTGGCAGCACAATTTACCATAGCTAGGTCATGGAAACAGTGTATATTTCTGTCAGCAGATGAATGGATGAGGAAATTTGGTTTTTATACACTATGGAGTCGACATTACCATGAAGAAAGATAAACTTGAGGCACTGCTAGGCAAATGCATGCAACTTCAGAACGTAATGTTAAGTGAAGTGAGAGAGACACACAAGCTCAGGTATCACATGGTTTATCTTATATGAGAAATGCAAATAAAGAACAAAATAGAAGAAAGACAAGTAGGAAATAAGAATAAGTTTCTGTTTTAAAAAAAATATTTCAATAGATACACTAATTGCTTTCATTTATCCTTCTAGTTTATCTTAGTTCATTGAAAAGTAAGGTTTGTGTTATTATCTGTTTGTTTCTTTTTTACAATTTTTTGGGGGGGCCAGGGATTTAGCTCAGCAGCACAGTGCTTGCCTAGCAAGCATGAGGTCCTGAGTTCAATTCCCAGTACCATTAAAAAAAAAAAAAAAAAAGAATTCTTTAGTTTCTGTCTTGTACTTGGAGTAACTTCTATGAAGATAATGATACACAGTGTAATAACTACTGATATTCTCTTATTATTTGATTGTGAAAATTTGTTTTACTTTTTCATAAAACAAAAAATTTTAAAAGACTAAAGTCATAAAAGAAAACAAATAAACAAAAATCAAGTTCTTACCCTGGCTTGTAAGACCATCTTTCCCCCACTACCCTTTCTTTGGTCCCATTTTCTATCCCTGGCCTCTCTGCTTCAGCCATATGGCTTCCACACCCCCTCCACATGGCACCCACACAGCCTTGGGGCGTTGGCACCTGCTGGGCCTTAGTGTGTAGCACTCTTCAACATGACTTATTCCCTTGCTTCTACCCCATCTCTGATTTGTGCTTATTTTACCAGGACAATGTTTCTTTATCATTCTCAGATGCATGTCCTTCCTGCCCTGCCCCTCTCCCAGAAATCCTGAGGTCCCGCTACGCACCCCCCAGTACTTCTCTGATGTCTTGAATATTTACTTGTTTACTGGAATTCCTGTGAAAGTTTGATTCCTTCTCCATTGCTCTGTGTTCTAGCCCCAGCTCTGAGGCCTGGTACTTACTGCTCACTCAGTCAGCATCTATTTGTTAAATATGTTATATGAAATATGTTCTCCTTGGGAATCCTGAACCTGAGACTAAGGGCAGAGCTGGAGCATACTGCTGTTGGATACCTACCTTCTGCTTGAATGGCAAACTTCAGCCTGTCTACTAAGGCTTCGTCCTCTCTCTGGAGTTCATAGGTTGCACTGGCAGAATACTGCTCTACCTCTCCTGTAGGCTTAAGTTCCATCTCATATCTACAAATGTCACAACACATCAAATATTAGAGGTTTTGATAATGGTAATAACATCTCTCAAACAATTCAGCCTCGAGTGCAATAAAAATATGGCACTAATTTTAACATCATCTCTTGTCCTTAACTAATTAATAATGATCTTGATGATGCCCTTCAGTTCCCCCAAGAGCCCAAGATAAGGGATGATCCTAGGATTCCCAGGGCTCCTGAACAAGTAGAGTAGGGGTTTGCTGGTTTTGTCAGCAAAGCTGAGCACAAGAAGTAGGAGTGTGTGTGTGTAGGGGTGGAAGGTAAAGAATCTCAAAGCACAGTGCAGGCTTTGTACACACTAGCAAACTCCAAGAAGCTCAGATGAATGGGTGTGGAAGCTCAGAAACTCTGACAATGAATTAGGATTAAGCTGCAATCTGCCTGAAGGAAAAGAGGGGACAAAAAAAGAGTTGGCCCAAGGACCAATGCTATCTATCTGAAGAACAGTACAAATGGAGAAGCCAGGTTATCCAGGCCAGTTCCGCATGATGCTTTCCTTTTTGCCCTGCCAGGTGGCTGTACATGGGAGGTAAGCAGATGAGAGCTGGGGACTGAGTATTCCTCACCTGGTGTCCCCTGTCAGTGGATAGTAGGAGGCAGACTCTGTGGAGCTGGCATTGGAGTAAGCGCCTGTGGTGCAGTAGTTCAGACCTGTGATAAAAGGCCTGCAAGTTGACCAGGACTGCCTGTTCTCAATGAGAGGTGGGATCACTTCTGTTTTGGTGGTAGAGACCAAATGCAATGTATTGCTGGTGAAGAATGAAAGATCTGAGTTATATTCAAGTCATGAGTTGAAATGAACATCACCGATTCACACTACAGACATACCATCTTATCCTCCTTTCTACTTCTTACTGCATATCCACCTCCAATTATTTGATTTAGTAAGAAATAAACAATAGGGAGAACAACAATATGACTGGCAATCACAGAGGCTTTTATGTTTCATACATTGCACTGAGTTCTTTAGGTACTTACCCTTAATCCCTCCAATGGCAGGCACAGTCTTCTCAGTTTAAAGGGGAAACAGAGACTCAGAGGTGGCACCTAGCACTTCACTTGGAATGAACTTAAGCAATGGGAACCCTGCTCTCTGTTATGGTTGGGATCCAATAGGTTATCCCAAGTGGCTCATGTGTTAGAGGCTTAGTTGCTGATGGCTTCTTGGGAAGTGTCTGGGTCATGACAATTCTGACTTCATCAATGGGTGGACCCACTAACGAGGTGATCATTTGTTTGATGGCATTGCTGGGAGATGATGGAAATGAGCTGGGCCCAGGGATGTGACTGGGGGCCATTTCCCTTCCCAGGCCTTCCTTCTTTGGCTCTTTCCCTGTCTCCCGCCTGGCTGTTGTGAGCTTTGCAGTTTTCCTCTCCTTTCCTCTTCTGTCATGATGCTCCACTTCACTTCAGGGCTCAGCAATGGAACCCATCCAGCAAGGGCTGAAACTTCAGAAATTTACTCAGAGCCAGAGTAAAGTTTTCCCCTTTTAACTGTCTTTCTCAGCTAGTTCTCACTACCACAAAAAGCTAATCAGCTCTTAAACCTCTTATTGTTGCTTCTTTTCACCAGCGTTTGACATGCATGAGTCCTATCTCCCGCTGTCCCCCGCACTGTACACGTGTGAACATACTGCTTGCCTTCCCTTCTATCCTGCTCCTTTCTCCCTCACACGAAAAGGCTACTTTCCCTTTGCAGGGTTCTTTGGGGACGCTCGTCATTCATCTGACATCTGATTGCGATCCTTATCATGGCTCCAGAGATGCTTTATTCATATCTCCAGTTTCCCTCTTGTTGTAGTCCAATGAATATACGTTAGCCTTCTCCTGTTTGTCCTGTGAGAGATACTCTGTAGAGCTGTTCACTTGGGGTTGGATTAAGATGTCTGTGTCTGTAACCTCTGGATAGATTATGGTATTCCCTTCTTATAACCTCTGAAATGGGAGGAGGGTACTTAAAAAATTAGTAAGTGTAAAGGATGTGTTCTTTTAAACATCATATTCTTTTCCCATATTGTTTCCTCAACTTTGGTAGTGCTTTAAAACCAAGTGTTGATAGACCCAGAGTGCAGGCCCGGCGAGTGAGTGAGACAACCCGGGGTATGTCAGATTCTGAATAGATCCAGAGTGCAGGCCCAGGTTTGGTGAATGAGTGAGACTACCTGGGTTCGCAGGATCCTGAATAGACCCAGAGAGCAGGCCCGGCAAGTGAGTGAGACCACCCAGGGCCCACGGATCCTCATTCGACCCAGAGTGCAGGCCCAGCAAGGAACCCTTTAGCAGAACTCCCTGCAAAGAGGCTAGAGGCAAGACCCACCCATCTGATTCAGGAGCACAATATCTTGCCAGAGAGACACAAAGGGTTCAACTCTAATGGCTGCAGTAGAAA
>NW_004524595.1:11839785-11869918 GCF_000260255.1 Octodon degus | reverse complement strand
AACTGTCACGGTCATTATGCATGTCCACCACACACTAGAACTTTATGCGATATCCTATCCTCAAACTGTTAGACGTGCTGGTCATTTACTTGCCATTGCAGTATTTATCTTATGTTTTACTCTTAGTACTTCTTTGCTATCATGAAAAATTTTCTTAATTAAATTGCTTTGAAGCATTTAATTTTTAATTAATTAGTATTTAATTTTCTGAATATTGTTTAATTTTAATTTTTGTTCTAAGATTTATACCATATCTTTGACTTACAATTTATTTAAAAGACATTGTATGATATCTTTTCCTAGTATTAAGAAACTTTAAAAAGTATATTTCCATTTTCTGTTGACTTTATAGTACTTCTTCTCTCTCTTTTATACACATATATATGGAAAAAATATGTGTATAACCCAACATAAGATTGGTACTCTTTCATAGAAATCTGCAATAACCTTTAAATAAGGGTTCATCTAATATATCTTTTCTATAGTCCTGCATAGCTATCGTATTGAGAGCTCTTTATTGTTCATCCAGGAGCATACTGCAACTTCTCTTGCCTTTTGAATTATGCTCTTTGTTATTTATTATATGCTATTTCTGGAGGTATTAAAATATTTCAAGTTTGTATAACTAGAAAATCTTACTTTTAGTTTTCAAAGGTATGTTTGCTAAGTAGAAAATTCAAAGAGAACAGATAAAAAAAAAATAAAACCAAGCGTTGCCCATGCGTTGGAGCCCTAGGTGCCAGCATTACTCTGGATAGATGGTCTTCTACCCTCTGGCTCCACTTTGGCTTCTCTGAACCCTTACTCATGGACTTTACTGTCTGCTGCCTCTCTGTTCTGTCTTTTACACTCATTGCTTTTACTCCTTCTCTTCCTTCACATGTTTATATTCTCCACACTTCTAGCCTAGTCTCTCACATCTCACTGTACACCAACTGCTATTGATCTCATCTTTATTTGCTGGTGATGCCCAAATCCATATACAAGCTCTAAACTCTTTCCTCAGCTTTGATCCAGAGGCCCAGCTGCCACTGAAATTGTTCTACTTGGTTGTTTCGTAGGACACAGAGGCAGCTCAAGCAGAACTGAATTTGCTGTCTTTCTCTGAGGCAGCAGCAATCCTCCTGAGGTTCCCACACCAATGAAAAGCAACACTTCTGTTGCCCTTCCTTTGTGCTTATCCCCAGATGTAGCCAATCACCAGACACTCACAGTTCTACCTCCTGCAGTTTCTAGACAGTGCTCGGTCCTCTCCACCCCAGCTTTCCCCCAGGGTAGGTCACTGCCACCTCTCATTCTGCTCCCTTTCCGTCATTTTCCACCTTCCAGACTGTGCACTTCTAAAACAGCAGCCTATTTTATTTATGCTCTCCTTTTTAACTCCTTTGCTTTTGGAAGAACCCCAACCCCTGCGGGTGGCTTTCCAAGCTGGGTGTGGTCTGATCCAGGCCAACCTCTCCTTGCCACCTCCCATTTAACTTCTCTGCACACTTTACTCAACTTCTTCCACTTCCTTGAGCCATCTCCTTTTCCTTCACACATGCTTTGCTCTTTGCTTAGAATGTTCATTCCTTTCTCCGTTGCTTGAATAAGTGAACAGCCCTTGACAGCAGATCAAGTGTTATTGTTTTGGAAAACATTTTCCAACACCCACAGAATACATGGAAAATAACTTCATTGAACTCTAGTACTTCCTACAAGCCAGGCCTCTCTTCATTGCTACCATTTCCTTGGTCTTTCCAGTAAACTCAAGCTCTGGAAAGTCAGGGACCTTGTACATCTTGCTCAATATTCTGGGCACTCAGTGGACAATTAGATAGTATTTCTGAATGAGTGAATAGATGTGTCTGAAATATGGAAACTAAGGTAAATCTGGGTGGAGATTACCACTGAAAATAGAACTCTTCCCATGAGTCTGGGTCTCATAGTCATGGGACTGAGAGTTTCATGCTTTATTCATTGAACAGATCACCACAGAAATCAGCATGGTGTGTGGTATTCTTTCCTTCCTTTGGAGAAAATTGTACGATGATTTCTCTAGAGCTAGTGTTTTTCATTCTTTAAAAAAAAAACACTACCTAGTAATAATTGACTAACTAGAAGGTCTTAATTAAGTCTCAATGCAGAATGATATAGGCCAATTAAGTAATGCTCTGCCAATTAAGTAATGTGTGGAAAATAGCATCAAAGGTAATTATTTAGTGTGTCTGAGACTGAGTTAAAATGAGGTATCCAGTACCTTCCTTTTCTGCTCCTGTTAGCCTCACTGGAACCTCAGCTATCTCAGTTGGCTCTCTAGATAATTTAGTTATCTAAACGCTGCAGATCGGATGCATTCTAAACTCTCTCTTTCCAACTGACCAGGCACTACTGGCCACAAGCATTACCTGCCACTGAAGAGCTTGATGGGCCTCTTCGGAGAAGGAATGATGAATCTCAGCTCCCCAGCTTTCAAGGCCACACGGGCCTCCAGGCCCAACTCATGGAAGAAGTTGGTGTTCATTTGGACCCCACTCCGTGCAAAGTCTGGCATGATGATGCCCATATTAGTCACAAACTCCACGGACACCGACGGCTTCATCACCAGATCAGCTTGCATCTGTAGGTCAGAAAAGAGCCACCTTAGTTTTGTTATATACTTTAGTCTTTGGCTGTCAGATCAACTGTGCTTTCCCATCTGGCAATAAATATCTCTGGGTCACTCACATCTCAGGAAACATTACTGCAATTTATTTGGAGGAAGAAAAGTCAAATTCTCATTTCTCCAGAGCTAGACTCACAGGACTCAGAAGCACCTCAGTCAGCTTGAAGCATAACCAGACAGAAAGATGATCACAATGAGCATTTGTTGTGAGATCCTCTGAGGTCTTGTTTTATTGCTATGCCCACATGAAGCTGAAGAACCGGCGCATGCTGGTGGAAAGCTAAACTTTTTCATAAAAGTTAGTGACAGGCTACAGCGATGATACACTTCATCTGGAACTAGAAGCCCATCTAAAAAATGTGCACAAGACGTTCACCCTAGAGAACAACAATCATCGATTTGTTTGCATTTGATGCAAACAGTGTCTTACGTTGGCCATTTCCAGTTTCACTCCAGCTTTGGTCCCTGGGGTGATGACTCCAGATGACGATACTTGCAACTGTAACCCCATTCCAGTGGGGAGCTCAAAGGTGTTGTCCATGAAGATGTAGTGAAGAAACAAGTCGTTCTTTGAGCCTTCCCTAATGGCCTCTCCAATCTGCAGATCCAACAGGGGAGGTCAACTTAAAAGAAGCCTTGTATAAGGGAGTTTCATTAATAAAACCTCTCAAACATCAGCTAATGACTTGTCTTTATTGAGAAAGGGAAGAACTAGGCTATTTCAGTTATCTGAATGGTTTGAAAAATCAGTTAACTATTGCTGATTTCAGTGCATTGAGATACAAGCAATCACCCTGGATTGAATACAGTAATGTCATTTTTTTTTTTTTTTTTTTTTTTGGTGGAACCAGGAATTGATCTCAGGCCCTCGCGCTTGCCAGGGAAGCACTTATTCCTCTGAGCCATCTCCCCGGCTCCGATAATGCCATTTTCAACTAGTGACTCAGAAGGCACTTAGGAATACTGTCAGGCCTCAGAGCTTTTTGAAATTTAAGTATCATGTATGGCATGGCTGAATGTTGTTTTTGTTGAGTGCAAATATAAATGAGAGTTTACTTGAAGTATATTATTTTATGGTAAATTCAATTTTTGAAACCAAGAACTACTGAAATGATGTACATAATAATATGTATTGGTTGCTATTTTTTATAACATTTCCATAAAATAACATGAGGATTGTTTTCTCCAAGCCAACATGATTATTTATCTATCATAGGGAGTATATTTGCATATTTCTCCTTTGTTAGTAGTAGTAGTAATAATAATAATAATAATATCAAAACAAATATTTCAGCAGTAGGTTAAAGTTTGCCAAATACTTTCCTTCATAGTCATAATTTCATTTCAACATTAAAAGGAGCCTTCTTCTTCATCAGAGGCAGAGGATGCAAATACTTCACATCATTCCCTAGGTCAGACTATAAAGTTCTTAAAAAGTAAAGCTAGCATTATGAATAGCTTCATGTCTTGTGAATCAAGATACAAATCTGTGTCTTTGAAGGGCTACAAGTACCTTTTCTGACCAGGTGACCAGGATCTTAAAAGAGTCTGGGAGATCTAAGAAGTGCACCAGCTAACCTCCGGACCCACTGACGGGCTTGTTCACTCACCATCTGTGGGATTCCTTGCAGGGTGCGTGCACCGCTCAGCAGCAGCCTTCCCAGGA
Source organism: Octodon degus (assembly GCF_000260255.1). Classification (NCBI taxonomy): domain Eukaryota; kingdom Metazoa; phylum Chordata; class Mammalia; order Rodentia; family Octodontidae; genus Octodon; species Octodon degus. The sequence continues at coordinate 11,865,608 of NW_004524595.1, read as the reverse complement.
GCTGGAGGTCTTGTAGCTTGAGAAAGCCAAGCTCTCTGCCCAGGATGCGGAGATAGGCTCTAGCTTCTGGGATGTCTCTTGATTTCAAGTCTTTAATCAGCTTGTTGACAATGGGCATGATTCCATTTACCATGTCCTGGGATTTGAGTAATGAAATGTCTGATGAGATGTTGGTTCTAACACGTTTAGATTTCTGAGGTGGGGTCTGTCTACTGCAGCTATGGTGGGCATAATAAGCACATATGCTGAAGGTGGAGGTGCAGAGCAGACAAAGAAATCAGGCTTCCTTCCACCTTTTACTGAAAGATTATGTCTTAGTGGAGATGAAAGAAACCTGACATTTTATCAGGGACAATGGTGCTTTCAAAGTTGTCCTGAATGTGGAAAAAAAAAAAGTAGGAATAGTAAGGGGAAACCCTGTCCTCCAGGATGCCTGGATCTCTAGTGCTCCTTAAGATTAGAGACATTTTCACTCCATCCTCTACTTAGCCTTCTCTCCTTTAGTAAGGGGTTTCTTGAGAAAATGTTGCTACAGTCACAAGTTGAGAAAAAACCTGATTCCGGACCTGTTTTCATTGGAAACATGAAGAACCGCATAGACTGATGCCATTGGATTGAAAAAGAAAAGAGAGCAATTGACACAAGACAGATCAAAGAGCCTCAGCTTCAAGTGGAGATCAGTAAATCAGAAGAGAGGTGAGACCACTAATGAGCACCCAACAGCAAGTTACTGTAATGCTTCTCAACTTTGGAGGTGGATATGAGTCCCTGGGAATCTTACCAAAATGCTGGTTGTGATTTGGTAGGTCCAGAGTGGGTCTGGTGCACACATTGCTAAGAAGCTGTCATGTAGAGCTGATCACCAGACCACACTTTGGGTATAAAAAAATTAAGGGATAAAAAGGTTCATCTAGTCTGTATTCATTAAGGGAGGTCCCATTGCTAGATTCACAGTGGATCTAGGGTCATTAGCTAGTACATTGATGTAAGTGAGAGCTCGAAAAAAACGTTGCCAATGATGAAAATACTAACTTAGAGTCATAGTAGTTGCTTGTTGAAAAATCAGTACTTGTGTTGGGCAATCTGCCTAGTATTTTATACATTATCCAAACTAGTCTTTAACCTTGTAAGGTATGGTTTATTACTAGTACTTGGGGACTCAGGAACAGAAACACATAGCAAGAAGCTTGTCCAAGGGCATATAGCTTGAAGACAATGGTGTTAGAATCCAAAGCCATCCCCTAGACCTCACACTCACTCATGTCTCTAAAGTGCCTCCAGCAAATCTGGGTCCTGGGCACAGTGAGTTTCTGGGAGGCCATTGCCTGCAGAGAATCTTAACTCTCATGCCCACTGGACAACTTTATATATTGCTACAGTATCATTTCAGGTAGGTTATACTTTGATGACTTCTAGGCATAGAAAAAAATACTTTTATATGGGGACCTTCAGCTTTCCTGAGAAGAAACTTAACTAGTACATACCTGCTCATGTTTGTCATCCTTGGTGTAGCCAAAGTGGTCCACCAAGACCTTGGAGACTTGCTCAGGAACTTGACCATTGACCCAATACAAAGCTTTGCTGACACTATCTGGGAAAAAACCTTGCTTCCCAAAAAGAGCTTCCAGTGTTGGTTCAAAGCCTTTTCCTTCTAAGCCAATCTGAGAAGGAAAATCAGGCAAGAATAAGCCATTGGAATTTTGGTTTTACATCAATTTCACAGTTCCATCTTCACATTCATTTAATTAAGCATTTGGTGAATGCTACAGAGAGGAGCTGAGCCTAGCACTTCACAGAAGTTGTCTATTTAAATTTCACCTTGGTTTGTTTTTCAGGAGAGGCAGGCAGGAATCAGAGACTACAAATAAACCAAGATTCAGAATCAAGGGTGGATTTGGAGTTCCAAGTAGATATCATTGGGTAGCTCATGTGCTTCCTTAGATCTGTTGTTAAGGGCCTCTCTGAGCCATCTACAATTCTTTATTATAAGGAGTCATGCTTCATATGACCCCTAGTGGAGAAAGGGGAAGGAAGGAAAGAAGACCTCGAAGTATGGCAGGAACTGCCTGATTATTGTTGCTGTTCTCCAGGTTGGCTACTGCCTCTCTCGATTTTTTTTTCCTTTTAGATGGGGGTCTCTCTATGTGGCTCAGGCTTGTCTTGAACTCCTATATGCTCTGCCTCAGCCTCCTAAGTCATGAAACTACAGTCACATGCTGCCATACTGGTACTTACTTGACTATTTACAGTGTACGGAATGGACAAGAGAGCTTGATACTCTTTAGTCTCACACATACCTCAAAGAGGTCAGCTGCAGCAAATCCAAAGACAGTCAGGGTTGTCTTCAGCATGGTCTCTTTAGGAAGATAATTATTTGAATCAAATATAAGATTCCCTTCAATTTTGGCTGAGACTGGGTCAAGTGAAGGAAGAGAAATAGATTTGGAAAAGTGATAGTTCCGGGAAAATTTTCTGAAGTCCATGATTGTTGGAAGTTGAGAATCCTTCAGAGCTTCTTTCACTAAGGCTTTTAGGCTAGATGAAAAGAGGAATATTTTTTAAGCCAATGTAGAGTGTAACTTATTCATTGACTCTGATATTCCAAATAAATATAGATTTCCAATCACTAGTAAAGTATGTGGGATTCATTTGACCCCAAGACTGTGCTTCAAAGTCTGCTTTACACACAAAAGTCTTTAGAAGAACACCCAGTTCCTCAGGCAGTGCCTGCACCAGAATGGACACTTGTACATTCCATCCCAGGGCCCTCAACAGCAGATGGGGGAATTAGGCTTACTTACTCTCCAATATATAGTTCTTCTGAGTTCAAGATGTTGGCAATGTGAGAAGCCACAAAGTTCTTCACTTGTTCATTCTCCTCTTGTGGGAGAAGTTGGATGATTTTGCTAATATCTGGCTGGGAAGGCGTCCTCATCAGCATGAGGTAGGCAGCGAGTCGCTTCTCCACTGGAGAGGTGCTGTCGACAAAAGTCTCAAGAAGGAGCTGCTGGACCTAGAGCCAAAAGAACAGCCTGTGGTCACTGTCTTTCAGCCAGGACCTAGAATGTGCTTGGCTCATTAGCTCTTTCTTATGCACAGGTCTAATTTCTCCCTAAGAACTCTTCAACTTCTGGTTATAAATTAGTATTTCCTTGAGCAACCAACTCAACATTGTTTTTCGAGAAGAATTCCATTGACTTGCACCCAATACACAAACTATGGCCATGTTGTGTCACTAAGTGAAGATAAAGTGCTTTTAACAAATTATTTTGTGTGAGGTAGGAGCTAATAAATAAGGTAGCTTCTTTCTAAGGCTCTGGGGACTTGGGCATCTGAGATAGGATTAGTTTCATTCTTTTAGTTTTGTGAGACTAGGGAAAAATCAAGCATGTTTTCTCAAATGATAGTGATGGTTAGTGTGGTGGCAAAAATCTCATTCTGCATGGCGGGCAGCAGCAGGGTTGAAGATGTCTCTTATGCCCATACAGCACTAAGCAGTCAGGTAATGGACTTGTTCAAATTAGTCGACCAAAGTCAGTGAGATGGTGAGCTTTAGGATCTTAGTGCCCTCATACTTTCCCAAGCCTTGTTAATCAGCTTAAAGGTATATTTCTACACCTCTTGATAATTTACCTCATCTCCAAGTTCCATCTTTCTCAGGGCCTGGATAGCAGCTTTCTGAATTAGAACTGATGGCTTTGGGCTTCTGATGCATTCCAGGACTACAGACTTGATCATTGGTGTGATGCTTTCTAAGGTTCTACCCATATTTCCAATGACCTGCATTGAGGAGAAGAAACAGAGTACATTACAACAAAGGAGAAATAAGAGGTGTCCAGAAGGAACATCTCAAATGATGTGCATTATACAAAAGACCAAAGGTACCCTCAGAATCAAGTAAGTGTGATCCTCATCCCCAGAACACTCGTTGCGGATCTGCTCTTGGAGGTAATTAGCGATGTCCTGCAGGTCCTCGGTCATTGTATGGGCTGTCTCAAAATAGCTACAGAATAAGAGAGGAGTATTAGCACTTACATGCATACTTACACTTCTCTTAAAATTCAAATGGGTTTGCTAGTTCCTTTTCTTTCTTTCTTCTTATTTATTGGGTATAGGGTCTCACTATGCAATTCAGACTCATAGTGATCCTCCTGTCTCAGCTTCCCCAGCAGTGGGACTGCAGGCATATACCACCACACCTGCCTTTGGGGATAGCATGGTGCACTGGGCCTTGGGGCTGGCACAGTATGTGGTACAGGTGATCAAATCCAGGTCTTTGCACTTGCCAGGCAGGTGCTTAGACAGCTGAGCTATCTCTCCAGCCCAGATTTGCTAATTTTTTAGTTCACATTTTTTCTCTCAAAATGACCAGCTGAGAAACAAAACGGCAACCAGCAAGGGTTGAAGTGTTAAAACAGAAATGTGTCCTTTCCCTCTGGTTCCAGGAGGAGCAGTAGTGTGGAGACTCACTTGTTGACCACGTGGCTCAGTGCATACAGGGTGGCCCGGCTCTGCTGCTCCCTGGCTATGTTGAAGATCTCGCGTAGCCTCTGCACTGAGGGGTCTGGGATCAGGGCCACCAAATAGGTTACAACGTCTATCAGAAGGGGGTTGGCTTTCTCGCTTTTCAGCCACTGGAGGACATGGGTGTAACACTGGGGCTGTCCACACTGAACCAAGGCTTGTAAAGTGATGGGGCTGAGAAGAGACACACAGAGAGAAAGAGAGAGCATCTTTGAGCACATGAGATACCTTTGACCCAAAGGTGCCTGCTTCCACGAGTGCCTTCTTGTCCCCTTTTCTCTGTCCAGACTAACTAGCTTTCAAAATGAAATTCAGAGACTAAGGATCATGATGTTTTTCCTAGGAGAATTTCCACCTAGGGAAGGAACCCTGGACCTGAAGCTGGAGAAGGATTTGTCATCATCCTTGGGTCAAGACATATCTGGCCCAAACTGGCATGGTCCCTTCCTAACCTTGACCCTTCTGTGACTTTCACTGTGTTTAGATCTAGCACCTTGAAGTGCAAATGAATGGAACTATTTTGTTTGCTTGAATTCTTTCTCCACTAGCCTGTAGGCTTCCAGTTCAGGCCTCTTTGCCTCTCAAGTTTTCCAGGCTATGCACAGTAGAACTAGGAATCAGAACATGCCTGTCAGATGTGGGAGATTCTTCCCTCCAATTTTGACATTCAGACACATGCTTGCCTGGAATGCAGTGTGTGTGTGTGTGTGTGTGTGTGTGTGTGTGTGTGTGTTTGTGTGTGTGTGTGTGTGTGTATGTATGTACTCATTATGTCTATGGATCACTAAGCATATCAGCCCCTATTTGTCTACCCAGAAGATGTTAGCTAATAATTCATCAATGGATTGACTGGATTGATATTTAAATGGTCCTTGAGGCTGTCTGGCCACAGTTCAAAGGTTCTGCTGGCTTCTTTGGGACATCTCAGAGACAGCTGCAGCCGTCGAACTCCTACCTGGATACCTCGATCAGCTGTGGCAGGAGAGATGTGACTGCCTCGCTGCTGAGACCTCTCAGGTTGGTGACCAGCTTGCTGAAGAGATTGGCTCTCTGGGCATTCTGCTCAGAGACAGACAGTTTTTTCAGTTCCTGGAGGGTCTTCAAAACAGCCTCAGCCTGCTTTGGCAGTGACATGGATTTGGTGTTCTCGAAGGCCAACCCCACCTTCTGGGAGCCTGGAGGAAGCAAAGTGTCAAAGGAATTCTGAAGGAGGTCGGGAGGCACCAGCAGTGGAGAAAAGAGAAGAAACCAACTATACTCAGAATTTGGCTTTTTAAAAATGACTCATCATAGTATCCCTGAGGGTTGGCATCATTCTCCAAGAAAAGGGATCCAAGACCCAGAGATAAGCAGTGTACTTTGAAAGTTGTCACCCACAAACTCTCTGGGCCCATGAGGCAAGGCTGGGATTGAGTGGAGGTTCGTCTGAACCTGTATCAGATTCCCCTCTGCTGGAAAATCTGTGAGGAGGCTCTGCTGTCAGCATGGCCACAGCAAGGCTGGACTTCATGGTCCTCGCCCATCGGTTCTTCTGACTGAACCTACTGGCAGCTTGCCAGGCAGGTGACCCCTCTGCAGCCTCATTACTCTGCTCTGACCTGTGCCAGGGAGAAGGATGGGGGCCTCATTAAGGGGAGGCAGTGAGAAGTCCCAAATTCCATCAGACTGGCTCACTCTGAGCCCCTGAGACATTGGGCCCTGGGCCACAGCATAAAGTTCCTCTGTGTCGTTTCCTCTGGGCTTCTGCTGCTTGATGCTACAGAGAGTGCAATGAAGTCAGGACCATGAAATTTTGACAGAATTAAATGCAATATAATTTTGGGTAAAGATCACTCGAGTCCCTTTTACCTCTGAAGATCAGTTCTTGGAATTATTACTGGCCTGTTCCCCAGGGTGCTTCCCCACCCCCAAACCTCATCTGGGAGGGCCTTGAAGCTTGTCACAGTTTATATGAGGTTGCCAGTTTTACCAAAAGTGCCATAGTAGACTTAGGGTTCCAATAGATTTTTTAAACTGTGAAAACCTATGTAGCATTGGAAACTTCTCCCTGTGACATGGGAAAATAAATGCATCTTCTCACTGGTAGTAGCTCTGTGGCTATGACACCATGGTCATAGCTGACTTCACTCATTGGTCAGCAGGCGTTTGACAGTGCCCAGCCAAGAGCTGAGCCTGACTGGTGCTGCAGAAGCACATTTCTCTGGGCCTTCCCGGACGTAAAGTCTTACCTTCGCCAAAGAAGCGGCTGTTGATCTTAGGTGTGTCTTCAAGTTTCAAAGTCTGTGTAACCTGGGTCATCATTCCGTACTTATTCCTGGGAACAGAAGAAACCCACCTGTCATGGGTAGCAAGATCCCCAGAACATACCATTCTGTTCCATAACCATTGTTAAATTCCTATCACTTTATTTAGTGAAATTGTGTCATTTCAATTTGTTTTTTTTTGCTGTTTTTCATTCTCTTTAAAAAATAAAAATAAGTAAATAATGTTTCCTGTCTTTACTCTGCCCACAACATGGTCACTTCTCAAAGAACAATTAAATCTAGCCACACTCAATCTCTTGAGGATAGCTGTTAACCCCAGTCAGGACACACTTCATGCCCCACATCAGTCTAGAATGACGGGAGGGTTGAGAGGAACGAACACTGTCTCCCACAGCACAATGGCAAAAAGATGGCAGTTACCAAGTACATATTGGTTCAACATCAGTTTTCAAAGTGAATTTGACTTAGGAAATCAATAGTCGAAATCCTCCCAGAAACTGTTTCTGACCAGGGTACCTGGGATGCTCCCCTGCTTTTCTGGATCTATAGCCCTTAATGTGGGAGTCTGAGCTATCTTCTGTTGGTCTCAAATTGTGTCACATGCCTAAGGCTTTTCTGCCCAGTCACCTGATAGCTTAAGAAGGGGGACACAGAATTGATCTGCTTTGTAACCCTCCCAAGCTCCCTCCCAGGCACAGCTGGGCCAGAGACAGCACCCTGGAGCAGTGCTGGCCCAGATCAAGCATGAAATGGTGGGCTAGTGGAGCAGCAGGCAGCCTACTTATAGGAGAAGGGCAGGAACAGGTGCTGCTCCTTGCAGATGGCTTCTGACACGTGCTTCCTCTTGGAGTCCAGGCTGTACTGGCAGGACTGGCTGCTGCTGATCAGAGTAGACAAGGGGCGGACCTATGAGTGGTGGGGGAGAAGCATCTTGATGAGACCTGGTGAGGCTTGGGCCTGAGTCTTCTGTCACAGGTGTTTGCCTTCAAGGTAGAAGGGAAGGGCAAACCCGCGCTGCTGGCTGCACTCAGTAAAAGCAAGAGAAGGGGACTCTTGACACTTACATAAGGGAACAAAACAAGTGAGCATATTCAACTGCAGACTCTTTCAGGACATAATTTATACACCTCATGTCCTGCATTTACCTGCTTACCCCCTCCGCCCCCCATGACTTTGCCAAATAAACATGTGAATAATGCTTTCTCCTGGGTCAGGCAACCTGTGATCATGTTCTAGAAGGTGTTGCCAGGGGCTAAGCATGCTCAGGTATTACGGTGCCACATGACATTAGGTAATAGCAGAGAAGGTTATTACTGACAGAGAGGCTGGGGCAGGAAACCAAAGGCCTGGTTTTGGTTAAGGTCATACTTGGGAAGAAGGCCATGAATTTGGAACATTCTAAGCTATGTCATTTCATGGGATGAGAGAGAGGAGAGAACAGAGGTCTTGGGACTTCTTCAGGGGCCAGATGCTTGGGACTGCCAGCCTTCTGACAGGAAGAACAGCAGGTGGCTTTCTCTTCTCAGGGATGGACAGTTAAGTGATGGCAGATACTTTGGTGCTATGACAGAAAGACAACAAGGAAGACTGCTGTGGGCTGGCAGCTGGGAACCTGACTGCAGGCCTGGCATAAGTAATAATTAGTCATGTGCCTTGGTACTCCTTCCTGCCTCTGGTCAGGCACCTTCCCTGTAGTCTATGTAAGTCACAAGCTGGGCGGGCACTTCTTGGAGTCCTTATTTACTGCTAGACAGACCATTGCAGAATTTTTGCAATGAGGCAGCAGCTGTATGCATAGCAGTGTGTGTGAGACTCACCAGGCCTCTGACAAGGGCCAGGGGGCTGGCTCCTATGCTGACAGGCTGGAAGCCAGAACACTGCTGCAGATTTCTTTCCGTGGACATCTCTGTGGCCACATTCCCCTTCCTTGTCTTCACCGTCACTTGTGTGGAGCAGTTTCCATACACGGTATCCTGTGGGAGCCGAAGATAAAGTCAGGCACTTCCGATGTGAGAAAACACCATGAGATTCTGGAGAGAGGCTGCAAAGAAAGGCTGAGAGCCTCAGCAAGGGATGTGAACACACGAGGGCGTTGTTGCCTGCAGGCAGAGGTGGCCTTGCAGGGGTCTGACCAGCCACAGCCCAGCCCTATCTCCAAGCCCCACGCAGGGCAGAGCTCTGAACATAGTAAGGGCTCCACAGTGCCCACAGGACCGAGGTCAACTGAATTCTCTTCACAGCTGCACCAAAAATCTTTAAAGAGGCCAGCAACTTTTAACCTTTTTTTGGAATGTAATCTACACTCTGGCTTTACCGGGCTATAATTTATGCATAGGAGAGAAAAAAAATCAAGCAAAAGCAAATGGAACACTCAGGATTTCCCAGTAACTCCACTAAAATTAAACAAAGAACAAAATAAATGACAAATAACAGGAAGCAGGGACATAGGTCTTCTGCAAATGGGCAGGGACTGAGAGATAGAGGGAGGGGGGACAGGGGAGGGAGGAGGATGAAAACACTAAGATGTCCTACGTACACGTGCCAGCTCTCCACAAGGAAGGTAATCATTATACAGTAATGAAAAAAATTGTTTAATAAAAGGAAAAAAATTAGAGCTGACATGAAATTAGGTCACCCTCAGCCTGCTCAGGATGACCCGACAGTGAGCCCGGTGGCCACGAGCCGTTTGGGCACTGGTGTTGCTCCCCAGGGAGCCGAGCTACGGACCCTTTTCACACCCAGTGGCACTGGTGTGTGATCTCGGGAGAGGAGGCCAGAGGGTCGCTGGGGCCAGTTTTCTAAATTCTCACCAGAAACAATACTTGTGTGTCTTCCTCTGTCTCTGGGGGAACCAGGAGGGCAGAAACGATGCCCCTCTTGATGTTCAGGATGTGTGTAGGTTCCTCTGCCTCCGGGTAGAGGAAAACTTGCTTCCCTTCAGAAATGGCCAGCCTGAGCTCGTACCTGTGCCAGAGAGACAACGAGTCGTGGAGAGTGCTTGCCCCACTGTGGGCCTGCTGGGAGGAAGTGGGGGCTTGCCTGCTCCCTCTTACTGTCATCCTTTTAACAGTATTTTAAATAAATATAACTACACTCAATTTCAAAAGCATATGCATGTGGAGGTTGAGTTGGCCTTTCTTTCATTTCCCTTTCTGCTTTGCTCGGCTCATTCTTTCTCCCTGTTGCCCGCCCTCCAGCCTCTCCCCGCTTGCTGCCATTCAGATGCCACCGGTGGAGATCGCTCCTCTATTCCCATCTTCATGGGCTCTGGCAGAGACGTGTGTGGGTGCGAACACACATTCAAAGATTTTGTCAGTGTTTCTTTTATTAAAATGGCATTGTATTCTGTATAGTTTCTTCATCTTGCTTTTTTTTTATTGAAAAATTCTTTTAATGGTCATACTTGGGAAGAAGGCCATGAATTTGGAAAATTCTAAGCTATGTCATTTCATGGGATGAGAGAGAGAGGAGAGAACAGATTTTGTACAGGGTCTACAGGGTCTCACTGTACAGATCAGACTCCTAGTGATTCTCCTGTTTTCAACCTTCCAATCACTGGGATTACAGGTGCATGCCATGCCCAGTCTCAATTGCTGTCTCAGCGTGCCCCATGCACGGGGCCGGCACCGCACTCAGGAGATCAAACCTGGTCGCTGGGCCTGCCTAAGCAAGCACTTTAGTCTGCTAAGCTATCTGGCTGGTCTCTTCATCTTGTTTTTTTTTGTATTTAATTATACTCTATAAAAATCTTTTTTTTTCTATGAAAATCTTAAGTCATTTGCTATAGCTCTTTTTTAAAAGTTGTCACATTTCCTACCATGGAAAAATACAATTTATTCAACATTGCTTCATTTGACAGCATTTACTTTCTTTCTGGAATTTTATAAGCTGCCCAAACAAGACTGAAACAAACATCCTCATGTACCTGTCTTTATATACTGCTGCTTTAACTTCATGGGCTAGCATCCTGGAGGCTGGGACTGTTCTGCCAGAGACTCTAGTATTTTCAGTATGAGCAAATAGAGCCTAGTGGCTCTCAGTTCCTGCAGCTGAACACGGAATATGCTCTTGCCCTCTGGCAAGCCAAGCACACAAGCCATGGCTGTTCTAAGGTCTGCAGTCTCATGGGTGTAAGGTGCTAGTATCCTCTTGTGACATTAATTTGTGAGTGCATTTCCTGACTGCTCTTGGATCTGAGCTTCCTCTCCAACATTCATTAGACTTTCTCCCTTGCATACGGCTTCAGGCCTATTTCACCGAGAAAGGACTGGCCTCAAAATGGAAAGACACGCAGGGACAGAGGCTCTTGATGTGGCCCAAAGAACAGTCCCTATGCCTCCATGCAACTTAGAGCTTCCCAACCTTGAACTGGGGAGGGGAGGGGAGGGGCTGATATTGAAAATACTTAATGACTGGTGCAACACAAGCACCGACATGTCGGAGAGAGGCCCGCTGCGAGCAACCGCACTGGTTTCTCAGCAGAATGCCTCAGGCCAGGGCTGCCCATGTTCTACATTGCACAGCCCCTAAGCCCAGGAGTTGGCCCTGGCATGAGTACTGCCAGGAGCCACACTGAAGACCCAGTGTACCAGCTTCCTGTAAGTCTTTAATTGAAAAACACACTTGTTTAAACAGACTACCTCAGCTTTATTATCTCAATGAGTTTAAAAGCATGAGATATTTGAGAAGCACATTTAAGTGATAATGAAAAGAACTTAACTAGGGGAGTATAAATAACACTTCCTTCCTTTCAATACTAGGAAGTCTCTGCATTTTCCTGATCTGCTGTGAAAACAATATAAATGCTCAGACAGGAACACACTTTTGCACTTGGATGTGCATACCAGCGCCAACACAAGCAGCAACACACAGGCCCGCGCCTTACTTGGACATGGCATCTGAAAACTCCTCAGAGTTCTTGGTCTTCTTCAGCAGAGCCTTGCCTTCAGGATTGAAGCCATATACCTCTTTCAGGGTGCACTGGCTGGTCTTCAGGATGAAGCTGCAGAGCTGGGGAACCTCCAGCTCAACCTGAGGATGGTGGGGAGCAGCACACTGAGGTTCTTCATCAGCGACAGAGATGTCCCCACAGCCCAGGGCTCAATCTTTAATCAAGAACCTAGGGAAGGGCTGTTGGGAATTACGACTTGGTTCCCAACATCACAGGTGCTCCAAACATCCTGGGTCTCCAAGCATCATCCTAGGCCTTGTCCTAGTTTTGGTCATTTTCTCCTCCTGGTGTAACAACTTTCTTAAACTAAGATTCCTTAACTATCTCATCTAAGTGGAGAGGAACTTGTTAGGGATCAAATAATGAGACCCCAAAAATCTCCAGAACAGACCCTTTGGAACATGAAGAGTTGACACTGCATAAAGAATTTGGTGTGCTCAGCAGAGATGTAGCCTAGGAGAGAGAGAGAGTTAAGGGAGAAAAAGGAGAAGAAATGGCTGTCATTGTTGCCACAGCAAATGTTTCCTAATGCCCCCAAAACCTGTCTGAATCTACTACAGCCCATTCAGAGTTCTGCTTTCAGCGGGAGTTAAAAAAACAGACTGCTAGAGGTTCTTCAAAGAACTTTCAGCCATGAAGGAAATGTCCACATCTGTACAGTCTACTATGGCACCACACACCACGGGGAGCGAATGCCGCCTTATTTTACAGTAAGACAACAGCTATGGCCTCTATAGAAAAGGGGGCCACATCTCAGCGTCGCCTCCTCACACAACACCTTAACAATAGCCCTCAAATCTGCCCCATAGGTGTGTGGCCAGGAGCACCACTGGTCTCAGTAGGAAGGAAAGTTTTATTAAGAACAAACTATATATGTTTAAATTTTGTCTTTTTTTCTCATTCGTTTTAGCGATAAATTCTCTTTGACTTTGGTCACAAACACTGCATGCCACAGGGCTTTCCTGAGAAGCCCAGCTCCTCTCAATTTCAAATCTAGGTCGTATTCGACTAGAAGGCTAGACCAGGCCCTGAAGTTACATCTTAGAAGCTAATGAGAATATCAGCTGGGCTAGCAGGTTTTCTCAGGCAGGCCGCTTCTCAGCAGTGCGGCTGTCCTGCACGCTGAGGGATGGGTGGGCTACCTACCTGGGAGAGCCCGGCGGGGGCAGGACGGAGCTCCAGGCGCCTCCAGCCCCACCCTTCTTACCTTGCAGCTGATCTTAGTGGCGCTTCTAGAATCGGCCGTCCCGGGAACCCCACTGGAACTCTCTGCCTCGTAGTTATACATGTATTTCCGGAGGTGCTTGAATCGGGTTGCCTCTTCTGCAACAAGAAGTGAGTGAGCCACACAGGAGAAATAACTCTCCCAAAGAAGTCAGTTCTGAGCTGAGAGGGGAGGTGGCGTGATAATAAAAAAAATGGTAATTGGATTTAAATTATTTTTAAACGACTTTACATTACATTTAATTTTCCTTTATAGGTTAGCTTCTCCATTATGTTTTTGCTGAGACTGATGTTTAGTTAGTTAGCATTCCTTAACTATATCATCTGAAGCGCAGAGAGGAGGTTTTCAGGCCTTCGGTAATGGCACTCCCAAAACCCACTGAAGAAGCCCTTTGAAGATCTCGGGTTGACATTATTAGCAAGGGATAGTGCTCTTTCTAACATTTTCTCGGGTTTAAAATGCCATAATTCTATTTTGATTTTCTCCAGGGCAGCGTTCATTAAGCACTAAGGATATTTAGCTGATTTGAAAAACCCTAAGGAAGGAATTTCCGTAGGAGGATTCTACTCTGAGAGGAACTTTGTGGAGACAAAATATGAGGTCAGGAGCCCCATGTAGTGATGCCAGATGGCCACGAGATGGCAGTGCTGCTTCATCAGAGGCCCCTCTGGGCCTCCGGAGAACATTAGGTCCTCCAGCATCAATGGCAGCTCCTCTGACCCCTGGGGTCAGGTAAACACAGAGCTTCAGGGGTCTGGGTTTCCGACCAAAGGTTAAAGTCAGCATTTCCTCATCTGCACAAACTTTGAATCAATGATTAGTCACCAATAAACAGACCATTTTATCTGTAAAATGTCCACAGTCTAACACAGTGGACAGTCCTCTGTCCTCTCCCCAGGGCCAGTCTTTTGGAAAAGAGCAGTCAGGAAGGGCTGAGAGCCCTGGGTTGGGGAGGGCAGAGGCCTCGGCCCTGACTCTGGGATCCAGGCTGTATACACCAATCCAAGCCTTGCTACAGTGCCGCGAGAGAGCGGCCCTGGTGATCAGAAGGCCCAGCTGGGGCGCAGGCCGGGCCCCCCACATCCCCGGGAGGAATGCTTACTTGGACAGCTTGGGATGACATTTTCTGGCCCTTTGTCTTCTGTAAGAAAAAGAGAAAGGAAACGGCATCTTTCCATGTCCTCCACTGGGCACAGGGTTTGTGGGTCATGTTTTAGGGTGGGAAGCAGCTCCGGAGGACCCCCACCCACCCCAGCAGCCGCCAGTTCTGCCTGGCTGCTTGCAGATCCTGGGGACTCCGCGGCTCCCTCCCTCTGCCCAGGCCGATCCTGTCTGGTCTGGGTGGATCCCTCATCAGGCTACCCGTACTCACGGGCCTGGGCGCCGGCTTCCAGAAGCGGCAGAAGCAGCAGCAGCAGCCGCAGCGCGGGCCTCGGCGGGCCCATGCCGGCTGCGCGCGGTGAGGTCTTGTCCCCTAAGGGCTCCGCGGGTTCCCTGGGACTTACAGCAGGCTGGGATCCAGGAAGGTGCAGTGGGAATGCCCGGCCCGCACTAGCGCTCCATTTATAGGAGGCCCTGGCTTAAGGAGAGTTGCAAAGGTCCAAAGGGCAGGTCCCCAGCCTGTCCCCAGCCTATTTGCTTTTCCACACAAGCTTGACTCCAGGAGGGGCTCCTCTCAGACTCACTGTGACCCTGCCTGGCCTTGCCCACTGGGGTCTGGACAGTGGGCCGGGGCAGAAGCCTTATGGTCCGGGACTTTCCCTGACCTGGGTGTCTGCAAGAGATGACTGGACACAGGAAAAATGCCCACCTTCCACTCTGATCATGGAGGCCTTTGGAGCGCCAGGCCTGGCTTCCTGTTTGGGATGTTTTCTTACAGTGCTTTCCATTGTGGTGGACTTGGGGTTTGTGTGGATGGTCCCATGCTGACCACTACCTCTGGCTCTGGGGAGAGAAGAGAGAGCAAGGGGAAGTGGGGAGGGCTGGTAAGTGACTGACATGGCCCCTGTGGGATGGACAGCTGGCCTAATACCAGGTGCTGAAATCTTCAGAAGCCCAACCAAGGGTCCTATAGAAAGGAGCAGTCCCCAGGTCCTTGCAGGCAGGGCTTCCTAGAGTCTGAGGACAGGGATGTGGAAACCAGTGCTGGACCAGCGCAACCCCAGAACCTTCGAGCCAACCCTTTGCTCTTCTCCTTGGCACTGCCCAGTCCCCCAGGAGAGTTTCTCCAGCACCCTGTACTTCCTGCTTCAGAGGAATTTCGCAGTCCTGGCTTGACTGACCAGGGGCCAGTCTCTCAAGGTTACTGATGGGCTGGTACTGTGGTAGGGTGGGGGAATGTCTGAGCCTGGCAGGGCGGGCACATGAGATGCACATACGAAAGCAGGCAAGGTTCATGCGGCTGTGGATCTCAACTGCTGGGGCACACAGCAAGGAGGGGGTGGCAGGTGACCTAGAAGAAGTGTAGAGGACCTGGTCTGAGGGATCCTGGAAGCTCTGCTGCAGAAGCCAGTGGCTTTTGTTCCAATGTGCTCATTTTGTTTGATTTATAAGATGCATCCACATGTGGCAAGCTTGTGAAATTGTTCACATCTTCTGGTGGTACTACAGATGGTTCCCACGGGTTGTCTTTAAACCACACTCATGTATAAAGACTGCTGTTCCCTCAGAGGAGACACATGCATGTGACGTGTGTCCTGGTCCCTGCCCCTGGGCCCCACAGCTCATTTCATTCAGCTACTGTTGTCTGTGGATGCAAAATCCCTTCAGGAATGATTCCTCCTTTAGGGGCGGATGTTAAAGAGGTCTCAGCTGACACTGCCCAACCTGCAGTGGTGCATCAGGAAGGGTCTGGAAAAGTAATGGCCCCGAAGCATCATTTCTTTGAACATTTTGTGTTATTTAACATAGACTGACTTTCCACAGGACAAACAGTGTTTGAGCACATGGTCCCACTCTTTGGGATCATAGAAATACATCCAGGGTTTCTTTATTTCATGGCGGATGAAACCAGTGTGCAGTGGGCAGCATGAAAATGGCACATAATTTTCATAAAGTTGGAATCAAAAGGGAATCAGATAGTTTGGATGTTGGGAAAATCGTGAAGTGTTGGCATGTTTGTGGAGCAGCTGTCATCATCTCTAATGGAGAAAACCTGAAACACTGAAATTCTCCGTTCACGTCTCTTTCTTTTCCTGGTGACCTTTGGAAAGGTCACCTGGGCTGGGCCTAGAGCTCTGTGTGGGGCTCCAGGGAGGAGCAGCACACACGGGGCGAGTGTGAGTTCCTGAACTGCCCTGAGGCCACTCAGAAATACCGAAGGAATCAACATGTTCATAAATAACAGAGTCTACTTGGACACTTCAAGCTATTTCAAAAGATACTGTATGACCACAGATATCTCCCCTTCCCCCTTTTCTTTTAAGTTGGACTTTTCACAGTTGACTCTCATAAACAGGTTCTAAGTTTCAGAGGGCATTAGCTGGTATTCAGAGAAACTTTAGGCACTCCCACTAATCAGAAAATCTGCACATAAGCTACTCACTGAACAGAGAAAATCCTGATCCCAATAAGTTAGATTTTGGAAGCTGAAGTGGGTACAGGTCATAGGAGGAGCTGGGGTTGGATCCCAGATGGGTTTCATGAGAGGTTGGTAATGGGGTGGGTGATGTCACCCTCCAAGGCCCCACCGTGCTCACAGTGTTGATGGTAACTGTCTCCTCAGAATTTTAGCGAGAATTAAGTAAAAATTATTATGTGAATGAGGAAGCACATAGTAAGACAACTGGCAGGCAGAAGGCCCTCAGTAAGTGCCAGTCATCATTCCAGCAGAATTCCAAGCTTTGTTGGGTGCTTCTTTAACCAAGCTAACCATGAGCTCTAGATAAACAGAGATTAACAGAACACAGGTAGGAAATCAAGGCCAAGAAAAAGGGGGAGTGAAACAGGACAACCCTGAGGACAATCAGCCGCTTTGGCTGAGCATCTTTGTGGCTCTGATGATTTCTGGTATTTGAAGTCACTTTGCTTTCTGAAGCAAATTGAGGCCTTGCCAGAATAAGCAGGCTGGTGATTGTCACTTCATTGTCATACAGACTAGTCCCTATGATTTATCACCTTGTGAATTCAAAGTCCTTTGGGTGAGCCACGGAGCTGAGTAATCGTGAGACTCTGGGTACTCACTGGAAGGACGCATGACCAGAGCAGTTAGATCACGCTAATGTCCCAGTTAGAGTCTCAGAGTTGAAATTCTTCATCCTGCCTATCTTCAGGGGACGAGAAGGGGTCTGGCAAAGTTCAGAAAACCATGAAAACTATTAAAGATCCTCAGGAGCCCAGTATTCTCAATTGGAGCAGAACACATATTGAAGTACCATGTAGGTACTCAACACGTAATTTGCTGAATATAATGAATGAAAGTATGGCACTTAGTTATACCCCATTGCTTCCAGGATATTTACGTACAGTGACCATGATGCTAAATACATGTTTCCAGTGACATAAAGTGAGGAAATACAATCTGATACAAATTATTCCCAGTCATGCTGTTCAAAAACTCATCTGGCAAATAGGGACTGGTATTGACAATGATTAATTAGCCTATCTCTTTTCTGTCTGTGACAACATTATAATTGCAAATGATGCCCACAGGCTGGAAAATAAATTTCAAGAACTATAGATGGAATTATGCCCAGTGTGGTCTGAACACACCAGTGACAAAACATGTGCACCTGTGTGCATGCACACACATACACACACACACATGAAAAATGTTAAGATAAAAGTGGTGCATGTAGGTGAACAGTTCAATCAGAAGATGATAAGGTGAGCTAGTGTTAGTCAAATGCAAACATGAAGTTGAATGATTATTAATCTCCCACAAGGGAGCAAGAAGGAACTTTCTTACTCCATCATTCTGCTATCCAAGAGATAAAGTCAGAATGTTGGACAGCAGTTCTCACTCAGGAGAGAAGTCCGAAGTCAGCAGGTTTCTGTGTGCAGTGAGGTCCTGCATGTAAGGCTCATCACTTCCTTGACTTGAAGAGCTTATCCTGCCGACCTCCCACGGCTGGCAGGATCTGTGAGCAAGGATCCTTGGATGCTTTCTAAGGCTGTGCGATGGGAGAGCAGGGCTGGGTGACCGCAATGGACCATTCCTGCTCTGATTCTTGTGATTCTACAGAAATGAATATTAATAATGCACAGGGCCCAGACTCATGGTGGCCAGGAGCTGTGGCTACAGACTCGGGATCACTGAGCAGGATGCATTTTCTGGAGACCTGTGCAAAGACCTGTGCTTTTGCTGACCCCAGAGAGAAAGCCTCCCTCACTGTAAGCAAGTTTTGAAATAAGCAGGTGAACTTTTCTGGGAGGCTGGAGAACACTGAGTCTGGAGAATGCTCTGGGGAAGTTTTTCCACAAGCCTGACTGTAGGCTTCCTCATGGTTGTGATGTCAGACAGGTTTCCTGGGGTACCACTTGGTACTGCTCTTTACTAATTTATTTTTAAAAGTTTCCTTCATAGTTCCATGAGACTAAGCTTCAGAATGTACCATGTTCAGAAGACTGAGGGAAGCCAGCTGGATGGGTAAACAAGCTTCACCACACCCCATGCCCACTGATTCTCTTCACATCTTCTGGGGGCCCCTGAGCTCTCAGGGAGCATGCAGATGAGGAAAAGGGCACAGTAACACATCGTGGCCAGTTTTGAGTGTATTACAGAGTCCAGGGAGAGTTAATTTATTAGACTGAAGGGGCCCAGTGTGGTCTCATGGGTCCTGGAAGGGTGACATTTGAGCTGAGTCTTAGATTTGGGGACAGGATTTAGGTCACTGTAGTGAGAGGCACTATTGACAGAGCAGTGGCAGAAAGTGGGGATTGCACTTGATGTGTCTGACAGCTTAAAGCTTAGCCAGCCAACTGGAGTCTAGAGAGAAGTTGGTTGAAGTAAGATGAAGGATTGGGAGGGAACACAATTTGCTGTGTTTGGGCTAGAACAGAACTGGCAGGCTAATTAAAATGTGTGATTTAACTGGGGGTTACTGTAACACTGCATGTAATATACTTGGCACTAAGCATAGGACATATGGCATTAAAACTGCCAATCCTGCAGAAGGCCACGGGGGTGGGAGGTTCCCCTTGTCAGGGCTGGGAAGGGAGGTGTAGGAAGCGGAATTCACAGAGTCTCAGACCCAGCGAGGAGCTCAGACACCAACTCTAGATGATAGTTTGCTTTTAAAACTAAAGTGGATAAAATCTAGATAACCTAAAGTTTTTTTTTTTCTTTACATTTTTGGTTTTGTTTCAAATATTTTTTTTTGTTTTGTTTTCTTTTAAAGACAATTTTGTGGTAAGGACTGGACTGGGGTCTCATAGTTGTTGAGAGATGCTTTATTAGGATAGATCTCTGATATCAGTTCCTTTACTTTACTGCTCATTAAAAGTGAGCCATTTAATTGAATGCTGTTGATGTGTTTTTAGAATAAACACCACAACACAACTAATTGTATAGAGTCACAGAGGTTTGGGATTCAGGGGGCTGTAGGTCATTGAATTCATCTCGTCTCCTAATATGGATGTACCACTCATCTGAGAATACCTGGACATCATTAGTAGGCGCCTAACTGGTGGAACTAGTGAAATTAGGTAATACTGAAGTCAACATTAAGTAATTAAGGATCCCAGAAAGGGAAACTTCTCTAGCCTGTCTATCTGCAGATGGCTAGATGGAGCCTGTGTCTGTACCCACATCTTATGGTTGTATCTCATTCTCTGCTGCTTTTCTCCTCCCTATGCATCATGGGCCATGTATTAAGAGAAAGCTGGAAACTGAGTCTGTTATTCTATGGAACTTTATTTCCAAACCCTATCTATACTGTATCCTGTACTCAAAACCAAATCATGTCATTCAAATGGTAATACATTAGCCTCATTTCTGTGCACTTTGTGTTTTTAAAATTTGCTTTGTAGGTATAAAACATACACTGAAAAAGTGCAAGAGAAACTGAGAGAGAGAGCATTGGTTGTCTGAGGTGAGGAGAACCAGAGGTCTGAAGCTGAGGGTGGGAGAGAGACTCTGCACTGTTTCTCCTTTAACTGTTGGAATTTTGGAATGTGGATATTTTAAAGCTTTCATAAATAAAAAAGCACATATATACATGTATGCATTTAAACCTGTACTACATTGCCTGCTTTGCTGTGTGTCTCTCTCTCCCTAGCTCTGAAGCTGAGCCCAAGCCCAGTACCCAGCCTGCACAGTTGTTTGGTTTTGCTGTGTCTTGGGTGTTTAACCCATAGCCTAGATGCCAAATTCTTCCTGTTATCTCGAGTGGCACTGCTGAGGAATGCTGCTAGCCTAGGAGGCAAAGCCCACTGGAGGACTTTGGGTCATTGGAGGCTTCCCTCAGAGGAATGTCCCATCTCAACACCTTCATCTTACTTGATGATGCAAGGTTTTCCACACATCCATCCCTGCCACAATGGGTCACTATCTGCCGCCCTTACCAGAAACTAAACCAGTGATTCTTACCCCAATGCCTTGAAACTCTAAATCTATGACTAATTAAACCTTTGCTCTCTACTAGTTAGCTTCCTTGGGTATTTTGTTGTAGTTATACAAAGTTGATTAATAATATGTATATATTTTTTATATTTTAAGGAAAGGTCTACAGGGTATGCAGGGTCTCACTACTAGACCAGACTAGTAGTGATTCTCCTGTTTACAGCCTCCTAAGAGCTGGGAATTACAGGTGCACGCCACCACACCCAGTCTCAATTATCTTCTCGGCATGCCCTGGCAGCAGGGCCCAGCAGGGCAGGCCTGGGGATCAAAACCCAATCTGCTGAGTTATTTGGCCAACCCTAATAATAAAGTTTTCAAAGCAGGAAGTAGGTAGAACTTGGCTGTTCAGAGTCAAAGGTTTTTTTGCCTTTTTTTTTAGTGGTGCCATTTATCATTTAATAAACTTACTTTTAAAAATAATGACCACCTTAGCTGTTCCAAGGCCTGCACTGGAAAGAAACTTAATTTTAAGATTGCACAAAATCCACTCTGACTTCATGAAATGATGCGTGTAGTATGTCCATCCAACGGACAAAGTAGGACAGCCACTGTGAAAATCAGCGTGCAGATCCCTCAACACTTGGAAACTAGAAATTCCTTTGGACTCAGCTAACCCCCTTTAAAAATTAATTTTATTGGTATACTTTTGATCTACATAGTGGTCACATTCATCAGAGGGAACTTATACCTGTATGTGATGTATCTTAATTCTGTTTGTTCCCATTTCCCTCCCTCCTATCCAACAGAAAGTGACTTTTAAAAGGAAATTTCGTGTGCTCCCATCAGCAGCACATATACTGAAAGGCAATTTTATTAGGAAAAATTCACATGCCCTCAAGTACACTTATTTGAAGTGTACAACTCAATGATTTTTAGTACATTCACAGACTTGTGCAACCATCAGACTCATAAGTTTTGGAATATTTACATCACTTCAGAAAGAAATCTGATATGAATTAATCATTGCTCTTATACTCCCTGCTCCTCTAGTTCTAAGTTAGCTTTTTGTCTATAGATTTGTCTCATTTTGAAATTTATGCAAATGGGGCCAAACCGTCTTTTGTGACTGTCCTTTTTCACCTATTCTGTTACTGTCACAAGTCATCTATCCTGTGGCATTTTGACCCTTATAAAGACTTTTTATTTTTAATGTAATAGAAGTAGACATTAATAAAGAAAATATAAAAGGCAGTATTCTCACTCCAATGACAAAGTAAAGCAAAATAATTAGAACATAGCACTAGATAATATACTGCCTATCATGATCTTAAAAGAGTGACTAATATGTTACTCAGAGTACAAGTTGGACAAAACCCCCTTCTCCTACAAAGGAAAAACAAACAGAAGGTCAAAGCTCCTTTTCAATGTACAAAGAGAAATTGGTAGTATAAATGAAGTAATTAGCATATGTCTTAAATATTTTTGCGGTAACAAAACCAGTAATTTGGGGAATTACTTGAAGTTCTCCCTACTTCCTATTTATCTGTTCTCACTCCTTCTTCTTCACTCCGTCTCTGTCTCTCTCCATGTCTTTCTTTCTCTCTGTATATAAAGATCACATTTTCACTGTCCACCTGTTGAGGGAGATGCATGTTGTCTCCGAGATCTAATTCTTACTACTTGTGCTACTCTAAGCATAAATATGCGTGTATCGCTGTTACATGACAACTTCACTGTTCTGGGAAGACACCTAGAAGGGGGATCACTACATCAAGTGGGATTTCTGTTTTAGGGTTCCGAGGGATCCCCAAACTGATCTCCACAGTTGTTGTCTTAGATTACAGTTGCACTCCACAGTAGGGACATATTGCGTTTATTAACCTACTCACTGACTGATGGGCACTTGTGCTGTCTCCACTGACCGATCTGATGATTTGGATCACGGTGCTATGAACACTCGTGTTCAAGTATTTGTGGGGACGTATGTTTTCCTTTCTCTTAGGTATTTATCTAGGAGCACAACTGACACAGCATACAGCAATTTTCTGTTTAATCAATCAGGAGATGTCAGCTTGTTTTCCAAAGAATCTACACCTTTTTCAATGACTACTGGAGTGGTGGGAAGATTTCTGTTCCTCCCTGTCCTTGTTGACACTTCCTATTACCTGTCTTTTTTAGGGTAGCTATGCTAGGGGTGTGGTATAGTATTGCACGTGGCTTTAATTTGCATTTTAAAAATGTATTTGGTGCAGGGTCTCACTATACAGCTTGGACTCATAGTGATCCTCTGTCTCCGCTTCCCCAGTGCTGGCATTACAGGTGTGCACCACCCCCCGCAAGTGTTTCAGTCTACATTTGCATGCTGTTTAATCCTGTTAAACATCTTTTAGTGTTTTCACTGGCAATTTGTGAGTCTCCTCTAGAGAAATATCTATCCAAATATTTTGGGTTTTGAATTTTTTAATTAGGCTGTTTGGGCTTTTAATTATTAAGTTGTAAGAGCTCGTTATCTTTTGTATATAAGTCCCATAACAGATATAAAATTTACAAAGGTTCCATCTCATTCTATGAACTGTCTTTTCATTTTCCTGAAAAGTAAACTAGTCTTAAATTTTGAGGAAATACACTTTATGTTTTTCTTTTGCTGCTTGTCCAGGTGGTGATATATCTATGAAACCGTTGCCTACATCCAGGTTAGGAAAACTTGCTCCGATGTTGTTTTCTAGAAGGTTTATAGCGTTAGAACTTACATTTCAGTAAGTCTGAAGTCCATTTGGAGTTAGGTTTTGTGTGTAGATGCTCCATTGTGAGCCTTGGCTTTAGAAGTTTTTAGGTTCAGTGAACCTATAAGGAGCCCTGCCTCTTCTGTCTCCTTCCCAAGGGGTATGACCTGTGCCCTGAAACAGTGACATCAGTTTTATTGCCTAATGAGCAGGGTCAGTTGTTATCAAGATATGTTCCTCCGGGTACTTTCCAAAGCACTGCCAGTCAGCTGGGTCTGAGAGCCACACTCCCTGAGCAGGCGATGAGCTCTGAGCCTTTTTCAGGACTGAGAAGGAGTTTTCTGGTTCCTGTAGCTGAAATCTCCAGCTCTTCTTGGAGTCTACAGTGTCTTGGGACTCATTCCTCTTCCTTAGGCGTGTAGTCTGGTTAGAAAAATAAAGCACTCAGAGCAGCTCAATATGTTTCGTAGGAAACACACAAAAATAGTAACAACAAAAAAAATAGATAAATTGACTTCAGACAACTTAGAATGGTTGCTTTCAGTGTGGGGGAGAAGATTAAGAGTTAGGCGTGGTACTGGGGAACAAGGAAACAAAGCAACTAACAGAACAAGACAGGGCCCCAGGGGAACAGTGTGACAGATGTAGATGGGAGAAGCAGCTCCTCTCTGCTCTTTGACAGCACCTGAGAACGAGCCATTGCATCATATTATGCACTTAAAGACCCTAATATTTATCAAGCACCATTACTGGGCCTATCACTGTGACAGCTTCCACAAGGGTTTTATTTAATATTTAGAAGGGAACACCTACAACATGGATATTTTAACAACCATTCCTGCAAATGGAAATCTGAGACTAACCTCTATAAGACACACAATTTTGTTGTCCTCAATATACCAGGACAGGTACTTAGATGGGACAGTTCTAAATATGTGTGAGGGTTAAGCAACACAAAAGAATGCCTCAAAACTAGTGACACACACACCCCACACAAGTTGCCCTATACCTGGGGAAATAAACAAACATATTATTAGTAGAAATGAAATTGCATGATTCTTTATGGCTTGCAAAGGACTTTGCTATCTTTTGCTTCTTCTAATCCTAATGACTCTGAATTTTATGCTGCACATCATTGGCAAAGCATCTCAAGTTCCCTACAGCTAAATGACATTTTGGAATCAGCTGACATATAAATAGATGAACTAGAACGTAAACTCAGGAGTTCTGACTTTCCATCTCTGCAGTTCACACGCTGCTGTCCTGAATCTCAATGAGAGGCTTAGGAAATCCAAGATAGTTAAGGGCATTTGTTAGAGAAATGAAACGGAAGGTTCTGGGCCATAGCTGGCTCCCACAGAGGACACTCTGGAGAGGCAATGTGCCAGTGTGTGGAGCACTGCTTGGGTGAAGGAGACAGGGCTGAGAGGCATTTTCTTTGGTGTAGCTTTGAGTGTCCAGCCTTCTAATGAAATGTGCTCAGGGGAGAAACAGAAGCCATCAGAAACTCCCGTGGTCACTTCTCTTTGGGTATGTCCTTAGTGTTAATGATATTTATTTCAATTTTCCCTTCCATATATGCCTCCTGGATTTCCTCTGAGAGGGTAAGCGTGACGTCAGCATGGGCATCTCAGCTCTTTTGCCGGGGTTGTCCTATACTTGTCCTATGCTGCTTACTACCTATGATAGTTAAACCTATCTGATTAATAGTGATCTGAAGTGTGAAGTACACATTACACACAGAAAGCAACAGAGAATGAGTCAGAATGAGTCTGTCCTCTCCTTCTAAACCAGGTCTAACCCCTTCACTGAGTCCCTTAGGGAAACCAAGGTTCTCAGCATTCTGCTGCTCGCTGGTGCTCAGGCAAAGAGCGAAGTCATATAAGTCATTTACTTTTGACCAGTCCAGTACAGAGTGGTAACTAAGACAATGAATTAAGACTTACCTATTCTTCTTGACTCCTGTGTGTCTTTTGCCTGGGTGTTTTAGTTTCTAATCTCTTAAGTAATACAGCTGTGTCTCTTTTGTGAAAAGGAAGGTGAATTATTTGCTTTCTCACTGGACAGAGAAGCTAGAAGACAGAGAGGCAAGAGAGTCAGCCCCGGCTGTTTCCTATCCCTGTCCCTACCATTCGGTCAGACCAGCAGCTTCTACTGTCTTAGCCCTGATGTTCCCTCCTAACCGTCTATGTGGGGGACAGACAAAGTTCATGGCAGTGAGTCATTTCTTTCCACCTTCTCATCTCTCTTCTCTCTTGCTTTCTTAGGACATGCACTCTTCCACGTTAGTTGCCAAAACTTAGCCCTAATCTCCACCCTCTATCAGGGTGCTCTATTCTCTTCTTTCTTCTTCTCCATGTTCTCCCTCTCCCACCCACCTCCTTCTCCTCCTGCCCTCCAAATCTCTGAGCTAATTTCTATTCTGAGTTGCTGCAGGGGCTGGGATGTTGGCATGGTGGAATGCTTACAATGACTCTTCTAGCCGTGGACTAAAGTGCCTGCTTAGGCAGAGCACAGTGGCCAGAGTTCAATCCCTGGCATGGTGTGCTAGCCTCACCCCTGGGGAGTACTGAAACAGCGATTGAGACTGGTGTGATGGTGTGCGCCTGTAATCCCAGTGCTTGGGAGGCTGAAA
>NW_004524595.1:11832170-11834513 GCF_000260255.1 Octodon degus | reverse complement strand
TATATTTATTTAAGTTTGTAAATAATTTTTTACAATGTGGAATCTATTATTAATTTCATGTTATGTATTCATTTCAGAAATATTTTTCTAAAATTCACAGTACATCTTATGTCTTTTACATTTCAATATTTGTCTACATTTTTAAACTTGCTGTATAATTATTATTGATTTTCAATAAAGTTCATAATGAGTTAAAATATATAAAAATTCAAAGTATTAGGCCTCCAAAACAAAAGAAAGATAAACTGGAAGCATTCATAGGTAAATGGATACAACTTGAGAACATTATGTTGAGTGAAATAAGTCAGACACACTAGCTCAAATACCACGATTTCTTTTATATGAGAAATGAAAGAGTGATACAGACGGGCAGACAGACAGATAGACAGAAGCAGGGTAAAAAAGAGGAGAGATGAAGAAAAAGTTGAGAGAAGTTCAGATATTTCCCCAAATTACGTATTTCATTGTCTCAAAAATATTTCAATATGTGTTAATTTGTGTCATTTATACCAGTAGTTTATTTTAGTTCAGTGAAGATTGAATGTTATTTTATGTTGGTTTCTTTCTTGTAAGAATCTTTGCGCTTTATGTCTTATACTCTACTTTTAACATAATGATATACAATAAAAAAAAAAGAATGTCACTGTCCTTCAATAAGTAGAAGTTAACTGCTCGGGCATGAGTACCAAGTCTCTGGAGGGATTCTGAAGATGGGTGTGTGACTCCCCCTCCCAGAGCACTTTGCCTTGACAGGGAATTTGTGCTGTAGAATTAAATTCAGGAAATGACTTGGGTTTTGTCCATGTTCCAGTCTTAGAATCAGTTCATCTTGGTGGTGGGGACAGGGGAGAGAACCACCAGAAAAGGAGCTCCCATCATGGTGAGTCTCTCCGTATTGAGAGTGATATTTCTAGGGTAGCCTAGACCTATGAAAAGACTTTTGCTTTTAGCATTGTGTCAGGGCCTCACCCTGCCCTAATGGTACAGTGTATCAAGTCACACAGGCAGAATGAGTCACTGATAAGTCACAAGAGCCGATATCAAGTCTCTATGAGAATGCCCTAGTGGCAAAGGTCCACTCCAAGCACAGAACCTTAAGGGCACAAATATGGCACATCTGCATGAATGCTCTCTCCACGCTGTTCTACTTCCAGCCTCTCACCTCTGCTGGTCACTGATGGTGTCAAGGGACTGACCAAGCCTAGGGGTGAGACAAAGATGACCCAAGGGAGAGGAGATCCAGGCCA
Organism: Octodon degus; assembly: GCF_000260255.1. Classification (NCBI taxonomy): domain Eukaryota; kingdom Metazoa; phylum Chordata; class Mammalia; order Rodentia; family Octodontidae; genus Octodon; species Octodon degus. Next base: position 11,833,266 of record NW_004524595.1, on the reverse strand, counting down.
TGCTTATGAGTGTTATTAGCTGGGCTAAATCAGGCAGACTACAGCTCATGGATGCAGGAGATTGGCATCATGTGTGCCCTACTTGTCCCCTGATATCCTTCCTAGCCTGTCAGGCAGCTGCCTGTATGGCTCTGACAAACTGCTCAGACACACCATGCTCTCCCCACAGTAGCTCAGCCTCCATCAGTCCCCTTTGGTTCCTCTTGTTTTGTTTCTCTATGAACCAACCTTCAAAGAACGGAGTTCTTGGCAGCGTTCTCTCATAGCCCAGCTCTGCTTCCCTTTTGATGACTTCCTGCTCCTGAGTAATGATTAGTATCTGGTGTAACATTTAAATATACTCAATGTTTTCCAGTTATTTCTGGTCATTCTTTGTCCATAACTGTGTCTTCTAAAGCAAGGTGTCTAGGAGAATCGTCCCTGGGAGACAACCAAGAAATACAAGATCTAGTGAGCTAATAATTTAACTATTCCATGATCACAGAGGTAACAAATCTGAATCCAAATAATTTCATGAGCATTCTCAGTAGTTTTCAAACTTTTTTGAAACTGACTCACTAAAAAATATTTTGCCATCATAATACAGGAAACACAAATGTATACAAGAGAGACAAAAATTATCTGGTATAAACTTATCCTTACCCCATACTGTACCTTTTATTCTGCTCCCTTTCAGTAAAAAGGTCTGATCACCATCAACTGAATTGATTTTATGACTCACCAAAAAGGTGGTTATTACAAAAATAGCCATTACTTACCCCTGGCATTGTATTCCATGTGATAACAAATTCTATTCTGCTTTTATTCTTCTCTAAAAACTATAATAATATTTCCTACTTATTAATTTGCAATATTCTTATTTTTTAATTTACATAGCATCTAAAGTGAATACTTGCAGAAGTTCTGAAATGAGTCAGGTCTCAGAGCTGGCAGGTGGTGATACTGAGAGCTGAAATCCATCTCAAATGGAAGGCTGGTGCACTTTACAGCGCCATGCCTGTCATCAGATCTGTGTCTCTGGCCTCACCAGCTTGCATGAAAGTGTCAGAAAAGACTACAGGCATGCCTCTTGCCATGCTAGGTGCCCAGGAAGTGC
>NW_004524595.1:11819237-11832070 GCF_000260255.1 Octodon degus | reverse complement strand
AAAGAAAGAAGCAGAAATTTATTTGCTCACATTTTAGGAGGCTGAAGGCCTGAGATCAGAGGGAAAGCTTTCTTCTTGACATCTGGACATTTGTCTTATCATGGTGTCTTCTGGTAGAGGGAAGACGAGGGAGACAAAGCTCTCTGGTGTCATTCCAACATGAAGGTCCTATACTCATGAACATGCTTAAACCTAATTATTACCCAGAGGCTAGCTCTCTACCTATTACTATCATAGTGGAGGGTTAAGCTGTAGTACATGGATTTTTTTTTTCTTTAATGTATTTTAGTATAGGTTCTACAGGGTCTCAGTATACAGATCGGACTTGTAGTGATCCTTTCTATATTTTAGCCTCCCAAGTGCCGGGATTACAGGCCATGCCACTGCACTCAGCTTCAATTGCCCTCTCAGTAAGCCCTGGGGGCGAGGACTGTACTGCAGGCCGGGATGGAAGCCCTGGTCCCTGCGTCTGACTAAGTAGGCACTTTAGTCCGCTGAGCTATCTGGCTGGCCCAGTACATGGATTTTGAGGGGATATCTGAACCCATAACAGCTTGAATGTGGACTCTACAAAGGAAGTAAAGGTTCTTAAAGTAGACAGTGTTATAGATCTCCTGAGAAGAGCTTTGGAAAGCTTCTGGAAGATTCTGTCAGCATAATCGCTGATCAGGGACAACTATCTGAATGATCGTGGAATTGTCTCCTCAAGTGTGGCTTCCACGTTACACAGGGATCCTCTGAGTGTGACCAAAGTGACAGTTTCATGGAAGGGTGCTGCTGAGGAATGCCTCGAGGGCACATCCCTGGGTGGCAGCAGGCCTACAGTCTGGTGGCCACACAGCTTTGGAGTCCTGTAGCATTCATTCTGAGGGTGGGACAAGCCCAGAGAATGACTACCCTAAGACACTAAGATAACCCAGGCAGGAGAACCAACAATGCTTGCTGGCTTTTGTCCTTTGGTGGCTATTTTTCTCCTAATCAAGTAAAGCCTCTAGAGAATTCAAAGCAGGCTCCCAGGGAGCTGTGGTTCCCCTCCCCCAACTCAAACCCAAGTCCCTTTAGCTCCAGGGACAACAGAGCCATCAACCTTGGTTTAACCAGGAAGGGCAGATTAGTGCTTCAGGGTTGTGAATTCCGTGGCTAGGAAACATGAAGAATAAAGGTGTCGCTTGTAACAGAATAATGAACTTAAAACCCACCAGTTAGTAAGGTTCATTTATATAGGTTATCAGGCTCATTCAAAGAATTGCTTGAAGAAATATTTTTGACTATTTATTTAAGATCTTTTTAAAGCATCATCTAACAGTAACACATTTGCTATAAATAATGTCAAAATGAGACAAAAATAATATTTAAGTATGATTGAAACCAACAATTGTTTGATTCCATTATGTTCAGAGGACTTACTCTGTCTGATTTCAAGTTTTCAAAAGTGTTTTGACTTTTGTTTATTGGCTATATTGGTGAATGCTTCATAAAAAATGTATATTTTGCTGAGTTTGGTGTAGTTTCCTATAAATATTAATTAAATCCTGTTGATTGATGGTGTTATTAAGGTATTTTATATTCTGGCTTATTTTGTCTATTTGTTCTATGAACTGCTGACAGTGGGGTATTGAAGTTCCAAACTATAAATTAAATTGGAGTTCAAGAACAAGAACAAAAATCATAAAGCTCCCAAGTCATGGTGAGTTAACTAACAGCCATCTTGTAACACCCAGCTGAATTGAATCAGCACGGTGCTGGGTGTTGGGGGCCCACTCGAGGATAATTGTCAACATTGTAAAAGGAACTAGAGGGGAAGATGGTGTGCTGTTGATCTTTCTGGAGAAGCTTGTTATGCTGGGTTTCCTGGAATGAAATCAGCTGTTCTCATTGTTGGAGGAGCACGAATCCTCACTGTCTCTGAGGATGGCTGAGGTTCTTTCCGGGGAGCTCTGGTCCTTATCTTATGTGTCACTTCCTGGCTTCAGTTCAGATCCCTCAGTCTGCCGACACAGATCCTTCATTCTACTGGCACAGACTTTCTGGCTTCCAGCCCTGACCTTTGGACCGTCCTAGTGCATATTCTTGATACAGACTTGCATGAGACATTCTTATGGGCTCTAGGCCTTCAGTTGGATCCATGGAGGACATTGTTGTGGAATCCAGGCCCTAAGGTGGATTCTTTGGGTCTTCAGTGTGTGGGCAGGTCTCTTGCACTCTTCTGTGTTTGTCTCTTTGGGTGAATATTATAAAACAATCCTATAGATTATGTGTCCTATATTAAATCTACGCCCTTGCAAACCCTGACTACAACAGTAGTGTCTGTCAATAAATGAATTAGCAAAAAAACCATTTACTAATTACTTCCTGTGCACTTAGCCTTGCACTGGGTGGAGGAAGAAAGAGGAATAGTGGACAGAGTTAAGAAGGTGAGGTGCTTGTATCATGGACGGGCTTCATGTTCTTAGGCACATACTGATATATGAAATAGCTGTTGGTTCCTTTCTACAGACTGATAACTGTGCTTAATTCACCTGACTAGGCAAACTTGCTTCTAGGTAACCATGTGGAGCGATAACAAGGAAGAGAGTGGTTCCGTAGGTTGGTGGTCTGGGGAACAACTCACTCTCATGGGACAAGCTGATCCCAGGTAAATCCAGAAGAGAACAGTTGTTCAGAGCTGAGTACCAATGCTTCCTCTGCTTATGTGTCTCCTTTTAAAAATCTCCATTAAAGCCTGTCTCAAGCTATATATGTTCTCAATGTATAGTTATTGACTCTCAAGATTCTTGTGTGTCAGGGCCAGGATTTTTGAATTCTCTGTCTACAAAAATATTTAGTAAGAATTTTTTTTGCTACCAGGAATAGAACTCTAGGTCTTGCACTGGCCAGGAAGGTACTGTGCTGCTGAGCAACAGCGCTGGCCTCAGGAATTCTAAATATAGAAAGATAAATCCTGAAGAAATAAGAACCTTTAAAGAAGGAGCAAGAAACAGAGAAAAGAAAGAGGCCAGAAGAGCAAGAAAAGATAGGAAAAGAAGGAGAGGTGCCTGTCCTGTCTGCACTCCCTCCACCTAGGGAAGGACAGACACTGAAGCTGGTGTCCAGACTCTGCTCCAGCTGGGCCCTCAGCCCCCAAGGCTACATCTCAGGAGACCTCACAGCGGGGCTCATCTTTACAAATCCATCAAGTCAAAGTGGATCATCCTGTCTTAAGCCTGGTCCCACTGGGCTCAGCTCTGAGCCCCATGCTTACAGATGCAACTCTGCCCAACCAGAGTGTAGACCAGTGGTTAAGAATCAGGCATTTGGGGCTGGGGAGATGGCTCAGTGGAATAAGTGCTTCCCTGGCAAATGCAAGGGCCTGAGTTCAATCCCAGGTTCCGAAAAAAAAAAAGAAGAAGAAGAATCAGGCATTTGAAATTAGCCTGAATTGTTTCAATTGTTCTATGACATCTATTAATTATAGAGTTGAGCTAGTTACTTGACTTCCAGATGGCTTAGTTTCTTCAGAGTAAAATTGGTGATGGTCACAGCCTTACTTTCCAAAGTTGCTTTTCTCATAAGAGAGAAATGAGTAAACACAGATTCCCAGTATCTGGTGGTGCTCAGCCAGGTCTGATGTAAGTACTGTGTCCACACATAGTTATCGTTCTGTGTTCTCAGGGCTGCTCTGTGTTCTGGCTTCCTGTGGTCAGATGAGCAATATGCTAGCTGGCATCTGCCAGTCCCTCTTCTGTGCCCTTTGCTTTAACTAGGATAGGATTTCTCTGGAAAAGTGAATCCTTGTCTGTTAGTTTGAACCATCTGTGACACTGCACTTTTATAAGACATAAATTATTACACATTGAACATTTCCTATGGTTCATCTAAAATAAATAATGCTCTTGCAATAACACCTGACCCAGACAACATGCACCTAACACTGACCCATGACTTTTAACTCCCTTTTGGAGGACCATCCTTACAGCTCCCAAACATGAATTCCCCTAATTCTTGTCATTCCCTCCATTAGTTTCTGGAATAATAATAAATAACAGTAATACTATAAGGTCCTTTATAGCTGGAAGCTGTATATGAGAGTCCTAAGGACAGCAGAAATTGTCCTAACCTGGAGTAGCTTGGCTGATATTTTAACCCTCCTATCATGGTGTAGTTATAATGCAGGGTACATGCAGACACATGGCAATTTTTAATCCCCATATATCTTATGAGGATGTCTAACTTTGAAAAATGAATGACAACCTGTAAGTATCAGAAGTTGACAATTTGTAGTTTCCTATTAAAATCTTTATGTCTAGAGACTACATCCTCGCAGCACAGTAGTGACTATTCTTTCCATACCATGTGAAGAGCTCATTGATAGTTCACAGAAGGATATGATTCTTAAACATATAAAAGGACACTTACCCAATCTCATAGAAATCATCATAATTACTCTAGGTTACCATAGGCAGATTTCCTAGGAGCTGGGGAGTGAAAAACTCTTGGATGGAGCTGTGGGGGAGAGAGGACCTGCCCTCACCCTCTTTTCTCATTTCTCTGTGTTCATAGGCACTTGTTTTCCTGGCCACAGTCTTTGGTTTCAAGGCAAAGCTCCTTTGAGAGGTCAGTTACAGAAGACAAGATCACCTTGTATTTACATGTGTAAAGTGTTTCTTCTAACTGTCATTCATCTTGCCAGTGGTTCTGTTGTCCACAGACTGAGTGCTCAGCATGGCACCACCAACATGGGAAAGATGTATTTGACACTATCTTTACCTTTCTAAAAATTAGAAAGAACAGTAAGAAGAAAGGGCTCCTGCTTTTGTGTTGTTGTTGTTCTTCATTAAGGACTTAAAGGCTTGTTTTCTCCTGTGAATTTGGGGGTATGTAGGTAAAGAGCCAGGCTGCTGAACCTGGCAATCTGAGGGACATGGAGAGACATTGCTTTGCTGGGACGCACGGGTCTTCTGGTGGTAAGGTCAGGATAAGGCCATCTGCCAAAGGCAGCCCCATAAGATGCGCTGGACCTTACCTCTTCCTTATCCCTTCTGGGGTGGATATCCCATTGGGCTCTGAGAACTTTCAGAGAGAGGACAGGAATCCATGCTGCTCAGAGTGAGAATATTGATAGTTACAAGTGCTGAGTGACAGAAAGAAATAGTGGACTAGAGACAGTTTATTTTCACCCCTAACCCTGACCACTCAACTTCTTTCCAGGGTCAGCAGATATGGTTTTGGTTTTCTTCTCCAGCTTTGCTTGTGACTTGCTAAGAAGGCAGCAACATGGCCTTGAGAGTTTCTTGTCAACACTGTGATTTGAATATGTTGATGTGCGTCAACCACAGACTGATTGCTCCACCTGGTTGCTGTCCCCTCCTTCTTTTACAGGTCCTGGCTCTACCTCTCCTTTCTTCTTTCTCCCATGGCCAGGTCCTGCTCCGTCCACAGCTGGGCTGCTTTTAGCCTCAGCATTGGTAGGGTGTTCAACTTGCTTCAGGACTCACTGATTGGCAGAAGCATAGGCAAGTTGTTCATCCTCTTACTTCCAGTTTTCTTGTCTTTAAGAACCACCTTATTACTGCATGGACTTTAAGAACAGATTTATGCAACTTTGCCTTTGCTGTCTCCTAGCTTTAAGACACATGATATGTGATCAGAAATTACAGCCATCATTAGAACAATGTTTAAAAGTTTATTCTGGAAGTGCTGTTTTGTGACTTTATGAGGTGCAATAAAAAACACAGTGAATGCTGTTCCTGAGTGCCATCCAATAGTAAGCTAGGCTCACAGGAACATCACAGTGTCTTCCTCTCTCTTATTGACCAGATCTAGCACATGAGTCTTTCTCAAAGTCAAAAGGACCACCAGAGCTGGGGCTGTATCTCAGCAGCACGGCGTCTACCTGGCAAGCATGAAGCCCTGACTTTGGTTCTTGGTATCAAAAAAACAAAACAAAACAAAAAAACAATGAAGGGCAGACCAAATAGCTCAGCAGATTAAAGCTCCTACAAGCAGGCTCAGGGACTGGGGTTCAATTCCTGGGCCTGCCCTGCCATCCTTGCACCCTGGGGCATTCTGAGATAGCAAGTGAGACTGGGCATAGTGGCACGCACCTGTACTCCCAGCATTTGGGAGGCTGTAAACAGGAGAATCACTATGAGTCCAATGTAGTAGTGAGACCCTGAACACCCTGTAGAACCTTCCCTAAAATACAGAAAAAAAGAACAAAAAACCAAAAACCAACCAACCAACCAACCAACCAACCAACCAAATAAACAAAAAAAACCAAAAGAAAAAACAAAACCAACCCACACAAGGCCAATATTTTGAATCCATTTAAGACATCAAGGTAGCCATAACACCAAAATAAGATGACATGCATCATAGAAGACTTCCAGAATGGCCTCAGAAAGTGGCACGAATGATGGAGTAAGTGTGTTTGAACCGAAGGGGAATATTTTGAGTGAGATTAATAGCAATACATTATTCACTGTAGTAAGTCTTCTAAAAAAAAAAACCCTAAGTATTCACTGTATTTCTTGATCACACTGCATACTTTAGTTCTCTGCCCCCCAGTTGTTCTCACCTGCACAGTGGGGTGGAACTACCATCTAGCTCATGAGAGTTATGAGTTTCAAATGAACTAATAAGTATAAAGTGCTTAGAACAATGTCTGGCACCTAGTAAACACTCATTGTTAAACACTATCTCTCAGAATTATTTTGAAGATTAACTAAGAAAGTGTGTATAAAAAGGATTGGACTCATGTCTATAGTATGTTGTACTGCTTGCTTATATAATCTCTGAAATCTCTACTATTTTGGAAAATAAATTTTTGAGACAGAATTGCTCAAGATCACCCTCTATTTCCCCTTTGTCATCCATAAGCTTTTCTGTACACATCGTTTCTGCTCTCTCCAGCCACTACCAGCTCTGAGCAAGTTGGCATGGGCCTTCCCATGCAAAGAAGCCCACTGACATAGTGTTGCTAACCACTGACTTCACACACCTAGTGGCAGCTGCTCAATTTTCTGCTTGACCTAACTACAGCTCTCTTTCTAATTGAGAAAAATTTAAGTAGTGTGTATAAATGTTCAGCATCAGTTGTCAGAAAAGTACAGATGAAAACTATAAAGAGACATCATTTTACCCAGTTAAAATGGTATCATCAAAAAGACAAAATAAAAGACAAATACTGGTGAGGCTGTCAAGGAAGGCGAGCCCTCTTTCAGAAGCAAGGATGCACTGTAGGTGGGGTTATCAATTAGAACACTTACCGTAGGAAACACTCTAGTGTGCTGAAAAACAAAAACAAAAACAACTATAACATTTAATCCCCATTGCGCAGGCCCTCACACTCCACTAGTCCTTTTTTGCCTCGTACAAAAGAGGGTCGCCGTCTACTTCCCAGCTCTTGATCTACACGTGCTTTTCACGTCCTTCTGGCCCGGGGCTCTGTCCTTGTTATTCCTTAGCTCCTTGTGTGGTTTCTTGTAGCTATGTGTTGATGGCTCCTGCCCATATCCTAGGCCCAATTATTCTCCATCCTCCTTTTCTAGTGAATACAGTGGCTGATCAAACACATGTCACTGAAGTCCTGCACGCATCCCCAACAGGCGATGCTAAAACTTGAACTCACCATCTCATGCATCCTGATGCTAAATATATCTCTTCCCTATGTGCTTTCCCTGTGTTAGTAAGTGGTGCCACTGTGTGTGCAAGCAAGGCCCACAGTGGTCATCATGGTCCTGTCACTTCCTGACTCCTCTACTCCAGTGCTTGAGAAACAGAAATCCTGATTTCTACATGTCTCCTCCCCCTTGTTCCCTAGGCCTTCGTTCTGACCACTGATCTGAACCTGCCCTCCTGCATTAGTGCACTAGGCCTCTGGTCTCTAGCTCCAGTCACGCTAGGTATTCTGCAGGTCTGTAGGTATTTCAAGCTGTCCTCCAACCCCAGGTCCTTAAACATACATTTCTGCCTGGAATGTCTCCTTCCATTAGTTTGACAAACAAAATCTTCTGCAGTTTTTTTTTCTGATGTCTGCAGCATATTTAATTGCTACTTCTAATGTTACTGACATTCTTTGTGTATGTTTCAGTTACAGAAATACCTGGCTTTCCTGCAACTGTCCGTCTGGCTACCTTAGTGCTAGGCACAGCAGAATGCTTGTGCCTGAACATTTGTGCCTGTCTCCCAAGTGTTTTCAGTGTGATGCATTTAATGAATGAACAAATGAATTTGTTGAACAAATGTTTTCCACCCCTGCATTTGAACATAGTAAGGAACTACTTTCTTCATCTTTGCTGCCAAGCTTTAATCTCATCATAATTGATGGAGATTTGTAACTCAGTTTGCATCTGTTGTTCATAACTTGTCCCTTTCACAAGCTTCAACTGTCTGTAAGAAATGACAAATGTTTTTCCATTGAACATAGTTCCACAGACAAGTCACCCTTTAAATAAAATCATGATATCGATAGGGACCCTTCTCCGGATCACAGCTGAGTCTAAAATTTAACAATACACTGGCTTTTAAAAGTGTAGTTTCCTTTTTATCTGACCTGCATTTGAAAGATTAACAAAGATGGACATATAAAAGAATTATTTGCAGTTCACATCTCAAAAGGTCTCTCCCCTGTCTGTTCTGGCTCCCACCAGTGTGTATTCATTCACAAAATCTCAAAACATTTAGTGAGAGCTATGATTTAATACAACATTTCCTTTCTGGAAATTTATCCAAAAGAATTGGAATAAGGATCTCACAGAGGCATTTGCATGCCTATGCTCACTGCAGCATTATTCACACTTGTCAAGGTCTGGAAACAGCCTAAAGGTCCATCAATAGATCACAGATAAAGAAAATGTGAAGCACAAGTAATGGAATATTGCTTAGCCTTTTCCTCCTCAGAGGAGGGTAGTTTGCAATGTAACAACATGGATGTACCTTGAGGACATTGCAGTAAGTACAATAAGCCAGTCACAGATGGACAAATGCTGCATAATTTCATTTACATTGAGGTATTTAAAATAGATTTATACACTTAGAATGCAACGGATGTTGCAAGAAGGGGGAAGGAAAAGTGAGGTGTCTAATCACCAACTTGTATCACAGATGACAAGTAAGTGCTAGGTACCTGCGGTGTAGTGTGGTGCCAACAGTTAGCAATAGCGTGGTGTACATGGAAAAATTTGAACACAGAACATCTATTGTATTTTTTTAACCATAAAAATACAATGTTTAGAGGTTTTAAAGAAAAAAGATCACATTATAATACGATATATAGTTTTTCGGTATTTTTACTACCTGGTGAGACAATCTAGCCTGTTCTTTTAAAACATTGTTAACCTCTGAAAAAAAAATCACAAAGTCCACTTTTTAATTCTTTTTATATGACTTGGTAATGAAATCCAATTTTCACTTTAATAAAAATTCTTTGGGATTTTATGAAATAAAATAGTTTAGAATTAGAAATGTAAATTCTCTGGAACATGGACCACCAACTCACCCCTTTTAAAAAGAACATATCAGTCAGTAACAATAAAACTAAAAGCTGTGAAGAGTAAAATATATTTCTCATTTCTCAGCAGTCTGAGGAATGTCAGTGGGCCAACTTTAATCATCTTCCCATTATCATTTAAATGTATATTTGAAATACAGCATCATAAACTAAATGGATATTTTTAAATTGTCATGCTATGTTTTCACTGGTCATAAAGCTGATACTATTTTCTAATACGTTAGCAGCCAGTAAGAGCTTACTTTATACAAATCTGACACAAGTCTCCCAGACCAACATTACATAATTGAAGACACGTGATAGGGTTAACTGTTAACTCTCCCTTGTCTTTTATTGCTCTGTGAGTAATGACCCAGTTATGAGAGAGATAGGTACTGAGTTAGAATATGAAGAAGAACAAATAGAGGGCAGCTTACTTTTTCTAAAGTCCAACTTTTTCACTTGTCAGATGATCCCTTTTAGTGAACAAATTAATTTTACTAATGCTAATTACCTGTAAGAAACTGATTCCTGCAGATGATTGGGATCAATTCTTGGTGTGGCTTTCTTTTTTGCTTATTTATTTATTAGATGAGGTATAGTGATACGAAGAGAAAGAAATAATTCCGATTTAGGCATGGAATTTACCTTGTATAGGTTGGGGAAAGCTACAAGCTGTGAAGTTCAGCCACAGTTAATCTTCTGATGAAACGCTTGCATTTAGATTGCATAATTATTTAATAGTTATTTAGCAATGTAAAGCTCAATTCCTATAACTATTTTTCTCTCAGTTCCTTGACAGTAGTGTTATTCTGAAATTTAAAAAAAATTTGTTTCTCTGTCTATTTATCTCATCACAAAACGCAAGAGAATTAACACAATAATTTCCAAGAAAAAATGTAGATTTTCTAATATTCAAATTTTTAAAAATCAGACGGTGATAGTTAAGAAGGGCCTCTGAATTGCAATGAACCAACTCAAGAAGAGCCACCCTGGCCTCGCTGGGTCTGACGGAGCCAACATAGCCTCATCTCTCTCTCTTTGTAACAGCAAGAGTCACAGTGGCAGGGTCCACCTTGGGGGTCATCTACACTCTTCTCACCAATGACAGCAAGAGTGAGATTGCTTGCTTTGCAGAGCAAGTTGTAGCTTTTGGTTTCCTTGTGTTCATGTGCTGCTGTACAAGGGTAGAAAGTGAAATGCTTGCACAAGTGCTATAAAGAGTAGTGAAGTAGGACACAGGACCTACCGGGAAATGCAGGATGTGCTGCCATTAGTTTTGTTCAAAACACTCAGACTGATCTCCCACAGGGTATGCATCCTGTGGAAGTGTGGACACAGATCCCTAGAAGGACGCTGATCCTAATAATTAATTTTCTGCCAGATAAAGAAATAAAAGCAGTTTTTGTTTCTTTAAAGACACTTTTCTTCTATTTTATCCAGGGTGAATAGACTTCTTACTATGAGAATATGTAAAAAATACACCTGAAACTAATCACTTTATTTTTTACCTCATGGCTTTTTTGGTAATCTGTTATTAGAGTCATTTTACTATAAAAATTAGAAGTGCCCTGAAAACATTGCAAAGGTGGTAAAGAGGTTGTAAAGCCCTGATACCCATCTCAGATCCTAGCAGTTCCTTCATTGAGATGTTCACTGTGGTGGCCAGAGAATCAGGTATGTACACGTTTTACTTATTTTCATAGTGCACCCTCCTAGCAGGGACTGACCTGTACCTGGTTTTCAGATATGCTAGGACTAAGTAATTTCCTGGAGCTGGATTGGCATTTGAAAGCACAGGGGTCTTGGTAGAGGCCATGAAAAGCCTCCAGATCTCCCTGCCCTAGAGTCAACCTCTGTGGGCCTCTCATGCCTTCCCACCAAGCCTGTTGTCTATATGCAGGAAAGAAGTCCCCTGGGGTGACTGGCAACACCCCCGGTGTGCTCGGTGCAGGAGGCAAGAAGAAAGTCCTTCCTTCTTATTCAGTGGAAGCAACAACCGCGGCCCAGCCGCCCAGGCTAAGTGCAAGTGAGGGTGGTGCTGGCAAGCTCCTTCTGGTTTTGGCACTTTTTTTTTTCCATGATGCTGGGATACTGGCTATTAGAATGTCACTTTCCTGATTCCAGCCAGTGTACAGGCTCAGCATGTGAGTGGGACCGCCCAGGGCCCTCCAGATCCTTACTCCAGCCAGCCCCCAGGTCAGGCACATGTATGGAACTTCATCCCTCAGACAGGCCTGGTGTGGAACCTTGTGGCAGAATTCCCAGCATAGAGGCTAGAGGCAAGAGCCACCCACCTGATTGAGGAGCAGAGCATCTTACCAGAGAGGCACAGCGGGTTCACTTCCAAGGGTGCAGCAGGAAGAAGTGGAGCACAGCAGCCAGACCCAAGCCACACCCACCTGGACAAGTTTGAACTTGGTAGGTCTGGACCTGGTGCTAAGGCAATAACTATACCAAAGATTTATACCAAAGGTCAGAAGATAGTGCTATACAAAATGACATAGAGAGAAGGCACAAAATGCATTCTCAGGCCCTGAGCCCACCCAGAACAAATGCAGGAAACAATAGCATGGAAGAAATTGGAAATCACACTCCTGAAATCTCTGAAATAATAGTGTCTGAAGCAAAGAAACAACTGCAGAAAGGTATAGAGGAAATCAGATCAGAAATAATTTCTGAAGTAAAAAAGAAATGATAACTATAATGAAAAAAGTACTTCTGTAAATACAAAATAGTTAGCATAGATATATAGCTACTTTCTCTTAGTTCAATGAAAAGAAAGTTTGAAGTAATAGTGTTTAGACAAGATATCATGCCTGCATCTTGTACTATGAATAGCTAGTACAAAGACAACAATATGCAATGTATTAATTATTGTAACTATCCTGCTAACCTGTTTTGAAACTGTCTCATTGCTACTTCTTTCTCAATAAAATTAATATGAAAAAGAAAAAAGTACTAAGTGCTTCTGAAGAAGACACTGATAAAAAATAGAGGAGAATATAAAATTGATGGACTCCTTGAATGAGCCATATAGGAAAGAAATAGAATGCCTGAAGCAGATTCAAAGTGCTGTACAGGAAATTAAAACGTTAATCACAAGCTGGCAAAATCATTTGAATGAAAGTGAAAATAGACTTTCAGACCTTGAAGACACCAGTGCAGTGAAAAAGTAAGAAAAGATCTCTTAAAAACAACTAGGATGCAGGAAAAAAAACTCAACATCTGCAAGACGATGCAAAGATGAACAACATGAGACTAATAGGCACCAGTGAAAAAGATGGAGTCAATACAAATGATATACAAAGAATATAGGCAGAAGTAACAGCAGAGGGCCGGCCAAATAGCTCAGCAGATTAAA
>NW_004524595.1:11805569-11812347 GCF_000260255.1 Octodon degus | reverse complement strand
TAAGAACTGGATGCTATTAGATCCATGCCTGTGATTAAGATTTTCCCATAGCTCAAAGATAAGAGTTTCACAGAGATCAATAGAGCCAAATGGAAGATTTTGTGTCTGCTAGTCTTCCCAAGTGTGTAGTTTTCCTTAAGCTGCAATTTATATGCCTGTTCTCTATCAGGTTCTAAATCCACAATCGGAAGACATATCCCAATTTCTGTAACGTTGGATATTTCCAGGGATATCCATTAACCCTAGGGAAACACCAGAGTCAATCTGCCCTAAGGTTACTCATTGTGTTTTGGAGGCACAGAGCAGAAACAGCTGTTTGGCCTCATGACAGCGCTGAATCATCATCATCCAATAAGCCAGCACTAAGGTGTGTCCCAGATGCTACATGTGGGGGAGAAGCACTGCTTCTCTGCTGTCAGAGCAGCCCCCTGGGATCAAAACTGAGCCTCTATAGTAAGGCAGACAGACAAAATTGAATGAAAGGAAGACACTTTATTTGTAATGAGGAGATGGAGTGAGAAAGGCAAAGATACCTACCCTGATAAGAAAGAACCATGGTAGGGGGCTCTAGAAAGACAGGGGCCTATGGACCTTTTGTTTTCAGCTCTTTTTACGGGGAAGGTGAATGACTTTCTCCTCTATCCAGAACTTGCCATAGCTGCATTGGCTTTGGGGTACCTCTGTCTCACATCATTTCTTCTGGTGGTCTGTGTGTAGCTTCTGTTTTTCTGCTTGTTTGCTTGTCCTTGACCTTACCTTTTAAGGTCTTATCTTTGGAGTAGGTGGCTAGTTGGTAAGGTGGGTCTTAGTTTTGGTTAGCTTAGCATTAATAAGGATGTGTGTGGAGAACTATTATAATCTGTGAAGAGCTGGGAGTGAATACTACAGTGACTCTAGAGTGAATACACAAGTTTTTCAGTGTTAGTACATAGGTGAAGTACACAGTGCCTTAAAATTAGACAGCCCCCTTTCTTGCTCTGTATTTTATTGGAAGTGGGGTTCAGCTTATTGTTTGTGCCCATTTTTTTCCTCTGTGTCCTGCTTGTCAGCTCTTTCTTTCTGGTTTCTTGGTCAAGTCCCAAGCCCACTTGGTGCCTTTCTTTATCTATTGCTGTTGTTGTCTTTTCCTTTCCCTGTCTTTGACTTGCTTCCCAGGGAAAACTCTGTAGTAAAGTTTGTTTTCTTGACTTCTTCTCATCAGGATTAGCTAGAAGATCTAAAGAGGCCACAGTTTTATTTTCTCATGTATAGATTGTTCCTACAGTCTTTCTGGATGCTGGGATGAAAAAATGGCTTGAGTTGGTCTTTGAATTAGTTTTGTCAACACAGCAAAAACCTCTCTAAAACATATTCCACATAGTCTTCCTTTGATGAATATATAAGCCATATAAGATAAAAAAGTTATCCATCTACTGGTATAAGGGAATAGACTTATTCAAAAGGAATGAGTTACTGAGTTGAGGAGAAGGACATGAGAGGAAGTAGGGGAAAGGTTTATCTATGTATGTAAGTAGTATGGTTTGGACAACTGTACTGTGCATTTCTGCTGGTTCATATAAAGAAGCAGTTAATGCTTTAATTTGTTTTGTCTCCCTTTTTCAATTGTTTGTACTTTTTCTCTTCTTAATTTCTTACACATTTCCTTTTTCTTCCAATTTTACATGCATATATCTGGTAATGTGAATAATTGGTTGGAAGACAACACTGTGTTATAACAAATACTATGAAATTCATATTACTCTGTTAAGTGAAATTCTGTATAACTTGTAATTTTTTATGTTTAAATTCTAATTTATACTCTCTTCAAAAAATTAAAAAAGTTATTTGTCTAATTTGTCTAAAGAGCAACAAACAAGTATATGAATTAAAAATCAATATAAATGCTATGCCTCTATTGACTATCTTGATCTTGAGAATCCTGCATAGGCAATATTTGTGAGGCTGTTTTCCTGATGGCCTATGAGGATAGAAGAGGGCCAAAGTACAGTCCTGTGGGTTCTTGGGAAAGGTGGAGAGAGGTGTTGAGGTGGAGAGTGAGAAGGGTCAAAAGAGGATGAGTGGGCAGCATCTGCTTGGACAGCAGGAAGCGGGCCAGGAACTCTGAAGGTTGATCATAATCTTTGTTAACTCTGGAATCATCTTTATCTTGCTTGTTACTGGATATACTGGCTAAACTCAAAGTGCATGTTTCATTTGATTGAAGCTGCCCTGTTTACTGGTTAGTCATCTCAGTGTGCTTCTTGTAGCCCAGGTGCTGCTGAGCTGTGATAAGGAAGGGGAAGCAGCGCTGTGCTGCCCGAGCCCCATTGGCGAGGGATCTGGTGAACGGAGGAAGCCTTCCCTGCCGCAAGTCAAACAAAACCCTGGACAGGAGGAAAACAGGTGGTGTTGCAATAGTTGTGTTCACCTCCCTCCCTCATGTTTGATAAGGTTTCGGGAACAGAACTGCATTCTTTCCCAAATCAGGTCAGAAGTCTCTCCACACTTTGCTTTCTCAATCTGGCTGCTGTAATGCCAAATAAAACAAAGACCCTTGCCTCAAAAGTAACCATCAGCAAATATCTCCTTACTCTCCTGCGGATTGTGCTGTCATACCACAGCTTCCTGAATTGTCTCTTCCTCCTGGAACAAGAGTTTAATGATTCAGTGGAGTATATGGTGATGGAATTGAAGCCAGTAGTTCTGGGGCCAGAAGAGGAGGCTGAAGCTGTTGGGGAGCTGGAGAAGTAGTGGGATCAAGAGCATGACTGCCTGGGTCTGATATTGCCTGTCACACAGGTATGTAAATTTTGTCACTTTCCTATGCTTTCTAGAAGAACATGGAATAAAGTAGTCTCATGGGAATAGACAAGTGAATTCAGGTAGGGTCTTGAAAGAGTGCCTACATACAACAGGCATTTGAGGAAGTACTAACAAATACTACAGTGTATGAAAAGAAGTGTCCATTTTTCAATTTCTTTTGTTAGTTTGTTTTTTCATTGTAGTGAAGTGGTTTTAAGAATTTCAGAGTGTTAGAGCTGGAAGGTGATTTTCTTACACAGGTACATAACTGAGCTCTCCAAGGCAACAAAGCTACCTGGTGATTGATTCAAGGCTGGAAACCTGGCTTCCTGGTCCTCGATCACTCTTCTCTGTGCCACTCTCATTCCCTGGAACATGAGGTCCAGGACAACAATGATGTCACCTGGAACTTCAGGAGCCCTTCCAATGGCTTCCTGAGCATAACAAAGACAATATTACACTGGCTCATTCATTCATTCATTCATTCATTCATTCATTCATTCATTCATTTATTCAGTGAGACTATCTCCAGAAAATACAGAAAGGTACAGTAATATTTACTTTTAAAAGACTTCAGTTACAAGAGGAGCAAAGATACACAGAGATCAAAATTAAGCAACAATATAATTATTTGTATAAAGGAAATGTATTAGAGAATTTAAGCACCTGCTATTTAGGCAGTCAGAACCCATATAAAGAGCTTATGATAACATTAGTAAATCTATGACTGATAACATGAAGGAAGCCAAGCAAGAACAAGGGTGTGCAGAACACTTGGAGTCTACAACAAGAAGGAAAATAATCTGTCTGGAAAGTTCAGAAAGGTCTGTAAAGAAGTGATATTAGATGGGGCCTTGGACAACAGAATTAGGATGTAACCATTTCCTCTATTTTTCCATAAAAATTACTTTCTTGATATAAAAATATAAATACACATATAAAAGCAACAAATTCCCTATGAAATAGAGAAAAAAAGTTGAGTCAAAAATAAATGAGTACAAAAAGCAAGTGCTTCAGGCATTTCCAGTCTTATTCCTCATGAGGCTGATGGGGAGCAGCAGGGCTCCCTTCGAGCACTCTAGCCACACATGAGCTCCCCTCTTGCTCTGGGCCACAGAAGGAGGTGAGGAGGAAGAAGGGTTGGAATGACGTGGTTGGAAGATTTTTGGCTTTTCCTGCCTCCCATGACTTCTGTATCTGGGGAGCTCCTAGGCATGTGGTGGGGTCACACTGCCCTGCAGGAGTACAGAAAGAGGCCACCACAGGGCTCCAGGCTGGATGGGACAATGGAGCAGAGGCGGAGGAGGAGCTGGGGTCTGTCACCAAGCAGCTCCACCATCCTACATTCTCTCCAGGAGTGAAGGAGGCACCTGTTTTCTTCAGATCCTCATTACCTGTCTTTTGAGTAGAGCATTGGGGGCGGGGTGACATGCCATCCCCCCATGCTTGTGCTTTGTGCTGCCCAGCTGCTTAATGTGTCCCTCATGGGCTCTGGGCTATTCATACATCTTCTTTGGAGCAAGGTCTGTTCTGATCCTTTATTCATTTTAAATTTGGGTTAGTTCTTAGTTTCTACTACTTACTTATTTTTCTTATTAGAAAGTTCTGAGTTTTTGTCTTGAAAATATTATTTCAAAAACAAACCATTTACCGCTAAGAAACCAAGGCCTTAAAAATTTACTGCCATATTTTTTTCTAAGAACTTTATAGTTTTAGCTCTTATATGTCAGTCTGTGATTTACTTTTAGTTATTCTTTTTTGTATGGTATGAAAAAGGAGTCTAACATGACTTTTTGAACATAAGTTTTTAGAACAGGTCTACATTTAGAGAAAAATTGGGAAACTAGTACATACAATCCTTTACACTCCAATGCCTAGTTTTTCCTATTAGTGTGGCATATTTGTCAGAATTAATGAACTAATACCTGTACATTATTATTAACTAAAGTTCATGATTTATTAAGATTTCCCTAAAGATTATATATTATCAACTTTTTTCTGTTTCTTCAGAATAGACATCATGTATCTGTAGGATTTTCTGCCTGTGTAGTATAGTTTCTCAGGTCTTGTTTTTGTGGACGTTCATGGTTTTGAGGACAGGGGCAGTGCTTGGGTCTATTGTAAATGTAATGGTCATGCTTCCCTCCATTGGGATTTCACTGATGTCTTCCTCCTGATTAAACTAGGGCAGTGGTGGTGAGCCTGCGGCTCAGGTGGGCACGCAGAGCTCTTTCTGAGCAATCCAAGTCATCCAGGTATCGCCCCAGCAGCTCAGAGTTAGTTAACATTGTGCCCATGAGCCAAGCGCATGCTCAGAAGGGAGCAGCAGATCTAGGTGATGATGTCAGGAGCAGTGTGGGCCCTAGGGTTGTAGAAAACATTTGTCATCACTGAACTGATGGTTTCAAACTGGGGTTGTGAATTTTTTGGTGGAAGACCATAGATGAGAAATGACATTTTCACCACAATGTATTGAGTATAGCACTGTCAATGTGACTTCTACTGTTAATGCTGACTTTGTCACCAGGTGAAGGGAAGATTTGTTGGATTCCTCCAATATAGTTATTTGTTGTTTATCTCTTTCTGTGTTCTGTCTACTTCTTCCTCTTTCCTCTTTTTCAGCACTTGGAGTTGAACCCAGGGCTTTCATGTTGGTCTACATCCCCAGATTTTTAGAAGTTTTATTTTGAGACAGGGTCTTGCTGAGTCCATACGTTTTCCTGGCGAGGATCACACTTGTAATTCTCCTGCCTCAGCTTCTCAGAGTGTTAAGATTACAGATGTGGGCGGCCATGCCTAGCATACTGCTGAGCTCTCTAGAAAGAAGGCTTTGTATGCCTCCCGCCTTTGAGGAGTAAGAAACTGTGGCACACTTCCTTGAGGATGAAGAGTCAGCATAAATTATTTGGAAATTCTTGTATAGGAGAATGATCTCTTTTCATTTACTTATTTCTTAAATTATTTATGTGTATCAGCATATTTATTTTATATTATAATCCAATACCACTTTCTTTTGTTGCCCAGTTTCTCCTGCTTTTGACTTTTGAAATTTTTTTCACTTGTATTCCAGTTCAATCTATCACTCTGTGTGTGTGTGTGTGTGTGTGTGTGTGTGTGTGCGCACACACACACATGCACAAGCACACATATACACGTATATAACTTTCTGCTCAGGCATGGAAGCAGATGTTTCTCCAATGAGCTCTGGGTTCCTGTCCTTGAATGATGGTATTAGTAACAGATCTGGCCACAAAATCAGTCATTGCTACTTGGGTATCATTGCTTCTGACCTTCTTTCCTGATAGAACAAGCAAATATGTTTGTATACGAATTGATATACAGTGTATAGAGCTAATAAGACACTTCTTTAGCTTTTGGTTTTACAGACTCACCCCACTTCCAGCGACTTAAGCACCATTTACCCCTACTCCCTTCAGTGAGGTTGTATCACACATATTTAATAGTCATATTGATTTGTATTAATATTCATTCCATGCTGGGATTTCTACACCTCCTATATAATTTTTTAATATTTACATACATGAAGATTTACTCTTCATACTGTATAAAGTTCATCAGCTTTGACAGATCTATGGTACCTTATAAATACAATTACAGTATCATACAAAATGGTTTCAACTCTCTCACTATCATCTTATGTCACTTATTTAGACTTTCCTCTTCTCTACCCAAGTTTTTGGCAACCATCAATCTTTTTCATGATCTCTGCAATTGTGCCTTTTCTAAAATGTGGTGCAATTCAAACCACATCACATAATTTCACATATTTCCCTTGTTCAGATTGGTTTCTTTTATTTAATAAAGTGCATTAAAGATTCCTATATACCTGTCCGTGGCTTTTAACTCATGCATTTCTTACCACTGAGTAATATTCCTTATGTGGATGTGTTACTATTTGTTTATGCATCCATCTATTGCTAGGTGTTATTGGTTTCAGTTATTGGCAATTATGAGTTTATCCACTATAAGTATTTCT
>NW_004524595.1:11789978-11804599 GCF_000260255.1 Octodon degus | reverse complement strand
TATAAAATTTATTTGTTAACAATTTTGAGTATTCTAATCTATGATCATGGAATATTTCTGTATGCATTTAGAGCTTTGATTTTATTCATCAGAATTTTGTAGATTTTTGTGTATAAATCTTGCAACATATTTTATTATATTTATTTAATTTGGGGGTATTATTATAAATAATATTTTAAGCCTTTCAGATTCCAGTTGTTTATTGTTGATGTACAGGTAAGCAATAGCCTTGTGTGTATTAGTCACACATCTTTCAAACTTTCTATAGTCATTTATTACAGCAATTCATTTTGTTACTATGCTGAACTGGAGTGAGAGAGGAAGTCCTGTGTATAACTGTGTAGCAGAAAAGTTCTTTTTTATTCTCTATCAAATTGAAGAAATTAGTCTCTTCTATTTTTTGTCTCTATTCTTAATATGTTGGAGTTTTCAAATGCTTTTGCTACACTATTATTTTTTATTTATTTATTTTTGTATTTTAGGACAGGGTGTACAGAGTGTACAGGATCTCACTGCATAGATTGGACTCGTAGTGATCCTACTGTTTACAACCTCTCAAATGCTGGGATTACAGGCATATGCTACTATGCCCAGTCTCAATCGCCATCTCAGTGCACCCCCGGGGCAGGGCTGGCATAGCAGGCCCTAGGGATCGAACTCCTGACCTCTGTGTCTGCCTTACATTAATTGATATTGTTGTGATTTTTCTTCTTTGACTAGTTAATGTGGCAGTTTATATTGATTTAAATGTTGCCTTAGGGTTGCATAATTGAAATAATTCATTAGTCATGTTTTGTAATTCTTTCTATATATTGCTAGATTTTATCTCCTAATGTTTCTAAAAGGATCTTATTTCTAATATTTCTGAAAGGATCTATGTCCCTGTAAGGTATTGATCTATCCTTTTCCTTCCTATGTTTATGTTATGGCACCAGTAGGGTGGTGGCAAAGTATTTATGAGCAGAGCATTCAATAATCTTATGGCTGAATTTTGCTCTTCTAGTGAGCCTGGGATTTGGCTTTCCCAAGTGTGTATTAACCGACTTCCTAAACTTAGAGAAGACTGTGTAGGCAGAGGGCCTGGAGCAGGCCAGTGGGTTCCTTCCAGTGAAGCATTTACCCTAAAAACTAGGTCTTCCTTACAGAAAATGTTCAAGACTAATTTCAAGGGGCTGGGGAGATAGCTCAGTAGAATAAGTGCTTGGCTGGCAAGTACAAGGTCCTAAGTTCAATCCCCAGTACCGCATGAAAAAAAAAAAGACTAATTTCAAAGGGTAACTTTTTCCCTACTGCCTGTAGTCATGAGCTGTTTGTTGGCTCTTCCCTGTGTGAATATGACAGGGCTGCTGAACATCAAGCTCACGAACATGTGAACATGCAGAGCTTTCTCATCCAGCCGAGGCTCCTGGCAGCTCCTTGTCTCTTGCTAGACCACTGCAGCTTTCAGCAGTCTCCCAAGATTGCTGTTTAAGTGTTCCTGCCAATTCATGCTCCAGCAATTCTGCCCTGGCTAAGCGGATCTCAGCAACTGTCTGCATGCAAGTATTTCTTTAGATTTTGGCTTTGCTGCTTACCCTACAACTTCAATTTCCCGGCGGCCCATGCACAGCCATTCATTTTTACATTTGGACATCCCCCCCCCCCCCCCCCGTGATTGTGAGATTGTAACTTTCAAACTTTTGTATATAAGGCTGGAATCTAGAATTTCAACTTCTCTCTTTGCATTTTGGATATGCAATTATAGTGGCACAATTTCTTGAAAACACTTTTCTTTCCCCACTGTTCTTTTAGCACTCTTGGCAAAGAACATTTAACATGAGTGTGAGGGCTTACAAGGCTCTTCCATTGATCTGTGTGCCTACTCTTAGGCCAGTCCTACGGTCCCTTGATTATAGTGGTTGTTTAGTAAGTTTTGAAAAAGTACCAGGCCTCCAGTTCATTGTTCTCTCACATGAGGGACTGTTCTGGCTCAGCTCCTCTTACATATGAATTTTAGGACAGTTTGTCAATTTCTCCAAAGAAAGCTGATGGGATTTTGATTATTTTCATCAAAGCTGCAGCTTAATTTAGGAATTCTGGCTATATTAACAGGGTAAGTCTTCTGACTTTATTTACTAATGCTTTTTTTGGTTTCTTACCAGGGTTTCTTAGTGCTTTGAAATGCCAATATTATGGTTCTTTTAAAAACTATATTACTAAATGTTTTATTCTCTTAAAGCTATTATAAATTAAATTGTTTTCATAGCTTCATTTTTGGATTATATGTTGGTATTGTGTAGGAATAAAGTGAATTTTTATATATTGATCAGATGTCCTGCAATCTTGCAGAACTTATTTATTAATTCCATTTTTTATGATTTCTTATCCTTTTCTGGTGCTCCCTTTAGGGTAGTCAGTTAAAGCATTTCTATGATGCAGGCAAATTGGATTTTAAAAAGCCCATGAGATTCAGTAATTTGACCCATTGCTATATCAGGAAAGTCCATTCCTGTTCACGATGAGAAGATAAACTGGCTAGTAGGAGGCCTGGAGTAAGGGAGTGTTGGCTTATCGGCTTGCAGTTAGCTGCAGACGACAAGGAACTAAGGAAGAAAGAGTTTGACTTTAGGGAAAAAATAAAGGAGATGGCTGAGAAAGACAGAGTCAGAGTCAGAAGGGAGTGCGTTAACCATAGGGACTGGTTTTGAGATCCTTTAAGGTTTACCTTGTCTTGGAATTTGGCAAGATAGTTAAAGTTGTAGACCTCAATGAGCACGTAGACTAGAATGCATATTAAAACTGGTGACAAAACGCCCTAACTGATTTCAGGTCTTCATTTCAGCTTCCCTATGACACAGGTGTACAAGTGACATGCTGAAGAGAAGAGATATTTATTTATTTACTTACTTACTTAGTGGCTGGCTCAATCCACCCTGAAGGTGAGGCTGGTGCGGCATGTGGTGCCAAGGATTGAAGCGGGGTTGCTGCACTTGCCTAAGCTTGCCTAAGCAGGCGCTTTAGACCACTGAGCTATCTTGTGGGGGTAGAGAAGAGTTTAGTGTGGTGAAGCTTGGCATAATTATGTGGAAAACAATTTGGGATAAAGGAACTGAAGTAAGTCTTTTTACGGAAACTGTCTTTAATGAAAAGTCTCTGGGGCCTTTTGCACAGTTAATTGTATTTAAAAGAAAATTCTCTAAAGTGTTTTTATAACATTTTGTGTATTACTGACGCAGGTAAACTCAGCTGAGAATAAAGTCAGGCATATAAAAGATCCCTGATGTGTTCCCACCTTCTGGATAGTTTGCCAAGAAAGCCTAAGGGAAATTTTAATTAAGCATTATGTGAACTGTCCTTTGTCCAAAACTCAGCTGACTGTACCTGCTCACCTCTCCTTTCCTGAGCTTCTGTCTCTGAGACAATAAGAGAGAAAATGCTTTCTTTCCAAACCTCTATATTTATTTATTTATTTACTTATTTATTTGGTACAGGGTCTACAGCAGCTCAAACCCAGAGTTATCCTTCTGTCTCAGTCTCCCCAGTGCTGGGATTACAGGCGTGTGCTACACCATGCCCAGTTTCAGCGGCCAGCTAGGCATGGGGTCGGCACGCGGTACCAGGGATCGCACTGGGTCCTAGTGCTTGCTGGGCAGATGCTTAGGCCACGGTGATATCTCCGCGGCTCAGCCAGACCTCTAAAGGGGATAATATGTTTGCTAAGCACTTGATGGGATGGTACCATTTCTGCCATGGGGATTAAAAAGAAACTCTGCAATATATTCTCTGACTGAAAAATGAAACCTCAACTTTCACAGGAAAACCTAGCATATATTCCTTAACATCTATTTCAGCAAAGCGTAGGTCCTGGAAACATATTTTTTTCTTTTTCCAGACGCACTGTCCTGGTGCACAGAGAAGTTCATATGCTGCAGCCCTAACCCCTGATGGTGTTGGGAGCTGGAGCCTCTGAGCCCTAGCTAGGGTGGGGTGAAGTCGGAAAGGTAAGGTCCTCCGCTAAAGTCTTCTTCCATGTTTCTTCTAGCTCTTCATTAGATTCAATTTTTCACATTTACTTCTTAATCATTTTGGAGTTTATTTTGGCATAATGAGTAAGGAAAAATCCAACCTTAGTATTCTTTGCTAACACCATTTATTGAAAAATCTGTTTTCTACATTGATTTGAAGTGCTACCCCTGTTGTGTACAAAGTGCCCATACAGAGGTCTTCCTCTGTGCTTTTTGCCTCATTAGTCTGTATGTATATGAGTGAGCTAACTTCAAACTATTTCATGTTCTCAGTGCCCCAAATTGCAAGGGGTCTGAAATCAGCTCCTGGGGTGGAATGTGAGCCTGCCATTTCCTTTGTATATGATAAGATGTCAACCTGGTACTGGCCCTTGGATTCCTGCCCTAAATTTAGACCTTGAGAGGCACAGAAGAGAGGAGCTGAAGGAGCTTAGAACCTTATTTAGGAAGTAACAAGAACTCCATGAGGATTCATGGTGAAATGGATGGGTGTTGAGGAGTGACAGGCTTTGGTCACTTGGTTAGGGAAAGCACCAACAGCAATATTTTGGAGAGAGCTTGAGGGAAGAAAGTCTGGTTTTACTATCTGTGTTGCCCTAAAAGGGATGAACACAGAGATGAGATTAAAGGAACTGAAAATGCTTTAGAGTGTCCTTAATTCAATGTAAATTTGGGGTAAAGTTACTTTCTGAGGGAGGGCTATAAAGCCCCAAGCAGGGCTCTCAAAGCATAAATGAGGAAGACCTCAGCAGAAGGAATATGCACTATGACTGGAGCCAGGGTTTCCAGGGCTCCTCTTTCCTACTGCAATTCAATAGTGACATCAGCCCAAGGCAATCAGACAGCATCAGACTGCTCAAGGCTGCCTTGGAAAGGGAACCTACCCTAAGATGGGGTGAAATTCCAGACTAGCAAGGGGCGGAGCCAATGTTTGAACATTGTGGCTGATTGAAGAAGAGATACAGCTGTGTTCTTATAACTTTACTGCATTAGGGAGGATTTTTCAATAACGACAATGACAATTTCCCTGTTACCTTTCAATAGAACACCTTTGGAATCTAAAGGAGTTTTTTAAAAAAATAATAATTATTATAGTAGTAGTTACAATAAAAAAATCTAAAAAATGTTTCCTCAAAGGTATAGAATGTTAAGAGAAAAAGAGATGTTTAGTTGTTTGACATTATTTTGGATAAATGTGCTTTTCTAACAAGTGAGTTGAACGTTTGTAACACACTTAGGGGCTTTCTGGTGTGTGTGTGTGTGTGTGTGTGTGTGTGTGTGTGTGTGTGTATTAAGAAAGTAGTGGGCTACATTTCTCTAAAGAAAAATGTCCTTGAAACATAGCTAGCTAATTTATATTCTGTAGTCTGTTAAGTATTTTTTTGGCTTGCATTCAATAATGTTTTTATTGTTAGTTTTATTGTCTATAGTTTCTAAGATGCAGCTTTATTGTGCCTTTGCAAACAGGATACATCTCTTGAAAAACAGATCAAAAGTTTCCATGCATATGGCTCTATATGATAGATTACAGTGCAACACCATTTTCTGTGAGCTGTTAGGTACTCATGTTATTTTGTTCAAAAGCATGAGAAATCAACTTAGGTGAGTTTAATTTAAAATAGAGATTTGTTTTGGAAAAATGGATCTTATTAAATTAATTCCAGGCATGATTTAAACAATTAGTTAAAAGAAACTTTAGATCCTTAAAAGAGTTTACAAATTTCCTGTTTTGAATTCTCTCAAAAGCATAGATTAGCTTCAAATTCCTAATCTTCATGTTCTGCAGATTTAGGAAAGGGTAAGACATCTCCATCTGAACTCTGTGAAAGGAAAGAGACACACGTTGTACAATGATGTCCACCCTCGACTTTCAGCTTTCAGAGTCAGTGTGGCCATAGTAGCCAGAGCCATTAGCATCCTGTGTAAGTCTAGGTTTCAGGTGAGGGAACGTGAGGACAGGTAAGCAGCACAATCAGGAGCAGAGATGAGGTTATGAGAGATACATGACGATGCTCTAAGCAGTGTTACTACTGTTCTCTTTCCGCTTCCCTTGATGTCACCTTTGTCTTGGATCTGTTTACCTGAGATCTGGGACGTTAGAAGAGACTTCTGAGTGACCATGAAGATCTCCTCAGCTTGACTGATCCCGAAGTCACTGTTTGAGATCTCCTCCCAGGCAGTTATGATAATGCTATTCTCTTCACTGAGTTCAAAATCTCCCGTGGAAATTTCCCACTGTCTGTAGGTGAGTCTTCACTGTGAATGCTGATTTGTGTGTTCTAGACAGCTATTTATGGTGTAGGTGCTTTTTCTTTTCTTTTTTTTATGTATTTGAAACAGGATCTCACTACACGGCTTGAACTTGTAGTGATCTTTCTGTTTTCCACCTCTTCAGTGCTGGGATTACAGGCTTGCACCAGCATACCTAGACTTGGTGGCTGGCTCAGTATGCCCAGGGCATGTGGTACCAGGGATAGAATCCTGGTCCCTGTGCTTGCCTGAAAAGACCCTTAGTCCACTGAACTATTTCACCAGCCCTTGTAGTTACTTTTTCTAACATCACCATTTTTATTCGTTTTGCCATTAGGAAGGAAATTTTTCTGTAACGAGGTCATCCTCAACAGAGGACAGCAAATATATTATTTTCTTCATAATATAAGAACATCACTAAACTTTCTTTTTCTTTCAACACCATTTATTTAGGAGACATTGAAGAAAGTCAACAACACAGATTTTGTATAGGACAGGAGTGGTGTTGTTTTCATTTACTTTTCCCCCCCATAATTTTATTGATAAATAGCAATGAGACAGTTTCAAATCAAATTGGTAGAACAGTTTCAATAATTAACACATTGCATATTCATTTACTTTTAAATGACTAGAAATTCCAGTTCTGATATTACCTTTATCAATGAACAGAAGTGTCCTAAAAGTCTGGATACCTGAGTTTGACTTTTTAAATGAACATCATAGCATATGTAACTTGCAGAAGGTCACATTGCAGATAAGTACTGAAGCTAGGATTCCAGAATAGATCTTATGATGCCAACATTCACAACTCTGCTTCTGAAGGAAGTGTTCATAAGCCACTGGAGATTCTTAGAACCTCCTTTCTCTTAGGGTAATATTAAGGGTTCAGTTGAACACCATATAATTTCAGACATCCCATCAGTCTTAGACATTTCAAGATTTCACATTACTTTCCAAACTTCATCTTTGCTAACTACTTGATACAAATCTATTTTTCCTTTTCATATGTCTGTATAATTTTGCTATTAGAGGTACATTCCAATATCTTTTCAGGAAGTATGAAGTTTTATATTAAAGAACTCAGGAGCAAAGGATCCTTTCTGCTCCTCTCAAATGAAGTTATCAGCTCAGTTTTTCTTGTCCCATTGTCACTGATTTGTTAATTTGATAAAAACATTTATATACAAATAGTACACAATGAGAACTTTATTTAGGCATAGATAAAATCTTAGAACAAAATACTCTGAACTGAATATTCACAAATGAATAAGACATAAGCATGTAATAGAAAAGCACTTATGCCAGAGGAGTTTGATTATACATGCCCCTAGAGGTAAAATTATATTAGAATTATCACCTCTCTGTCTTATTCTAGTTCAAAGATCTTTCATACAATGCTTTGCTTTTACATTGGGAATTTCTCACTAAACATAACTCTTTTACAATCTTAATTGCTTCACTACTTCCTTTTAAGAAAAGATTTGAAATAGTAGGATATAAGTGAACATTGCAAAGCTTTACAAAATTCCAAACTGGGGTTCTTGATCAGAATCATCCTAGATAGCTTCTTTCTGTATAGTTTTTTTTTTCTGTCTTTCTTTTTGTGTGTGTATTTGTATAGCTCCTTTTTCTACATTACTATTTTCATGATGTGATATCATTTTCATTTGCATCTAATAAGTAGAAAATTTAGGGCTGAGGAAGCACTTAATAAGTAGAAATTTCAATTTGGACATTATCCTTATCAATGAGTTATGTAGAAGTGTCTCAAAAATCTAGATACCTGGCTTCCATTTGAAAAGTTTGAATAATGTGGTCAGTTGTGTGTGCATGTGTGTGTGTGCATGTGTGTATATTTGTAATTTCTTTTATGGCTTTTTGTAGGACTAGTATTTTGCAAATTTTACCGGGATACATAAGCAGACTGTGTATTCTTTGTTAGAGATAAGTTTTATTAGTATAAAATCATTAATTGTATTATTTAAATAGTCTACTTTTTATTCATATTGTATCCTTGTGGGAAACTTTAACAGATGATTATGATGTAGATTTGCTCATTTATTTTTATAATTTCACCAATCTTTTTACGTTTTGAAATGAGGTTATTGACATAGAAATTCATGATCATTGTATCTTTCTAGTGAATTATGTAACAATGTGAAATACTTTAATTTTGATACTTTAAATTTTGAGTCATGATATATTTTGGCTCTGCAGTTATTAGTGGGCTCTTTAAAACTTCCACATGATATTTTGTATTGTATGAAAAACATGTATTCATATTTATTTTTATTTAAATATATATATATATATATATATATATATATATATTTAATGGGAATGTGTATTTCTGCAGTCTTATTCTGTGTTTTCAATTTGCCATCTTTTCTCCCATGCTCTTGTTTCTCCTTCCCAGGTGTTTCATTGGTTAGTGGAATACTATTGTTCTTTTTTCATTTATGGTCTGAAAACTAACATTCTGTCTTTATTTTTCTGGTGTTCCATTAAATCTTTGTCTTAGAAGGCTGAGTTTATATTTGCATCCTTTTCACTAAATTTAGAAAGTTTTTAGTTCCATAAATTCATCAGCATCACCAGTTTCATTTTACTCATCCCCGGTGGACATACTCAGTCATTACATCACCAGAGTATTTTCGTGAAGATAATTTAATAGCGATAATTAGTAGAAAAACAGTTTCCTGTGCTGCCTTTGAAACAGCATTTATTGGTTCAATCCTTTGTGATTAGTTATGTCTTGATGGGATGTGGATTCACCAGGACTCTGGCTTGTCTTGACTTGATATGTGGCTTGTTGCACTTTATAGTCTGCCCGTTCTAGGTGTTTTCTTGTGTTTTTCATTCTTTTTTTGTCTTATGTTTGAGCCAGCCTCACTGTGCAGTTTAGGCTGGTCTTGAATTCAGTTTGTATCCCAGGTTGACCTCGAACTCATAGCAATCCTGCCTCAGCCTCCCAGGATTACAGGTTTGTGCCACTATGTTCGGCTCTTGCAGAATTCTTTTGCTATACTACTTGCTTGTTTAAGGGCAGAAGCAGGAAACACTTCCTAATCATAACCCATGAAGCACCGTGTCCCTATATGATGGGATGGGATGTGCAACATGCAAGGTTCTTAGATAATGAGGGGAAAGTACAAATGGCATGGAGTGTGGGATCATCTCCCTGGGAAGGAGTTGTGCGTGCAGAAGGTACCTGCCAATCATGTTAGGGAGAGAAGCTGACGGGGCAGAGGCCCAGGACAGCTGCCCTCTTCTCCCTTCATGCACACAGCAAGGCCCCACTTCTTGCTTTCCTCACAAGAAGGTACAGCCCTGTGACCAAGTCCTTTCCAGTGTGGACAGCACAAGTGAAATTGGCGACAGGCTCATGCCAAGCCTGCTCTTGTGCTCCTCCCCTTTTTGGAGCTGGGTATCGCTGGTAACAGTCCAGGGAATGGTACCTGACAGGCAAAGGGTGGCAGCTCCTTCAAAGATTGTGCAGGGCTGCTCACTACTGACCAGAACTAATCACCCTGCGCGAGGCTATGAGCAGGAAACAAGCTTCTTTGGTGTTTGCCCCAAGTGAGACAGGAGCAAAGTGTAAGTTTGCTTTAGGTTGCAGGTTGTTATATTTAACCAGCTAAGGAAGTTTGTTTCCATTCCTAACTTGGCAAGAAGCTTTGTTGTTTAATAAGAAATAAGTGTTACTTTTATCTAAAAATCTGACATCTTTCAAGTATATCACATAGATCTACCCTTTCTATTACTTAGTGTAATAGATTACAATTATAGGGGCTGGGGAGATGGCTCAGTAGAATAAGTGCTTCCCTGGCAAGCACAAGGGTCTGAGTTCAATCCTTGGTTCTGAAAAAAAGCCAAACCAAACAAAAACCAATTATTATGGTAACAAGACCTTACAGTAGAATTATATTTAATAAAAAAGACCATGACATTGTATTGAATCTAATGTTGGATTTTATTCTGTTTATAATTTTTTTGAAACTATGCTCTTTTTTTGCTTATAGTTTTTTAAAAATCCTATCTTTGTCTATTTTGACATTGAGCTAAATATAATCAAATTTCTCAGCCTTCTCTTTTGTCTTAAAAAACTTACATATCATGAATCCTGGCAGCTCAGTGTTTTCTGAAGGATATAGTTTTGTATCATTCTAATTTCTTCTATTGTTGTTGACATATTCGTGTTCTCCATACCTTGTTCAGTCTTGGTAATTTATACGTTCTCATTAATTTATCCTTTTATTTAAAATGTGAAATTTTTACTATGTCCTTTTTTAAAATTAAGAATGGTCTTCATATGTACAGTTGTATCCCCCTTTTAAATACCTGCTGTGCACTCTGATCTTTGATTGAAATTTCTAAGGTTTTATTTATGAACAGAGAGTGTAAGTTTTGATCTAACAAATCTTTTGTTATCTAACTTACTTTCGCTTTTTAAAATTAATTCTTTTCTTCTACTTTTCTTGGTTTTTTTTCTCATACTGTATCTTGAGTGCTGTTCATTTACTTTGTTTATTTAACTAGAAAATATTTGAGGCTAGGAACTTTCCTATATTACACAAGTATTGATTCATAGTATTCTTTTTTTACTTATTAATTTTATTGAGAAACAGATATCAATGAGACAGTTTCAAAACTGATTAATAAGACAGTTTCAACAATTAATACATTGCATATTGCTATCTTCTTGTGGTTATTCATAGTACAAGATGCAGACATGATATCCTGTCCAAATACTATTAGTACAAATCTTCCTTCTCATTGAATTAAGAGAAAGTAGCTGTATATCTATCCAATTTTGTATATACAGGTACAAAATGGTTCTTCCTTTGTATCCCCATTTTTCTTTAGTTTTGTTAGAGATTGATTCATAGTATTCTTATTCCAATATTTTAAAATTATTCTGCTAATTCGTAAAATTCATCATGAAATATCAGTCAGAGCAGACAGGCCGTCTACTGTTTGCTAATCACTGCCCAGCAGCGTATCTTTGCATTTCCCCGCAGAGTTTGGAGGTGTGCCAGACTGTACTTTACTTCTCATAAATCACGCTGTATAAATCAACAAGGAACCCTGCCACCACCACATTCCTCTCCAGCCAGCTTGGCATTCTTACGGCACAACTGTAATCACACACACATCACTTTTACAATGACAAGTTCTACTATAAAAAAAGAGTCTGAATTTTTTTTAGGTTATCTATTTCTTTTGCATTGTTAGTTGGAAAAATATGCATATCAAACTATGTCAAAATTCACACATTTGAATTCTGAATTTATCAAAATGTCAGAGCTTTAAGCTGTAAAGATTGGCACACTTCATTGTAAATGTGTAATTTGCCATTGGTGTAAAATGAAGTGTCTTATTAATTTGGCATGGTGATTTATGTTTTATTAGCTTTATCTATAGAATTAGTCCTGGCTACAAATTTAATACGGCTGTTACAAACTAATGATTTAATGTAGGTATTTTATTTTGTTTTGGTGCTGGGATTGAAATTAAGTATGCAAGTGTGCTAAGTAGACACTCTATTCCTAAGTCATGTCCCTAGTGCAGTTACAGGGATTTATTTATTTATTTATTTTGTGATACCAGGGATCAGACTCAGGACCTTAGGCTTGCCAGGCAGGTGCCTATGTAGCTAAGGTATCTTCCAGGCCCCAAGAATAAACACACTTTAATCTTTTATTTATTCATTCATTTGATACAGGGTCTCACTATGCAGCTCAGTCTCATAGTGATCCTCCTGTCTCAGCCTCCTTAGTGCTGAGATTACAGGCATGTGGTACTACACCCAGTTTCAGTGGCCAGCACTGCATGTGGCACCAGGGATCGAACCCAGGTCCTTGTGCTTGCCAGGCAGGTGCTTAACCCTCCAAGCTATGACCTCAGCCCAGTTTCAGGGATTTAAAATGCAATCTTGCTTGTCTTATATAATTTCTTAATTAGAACTAAAGTTACCAAATTTTCTCTATACATCATTGTAATTTACAGTATGAATTCCAGCAACAATAGTTATATGCTTTGTGATATTAGGAAAATATCTTAACTTTTTTGTGCTTCAGTTTCTTCAAACATAAAGTGGATATAATCATAATAACTACAGTTAAGAGTTCATAATGTGAATTACTTAAGCTATTTCTAGGCATAATGTTAGTTAGTGCTGGGTATGTTAGCTGTATTTATTACACTCTAATAGCAATCATAGATGTCTCCATTGAAAACTTTTATTACTAATTTTCTTTTCATTATTATAGTGCCTTTTCTGTAGGAGGGACATGATACATAAATTGCCATCATCTTGTCCCAAATCCACTGTTGCAAGGATTATTACTGTCCACATGAAAAGCTAAGAAAAAGGAAATCATTGTTCAAATTCACGTGGTTGCAATAGAATTGGGATTTGAATCCTCATCTCTCTGTCACTGATATGGCTTTGTTTTTTGGTACCAGAGATTGAACTCAGGACCTTGCGCTTGCCAGGCAAGTGCTTATTCTACTGAGCTATCTCCCTGGCCCCCAAAAACATTGCCTTTTAAAGCAAAAGTGAATACATTGTCCTGGGATTGAGCAGTGGGTACCTCATGACATGAATGATCTGCTGCAGCTCATCTCTGCTTACCCCATATAATTTGCCTATAAATATCCAGCCTTTGCATTTTTCCACTATCCCTCCTAGTTTCAAACAGGTAGTGAAGATTTACTATCTATAGCTTCCTGAGCAGCCACTTGGCATGAAGGTGCTGTGTAATATAAAATGCTTACTAATAAATATTGCATAGGATGCCTGGAGTTCCAGTGGGAATAGGAAAAAAGGGCTATTTTTCAAGATGGGGCAAAGAAGAATAATTGCTTGATGAGTGCTTCCTTGGTCTGAAAACTGTAGAGGTTTTGTTTGTGCCCATCACAGACCTCCATTCAGACTGAGTCTCCAGCGTTGTCCGCCACTCCGTGCCAGTCTGCTCACAGCCCACTTCTCCTACCTCGCCACGTAGCTCTGCACCACATTCATTGTCTGTTAGTCCTGATTGTTTTAAGTATTTGTCTGATCTTTTCAGCAGTGACTTCCATATTTTTATCTCTTACATATGAATCTCCATGTCCTCTCCTGAGCGGTAATACATAATGGATATTATCTTTGTGCTACTGAGAAAAGTTGGACCCTGTTTTCTGAAATCCCAAATTGTGATAAAGTATACGTATTTTTGTACCATTTTAATTATCCTTAAGTGTAGCTTCAGTGGCCATAAGTGCATTTGCATCCTTGTGCTACCGTCATTGCTGTTCACTTCTAGGTTTTTCAGCAAACCAGTCTGAAACTCTGACCACTAACCCCCATGTTCCTCTTCTAGACCTTGAGAATCACCATTCTAATGTCTCTGTGAGTTTGACTACTCTAGGTGCCACAAATAAAAGGGATCATACAGCTTTTGTCTTTTTGTGCCTGATTTATTTCCTTTAGCATAATGTCCTCAAGGTTCATCCATATCATAGCATAATGTCACAATTTTATTCATTTTCAATTTTGATTTATACACACAGATGCATACAACACATGTTTATTTTTCTGTCATGGACACTCGGCTTTTAAAAAAACTCTTTGTGCTGTAAATAATTGTGCAATGAACACTGGGGTACACATTTCTGCTTGATTTCTTGTTCTCTATTCTTTGCGTATGTATGCAGAAGTGGAATTGCTGAATGTTATAGCAATTCTATGTTTAACTTTTAAAGGAATTTCTGTATGGTTCTCCACAACTATTGCATCATTTTATAGTCCCAATGGCACAAGAATCTCAGTTTCTCTGTAACATCCCAATACTTTATAACAATTGGCTTAAGTATTACGTCTATATTACATAAAATAAATTTAGCCTATAAATATTACATCATTTGTCCAAGGTCACAGAGTTAACATGTGAAAGAATCAAACTATAATGCAATCCCTGATTCTTTTATATTTTAGGAGAATCAAACCATGTGTTGTTTTTGAAATTCTTCCCCACATACTCTGTTTACTCTGAGTCACAAAAAAAGCAATAAACATCAAGAGAAGGTTTCAAGTAAAGAGACCATTGTCTTCTCCCATATTTCTCAAGGTGTCAGAGAAAATAACTGGCTAAATAAGTAGTAGAAGAAATTTAGGTTAGATATTAACTGCATTGCTGGTATTAGGGAGACATTGGAAAAGGTTATTGAAAGATACTTTGAAATAATTCAAGGTCTAGAAGTGCCATACATTGGGTTTCCTCCGAGTAAATGTCTGAAGGCACAGGAAATCATTGTGAATCCTTGTTAGTTATTAAAAGCAAGAGGTAGGGCCGGGGAGATGGTTCAGTGGAATAAGCGCTT
>NW_004524595.1:11780418-11789837 GCF_000260255.1 Octodon degus | reverse complement strand
GGAAGAAAGTTGTTCTTTGGGGAAGGGTAAATCTTGTTTTTCTAACCCTTTCACTTTTGATCTGTAGAGAATATATGGCCCCACATTAAATTTTGTTTCATGTTTTCAGAGTTCACCAAGGCCTCCAGTGAAAGGTCCAAAATGATCTCTCCATTGTTCTGGGTGCCTGGACCATTTCTTGAACAACTGACTTTCCATAACACTGTTAAGTGTGTTTGATGACGTTCCCAGGGGCAGGGATATGTAAATGGATTACAGTCTAGCCCAAGATTAAAAGGGACAACTCCAATTCTTCATCTTTATGGGTGTCATTGCAGGATCATAAAGTTGGTACAAGGTGGCTGTCTTAATATAGCAAGTCTAGAAGAAAGACCAGTAGTGCAGAGTTATCTGTTTTTTAATCTAGATTCTTCCACTAATTAAATTTCTGCCTTAGAGCAATTGAAAGGAAACTTAGGTGTCTATATACTCAACTCATGCTGAACCCGAGTCACCCTCTTCCCTCTTGCAGACCTATAATTATGTACTACTTAGTGACTTTGTAAGACCAGCCCTTCTTCCTTTATATGTTTAATATTCATTTTGCATTCCTCATACTATAAAGGAAAATTCCATACTTCCTATCTCACAATATTTAAGAGGACAAATAACAAACCGCTTTGTAAAGTTAATATTCATTCCAAGTACTCCACAGATATATTTAAGGCAATGTTGATATCAAGGATTTTTATTCTAGATAACATTTAAGAAATTGTATTACTTTTCTGATTGCTTAGACAAGGTACCTGACATCCAAAGTTAAAGGAAGAAAGGTTTATTTAGCTCATAGTTTGTAGAGATTTCAGTTCATAATTAGCTGGATCCAAGGAAGATTGGTGTGGCAGATAGGCATCACATCACAGAAAGGAAATTTCTTGGTAGGGAGAAAGTAGTAAAGCAAGTGAGGGGCACCTACAGCTCTTTCTACCCCTTATGTTTTGTCTGGCAGGTATCATGCCCTTAATTAAAGTGCCCTTTAGTCTAGCATTGCCCAATAAATCAGTCCTACCATCATATATGCTAGATTCAGCCACCACTGAAAAGCCTGCCCCCACCAATGGCTGCATGAGCCTTTGGCAGGGAGCATTTAGACCCAAGCCATAGCATTCTGTCCCTCATCCTCCAAAGACTCATACACATCCTTTTATACAAAAGACATTTAGTACATCACTAAGAGTTTCCAAAGTTGTAACAGTTTGAGGATTTCTGAAAAGCCCAGGTCCAAAGTTTCCTCTGAGATTTAAGACTAACTCTTAGCCGTGAGCCACTGTACAATTGAAAAGGAAGTTAAGTACTTCTAATATTCAATGCACAAGAGAGCCATTTCCATTCCAAAAGTTACAAACAGGGGGATAGTAAAGAATAGGAACAAAGCAAGTCCAAACCCCAACAGGGCAAACATTCAGTCCTAAGGTTCCACTTCTATCACCCCGTACCATCTGAGGCAAACTGTAAACTCCAAAGACCTTGGGTGGCTCTGCTCCTATGACATTGTTCTTGGTTGTAGTTCCCGTGGCTTCTCTTATGGTATGACTCTGCTCTCTCCTTGCAGTTCTCCTCAGATGGTCTATGTTCCTGGATTGCCCAAACTTCTGTGGTCTTCGCTTCACTTTTGGCTTCACATTCAGTTTCACACTTTGCCTACTCAAGGGCACAAGGTCTAGCCTCATGGGTCTTCTTCTGAAATCTTGGTTGAAGCCTTTCTGACCCCACAATTCTTGCATTCTGCATGCATCTAAAGTATTCACTGTGTGGATGATGCCAAAGTCTGCTGCCAGCTGGAGTAGCGGCCAGGCTTCCTTCTCTCTGGGCTGTGGGGACTGGATGCCTATGAACGAAACCCAGGAACAACTTCTCTAGGCTGCTGACTCTCTGGAACATGGTGCTCTGGGTCTCTCTTCTCCAGGCACTTTATCACCATTACAACTTTGAGGTTTCTGAGGCTGGAGTCCTGCTGGTTCTTGTGATGTCCTTAGAGCATGTTTTCTGGAATATATGGCCTTTTATTATAGCTCATTTTTCCAGCAACCAATTTCTCCTTTATTCTATCTTTCTAGTTCACAACTTGAGTGGAGTTTTATTTCCTGCCCAACTCACGAAAAAAATTTTTAATCATTCTTCTGAGCTCTTTGTTCTTGATTCTCAACATAAATCTGTTTAAAAGCCTTCAACAAGAGCCATGCCACTATCTCAATATTAGACTACCTTAAAATTTCTTCTGTCAGATTAAGTAGTCTGCCACCTTTAATCTCAGTTTCAGGTAAAATCTCTAGATAATGAGCAAAACGAAAACAAACTTTTTGCCAAGGCATAGGGCACATCATCTGGAGGCCAACAGTTGATGCAGATCTTTTTTGTTAAATTTAAAGAGAAAAAAAATAACAGTAAAGCAGAGTTTCAAAACAGGATAGTAGGAGAGTAAGAGTAATAAATACATGGCATATTTTTATCTTTGTAGTAGTTATCTAGAATATAAGATATAGGCTTGAAAAATCGATGAAATGATATAAGCACAAACCTTTCTTTTCAATGAACTAAGAGTGAGTAGCTGTATAACTGTATATAAATATATTTTTCATTTTTTCCTTTCCTTCCTTTTTCCTTTCTCCCACCAGTTTGTAATTCTTTTGAACAGTTTATTCCCAATTCCTAATCTCTATTGTACATTTTAAATCTTATTTACTTATTGAATTTCTCATACTATTGAGACAATATAATGTTTACACATGTGGGTATGATTTCATATATGAATATTGACTCTAGTTGTACCTATTTACCTATAAGAGTTTCAGATTTATCCTTATTTAGGGCTTAGCAGCACTCCATTATATAAAAAGAAAACATTTTAAAAAAATCCATTCTTTGGTTGATGGGCATTTGGGTTGTTTCCAAGACTTAGATATTACAATTTGTGCTGTTATAAGTATGGGTACAATATACTTCTGTGGTATGATTCACTTAATTATTCTTGAAAGTTATGCAGAAGGGAAGTAGCTGGGTCAAATGGGACTTCTAATCCTAGTTTTTAAAGGAATCTCCACACTTATTTCCACAGAGGTTGCCCAAGTTTACACTCTCACCAGTAGTGAAGAGTTGTTTTACTTCCACAGCTCTACCAGCATTTGTTATTGTATATTTTGATGGTAGGCATTCTTTCTGGGATGAAATGAAATGTCAGTATTGTTTTTGTGTATCTCAAATGACCAGTGATGTTAAACAGTTTTTTTGTATTTATTTGTCGTTTGTATTTCTTCATCTGAGAAATGTGTACCTATATCAAGTTCCCATTTTTGGACCAGGTCTTTAAATTTGATGGGTCTAATTGATTTTTTAATTCTTTATATTAAATATAAGTCCTTTGTCCGAGGGACAACTGGATACAAATTTTTCCCACTCTGTGGATTATCTTTTCACACTGTTGGTGATTACTTTTGTTGTGAAAAAGCTTTTAATATGGTGAAAGCCCATTTGTTGATTCTTTGTAGTACTTCCCTTACGGTATGCGTTTTGTTCATAAAGTCACTGGCTATACCTATGTCTTTGAGATTTCTACTTATTTTCCTTTCTAGTAAATTTAGTGTTTCTGTTTTAATATTTAGATCTTTGATCCACTTTTATTTTAGTTTAGTAAATAGTGATAGCCATGGGTCTGTCTAGCTTTGGTCTTTGGCTTATGGGAAGTCAGTCTTTATAACATCATTTACTAAAGAGACTATTTCGTTCCAGTGAACATGATTGTCTCCCTCATCAATGATAAGGTGGCTGAGTATGTTTAGGGTTGCACCTGTATCTTCTGTATCTTCTATTCTGTTTTGGTGATCCTCATGCCTGTGTTGTTTTTTTTTTTTTTTTTTTTTTTTTTTTTTTTTCCCGGTACCATGATGATTTTATCACAGTAGCTTTGAGTATAATCTCATGTCTGTGACTGTGATGTTGCCTTTTCTTTGTTGCCAGGAAACAATGCAATCCTTTTTCCTGTAAGAAACCTCCTAACCTTCATCTTCACTGGCAGAATTTCTATCAGGTTTCTGGTCTTCTGAGCTTTGAACAGTATCTCCCATATAGAACAGCCTCAGTTACTACAGCTCTACTTTTTCAGCTGGTATCTCCAAACATTTCCTGATTCTTTCACTTTCCACAAGCCAGATGCAAAGGCTCCTAGACCACATGGTCAGGTAGTCACGGCAATGATCTCACTTCTCTGGTACAAATTTTGTCTTAGGTACTTTCATTGTTGCTGAGACAAATACCAAATACCCAAAATTAAAGAAGGAAATGTTTATTTAATTCTTAATTTGTAGAGGTTTCAGTCCTTAACTGGCTGGTTCCAAGGCACGGTGGCATGACACAAATGTAACAAGAGGAAAAACAGTTCACTGTGGGGAAAAGGCAGCAAAACAAGTTAATGGTACAAAGTTCTTTTTATCCCTGTATCTTATCCAGGATACTCAGGATGGGTAGCACTCATACCCTTAATCCTTGCATTGAGCCCTTGAGCCTAGCATTGCCTAGTGTTGCTATGTGAAATCAATCCCAGTGTCACACACTTTAGATTCAGCTACCTCTGAAAAAGCCTCACTAGGACTGCATGAGGCTTTGGAGGGACATCTAGACATAACAGAAAATTTTACTGAGAAATGAAAAATACAATGTGCCATGCAAATAAAAGTAGCAATCATCTAAGATATGTGTCTGAAACTAAAAAGAAGTAAGCCAATTATTGAAAAAAAATTTTAGGGCTGGTGAGATGGCTCAGTGGTCTAAAGCACCTACTTAGAACAAGCTAAGCTCAAGCAAAGCACAGAGACCTCGGTTCAATCCCCCAGCACCACATGCTGGCCTGCCCGCCCCCTGGTAGGCTGAGCTGGCCACACACTAAATAAATAAATAAATAAATAAATATTAAAAAAAAGGAAAAAATTTTGAAGTACAGTCTCCCACCCACATCCTCATTTTTTCCCTATTTATTTATTTATTTATTTATTTTTCTGTATTTTAGGGAAGGGTCTACAGGTTGTTCAGGGTCTCACTACTAGATGGGACTTGTAGTGATTCTCCTGTTTACAGCCTCCCAAGTGCTGGGATTACAGGCACGTGCCACTATGGTCAGTCTCAATCGCTGTTTTAGCATGCCCTGGGGTTGGGGCTGGCACACTAGACCTGCACCTGACCTCTTTTATTTTTTTAAGCCCCTTATCAGGGCCCTAATATCCTATGTAGTAAATAACTAGTGCAGAACCTGGCTTAAAGACCAATCACTGTACCATCATTTAGTAAATATTCCAACTCTTCTAATGGGTAAGCACTGTGGACCTGTACTAGTGATCATACCTTTTCCTCCTGCTAGAGTTTGGATGTGGAATGTCCCACAAAAATCTGTGCATTAATGACAGAGCCCCTACAATGGGAAGTGGTGGCATATTTAAGAGGAACAGCCTACCAGGTTGTCCTTAGGATTTTGGGGTTGTTCACTCAAAGGTGATTGTGGAAACTTGGCCCTCTTCTTTTTCTCTTTTGCTTCCTGGAAATGAGGGGAATGCTTTTGCTAGGTCATGTGCTCATTCCATGATGTGTTTCCTTATTTCAGTTCCAAAGCAATGGAGCCAACTGATTGGAACTTCCAAAACAGAGAAAAAATAGCTCTTTTGTTCTCAGGTGTTTGTAGTGGTGATGGAAAGCTGACCACTGCCCTGACTCATACAGTGTACTTGGGCTTTAGACTAAAGCAACACAGAGGGCAGAGTTGAGGACAGAACCTAGTAGTGATTCCACCTAGCCCCTCATTGTGCAGATGAGAACGATGAGGCTAGAAGTGGCATTCATTTCCTTTTTCTCATTTAACTTTCAGAGTTGGAAATTGAAGAACGCAATGCAAGCTGCACAAAAAAGCAGAGGTTTGCACATTAATCCCAGACTCAGGGAGCCAAAAGCCAAAGTTTGTAAGTACCCATGTCTTCAGGTGGCCCTTTGAATCCTGCAGAACTTACACAACAACTCAAGATCATTCCAAACCCAGTGATGTTTCAGTGCACACATGGAGTTAAGGGCAACAGAATCTGGCTTAGCATAGAACTCATCATTTGTTCTTGCTCAGATTTCCTTTTTTTTTTTTGTATTTTAGGGAAGGGTCTATAGGGTGTTCAGGGTCTCACTAATAGATAAGACTCATAGTGATCTGTCTGTTTACAGCCTCTCAAGAGCTAGGATTACAGGTACACACCCACCATTCCCAGTCTCAATTGCCATCGCAGCATACCCTGGGGGTGAGGCTGGTACAGCAGGCCCCAGGGATCAAACCCCCAGCCCCTGTACCTGCTTGCAGGTGCTTTAATCCACTTGAGCTATTTGGCTGCCCCTTCAGATTTCTTTTTGACTCCAGACAATGCCACTTATTATTTGAAAATGCTACTCATAAATGTGTCTCTTTCCTTTTGCAGGGAAGCTGGAGACTGTTGTTAGTCCTAGACTGTGTATGATCAAGAACATCTACAGACTTTCATCATTCTTCTGTTTTCATTTGTTTTCTCTCCATTTCAATTGCCTGAATTTTACTGTCTGTGGTAAGATCTCTGGGATAATGTCATGTACCTCTGGTAATCCCTCCAGTGATTGTAGGCTGTGCACTTCCAGTGATGAGTGGAAAAGGAGGAGGGCAGGATTTTCTGGGCTCAGCCAGAACTTCACAGAGATAGCTACTCTCTGTAAACTTCCCAGGGGCTGGCTTGATTTCACAATTTCACATCCACTTCATTTACCATGCTGGCTTTCTCCAAAAAGTCTCTGCCTGGTATATTTTAATGTTCTATGTGGTCAATTGTAAAGTAAGATTTAAAACTATGAAGCTAAAATATACAGTTTTCTTTTTCATTTTATAGGACTTTAATGGTTAATTTTACCTTTAATTGTAAAAGAATGAAATAAACAAAAGGTGGTAGACTTATGAAAAAAATTAAATTATTTTATATGCATTAAAGTGCTCTACAATGAAAATATATTTACTAGAAACAGATTTTAAAGCATCTCATGAGGTGTGATAGGAATCGTTGAGCATTGTGACCTTGAATCTTTAAGCCATCACTTCTACAATGAAGTTAGCACTGACTTAGAAATTCTTGACTACTTTGAAGTTCTATTACTCTGTGAAAAATCCTCACTCATCACCATTAGAAGTGGACTTAAAAATGAATTGAAAGAAAAAACCAGAGCTTTTGCAAATGGGAAGGAGCTCAAGAGTTGGAGGGAGCAGTGAGAGAAGAGTAGGAATAGGGGATAAAAAAACAAGAATTAGGATGTGGTCTACACATACATCAACTCCCACAATAAATGCAATCACTGTTATTGCAAACAGGAACAAATGAAAAAGAGAAGTAGATTTCTAGGTCCCAGGATATGAGTTCCATATTAATTTTTATCATCTACAACCCAAGATTTGGAGCTAGAACTTTCTATGGAACCTTGATCTGAGCTGTGAAGGAGTCCTCCAGGACAGGTGTGGACAGCATCAACAGTTCGTTTTTCTGTTTCTTCAGTGTTTTGCTCCGGATGACTAAGCGAAATGCTCTTTGTTCTGTGTTCCAGAGTCAGAGACATCTGTGCCACGCGGCACATAGGTTTATAACTCTGGCCAAAGGTTTCAACAGATACAGATTTTTTCAATCCGAAGTCCATCTGTGTGTGTGCTTTCAGAAATTAAAATGGTACACTTCTGTCTGCTTCTCTCTTACCCCAGGAGCCTGGGGAACAGCAGAAGTCCTGAAGGACTTTTTATAGCTCTACTGATAATGACAGGCTCCAACAGACTGGTGCTGCCTTGGGGACATACCTGGGCTTTACTTCTCATTGTCTTTTTTCAAACTGAGGTGGTGTTTGCATTGAGAAGGGCAGTCCCAAAACAAACAAATTATGACTGCTATATTTCCTAAGCTGGTAGAAGTAGAAATAACATATAAAGTCTTCTGGTTCAGAAAATCCATTATAATATTGTAATTGGAGGATCTACATAGAAAAAAGCATGAGTTAAAAACAAGGAGTACAAGTGCTAGGATTAGGTCTAGGCATCTAGAATATGTAGAGAACATTACACAATGTCTTATTTAATACCCAGAATCCAGGAATATGACATGAGATGTAAATCAGTACCTTCAATGGCTCAGTTATCCTGACCTCCCTCCTCCCATGCAGATGGGCAACATCCAAGGTTCATGAGTTCCTCCACACCTTGTGGGTGTCACTGAGCAATTTTTTTTTTTTAGCATCTCACACACAAATCTTCCAGGGTACCCAAAAAGGGAAACGTGGTTCAGATGTCTGAAATCTATTAAACAACACTTCTTGGAACAAATTTTACTCAAAGCCAATTTAATGATACTGAAGCCACTTTAGTGAGCCAATATGTGTAAGAAATCCATTTTGAGTCTAACCCCCAAACTAGTGAAACTCATTGTACAGTGTGACTTACCACAA
Source organism: Octodon degus (assembly GCF_000260255.1). Taxonomy (NCBI): domain Eukaryota; kingdom Metazoa; phylum Chordata; class Mammalia; order Rodentia; family Octodontidae; genus Octodon; species Octodon degus. The sequence goes on along the minus strand of NW_004524595.1, from coordinate 11,781,335 downwards.
GGTTTTGAGGCAGAGTCCAGGCAGGAAGTTAACCTTTCAATTACGTAACCCGGGAAGGTGCCAGTTGACCTAAGAAACACCTGAAAATGAAACCCTATCCACCAGCATTGGAAAAGTCTGCCTTCTTACATTTTGATAAGAAATCCTTGAAAACGAAAGTGAATGGCAACAATAAGTCTCCATTCTGTTTCATTCTCGAAGTCTCCCATCTAGTAGGAATACAAGCAAAAAGTAGCAATCTTTAAAAAAGAATTTAAGTAAACTCCCAATCCAGACAGAAGGTGAGGGTCACAGAAGGCTACCACTGTCTAGTTAAGAAATTCAGAGTACAGTTGACAATCTTGTTTTGAATATGATGATTACCTTCTTAATAAATCAAACTCTTCCAAGAACTACTCTAAAAGTCATTTCTATTTTCAGAAACACTCCATGCAGCCATTTGCATCCATAGTGAATGGAAGAAAGAGTAAGAAAGAGTCATTGTTTTATGGTTGTTTAAAAATTGCACATACTTTGGGGTTACAGTGTGATAATTCAGTACCTGTGCATGAATTGATATGGAATGATCAAATTGTGGTAACATTTCAATTTTCTTAAAAACACTTATTATTTCTTTGTGTTGGGAAATGTCAAAGCCTTCTAAGTTGCAGTTTCTTATGAAATATCCAATAAATTATGATTTATTGTGTTACTATTTTTAAAAGTGATCTCAATAACTTTCTGCTGAGTTAACATTCTTCCCTACCCTATATGTTTTCTCTCTCACTTTTTTTTTTTACCAGTTAAGCTCTTTCTTGTCTTCCAAACCATGCCCCTGCTCTTATCTTCATATAATTTCATCATAAATCTTTTTCTAACCACCCAAACTATTTATATACTTGAGATATAATTTCTTCTGGAAGATAAAGGCATAATGG
>NW_004524595.1:11760084-11780318 GCF_000260255.1 Octodon degus | reverse complement strand
TATATTTTTTTTTTTTTTTTCATTTAGATTGACTTTACTTCACTGGTCTTCTGTGGCTTCCCCCTCCTGGCCTCCTATACACGTCAGGGTTTCCTGAGTAGTCAATGAGCCTGACCATTATTTTCAGTACATGACCTCACTTATAACTGAAATCTATGAAATGTATTGATTCCCTAAGAAGTTACTTGGGTTGAGTGAGATTAAAACTGGAGAATGGGCTTTATCTGGACTACATGGAATAAGTGAATGTCATCTTCTAATGCTCTGACAAAGCTGTTTCTCTTTCCTGGTTTAGTGTCTCACCAGGGACTGGCCAGTCTGACTCATGACAAAATACAGCTGAATACTAGGATCCTCGTTTCCTTCTATACTTTTCATTGGCAGTGTTGACTTGTTTATTATTCCTCTCAAAATCAGAGGCTGAATGGAATCAGCAATTACAAACACAGACCCTCTGATTTGCAGGCTGGGATTATCCTAGGAATGTCACTCACATTCTTCCCTATACTTCAATGTCCTTTAGAAGGACATGATTTTACTGAGTAATGGACATTCTTAGATTTTTTAAAATCCCAATTTGGATAAAATATAGCATTGTTTAATTTATCTTGGAAATGAGGGTAGTGGTAGGTAGTAGAGAAAATGTCTTGGGCGAATATTATAAAAAGCTACTTCCAGTTCAAGAATGAATACTTTGTACTAACTGATATAATAAGGCAGATGATCTTGTGGGATCTGTTCATGTGATGGATTATACTGAAAGATTTTTGAAACAGCTTTATGAGATATAATTCACTTACAATAAAACTTATCCAATTAGGCATATAATTAAATGGTTTAGTATAATCACAGAGTTCTGCAACTATACCAGCATTTAATTTTTGCAATGTCTTCATCACTTCCAAGTAAAACGTTGCATCCAGCAGCTGTGTGTCCCACTAAGTCTGTTCATTCAGTCCAGCCCTCGTGAACTACAAATCTACTCTCTGTCTCCATTGTTTCCTATTTTGCATATGTCACATAAATGGAATGTTGTAATATGTGATCTTTTTGACTGACTTCATTCATTTAGTATGCCATTTTTAAGGTTGTCCTGAATTCTAGCATTGTATCCATTGTTCCTTCTTCTTTTATTGCTAAATAATTGTCCATTATATAGAGATATTGATGCTTTGATGGGTATTGGGGTTATGTCTTCTTTTTCTTATTATTAGTAATGGCGTTCTTAACATTTATGTATAAATGCTTGTGTAGACCTAAATTTTCATTTTTCTTGGGTGGATGATTACAAGTGAAATTGCATGGTCATATGGTAATTATATATTTAACCTGTTAAGAAATGAGAGTACATAGACAAAAGTGGGAACTTTTTTCAAGGAAATATTAGAAGAATATTAAGAAGTCAGTCACAAAAGATCACATATTACAGATTTGGGTATAATGATCACCAGTCACATGTTTGTGAAGTTGAATTAATTCAAATAAAACTTAGCATTTCACTCCTACTCATACTAGACATATTTAGATTGCTCAGTAGCCATATGTGGCTTATGGCACCAACCCTTATTGCAGCAAGTTCCAACAGACAGTGTTGTTTTAAACACCAGAACAGTAGTTCTCAACTGGTGGTGATTTTGTCCCCAAGAGGCATGTGGAAATGTCCAGATACTTTGCTTCATACAACTCAAAGGAAGTAGGGGTTTATGTCCAGGGATAAAGTCCAACAGGTGTTGCTAAACACCTGCAATGCATGGGGCACCCCAAATCCAGCACCCCCAAAGTACCAATGTTGCCCAGCTCAAGGATCTCCATTCTAAAACACTAATGCCTAAACTTGATCAGCTTTCATTAAAAGACAAAAAAAAAATCCTAATAAAATGCAGCAAACAAACAACCCCCCAAAACTGGAAAGCTTTTAAAAACCCCCAACCCTCTGTCCCTACCTGTAGAGTCTCGTCATGGAATATGAAGATCATAGGACCTGTATTGTTCAAAAGCTTTCCAAGAGATTCCTATTATTGGTTAGATTCAACAAGGACTGTGTTACAGCAGATTGATTCTTTACTCTCAATCCAGAAGAGAATCACCTGTAAACATTAGCAGTACTCCCGGAATAACTTAATGACTCCAAGGCCATTACTTCTTCTGTTTAATTTCTCCAATTACCTACCTCTCAATTAATGGGGTCATTAAGCACTTAAGATTGCCTTAATTTCCCTGTTTTTCAGTTCTTTCATTCTGCATAAATCTAGTTTGCAAATAACTGCACCTTGTTAAATATTATATACCTTCTGTTTACAAACAGAACAAGCAACCTAAAAAATGTTTGGCAGCTATCTCTGTTCATTGGTCTTTAATAGGAAATAGCTTAGCAAACAGTAATACCCTGAAGGTAGCACAGCAAGGCATTTTATAGTCCAGTCACTTGCTACCAAATAACTTAAGACAGGTAAGTGGAATTCATTTTAAATGCTTGAAGCTGCATAGTTTAATATCGATGTAATTCTCCTGAACTAAAAAATGTTTCAATGAATTAATTTTAGCTTTAATTTTTTCTTTCCACTTATAATCACAGTGTAATAAATTACAAAGAGGGAATAAACCTTGCTCTCAAGACTTAAAAGATACTATGCTGTAGTAATGGAAATGGGACATAAATACAAGTAACTATAAAAAAAAGATTTTAAATGTTCTTATAGAAAATATATATTTGCAAGGAAGAGATAGCATGTAGATCTGAGAAATTTCCATTAGGAGTCAAAGCCTTTTTAGCTTTCTCTTCACTCATCTAATAAATCCCAGCTGGCCCCTACTGTAGGACAGTTTTTATGGTCAGCTTGCCCATTGCTGGCTCTAATACTTGGCATCTGTGACTTGTAGGATATGTTTACTTGGCTCATGGCTTCACAGGTTTCAGTTCATAGCTGCTGACTGCTACAAGAGAAAAATATCATGGTGGAAGGGTGTGGTGGAGGAAAGCTGTGCTGTTTTCACTGGCCAGGAAACAAAGCAGGGGAACAGGGCCAGACAGGAAGGGGTCAAAGGCCAATTGTAGACCCTAAATGCAAGCCTCCGTGGTCCACCCGACATATGAGAAGTGTCCTTTCTTAATCCTCCAGGTGACTCCCAAGTCTATCAAGTTGACAAATTTAATCATTACCCAGGTCTAGCATACCAGGGGCTAAGTAGATACATTCCGTGTATTCCCAGAATATAGCTTCCTGGAGGCTGGCCAATCAGTTAACAACTATTTATTGTGTATCTACTATGTGTTAAGATAGGGGAAGGACATTGTGCAATTAATTCCTGGCCGTGTTTTTAATCACATTGACTCTTCCAAATGCAGGAATTTCATTTGCAAAGACACGATCATAGGGCACTTAGCCACTCTTAGCTATAATTTGTCATCTGATACAACTTAAGAGAAGGTATTCAATGACACGCTGCAATTGTCTGGTGGGCAGTAGCGTTAACTCAAATCTCCTCCAGAAATCAGTAAAGAAGGATAACTGAGAATTTACTGATGTAATTCTTAGTTTATTCATATGTGTGAAAAAACTTCCTGCTAAAAGTCACTTGGGTTGATTCTTATCTATAAAACTAGTAGCTGACTGAATTGTGAGATTATTCAAGAATATGATTACTATATAGTGCATTTGCTGTGTGAAGTTTATATTAATTGATGTCTTTAATTAACAACTATATTATGTAAAATTATGCAATACTTACACATACAGAAGAGCAGAAAATAGATGCCAACAGATAATTGTATATAACATTTGTTCAACATGGCTAAAATTGTTTGCTTTTCTGTCTTCAGTTCTTTTTGCCAGTTTCGAATGAAATAGGACATTAAGGATATAGTTAAAGTCATCATTTATAGCACCCAGTTCTGTTTCTCAGAGGAAAATGGTACCTTAAAGCTGGTAGATTGGCCCTCCAATTCTCTCCCACAACTCCAGATTCCCACGAAACTTCTGTGATTTAATTTCAACAGTCTATAAACTTCCACACTTCTCTCAGTAATTCCACGCTGAAGATCAAACTGCATAAGAGGTCATGTTTGGCACTCAGGAATCTGGTCTTTGCTATCTCTCAGCCATGTCACTGAGTTGTTCAATTAATCTTTATACACAACTGACATGATTTTAGTTCTTTATTTATTCCATGTTCTTTCTTTTCTGCCTTGGGGCATTCTGCATGTCCTCTATCTCAGTGTGGCCAATTGTTCTTCATCTTTAACTTAATGTTTATTGCCTCCAGAAAGCTATCTCCATGCCTTGCTCTTAATAATATATATTGTATATGCTACATATAGTATATATTATACACTATGTATATATATTATACTATATATATTAAAAGTCTGTTTGAATATCTGCATTTTTCACTAGGCAGAACTTCTCCAACTGCTGTCCACCTTATATTGCCCTAGAATGTCACATGTCTTGGGGTACCCATTTAATTTTCTGAAGGCATAAATAAAATAAGTTGGAAGGCAAATTTTGAGAATTCTGAAGGGTCTGAGATTTTACCACTCTGTGAGCTTAACAAGTTAAGTTGCCATGATTTTAGGCATCTTGCCAGAAACCATAAGGCTTCCAGGATCAATACTGAAAAATTCTATTTCCACAGAACACAGTAACCAGGGCATGTGCAGGGGTGTACTGGCCCCTGGAATTCCAGTCCTGTGGGCGGCACAGTGGTGCAAAAATGCATGCTGTACACGTGAGTTTTCTAGAGGAAACTGGACACAGCGCCTGGGCAGCATGCTTCCTTACAGCATTGTTGATCCGGGAGGAAAGATTATCTTACCACGCAAGCTGCTCACTGCAAACACACCTTGAGATAAGGTGTACTTAGGGTTTCAGATTCTTGGCATAGCCAGCAAGACATTGAGGAGCTCAAGAGTCCCATACAACAGTGTTTCACAGCAGCAGAGCAAGCAGGGACTTGCATACATATTTTTCACTGTTGGAACAAGCAAACGATAACAAGCTGACATGAGAACTTTGGCATTTTAATTTGCTCGGGTCATTTAGTACAGGTACTAAGAGTTCCTTGCTTGGGTTCTGCTTTACCATGGCAGAAATTCATACTGAAGATGCAAGTGTCCAGCAAAAGGTGTAATATTTATGAAGGCAGGAAATATTGAGAAGAAAAAATTTTACAGAAATCCTAATTAAAACTGGCTAAAGAGTTAGTTCTTAAGTGACTAAGAAAATTAGAAAGTTAAGAGTAAATGCAAATATTTAATTCTTTTCCTTGGTAAATAAGCATGTTTAGAATCACTTGAGATTTAAAGTAAGGATCTTTTTCCAAAGGTGATAATTACTAAAAAACTTTATTTTCAGGTTTTTTTTTTGGTACCAGGTACCAGGAATTGAACTCAGGACCTAGCACCCATCTCTGAACAAACTAAACAAAAAAAGGGGATATAAATGAAGGACCATTTTGTATCTGTATATACAAAATAGTTAGGATAGATATATAGCTACTTTCTCTATTCAACGAGAAGAAATATGTGTACTAATAGTGTTTGGACAGGATATCATTTCTGCATTTTGTACTATGACTACTACGAAGACAACAATATGCAATGTATTAATTATTATAACTGTCCTACTAACCTGTTTTGAAACTGTCTCATTGCTATTTGTTGCTCAATAAAATTAATTAAAAAAACCAAAAAGGATCTTTATTTTCATAGTTGTGAGATGCTTAGGTCTATTTTTTTGGCTACTTGTTATACTTCAAGAAGTTCTGCATTTTATCCAATTTACTTTGACATATTTAGAAGACGTTAAAAATACCATTTAAGGTATCTGCTCTCCTGTTTCAATATTAGTAATGGGACCCAAAGGTACTGGATGTTATGTACTTCTTGTCTTTTTAAGTGTTTTAACTTTTATAGGATATTTCAAGGTCTTCATTGTACGTTTTTGGATCCTTTGATTGTATAGCTCACATATTAATGACTGCATTGTACTTAAAAATAATTCTTGAGAAGCGGCTGTAGCTGTAACACACACGTACCAATGACATGTATTATTTATCACAGTTGAATTTCCAACTACTAAAAAAATTCTTCACAAAGATCACAATGACATTCAAGTGAGATTTTAGGTTCTGATTTAGATTAATTTTTAAATATGTTTACTCTCATTTTGTCTTATTTCTTCTTTGTTTCCTCACAACTCTCTAAATCATAGAACTCATGGGAGATATTAACTATTTTTTCATTTCCACAGACAAATTCATCAGTTTTATAAGTTCTCATCTATGAATTAAGTTAACTCACTTTGCTATCAATTTTTGATCCCAAACTAGGTTCTTTCTTCCTCTCAAAATTGTAGAATCAATAATACGACCAAGAGCTGACTGAGCAGTAAGGAAAGTTTAATTCATAGCCAAGAATAAAAATAGAATAGAAACCAGTGAGTCTACTTCTTAACCCAACCTACTGGAGACTGGAAGTTTAAAGATGAAAGCAGTAAGAGGAGGAATCAGTTAATGAAGGGAAGAGATATTCATAGACTCTGAGAACGGGTGCAGTCCACCAGCAATTCTGGTGTCACCACCTTTTGCTCCTTTGATGGTTCTTCCAGAGTGTCGTTATGGCAGGAACCAACTGTCATGGTGCAGGGGTATGTGTAATTAGCACACAGATGGGATTATACTCTCACTGAAGGCAGAAGCTCTGTGGCAGCCATGTCAGATTCCACAGGTTTTGGATGGCCAGCCCATCTGAAGGGGAACCTCTGCTCTACAGGCATCTTGTACTTAAGATGAATAAAGCTTTGGTCAATGCAGAGGGGAGAAGGGGGTGAAGGGTGGAGAGGCGATGATCAATAAAGAATAAAATTTATATTATGTACAGGTACAAATTCCCTATGATGAATGTGAACAGTATGTACAACAAATATGCATGGATAAAAAAGAATGCTAAAACACAATTAGGGCAGGGAAGAAGTGAGCTTTGTTATCTCCGCAGTACAAAATGAGGAGAGGCTAACAACCCCTTATACATTTTCAGCAAGAAATTTCCTGCCACAAGTATGGAGGTAAGCACTTTTCTTAGGGAGAAATGTGCCTGGGTGGTATTTATAGGTGCTTCTTAAAAATCAAACAAGATATTTGAGGAAGATTCCTTTGCAAGCAAATGGCAAGACAGAAGTGAGGAAGACAAAAAGAGCAGAAAGATGGGCTTAAAGATGAAGGCCAGCATAAAAGGAATGTTCCAGGAAGAGGATTTGAACATCTGTGGATCTGAATGTTAAAGTAAAGCAACTGCAAGTGATGGCTTGGGGAAGGCAATTGGGATATACAGAGACAGAGATCACAGGCCCTGGCAAGACCCATAGGGTAGTAATGATTTGGAGAGATTTTTCTAGGGGTTTTGTAGTAGAAAATGACAGGTGAGGAAGGCAGAGGGGAAGAGGTGAGTTGCAGGGAATGGGGTGGAGCTGGCTGCACACACACACACACACACACGTGTGTGTGTGTGTGTGTGTGTGTACTGGTGAATGGATGGGCAGGACCTGTGTGCAAAGGAATAGGAGTTGGAACTTCAAGGAGAGGGAAAAACCTGGGCCCTGAGGCTCCAGTAGGACATCTGAGGCTCCAGTAGGACCATGAGTAGGAGAAAACTCTAGGTGTTTATGGATAGCCTGAGCACTGGATGTTGAGGAGGAATGACAAACTAAGGTAAGAGGGTGACTTGAAGGGCAGGGAAGAGACATAGAGAAATGAAAGCAAATGCTGCCTTTCCATACAGCACAGAAAATAGAAAATTGTCGTGTGTGTCACATCTGGTGACATGAATACCACATTTGGGAAAAACACTTCAATAATTTTAAACAGCCACAGAGAAGTTCTTTATGGGATCTAAGTCCCTTTTTGTGGGACCTTTCCTGGTTTTCAGTTTGTTGTTCTAAACATGGTATACTGGAGCTGAATCTTTATTTATAGTCACAATCATTTCCTTAAGGGAGATTACTTGGGGTGGGAGGGTAGAGGGGGAGGAGCAATGCCAGCAAAGGCTGTAAACATTGTGAGGGTTTCTGAGAGACACTCTCCACATTGCCCCTGTTAACACTTTGTCACAGTATGATGGTAACCACTGCTCTGCATCTGCATTAATACTAGGTATTTCTTGAAAGAAAATGATGATGCTTAACTGTATCACAGATGAAAAGACATTTAAAAGAAGTGACGGGTTGACCCTCCAGTTGCCCAAGCAAGAGTAAGAATTATCACTAATCAAGTTAGTGCTGCCCCCCGGTAGCACTGAAAAAATTGAGAAGGAAAATCAGTTCCATAAAGATTCTCTGACCATGTTTTCAATATTAATTTATTTAGGGTAGAAATCCTAGAGTTGGGCAGAAAAGAAACACAAGAGACACAGACTTTCCCCAAGGATAACGGAGGCTAGGAGAATAAAGGAAAAACATTCTTATCCATGACTAGAGAATGGGACACAATGTGCCTGGCACGTTGAGACAAGATTTGTTACATTGAGATAACCAAAGAAAACTAGCATTCGGGCAGCAAGCTCTGAGAAGAGACATCTTGCCAGGAGACTGACTGCACCTTATGTACTGGACATCTATTGCTTCAACAACACAACGAAAGCAACAAGGCACAGAGATCCAGCCACCTGCCTGGTCCTGCAGGACTATCCTCAGGGTGTCCGCCTCACTGAAAGGAGCACGTGATAAGTAGAGCCATGGCCTGTGTCCTGCACGAGGTCTGCCAAGGCATGTTCTGCTTTCCTTTACTTGGTACAATCCGATGTTCCCTGGGAACTCAGGAGGAAAGGGGAAAGCTGCAAATGTAAGTGGTTATCTTTGGCCTTAAAAATGTGTTGGCCTTTTGCTATTTTCCAGAGTTCTATTTCTATTCTGTTGATCTGTTTTGGAGTAAAAAGAGTGCTCAGGACTGCAGATACCAGTACACCTGCATGAGAATCCATTCATCCTTCCACTTCTCACTCAGATTCCCCAAAGATAAACTGTATGCTGAGACCTGATGACAGGGAAACAGACAGAAAATAATCACATTAACCAATATATATTTCCAAAGTACGATAAGAGAAACAGTTCAGGTTACTATGAAAAAGTACTATATAATTTAATTTAGTGCTTCTTAAGCTTTATTGTTTTCATACCTTTTCTTTTGTACCTCGAATGATTGATTGATAATGTGAAGACTTACCTAGATTCTTAAATTTTTAAGTACTAAAATTAAAGATTGCCTGAATTGAAAAATGATTTCCTATCCAGCTATGAGATCTACTTTTTAAATTTCTGGGAGGGTTAACAAAAATGAAAAAGGCTTCAGAAAAAAAGCCAAATTATATATATTGTGCTTCAGTAAAGATATACTTAGAGGCCAGGGAGATAGCTCAGTAGAATAAGCACTTGCCTGGCAAGTGCAAGGCCCTGAGTTCAATCCCCACCACAAAACAAACAAACAAACAAACAAACAAATAAACAAACAAATAAATAAATGATATACTCAGAAAATAATGATTAATACTTAGCAGGTAAAAAATATGGCATTAACTTCAAAATACTTTCTTAAACTTTGTTTTCAATGAGGAGTGACATGCATATGTTATAGAGCATTCATATTCAACATACAGGTCAATGAATTTACTGTAGACACTGATAGAAATGAGGTTTTGCTTTTATAATGTGTTTATAACATTTTTGTGTTAAAGTATGTTCATTTCTACAAAATCTTGGAGTTAGGTTCATAGTGCAGATAAAGTATTTCAGTTTAAAAACTTCTTACTTCCATTTTAGGTTTGCTAACAAAACTCTCAGGGACAAAGTATTGTTTGACAATGTCAAAAAGAAGGAAAAAACCCTTAATTTTCCTTAGGTTGCCAGATAAAAATGAACATGCCCAGGTAAATGTGAAACTCAGAAACCCATGATATTTCAGCATTTAATAGTTTTCTACTTACAGTAGAAATTATTTATCTAACTTTTAAATTCAATTGTTTCTATATTGCTAGGTATTAAATCTGGCATCCTTACTCTTGAGCCCAGTGTTATTCTGTTTCTGATACAGTGTTTCTCTCTCATAGGATATCAATAATACCGGGAAAGACAAAAGACTCACAAGAGCCCTCACTGACACTCATATTCTCAGCAATTGACTATTTACTATTTGAGAGAAAATTTCCCTTCAGGGAAATAAATAACAAATAGAGGAAACATTATATCTTAATGCGATAAATCAGTTCTTAGATCAGTTTTAGGAAAGAGTACACATAAGAGCTGAGAATCTTAGAACTGATTCCCTTAAAAACTACTATGCCAGTGTAGTCCCTTGGGAAGTCTTTGGCCTCCTTCAGGACACAGTTTGAGGACAATGCATCCAGATGCAGAAGTCTTCCCAGGGAAAGTGGCATTCGCACCAACATCTGAAGTAAAGGTCTGAACAAGTCACATGAATTTCAGAGGAATACTGTAGGGAACAGTTGGTCTTACTGTGAATGGTTCTACCTGGGAGACAGGACGCCAGGAATGAGAATGGTAGATGAGAAGACAAAAGCTGGGCTAGGTGATCTCTAGTCTGACTGTTGGGCAAGACTGACTCAACATAACAAAACCATCTTTTATTTATAATTTTGCAAAGTTTGTAACACATGACACAAGGTTGCCTAGAGACTAATAGCTGGCCTGAACCAGACAGGATGTTTTTCTCAGGACTGAGGTAGCTTGTTTGCTTTAGGCACTGAGGCCCAGTCCCACCTACACACATTTGATCAATTTCTTAGCTTCTATTCTGTGGCTCCCAACAAATATAGTTGATCACATGTTTATAGAGACTTTGTGCAGCAGATCTTAATTTATTTATTTTCTGTGATTTATTTATTTATTTTCTGTGATACTGGAGATGAAACTCAGGACCTTGTGCTTGCCAGGCAGGCACTCATGCCGTTGAGCTATATCCCCAGTTCCCATCAGATGTAGATTTAAAAATATATATTAAGGTGGAAAGGAGTGTCTATGTGGAGAGAACTTAATGTTCCAATGCCATTGCATTGGTTTAGAAGGGGCTAAGATGTTGATTAGTTCAGATTTTTTTCAGCTAAAGAAGTTAAAAATTGTAGGGTAACCACCAAATATAGTACCACAGTGAAAAACTTGCCAAGTGGTAAAGAAAAATATGTTATGTGGGTTAGGAAGTTTGATAGGGAAAAGTAGATAAGGACAAAATTGTGCAATTCCAAGAAAAAGTTTTAATGGAGAAGCCTACAAAAGGTAACAACAATATATAAAATGGTAAAAATGATTTATATGACAGAAATCTTAACAAATTACCAATGGACTAAAAGAAAACACAAGCTTCCAGGACTGAATAAACAATAAATAAGTAAGTCACACAGAGTTCTACACTATTTGTAAGAGATAAAGGAAAGCACAAGAACACAGAAGATTAACAGATAAAGGGATAGAAAAGGATATGCCAAGGCAAGTACCACTGAGTGAATATTGGCCTGGCTATCTCATCACAGAGAACAAGTGTTACGGCCTATGTCTAGATGTCCCCTAAAGCCTCATGTACTGTTTGGGGGTCACAGGGTCATGGGTGTGTGATGCTAGATTAGTCCACTGACAGGTTGATAACTGGTGTGATACTAGCAGGTGCAGCCTGGTGGCTCGCTGTGGGCACCACCTGAAAAGGCCATTAATGTGGCCCTTCTCCTCTCTTGGTGGCTCTGTTCCTTGCCTGCTACACTACGCACTGCTGCTTCTCCTCCTCTCTTCCCTCTGCCATGCAGCCTTGGCTTGGAGCTAGTATGGACTGAAACTTTTACAAACTGCGAGTCAAAATAAATCTTTCCTCCTTTAACTTGTGGGCATTTTATCTCAGCAATGAGAATGTAACTAAGACAACAAGCAAACAGTTTTTGAACATGAAGCTTATTACAAAGCAATACAATACACATTTATTGGGATGACATTTTAAATCTTTATCAACTTTATAACATGATTCAAAGTATAGAAAAGAAAAATTGGTATACTTACAGAAGTTGATAAAAATCACTTTCTGTAACACATCAACTGATGAGAATGTGAGAAAGGTTACAGAATATCCAAAAACAAACTTGATCTAACATATTAGATTATATGTTGCCATATTATATTTTAAATAAAAATGACTAGATACTAGGTAATGAAGCCAATATGAAAATTGTAAGTAACTGGTAGATTTATGGACCATACTCTCTTCCTACAATGCTAATAGTGAAAGTAAGTTGGAAATGGAAAAGAATATCAAAAAAACAAATAATATGTGCTCACATATTAGGAATATAAGCAAAATTACCTTTGACATATAAAAACATCTTAATAGGAATTAGAAACATTTTAAACTCAATGATGTTATAAAAACTGTATGAGAAATTATGCTATAAAAATTTAAAGCATAAAAGTAAAGTAGTGCCTAAAGGGAAAGTAACAAGCACATTTTTTTTTCTGGAAAAAAGAAAGATTAAAAATAAAGACAATAAAGACTGAGTGGGAGAATCTGAAATCAGAGGATAAATTCAAATAAATAAAAAAGAAGGAAAAATACAGTTATGGAAAGAAACCAGACATGTGGGCTGATGTAGCTCAGTGGTAGCATGCATGTGCGCCCTGGGTTCAGTCTTTATTACTGATTAAAAAAACCCAAACAAACAACAAAACCAAACAACAGAGAAGGAAACACAAAATGGAAAGTAAGAGTGATGACAGAAACACCAACGAAGCATGTTAACAAGACTTTTCAAGAAAGAAAAGAGAAGATAAATAAGATACAGAATTAAATAGGGAAGAGTCACATATATTGATTTATAATAAAATATTATTAAAACTATACTAATATACTTGAAGACCTAGGTTAAACTGAAAAGTTGATAGAAAATGTCAAGCTACAAAACTCATGTAAGAATTAATATAAAAAAAAAGAATTAATACAAAAGCAGGAAGGCAAAGATTTTGCCCATTTCAAAACACCTGGGACAATTAATTCTTGTGTTAAATAAACTGGTACAGGATTCTGTACAGAAAAATAGAGTTGTAAGGCTAATTTTATGAAAAAGAGGTAATTTTTAAAATGACTTTTAATAACTTTACCTTTATGGAAAAGTTACAGAGAAGTAGAAAGAATATGTTCTCTTGTAGCTTCACAATGACATCATTTCAACTTTATGAAAAAGTTCCAGAAAAATGGGAATAGTATGTTTTGCTTGGATGCACAACTTGAGAGTAAACTGCTTGCATCATGCCCAATCACCCCTAAATGTTGTCTACTTTCTACAAACAAGGACATTTCTCTACCTAGCAGTGATACAACCCTGGGATTAGAAAATTAGTCCACATGCTAATATTTTATAATGTAAAGACATAATTAAGATGCTTCAAAATGGAGACACAGAATGACATGCAATAACACCTACAAATGCCTGGTTAAGTGCAATGGATAACTAGCCACTCCTCAGACTGATCTGTGAGAGAGCTTGGGTTTCCACCAGAGCAGTCACAGGTAGGTCCCTCTTATTGACGAAAAATCTTCCCACAGCTAGACTACTGACCATCCTCCCGGGCCATTGGGCTGTGCCACACTCCTAATACAAGCTACGTCCTCCAAGTTTCCCTAGCTCAGCAGCGTCTCCACAAGCCTACCCACTAGTCTCTGACAGACAAGAGCGTGGGGCAGCCCACCGCCAGGCCTCCTCACTCCTTGCCTTCCACTTCCGCCCTGACCCCCCCCCCCGCGCTCTGCGCATGCGCCCAGAGGCCCGGCGCGGCTCAGAGGCTGAGCTCTCCGGAACTCGCGACGCGGCGCCATTTTGGGTCTGACGGTGCTCTAGGCCCATCGCAGGAGGCTCTTGGTAAGACCTGTTCTGCTCACTAAGGCAGCGTTGTTGATGTCTGTGCCTCCTTCTCGCCCTTCCCCGTTTCCCTTTTGATTTATGTGGCTTGCCCCCGCCCTGTAGTCAGTGAGGAGAAGCCCCCCTCTTCCTGGGGACCTGCCTTCCCCTCCAACGGCGGCAGCCGTGCGGGCCGTGCGCTCTTCTGGGGGGCGGGGAAATTAAGATGTAGAGAGTGTGAGGCTTGTGCAGAGGAAATTTATGTTTATGAGCTAATTATAACTACACATTCAAGTATTTTTACCTTTTGGAATAAGAGGAAAAAGCCTTTTTGCAGCATGGTGGCTAAATGCAAAGATAAAATGAAACATGCATTTTCTAATTCAAATTCCATCTCTTAATTTGGCTGTTTGATACATTTCCCTTACACCCTACTCCATTCGCACACAGACATTTCATATGTGGGAAAGTTTGTTTTTCGGTGTGTTACTCTGACCTGTGTCGCCTTCACTTGTTGCCTAAGGTTTATTCGTGGATTAAAATAGGTTAAACTCCAGTGTTTTTTTTAAACTAATAATTACGAATAATAAAATAGATGCTCTGTAATTCTGTCCCACCATTAATAACTCAGGTTATATAGTGTATGTCTCTGCTTTGTAGCTTTACTGAGAGGTAATTGCAGTACAACAAATTGCATATATTACAAGCATAGAATTTCATGACACCTGAAACATACATGTGTCTGTGAAACTACTGTAAAAATCAAGATAATATATCCATCATACCCCAAAATTTCTTTTGGTCCTACCAGTCCCATCCCACTCTCCCCACCTACCAGGTAACCACTAATCTGGTTTCCTTCACTTGAAGTTGTTTTTCATTTTCTAGAAAATAAATCTATAAATAGATTATGCTATGTGTGTTTTCAGTATGCTACTGCTTTCACTCAGCATAATTATCTTGAGATTCATTTATGTTGCAGTGTGTATAAATATTTCCTTTTTTATTTTTGAATAGTTCCCATTTTATGCTATTGTATGGGTCAGTAGTTTATTATGTTGAAGGAAATTGGATTGTTTCCAGGTTTTGACTGTTACAAATCTGCTATAGTCCTGCTCATCTTCTGCAGGATTTTTCATGGATGTTTACTTTCATTTCTCATAAGTACATAAGAATGGATTCATTGGGTCATGTAGAAGGTATATATTTAACTTTATGAAACTACGAATGTTTTTCCCGGTGTGGTTGTATTATTCTACATCTCAATCTACAGTATATGACATTTCTAATACTATCCCATGCTCTCATCCGTGGCTGGTGTAACTTTAATTTTAAGCATTTTAGTTGGTAGGTTGTATTATTTTGGTGTGATTTAATTTGCATTCCTGTAAGCATATTAATGTTGAACATCCTTTTCATGTACTTATTTCCTACCTTCTTTGAACCTCTTACCCATTTTAAATTGTCTTCTTATTACATATTGAATAATAAAAGTATTTTACATACAAGTTTTAGGTTCTGTTTTGTAGATTTTTTTCCACTCTTTTGGCTTGTCTTAATTTTTTTTTTTTTTTGTATTTTAGGGAAGGCTCTACGTGGTGTTCAGGGTCTCACTACTAGATTGGACTTGTAGTGATCTGCCGGTTTACAGCCTCCCAAAAGCGGGGATTACAGGCCCACGCCACCATGTCCAGTCTCAATTGCTGTCTCAGTGTGCCCTGGGGTGGAGGCCCGCACGGCAGGCCCCGGGGGTTGAACCCTGGGCCCCTGAGCCTGCTTGCAGGCACTTTATTCTGCTGAGATATTTGGTCAGCCCACTTGTCTTAATTTTAAAAAGTGTTATGTTTTATATCTAGATGTACCCACAAAGCATCATACCCATTGGGGACATCTAGATATAAAACATAACACTCTTTTTAAAATCCTGGGGGTGACACCCACTTGTGATTTAGTCGTCTGCTGAGTTTCTAGCTAAATGTGATGTTGGGAGGTCAAACCTGGTGGGAGGAGGTTGGCCAGTGGGGGCATGGGCTGCAAGGGTCTGTCTTGCTGCCTATTTCCTTCATTTTTTCCTGCTTCCTGCCTGCCATAACATGAGCTGTTTGTCTTCTGTGATATTACCCTGTTTTTTAGCCAGGAGACTATGAGCCAAAAATAAGCTTTCCTGTTTTAAGTTGTGAGTATTATGTATTGTCTCTCAATAAGGAGAAAGTAAGACAAAAAGTATCTTTTGAAGAGTATTGGTTTTTTTTTTTTTTTTTGGATGAATAGTTTGATTTTTGTTTTCTGTCTATGTATTCTAGCTTAATGAATCTTTGCCAAATCAAAGATTTTTCTTATTTTTTTACATGAAGTTTAATATATTAGTTCCTAAGTGTAAGTTTGTGATTCCTATAGAAATAATGTTTGTAAATGATAGCAGGTAAAGGAGTTTTTTAGTTTTTATTTTTGTATATGGCTATCCATATACAAATAGAATAATAGCCAGGATGTAACTACCATATTATAGCATCATTTTTATATTCCTTGGCACCTTGATTGAAAATCACTTCATCATTTGACAGTGATAGCTTTCTACTGCTGCAAGTTGAACACCTGAAAAACATCAATGTAAAAGAGGAAAATTTATTTTGACTGATTAGACTTAAGTTCTTAATCAGTTGTCTCCCTTGCTACAGTTTGTGGTCAGATCAATCATCATGCTGGCAGGAGCATGTGGCAGAGGAGGCTGTTTGCCTTGTAGCAGCTAGAAATCATAGACACCAAACTAGAGATCTCTGTTAGGACTAGGAACAAAGTAGAGTCCCCAGGGGCATCCCTGGTAACTCACTTCCTCTAAGTAGACTAGACCTAACCTCCTAACAGTCCATTTAACTATGTATGTATCAGTTAATGGAGTTAGTGAACTCATTGGCCTGTATAACTCTTTGGGGGAATATTTCATGTTTAAACTGTAATGTTGACATGATATATATGGATGTTATTTGTGGATGCTCTGTTCTAGTGCATTCTGTGTTTTCTTGCCTAAACTACAGTGTCTTGAGTATTGTATCTTTATAAAATTAGTCTTAATATCTGCTGGTGCAATTCCATTTATTTTAGTATCTGTCTCTCTGTCTGGATTATTTTTCATCTCTTTTCCCTTTCTATTCCGCATTCCTTCTTCTCCATCTCTAGAAGTCTGTGTTTATTTTACTGGTGCTTTTGCCCATTTAGAAATTGTATTATGTGTCTAGTTTCTAGTTTAAGAATTATGTATACATATGGTATAAACTTGATCAATATCAAATCCATTATCCAGTGTATGGTTTTCAAATATTTTTCCTAATTTGTAGGATGTCTTTTTACTTAGGGCTTCCTCCGCAACATAAACACTTTTAATTTTTGCCTTTTGAATTACTTTTTTTTTGTTACTTGTGCTTTTGGATTAATATCAGTGAAGCCAAGCTGTGCTTAATTACTGCAGAGAGGTTTATTTCTAAAAGATTTATAGTTTTAGTTCTTACAGGTAGGTGATGGATGACGTTGATGTTAATTGATATGGGTTATATGAGGTATAGGGGTCCAGTTTTGTTCCTTTTGCATGTGAATATTCAGTTGGTCCAGGATCACGTGTCAAAAATAATATTCTTTCCTCATGAATTATCTTGTCATTTGGTCAGTGTATACCTTTTTTTGTTGTGTTAGGACTGTCACTGATTGAACTGACACGAATCAAGGCAGAGACATCAAACTATTGGTAATCATTGTACGCTTTCACCATCAAACACTTGTAAGCAGAGGTACCAGTTACACTTTGGTGTCCTTTGTAGAACAGTAAAAATGGTACTATATAGGTTGCACTTTAAGCAGTTGTCTTTTTAATATTTACTCCAGTGAAATGGGAAATATTCATGAAAGCACTTCTATTGATAACTGAACTATGCTTCTGATTTGAGGACTTGTACTTATTTCACGTGGTACGATGAAGTAGAAGTATTAACACATAGATTTGAATATATTTCAGAGTGAAACAATCTTATCACTTCAAGAAAAAGACTGATAGTGTTTGTTAGCAAGAAATTGATATTTTAAAGCAAAAATTAGAAAGTTGGTGTGTAGGAATTTGTTGGTTTCCACATATCCTAGGGAAAAATGGCAGCAGGAATGAGGAAATTATAGAGACAAAAGCTGTGTTCAGGTGGAGGTCTGTGTGCCTGATGAGCAAAAGACCTCAACAACAGTGGAACGTTTATTTATTTATTTATTTTTAATTTTTTTATTCATTTTAATGAGAAAAAATAGCAATGAAACAGTTTTAAAATAGGTTAGTAGGACAGTTACAATAATTAATACATTGCATATTGTTGTCTTCATAGTAGTTATTCAGAGGACAAGATGCAGACATGATATCTTGTCTAAACAATATTAGCACAAATCTTTCTTCACATTGAACTAAGAGAAAGTAGGTATATATCTATCCTAAATATTTTGTATATGCATAATATATATATATCTCACTACAAAATGGTCTTATTTATATCCCCTTTTTGTTTTATTTTGTCAGAGATGGGTGTTCCATTGCTATTTGAGAAGCTGTGTTTGGAGAAGTATATCAATTATTGCTATACTCTTTCTAAAGTAAATGTTTGTTAAAAAAAGGCAATAGAAGAAAACAGACAAGAAAAAAAATGTCACAGGATTGTCCTGCTACAATGTTGTATATAGTTTGATTTCTAAATTTCTGTATAAAAATGTGTAATAGGTTTTATTTTCACATTCTCTAGGGATTTAGGTTTAGAATATCCATGGATGTTGGAAAATAGTTCAGTGCTATATCTAAGGAGTTTGATATTCAGACAGTGATGTTAAGCTCAACTGCCTCTGTTACAGGGTAATAATATCATTAAGCTTCTCTTCTGATGTTTAACAATTAAGGTTTCTGTACCAAAAATTACAGCAAAAGAGGGGCTACAAGGACAGCCAATATTTTGGCCCTATCCCTTCAAGGTCATTGAGGACTCAGGAAATAAGAGAACCTGTGACATCCTGTAACTCAGTGGTGTCCCAAATTTTCTGATCAAGGAGATTATGGGGCCACAGAGGAAAGTGATCGATGATGTATAGTGTGCCTAAGGAGAGTCACCTAGTGAAAAACCGTTCTCTCAGGACATTTATTTATACTCTTGCAAAGTTAGAATCAGGAGACACAGGATTGCCTAGTGACAGCTGAAATTGGTCAAGCAGGATGTTTTTCTTAAGAATGAGGCAGCTTGACTGCTTTAGCTGCTGAGGCCTTGTTCTGTCTTCATACATATGACTAATTTCTAGCTTCAGCCACTCACAGCAGTGGCAAACTTATACCTGTCACTTTGAGCCCAAGTACCTCCTGCTGTTTGATGACTTTTCTGATGAGATTGCTGGTAATGTTAATTAGGTTTAGGACT
Source organism: Octodon degus (assembly GCF_000260255.1). Taxonomy (NCBI): domain Eukaryota; kingdom Metazoa; phylum Chordata; class Mammalia; order Rodentia; family Octodontidae; genus Octodon; species Octodon degus. The sequence continues at coordinate 11,761,016 of NW_004524595.1, read as the reverse complement.
GTTGGGTAATTTAATATGTCCACATTTGTAAGATGTACATACCTCAGTGAACCAGTATTTTCCTGTGAATCAATTTTGTTTAGTATCATGCATGTTTAAAAATTTGGTTCACAATGCACCAGAGACCAGTGAACTTTACAGTAACAGCATAGAAAAAGTTAACTTACTTATTGAATGTAGACACAGATATGAGAATCCAGCTATTTTTAAATTAAGCATTAAACCTTGATTTTGTAAAAATTATAAAACTATGTCACTTCTCAAATTTTTTTAAAAAACTTTATTGAACATACTTAGTAATATTTAGTAGGTTTATTGTTCTAAAATTAATTACTAAAATAACTTAAAAATTTCAGCTTTAGTTTTACTCTGGTAATTGTTGATTGATACAGTCCATATAAATGGAAGCAATGTGAAATTTTTCTGGGTATAAAAGGGTCCTGAGACCAAAAGTTTATTAACCATAAGTTTTATAAACTTTTTTATGCTTTCGAGGAAGAGGTTAGGGAGGAGAAGAGCCAGGTATTACAAAATTGTATTACAAAGAGGCCCTTGTGAGTTGTGAGGGAATGCTTTACTGAGAAGGAATCATTTTGACAAAAATATAAAGGAGGTAAAGGAGTAAGGTGTATTTTGAGAGCACCCAGAGGTATCAAGATTCACAGAGTGCTAAGGAGGTCATTGTAGCTTTGGGTGTGTAATAGGTGAGGGAAGTATAATAGGAGACAAGGTAAAAGATAGTGTCTATGTGGGGAGGTTGCAGTGGGGGTGATGTGTAGAGTTTTGGACATCTTAAGTCGTTTGATAGCTTTAATTTTCAGTCAGTGAAATTAGGAGCCACTGAATTGTTTTCAGTTTAATATGTGTTGTATCTTACGTTTTTAAAAAGGTTACTGATTACAGTATGGAGAATTGTGACAAAATTAGTGTTA
>NW_004524595.1:11758577-11759984 GCF_000260255.1 Octodon degus | reverse complement strand
TAAATGTGTTTCTTGTATACATCATATCGTTGGATTTTGTTTCCTAATCCACTGTGCCAGTCTATTTCTCTTAATTGGTGAATTGAGTCCACTTACATTGATGGTTAGAATTGAGATGTATTGACTTATGATTGACATGTTATTTACCTGTTGTCCTTTACTTCTTTGTCCTGTGTTTAATTGCTTGCCCTCTTTAGTTGGTTGCTTCTGATCTCATTCGTGGAGTTCTGATCATTTTGGTCCTTCTCTAGAACATCTTTCAGTAGCCTGTGTAGGGTTTACTTTGTCATCATGAAATTCTTTAGTTGTTCTTTGTCATGAAAGTGTTTCACTTCTCCATCAAACTTGAGAGTTTTGCAGGGTATACTAGTCTGGGCTGGAATTTTTTTTATAGAGGACTTGAAATATTCTGCTCCATGCTCTTCTTGACTTCATGGTTTGTGAAGAGAAGTCAGCTGTAATTCTGATGAGTTTTCCTTTTAATGTGATCTGCTTCTTTTTTCTAGCGGCTTTCAGTATATTGTTCTTGTGCTGAATTTCTGGCATCTTGACTATTATATGTCTCGCTGTGTTTTTCATTGGGTTGAGGTTACTTGCCGTTCTGTATGCTTTGTTTACCTTAATATCAGATTGTTTCCTCATATTTGGGAAGTTTTCTGCTATTACTTCTGCCCATATTTTTTTAATGTCATTTGTATTGACTTCTTTCTCATTGATGTCTATTAGTCTCACATTGTTCATCTTTGAATCATCTTGCAGGTGATGGATTATTTTCTCCTGCATCCTAGTTGTTTTTACAAAATCCTTTCTTTTCTTTTCACTAGCTGCACCAGTGTCTTCAAGATCTGAAACTGTTTCTTCACTTTCACTTAAACGGTTTTGCAAGCTTGTGATTGAGATTTTAATTTCCTCTATATCTCTTTGACTCTGCTTCATACGATCTATTTCTTTCCTGTATTGCTCATTCAAGGAATCTGTCATTTTTCTAATCTCCTCTAATTTTTTTTTTATCAATATCCTCTTTAGAAGCAGTTATAAATTGTTTTACTGCAGTGTTTTTTTCAGATTGGGTTTCTTTCCTATGTTTCTGTATTTGATTCTTTACTTCAGATGCTATGAGTTCTGATAGTTCTTTTTTTATTTCAGAAAATAGTTCTGCTGAGTTCCTCTATAACTTTCTGCAGTTGCTTATTTACAATCAACGTTATTAATTTGTACATTTGAGCAAAGCTAGTAGAAAAGAATTCCGCTCTGTGTTCCTCTGTGACTTTCTGCTGTTGCTTATTTACTATGGACGGTATTACTTCATACATTTGAGCTGAGCTATTGTCCTCTGCACTTGTTCTGGGTGGTCATTGGGTTTCCTCCATATGTTTCTGCATTTGATTCTTTATTGCAGACGTTATT
>NW_004524595.1:11743138-11758432 GCF_000260255.1 Octodon degus | reverse complement strand
TATGGGTGGGCTTGGGGTCTGAGTTTGCATTTTGATCCTTCTTGTCATTTTGTGTAGCACTGTCTTCTGACCTTTGTTGTAGATCTTTGTTGCAGTTATAGCCTTAGCTCCTACTGTAGTTCAGGTGTAGATCTACAAAGTTTCGATTTATCCAGCTGTGCCTGTCTTGGTTCTGGCTTCTGTACTCAGTTCATTCCTGTTGCTGCCCTTGGGGGTGAACCTGTTTTGCCTCTCGCAAGAGGTTCTGCTCCTGGACCAGCTGGGTGGTTCTGTCCCATACACTCTTTGCAGGCATTGCAGCTGAAGGGTTTCACCCCAGGCCTGTATTCCAGGCCTGAGCTGAGTCTGGAGGGGAACAAGGTGGAGTAGTGGGGAGAGGCAGCTCTCCCACACGCTCACTGGGCCTGGACTAGGACTGGATCTGAGGGTTCCCAGAAGGGGACAGAAGTTCCTACTCTGTGGGTGTGGTGTAGGGGGGGTACTAGGGATTGATGGGGGGCGTCCCAAGAAGGAGAAAGAGGGTGTCACACATGCTGTGCTTGGGCTGGGACCAGTAGTTCCTGTGGGCACAGAGTAGCTGGAAGCTGTCCCACACAGGGGGCCTGGGCTAGGACAGGGTCTGTGGGTTCCTGGAAAGAGGCAGAAATTCCTACTGGGCAAGCGGGGTGAGGGAGGTACTGCAGAGTGGTGGGGGGTGTGCCAAGGTGGTGGAAGAGGGTCTTATCCATGCTGAGCCTGGGCTGGGACCAGTAGGTCCCACTGGCGCAGGGTAGCTGGAAACTCTCCCACACACTCACTGGGCCTGGGCTAGGACTGGGTCTCTCAATTTTTATCTTAGCTCCTGTCCATAATTATGTGGTTTACTTGAACAGTGGGAAATAGTAGTGTTTTAGGCAGTTGAGTTAGAAATATACTATATTGTTTTAGGCAGGGCTAGGCCCTCTGGGAAATATATTGTTTTAGGCAGGGCTAGGCCCTCTGGGACCTAGTATAGAAGACAAGCTACTTTGCATCTGTGGGAGAGACAGGCACTCCTACTGTGGGCTAGACCTCAAGACAAAAGATTAAACAAATGCACCCACATACCTCCCTACAGATGGCTATCAAGGGATTGATATTCTAAATAGGTATTAATCTCCTTGAAAAAGCCTGGAAGAATTGCTAACCCAACTCCCTAAGGATAAGCCCCTGTTCTGTATTCATGCCCTTTGGCTCTGTGACTTGCTGTCCCATTTAATTAATTGTACCTCAGCAGTTGTGTTTCTAATCTTATTAGTTGACTATAATTTTGTCCCACCTCATGCTTACCTCGTGAGTTCCCATGTTTCCCACCTTAGACCTGCCTTACCTCATGGATTTGCTCCATAAAAATCCTTTAAAAAATAGGTTCCTTGGCAACCCACTCAGGACCCCTTCTGTCCCTCTCTTGGTCAGAAGGTTTCTTTCCCCCAATAAATACATTTTGCTCTTCTGTTGTTCATGAAATTCACTCTTCGGTTTTAGAGATCATGAACTAGTCCCAGGTATCTTTTGGGTTGGGTGTTTCTTACATGGGAACAGGACTGATCTGGTCTTCAATTTTGTGACCTAAAAAAAAAAAAAAGAAACATACATACATACATTTATTTATTTATTTTTGAGGCAGGATCTCACGATATAGTCCAGGCTGGCCATAACCTCACTGTGCATCTTCTGCCTGGACCTCCCCAGTGCTAGGATTACATGCATGTGCAACCACACCTGACTAGTATTTAATATTAAAGTCAGTTAAACTAATGTATTGAAAATCTTTTAAACATTTAAAACTTTATGAGGAGTGTTTAATATATGGAGATACTATTTTGCCTGCCTTAAAAATTTAAAAATTTATCAGTCTATGATACTTAACAGTGGAACATAGTTGTAAACCTGAATTTTAATGCTGTAACCACTAGCTATATATGTAGCTATTGAGCTCTTCAAATATGGTTAGTCTGGATTCAGATGTCATGTAAGGATAGAATGTCATAGTCTAAAGGCTTAGTATTGTTATATTACTAATTTTAAATTATGTACTAGAATGTTATATGTGGATATATTAAGTAGATTATAAAATCACTTTTATCTTTGTAAAACCTTTATAAGTTGCTACTAGAAAATTAAAAATAAGATATATGCCTTGATTATATTTCTATTCAAACCCACTGGCAGGCTTATTACATGCTAATTCATAGAAATTCATAGATATTGATTCATATAAAACAATGAGTGACATCTATAACATATACTCTGTAGAATGAGAAAATTTATGGTTTTTTTTGGCAGAACCAGGGATTGAACTCAGGCCCTTGCGCTTGCCAGGGAAGCGCGTATTCCACTGAGCCATCTCCCTGGCTCCTGAGAAAATTTATTTTATAGAGTACTTCTAAAGTAGATGTTAGTAGTGTTTACAGATTGTAATTTATTCCAAATATGGAATCTGTGAATTTTTAATTTAAATTTAATTAAGAAATTTGCAAAGTTTGGATTTCAGTTTAATTTTTTAAAATGTCTGGTTTGTTTATTAAAACAGTCAAACGTAATATGTTGAATTTTAAAACAAAAAAGTGCACAGTTCCAAGATGAATTAATTATTTGAGTTGTGGTACTCCTATATTTTATTTGTGTATGTTGTGATGTCATGTACAGTTGTAGGAATAGGTGAAAACTATTATTTGTATTCTAGCATACTTTTATAATAATGTACTATCAGACATAGTTATAAGGTATGTTATAAGGTAATACTGTTGAAAGGCTGTGTCATTAGAATAGCTTAACCTTTCTCTCTATACTTATGGAATTATTAGAACACAAATGAATCTGTGATAGAAATCTTATAGGCAGTCAGACAGGGCTAGGGCCCTCAAAGGACCTAGCGTGGAAGACCACTTACAAGAGTGGAAGAGATTCCTTGAGGGCCAGACCTCAAGACAAAAGATGAAACAAATGCACTAACATACCTCCCTACCATAGACATCAGGGATTGATAGGGATTGATATTCTAAATAGGTATCAATCTCCTTGGAATGGCCAGAGTCATTAACTCAACATCCTATGCCGCAGTTCTGTATTTATACCCACTTGCTATGTGACTTGCTTCCCCATTTGATCCTGATTTAATCAGTTTACCTTAGCAGTTGTCTTAGTTACTTTTTACTCATTGCTGGGACAAATACCTGACACTCAAAAACAAGGCAGGAAAGTTTTATTTAGCTCACAGTCTGTGGAGGCTTCAGTTCATACTTTGCTGGCACTAAGGCAAATGGTAGCAGTTCATGGTGGCAGAAAACAATAAAAAGCAGACTAAGAGCTACAGGTGCAGCATCCATTAAGCCTCTCTCTTCCTTCTGTGTTGACGGTGAAGACCAGTGCTCCACCATGAAGATCAGAGCTCCTCTGGAATGGCACAGCTGCAAAGCAGTGCTCCAAAGACCCAAGACTTTGCCAAGGAAGCAAGGCAGAGCAGGCAGTGGAGAAGCCTTCCGTTCCCTTATATAGTCTTTTTGTGCTGAGTCACTCTGGAGTGGTCCCTGTGGTGCTCTAGGGTGGAACCAATCAAGCCCCATGGTGGGCCCTCCATTGCCTCAAACCCAGGCCATCCAGCTGACTTGCAACATCAGGTTGATACAGTGTATCAACTACCACAGCAATTATACTTGCAATCTTATTGATTGATCCCTGTTATGCCCACCTAGGGAGTTCCCATGTTGTGCACAACCCATCTCACCTCATGGATTTACTCCATAAAATGCTAGAAAAGTCTGTAATCCCAGCACTCAGGAGGCTGTGGCAGGAGGATTGTTGTGAGTTAGAGATCAGCCTGGGCTACAAAATGAGCTCAAGGCCAGCCCGGACTGCATAGTGACACTTGTCCCAAAAAGGAAAAAAAAATATCCCTAGAAAAAGCGGGTCCTTGGCAACCCATTGAAGACCCCTTCTGTCTCAGACAAAAGCTTTCTTTTTCCCAGTAAATATATTCTGCTCTTAACCTCCGTTGTTCCTCAAATTCTTGGATTTTAGAGAATTATGAGCTAAACTCAGATATCTTTTCAGGTTGGGTGTTTCTTTCCCCTATATCAAATCCAGTATATAGATGAGTTCTATTTTTGTATATGATATTAGTTTCAGCATTTATGCTGCAGAAAAGATTTGAAAACTCTTAATTTTAGTTCAGCCTTTCATTTTATAAATATACATCTGATTGTAAGGAAAAATAGTTTGTCAAATTTCACTTACTAGGCTCCAAGTAAAATTCAAGTTTTCTAATGTCTCTCTCTTATGCATATAAAGTACCTTTATGTTATAATAATGTTTTAAAGAATATAATATTGAGTAAAGATTATATTCAGAACATCTTTTTAAGTCTTTAAAATGGTACAGTTATTATACACAATAATTGACTTGATTTTTAAGTTATTTTTTTGTTTTTTTAAAGAATACAAAATAGTAATTTACAAAACATTAGAAATGATACAAAATTTCACTGAACAGAGTAATAGGAATTCAACAAAAGTTTCTGTATTGTATGATATTATCCTCAAATCAGTTGCTTAAGTTACCAGATATAAATGTGTAAAATTGATTGCATTATTTTTAGACTTTCTCAAATCTAAAAATTAGCTAAGGTAGAGAACTTTGATTCTATGCTAAAGATCCCTTTTTTTTTTTTTTTTTTTTTTAAAGGCTTAATCTTTTATTTTTTTGGTACAGTGTTTCTCTGTGCAGCTCTGGTAGTGATCCTCTTGTCTCAGCCTCCCCAGTGCTTTGATTACAGGTGTGTACCGCCATGTCTGGTTTCCATGGCCAGCACAGCCACTCTGTGGCTGGCGTGGCATGTGGTACCAGGGTTTGAACCCGAGTCCTTGCACTTGCCAAGCATATACTTAAGACTGCTGTGCTATCTCGCCAGCCCCATTTCCTTTTTATTTCTAGCCACGCCAGTGACAAGATCTGGGCATACTCAACTTGCTTCATTGTGGATTCTATACTTCCCTTCCCTTATGGCTGTCCAGGCCTTAGCCTACTTATCTCAATAAGACAACAATCCTGGGGTTGCATCCTGGTGCTGACAGGGTTCAACTGTGGTTAATTGACACAAGGTAGGGAGTATGTCTCCTCATTTGTTTGCCATTTACTCTTGCTTCTTGCACTCACTGCTTTGAATTATGGGCTATTATAGGAGTTTGCATGAGCAAAGGTGGCTTTTTCACAAGGAGATGATGAACGCTCTAGTAAACCTTATTTGGCTGACTTCTCTTACACCATGTCTAAGATCTAGTAAAAGTTTTTTAAAATTTCTGGAAAATAAAGGTTTCTCTTTTCTGTGATGATACATAGTCTTCCTATTTTTTATTTACTTGTTATTTCAATGAAGTTTTTAAAAAGTGTACAAGTCAATAAGCAGTTAGATTTCTATCTCCCCAACATTTTGACCAGTGTATGCAGTTTTTCTCAGCATGTTTCATTTGATAAAAATACAGGCATAGAATTATTTCCAAGGTTATATATACATGCCAAATTTGTATAAGGATAATTGTGTTTAATTTGACAGCTATCTGTCCAGATGCTAATTAGTACCTGTTTGCTTTTTAGGTAATGGATCCTACATCTCTGTTACCAGCGTTTTTAGATGTAGACTTGACAGTGTCACGTATTGAGTGCTGTTCCAAGGATATTCTTGTGAAATTTCAAGGCAGAAAAAATGGTGAATGTGAGTTTGACTACCACATAATGCAGAGAGAAATACAGCATGTTCCAAAAATAAAAAATAAGGTAGACATCTTCGAGCTTTGTTTAGTAGAAGAAAGAGCAACTGGAGAATGGCAGAGAGGAAGAGTCATGGAAAAGAAAAATGAGCTCTACACTGTGTTCCTTATAGACCAAGGAGAAGAATTAACAGTTGCTAGCACACAGGTTGCTTCAGCTTGTGATAACATATTTGATCTACCACCCCGGGTAGTGTTGGGTATTTTTGCCAACATTCTTCCTGTTGGAGAAAAATGGTCTTGTAAGGCTTTGAATTATTTCAAGTCTTTAGTAGGAGTAAAACTGAAAGGCCATGTGCAGGCTATTTTGCCTCTGCAGATGATTCTTCTTGAAGTGCCACAAGTTATATCCTGGACACTTGAATTAAAATTAGGAAGATTTATTGATGGAGATTCATTTCGTCTTATTGTGGAAATGTTAAAAGAATTTCCTCAGCAAATGCCAGATTTATTACAACATAAAAGAACTGAGTTGTCATTAAATGATTATGACAATTTATGTGACATTCAACATATTTTGGATAATTTGCAGCCATCTTTATCAGTAGGAAGTTTTGAGAGTGTAAGGGTATCATCTGCATTGAGCCCAAGTAAATTTTATTGTCAGTTGGTTAAATGGATTCCAGATCTAGAAAACCTGACAGGATGTATGACTTTACATTATGATAGTATTAGTCAAGAAACTAGTCCCAACTGTGATAATTTTGGACCACTTTGTGTTGCCAAAAGCAGAAATGAACAGTGGTGTAGAGGAATTCCTCAGAAGCTCTTGCCCAATAATCAAGTAAAAATTTGGCTTATGGATTATGGCAGTAGTGAGGCTATCCCCTCAATTCATGTAAAGAAACTGAAACAGGATTTTAGCTTAGTACCGTTATTTTCATTTCCATGTTCCCTGACATACTTTCACAGTTCAGATAGTGATGCAAGAAAAGTTCAGCTGCGTGTATTTAAACAGGCCTTGTTAGGACAAATAGTACATGCATACATCGATAAGTTTAATAAGGATGAACATTTGTATTATGTGACATTACAGACTCAAGAGTCTGTAGTTAATTCTGAATGTCTTATAAAGACTGTAGACACACAAATATTTTGTCCAGTATCTGGTTCAAAAATCTCCAACATCTTGAATGAGCCGGGTGCTTATGATGTGAACAACTTCGCAATTAAGAGTTTTGTTGGAAATTTTGAACAATCAGTAGGCAGTCTGAATACAAATAATTTAAAAGTACATTCTCTGAAAACTGTAGAAATGAAGGTGAAAACTGCCTATATAGCTTTTGTATCATATGTATTAAACCCATCAACTTTCTGGGTTCGTACTAATGACCATCAGAATGAATTTCAAGATATAATGAAAAGTATAAACAAATGTTATAATTCATGTGAAAATGATAAACTGATTCTAAGAAATCCTAAACCTGGAATGTTATGTTGTGCTAGATACAGCAAGGACAGATACTTCTACAGAGCTCTCATCAGTGCAATTAATGATTGTAAGATTAATGTTTATTTTTTAGATTATGGAAATACTGATTCCATATCTTTCTTCGATGTGAAAATTTTGCTTCCAGAATTTTGTGAATTGCCTGCTTTAGCCATGTGCTGTTCACTTGCACATGTAATTCCTGTTGAAGATTTATGGGTAAAGGCAGCAGTTGATTATTTTAAAAAAATTGTTTTGAAAAAAGAAATTTTGCTTCAAGTTATAAGAAAAAAAGAAGACAAGTATACTGTAAATATTCAGAGTATTGAGGCCTCAGAAAATATTGATGTCATATCTCTTATGGCAGAAGCTGGATATGCAGAATATTGGGAAATAGAGCCAGAACGTTTTCCAAAATCTGTAACTGAATATTCAGTGCTAAATTTAAAGTCTAAAAGGAAAGTCACTATTAAGAATGTCACATCTATCCTGCTTGGAAGACCTAAACCTAAAAAGCACCTTTCAAGTAAGTTGGAAGAAAATGACTTAACTTTGTTCAACTCCAAAGCTGTTAATTACTTAGATTTAAAAAATTCTTTCATTTTGTCTTTGGAGCCTGATTCATCAAGGCCTTATAAAGAACATATGTTTAAACCGGGAACAGTTCTTCAAGTTAGATGTTCTCATTACTATGGCCCAGGTGATTTTTCATGCCAGCTCCAGTGCAAGTTAGAAGACCTAAAATTACTGATGGAAGAAATCCAGAGTTATTATAGTATTCATAATGACCCTTACCAGTTTGGGCAGATTGCTTGTATTGCTAAATATTCAAAAGATGGGAAGTGGTATAGAGCTGCTGTTGTGACTCAAGTATCAAACAAAGAAGTTGACGTAATATTTGTGGACTATGGTTACCAAGAACGAGTTTTAATTAAAAATCTTTGTGCTATTAACCCAAACTTTCTTCTTTTAGAAGGTCAAGCCTTCAGATGTTGTCTTAACCATTTACTTGAACCTGTTAGTTGTAAATTATTTTGTTGGACAAGAAAAGCATGTAGAGACTTTGGACATTTTATTTCTTCATCTAAAGGGATACTGACTTGCATAATATATGCCCTAGTTCTTGTACAGCCAAACAGTTTATATAATTTAGTTGATTTACGATCTTCACTTACTAGTGCAAAAGAATTTCTTTCTTCTCATGGGTCTGTGCAATATAGCACATTATTGAAGCCATTGTCCTCTTCAATTAGTTTGTACAGTTACTATTACTCTTCGTTTAATATAAAAATTGGAAGTGAAGAAATAGTACATATAACTCACATATGTAGTCCCCAAAAGTTTTATTGTCAGCTTAGTAGAAATAATAAAGATCTAGAGATGCTAAAAACAAAAATCAAAGAGATGATTGGCCAAAAAAATTGCCCAAAATTTGATCCTAGTAAAATGAGATTGTGCATCTCTAAGTATATAGAGGATGGTTTTTCATACAGAGTATTAGCAAAACCAGCAGGTTCATCATCTGAATTTCTAGTGTATTTTGTGGACTTTGGAAATCAGCAATTAGTGAAAGAAAATATGTTGATGGCTATTTCAGATCAGTTTCCAGAGTTACTGTTTACACCTATGCAAGCTGTTAAGTGTTTTTTATCAGATCTTAGAGATGTAGAGACTCCTGAAGAAATCAATAGCTGGTTTGAAAACAAGTTTTTGGGAAAGTCATTAAAGGCAGTGATATTGTCCAGGGAGTCAGATGGCCAGTTTGGTATAGAGTTATATGATGGATGTCAACATGTAAATCAGAAGATTAAAATGTTGCTTCATACTTATGATAAAAAAGATTTGGAGCAAGGACAGTATATAGAAAAGAGTCATAAATTAAATAAGAATAAGAGACTCACTCCTCAGAAAGGTCCAATAGAATATAACTGTTATCATAGTATGATAAATAAAAGTAGTCTAGTAACATACTCTAAAAATAAAATGAATAAACTAATATGTCCCAGTACAGATGTCAAGCTTTTGAAACCACCAGTTTATTATAAAATTGAACCAGCATCTGAAAACAAAGTGAAGTTGTTGAATGATGGACTTAACAGTAAAGATATAAAAATTATCCATGGATTTGAACATGTTCTTAATGAAAGTGATGGAGGGCAAAAATCAGGAAAGCTTGGATCACAGTCATTTATCAGAGAGTTAAATCAAGCAATCTCACAAAATCCACATAGTATAATTAGACCACAGATGAAAGATCTTCCTAAACCACAAGTTTACTTGAATGTCGAAGTAAAAGGGTATGTATCCAATATCAATAGTCCAGCAAGTTTTCATATTCAGCTTGCTGAGGATGAAAAGGTTATCATCAGACTTGCAGATGCTCTCAATGAAAGAGCAAATAGAGTGAAGGAACAAAGCTCAGTTAAGCTTTTGGTGAGTGATCTTGTAGTTGCAGAGCACTCTGGAGATAGTGCCATTTACAGAGCAGTTATTAAGAAAATTTTACCTGAAAATACCTTTGAAGTGGAATTTATTGATTATGGTAATACTGCAATAGTGAGCAGATCTAAAATTTATGAACTTAAGACAGAATTCTTAACTATTCCTCAACTTGGAATCCATTCTTTTCTCAGTGGAGTGAAATGGAATAAGCCTGCCAAAATGTGGGACAGCAGAATTGTGGATTATTTTGCCTCAGTAGTAAGTAAAAAAATAGTATCTTGTGAATTTTTGAAAAAGCATGACCAGAAGTGGGAAGTTAGTATAATTTGTGGTAAAAAATGTGTCCTCACTGAGCTACTTAAATGGACAGCACATTGGAAACAGCAGAAGACAGTATTGCAAATGCCTTGGGTTGTCACTCAAAATGTGGGCACCAATGAAGATAATGAAAAGCTAAAAGAAAGATCAAATAAGTGTGAAGAGTCTTCGATCCTTAAACCCTCCTACCAACACCTGGTTAAAATTCCCTTTGAAGAGTTAAAACCTGGACAACTTAAAAAAGCTAAAATACTTCGTGTTTCAAAGAGTGGAAGATTTTATGTGAAGTTATTAAAAAATAAAAAAATCTTATCAGATTTAACTGTATTAATTACTAAAGAAGAAGAAGGCTCCTCATCAGTGGAAAATATTGAAGAAGACTTAGAATGTTTAGCAAAATCTAAGAAAACTTTGGAGTGGTATCGAACAAAAGTAGAAAAAAAGTGTGTCAATGAAAATGTGCTTGTTTTTTTAGTAGATCATGGTAGGTATGAAACAGTGCCTGTAAATAATACCAAGGTACTTTGTAATGAAATGAGAAATATTCCAAGGCAAGCTGTGCCTTGTAAATGGATTTGGTTTGAAAATTGTAAGAGCATGTCATTTGAGTCCATTGTGTATTTATTTGCTCATTTGGAAGTAGGGATCCTTTTCCTGAAATATTTGGACTCTGCTTGGGAAGTAGATATTTTGATCGATGGTATGCTACTTTTAGAATATTTCAGTCCAACTACAATTCAGGTTGAAGAAAACAAAATTCAGTCTTCAGGAATAATTTTCAGCATGAAATCTCAGGCTCTTATGTCATCATGTGGAATAAGATCATTTCCTTGGACGCAACTTCAAAATGGTAGACAATATTGTGGTATTGCCACTGCTATTTCTGATCCATCAAACTTCTGCATTCAGTTAGAAGATTTTTTCGACACAATGAAGTATCTGTTTGTGTTGCTTTCTGATCTACCAGAAACTTTACTTACATTACCTCAAGAGCTCCTAATTCCTGGTTCTAGCTGTTTGTTCAGGTGTGAAATAGAAGATCAATGGAATAGAGTAGAAATTTCTGAAGTCTCTGATAGAGCTTTGCTTCTTATGTTGGTTGACTATGGGTTTTCTTTTTATATACCTTACTCAGGTAGAAAAAATCTTAAAGTTGTTCCTGAGGAACTTTTGAATTTGCCAAGATTAAGTTATCCATGTATCTTACATGGCATTTTACCTGTTACAGGGAAACATTGGAATGAAAAAGCTAAAAGCTTTTTAAATAGTTTTCTAAGTAAACCAGGCTTAGTTTTTCAGTTTAGGGAATGTGATTTTAAGACAAAACTGAAAGTGGATGTTATTCACGAGGAAAAGAGTTTGGCAGACATGCTAGTTGCATCTGGACTTGCAGTATATTCTAAGGATTCAGCTGATGTTAATGCAGTTACTATTATTGGATGTAATAAAGTCCAATGTAAGTTACAGAGTAAGGCTGTTTGCCCATTGCTAAATCAAAATTTTGACAAACACAGAAATATGAGTTGTTTGTGCACCGAGACACAAAAGCTAAAAACATGGAAAACTTTGAAGAACAAAGAAGTCTATAAACTCTCAAAGAGTGGCCATGCTAGTGACAAATTGCATTCTAGAGATTTAAAACTGAAAAATAAAGTTTGTAGTGGAAAACATAATAACCAAGGTACCATTAAAGTTGACACATGTGGTGAAGCTTCATGTTGGGAGCTGCCCAGTTGCTTGAAAAATAGCACCAATTGGATTGAAAACATTTTTAAAAAACTATTGACTGAAGGAATCCAGGAGAATAACACAATGGACTTGATAACAGAAGAAAAAACATTGTATGTTAATGGAAAAACTGTATCAGAAAATTTAAAAGGTAAGTTATTTTTCAGTTTTTAGATTCTGTTTTTGTTTTATGTCATAAAATTATCGAAATTAAATATACCATATTGCATGAAAACAAGAAAAACTCTTAAATATGTCTCGTGATACTTATACTCATTTTTATTTTTCAGTAGAGAGAGGTGAAACTTTGGATCATTTATGCTTTAATTTGACAACAAAGGATACATGTGATACTCAGTAATTACCTTGTTTTAAATGTTCCAGAGTAAAATTGGTAAGCATGGGGCAATAACTTCTAATATTATTCCATGGTAAAGGAGTCTAGAGTTTTTAGATTTTTTTCTCAGGAGACAGCTTATTTTGAATGTATTCTATTGATAAAGTATCCTAGTTTCAAAGCTATGGCTATCATTTTATCATGATTTTTACATTTTTTAGTTGTCTTTCCTACTAAAATTTGTTTTAGTTGGTACTTGTAGAGTCATATTTGGAATCATATTTGTTACCATTTTCTCTAGAAAATATGGCTGATTATAGGAAGGATATTTTTTAAAAGTATATGGAGCGAGGTGAGATATGATTGCATCTTTAAACTCATCTCTGGCACTTTCCCCCCTTTTTTCCTTATATCTCTTTTGTCTGATGTTTCTAGTGATACTTTGTTTGTTTTGTCCTTAGTTTTTATAAATTATATTTTTCATTGATATACATTAATTGTGCATATTAATGGGCTCAATATATTTCCACACATACAGAAAACACAGCTCAAATTTAACCTTCCTTTACTCACTTCTACCCCATCAGCCCCACATACCCTTCTCAGCCTCTAGTAGTCATTCTCTATCAGCTTTATCTGCTTTTGTCTTGAAGTTATGGATACTCATGATAATGCAAGAACAGTAGTACTTAGTGTGTATGGAATGTTTATTTTGTTTTGCATTTACCTTTACTTTAGAGTTTATTTTGCAAGTAAATGTTTAGAAAGCTCAGAGTATTGTTTTAATTCCAGAAATAGATCCATGAAAATATGCAAGTGTTTTTAAGAGTCAGCATAAACCAAATAGTTCTATGTAACTGTTTGGTAGTTTAAAAGTTACTCAGGAAAACTTGGAAAATTCTTAAATAAGAGAGGATTAATCAATTGTATTATATTCTATATATCTATATTTAACATTTTGCTGTTATATTTTTGAAACTGGGAAATAATTTTCAGAAATATTCTTTGTAATAAATATACGTGAATTTAAGTTTGGTATCTTCCAGAACTCTTGAGAGACTGATGCGTAGTACAAATTTGGCTGAGTACAAATTTGAGTCCTTCTGGGCAGCTTAGTGACTTTATGAGACCTTGTCACAAAGTTTTAAAAAAATATTGGGGATATAGCCAACTCAAAGCCTCTAGGTTCAATCACTAGTACCAGAAAAAAAAAAATACTGGCTTCCTGAATTTTAAAAGCATTCAAGACTGGAAATTTGCGTATGTTTAACATTAATAAAGTAATCTCTGGCTTGTAGCTATTTTAGAACAGGGAGTATCACATTTACTCTCTATAATCAACATTCTTTGACTAATACATGTTAGTCCCTCTGTTAGATTTTGAAGATTACTTTTTTCAGTTATGAAGAATAGTTTCATTGGGAAAATAATCCACTTTATAAAACTTCTGTGGCTGTTGTATCACTAGAATGTTTTTGCTGTTGGTTACCATGGAGTGTGGCAAAATTAATAATTTAGATTAATGGAAATGAATTAGATTATGTAATACCTCTTACATAAGATTATATAACAACTTTTTACCTGCTCAGGCCATGATTACAATTTAATTAAGGACCTTGTGGGACTTTAGTTTTTTAATTACATTTATATGTCTTGTGTTTTGCCATTTAGCAATGACAGAATTGACAGACTAGAAAATTCACTGGTAGTATTTTAAGTTATTAAATACTATTGAAAATGATGTTTTATAAAACTTGAGTTTTCCTACTTAGAAGTCAAGTAGAGAAAGCATGTGAAATATTTCTTCTAAAATGAATTACATTTAATGTAAATGAACTCTTCTTATTTTGAAGGGATATTAATTGTTAAAATGACAGTTGTTTTATCACATTTTAAAATTATTACAAGGAGGAAGTATAATCTTCAGCATAATGTGTGATTTAATTCAGCATACATTAAATTAAAAACAAAAGGTTTATAAGGATTTATGAGAACAGCATTATAATGCATTTTTCTCATTTTAAAACACATTAATTTATTAGTAGGATATGTTATTTTGTAAGTGTTTGAAACAGATTTTTGCTTAAAAATTGGGAAATCAGAATAAAATATTAGGCTCAGGACATATGAGAACTTGTACTGTAATGTCATGTAACTCAGTTGTGTCCCAAATTTTCTGATCAAGGAGGTTGGGGGGGGGGCAAAGAGGAAAGTAATCGATGATGTAGCGTGTGCCTAAGGAGAGTCACATGGGGAGAAGACACTCTCTCAAGCTTTCGCAGAGAGCACATTGGCCAAGCAATGACTGTGAGTCATCCACATGGCTGACACTGACAAAGATTCTACAATCTGAGGTACAGGGTCTCAGGATAAATCCTGAGTGTATTTCACTGACCTTATCAGATCCAAAAGCTACAACTCTTGTTGCATAGGTCTTGCTTTATTTTGGTCTTAACCATCCAGCAGAGAAATATAAAAATGAAGTATATGAAGTAAAACCATGTTGTTATGTTGAGCTGTATGGGACTCAGGTCAACAATTTCTGACATTGTCAGTCAAGTGGAAGACCCAATACTATTATGAACTACTGCACTATTTTGGAATATTTTGCTGAGTTCACACACCTGTAATATTTAAATGATGGAACTAAACAAAAAAAGGGGATACAGATGAATGACCATTTTGTATCTGTGTATTCAAAATGGTTAAGATAGATATATAGTTACATTCTCTTAATGAATAGAGAGATTTGTTCTAATAGTGTTTATAAACAGGATATCATGTCTTCATCTTGTACAACAAATAACCACTGGGAAGACAGTATGCAATGTGTTAATTATTGGAACTGTCCTACCGATTTGATTTGAGACTGTCTCATTGCTATTTATTTCTCAATAAAATTATGGAAAAAATAAAATATTAGGTAAAATATTTGAAAGCTTAGAATTACTAATTTTTACTTTGGAAATTTTCTAGTTTTTCTTTATATAAGATAATTTTTAGACTCATGTAAAATGTCTTACCAATAATACAAAGTATGACTCATTAGAGAAACTGTTAAGTGTTGATATTTTAAAAGAATATTCATACATTGTGCTTTTCTCATGGCTCTATTGAAATAAAATCTCAAACTGTTAAATCTAAATTGTGTAGCAATTTCCCAGTATAATTATTTTCATTTTGAATTCTTCTATGAGGTGCTGAATTAAATTTTAGTATTTACTTTTTCTGATTGATTTTTAAGGATTTTTTTTTTT
>NW_004524595.1:11738563-11741697 GCF_000260255.1 Octodon degus | reverse complement strand
ATAAAATTATTATTTTGAGCATCTGATTAGAAAATTGAACAACTTTTTGTGTGTTTGTTGACTCTGAATTTATGCTTTTACAGATTTTCTCATTTTTACCTTGTCAGCCTTTTCCATTGTAAGATGTTGACCCTTTGCTGTCATCCAATATATGGATAGTTGTTATGGAAAATATTATAATAGATATTTAGCATATCATGTTTTGTGTCCGTCTTCTGTTTTAGTGACTTTGATCATAAAATTAGGAAAAACTCTTGCATAGATTATATTCTTCCAAGTATCTTCTCCTTCTTGATTTTTTTTTTTTTTCCATTTATGTGTTTGGTACAGGGTCTCACTATGCAGCTCAGACTTGTAGTGATCCTCCTGGATTTATTATTTATTTAGTACAGGGTCTGTAGCGTCTTACTATATAAATTAGACTGGTAGTAATCCTGTTTTCAGTCTCCTAAGCACTGGGATTACAGGCGCATGCCACACGCCCAGTCTCATTCACCATATCAGTGTGCGCTGTGGATGGGGCTGGCACAGCATGCTGGGGTTTGAACCCCAGGCCCTGTGTCTGCCTAAGCAGGCACTCTAGTCTGCTGAGATATCTGACTGGTCCTCATTCTCCTGTGTTCAGCCTCCCCAGAGTTGGGATTACAGGCATGTAGCACCAAGCCTGGACTTGGTCACTGGTTTAGTGTGCCCCAGGGTGGGGCCTGCATGACATGTGGTACTGGGATTGAATCCTGGTCCCTGCACTTGCCAAAGCAGGTGCTTAGTCTGCTGCACTATCTTGTCAGCACTTGAAAAGTTTTCATTTTAGTTTTTTAAAAGATTAAGCTAATTAGTACATTTAAGATGCAAATAATGTTCATATTCATTATAGGGAATTTGTACCTGTACATGATATATTTTGATTTCTCTTTTTTTCCCATCCCCTCTTTTCTTCAGCCCTTCTTCCCTTCCCAATTTACAAAGCTTTGTTTCCATTTTATCCTGTTTTAAAATCTGTTTTCCCTTTTCCTTTCCTTCCTGACCCTATCTTAGTTCTTTCCTTTTGAGTAATTTCTTCCCATTTCATAATATCTATCATAAATTTTGGCCCTTTTTCAAAAGTTTCACACACAGGAGAGACAATGTCATGTTTGAATCATTTATTTCATTTATGAGTATCATCTCAAGTTGTATCCATTTACTTAGAAAAGTCTCAAGTTTATCCTTCTTTATGGTGGAGTAGTACTCCTTGCATTGATTCTTCCTATACATAAGCAAAGAACAAGGGATGTCTCCATTTTTTGATATCCTCTTTGATCTCCTTCATCAGAGTACTGTAATTTTCAATGTATACATCTTTTACTTCATAGATTGATTCCTAAGAATTTCATTATTTTAGATGTCATTGTGAAGGGTGTGGTTTACTTAATTTCTCCTTCAGTGTGTTTGTTGTTTTTGTATAGTAATGCTATTGATTTTTGAGTGTTGATTTGGTATCCAGCTACATTTCTAAATTTGATTATTACCTCTATAGGACTTTTTGTGGAGTTCTTGAGGTTTTCTACTTAGAGTGTCTTGTCATCTGCAAATAATGCTAATTTAACTTCTTTCTTTTCTGGCCTTATTCCTTTTCTTTCTTTTGTCTAATTGCTTTTGCTAATGTTTCCAGAACTATATTGAGTAGAAGTGATGATCGTGGACATTTTTGCCTTATTGATTGTAGAGTGAAAGTTTTCAGTTTGTTACCATTCTGTATGATGTTAGTTGTTGGTTTGTCATAGATGTTTTTATCAGACTGAGGTAAAAATCATCGATTACAGTTTTCTGTAGGTTTTTTTTTATGAATGTGTGTCGGACTTTGTAAAATGCTTTTTCTGCATCTATTGAGATGATTATGTGATTTTTGTCTTTGAATTTGTTAATAGAGTGTATTGCATTTATTGACGTGTCTTAAACCGCACCTGCATCTTTGAGATGAATCCTGTTTTGTCATGGTCTATAATCTTCTTGATGAATTTCTGCATTTTGTTTGTCAGTATTTTACTCAGGAATTTTGCATCCATACTCATTAGGGAGATGGGCCTGCAGTTTTCTTTTTTGGTTGGGTCCTTCGCTCTTTTCGGCATCAGGTAACTTGCTTCCAGAAATGATTTGGGCATACTCCTTCACTTTTAATTCCACTGAAGAGTTTGAGAAGTAGCAGTATTAACTCTTCTCTAAATTTCTTGTGCAATTTAACAGTGACTCCAGCCTAGAGACAAAAACCTTTGTTGCTAGGTTTTTAATTACATCTTCAATTTCATTCACCTATATTAGGTTATTTGGAATTTATTTTATTTTATTGACTCAGTTTTGAAAATTTGTCTAGGAATCTGTCAATTTCTTCTGTGTTTCCCTTCTTGGAGTAGAGGTTCTTGACATAGGTATTGATGATCTTTTGTAAGATCTATAGTGATTTAACCCTTTTTATTCCTTTTTGCTTGAATTTGAGTCTATTCTTTCCTCTTTTTGATAAGGTTGGCTAGGGGTTTATCAATTTTATTTAGTCTTTCAGAGAACCAACTCTCAGTTGCATTAATTTCTGCTCTGATCTTTATACTTTAGTATCCTGTATTATCTTTGGGTTTATTTTTTTTTCTTGAACAAAGAGTTTGAGGTTCAACATAAAGCTGTTCACTTGAACTTGTTTTCCTGATATGAGAGCTTACTCCTATAGATTTCCCTCATAGGACTACTTTCCTTGAATCCCATAAGTTCTGATATGTTGTATTAAGATTACTGTTTAATTATAGATATTGTTTTAAATACTTTAGTTTCTCTGTGATCCATTGGTGGTTTAGGAGTTTGTTGTTTAATTTCATGTATTTATGTAGTTTTTGTAGTTTATTTTCCCACTGATTTTAATTTCTTTGCATTATGGTCAGATAATTTGCATTGGATAATTTTAATTCTTTTCCATTTACTTAATAATTTTCTGTGGGCTAATATGTTGTCTGTTTTGGAGAATGTCCGTTGTGCAGGTGAAAAAACATGTATTTTGATGTGGTGGGATGGGACATTCTGTAGATAGCTACTAAGTCCGTTTGTTCACAGGTTTGATTCAATTCTGGTATTTCTTT
This sequence comes from Octodon degus, assembly GCF_000260255.1. NCBI lineage: Eukaryota > Metazoa > Chordata > Mammalia > Rodentia > Octodontidae > Octodon > Octodon degus. Next base: position 11,738,596 of record NW_004524595.1, on the reverse strand, counting down.
CTTGATTTTTATTTTGTCTGAGTGATCTATCTT
>NW_004524595.1:11730890-11738463 GCF_000260255.1 Octodon degus | reverse complement strand
CTTCAGGGCACGTTTGGCCAGCGGGAGAGTTGTGAGGTTCGAACTCCAGCAACCTGAGGCTGACAGCTTTGTGGAAGCAGCCACTTAAAGGACTGAGCTAGGGCCAGGCCCTCTTCTGATTGATTTTTGCTTTTCCTTTTGTGTATCTTGGTACCATTATTTTTTCCTGATATTTAAAAAGTATATTGTATGCTAATATTTTATTGGCCAGCCTTCTTGTGGGTGAAAATAAAATCACAACTTAAATGATGAGCGGTTTATTGTGACTTACAGTTCTGATGGATTCCCTCCATGGTAGGCTAGTTTCAAGGCATAAGCAACATGGCAGAAAGCAATGTGTAGGAGGAACACTGTCCCACATGGGGGCAAGAAGTAGACAGACAATTGGGGCCGTGGGGGTGAGAATACACTCTTTCAAGTCACACCTCTAGTAACCTACTCTTTCTGATCAGGCCCCACCTCCAAGTGTGAAAGTGTTGGGGTCATTGTAGCTCTAACCCATAATATTCTACCCCTTGTCCCCTAAAAGACTCATGTCCATATCATTATGAAAAATGCATTTAGGCCATCTGTAAGAGTTGCCAGTGTTTTATGCTAGCATTACTTACAAGTCTAAGTCAAAGTGTCTTCTGAGACTTGAGGTGAACTCGTATTTGTGTGTCCCTTTAAAAATCTGAACATTAAATACTTGTAACACAATGGCATAGGGTAAACATTCCCATTCCCACTGTGAGGGATAGGGGAATAGAAATAAATCAAACCAGAACAAGACCCAAACCGAGCAGGACAAAAATTAAATTACATAGTTCCACGTCCAGTGTCCAGGGTGGATTTTGGGAAGATGTGCACTCCAGAGAGAGCGAGCAGCCCTGCCCCTGTAACCTTCCTGGTTTCAGTCCAGAATGGTCTGTTTCGGACTGGTTCCATGCCCTGCCTGTGACTTTCTTCTGCAGATGTTCCAACTTCTTGGGTTCTCCACTGCAGCTTTATCTTTATGCTTCACACAGCTGCTCTCACTCGCTTCTGACAGGGACTGTGTCTCTTATCACATTGTTTTGGTCTGGGTGCTCATGTTGCCTTCTTTAATCTGGGTGGAAGCTTTTGTGACTCTTTACCTCGCATTTTGTGTGGCTAAACACCAAGTACTACATGGGTAATGGCAAGGTCAGCTGCAAGCTTGAGCAGTATCTTGGGCACCTTGAACCTTGGCTGCAGGAGTCTCTGAGTACACAATTTACAGATATAATTTCCTAGGTGGCCCCAAATGAGTAGGTATTCCAGGGATCCTCTTCTGAAATTTATATTTACAGTTTTGTATCCTTGAGCCTGTAATGAGTTGGGGTCTTGATGATTTCTGAGGTGCCCCCAAGGTATCTTTCATTTTGTACCCAAAGTTCTTGTGTTCTTTTGTAATGCTAATCTTTTAAACAACCATTCTCTTCCTAACCTCAACTTTATAGGAAGTTTCTATCTGATGAAACTGGAAACTTTGCAAATCGCTTAGCTGTTTTCTTCTCCTGATTCTTACTGTAGGTCTGGCTAAAAGCAGAGGTATATACCCTCGTTACAGCCTACACATGGTGCTGCCTTGAAATTTCCCCTAGCAAATTAATTAGTCCACCATCTTAAAAGTCAGATTTACACAATCTCTGTATCATTCTAAGTCTTTGTGGAATCTAAATTTTTCCAAACTCTTCCTGCAAATCAATTCCAAAGACTTCTGAATTGTAGAGTCAAGTACAGATGCAGCAGCAGCCCCACTCCTGGCTGCCAGTTTTATTTATGAGTTACCTGGACAGAATACCAGACACTCACAACATAGTGGAGGAAAGATTTTTTTTCACAGTTTCAGTGGATTTTTTCTCAGGCTAATGGGCTCCCAGGCAGAAATGATACGCGTGGCAGACAAAAGCTTTTCACCACATCAGCCAGGAAGCAGAAAGGAATGGGGACTCTAGGGACAGAAATTTACCTTTTCATTTAACCTCCAAAGTAACCAACTCCTTTTGATGAGACCTACCTCCAAATGAGTTTTTGGGGCTTACTTTAGGTATCAACCATACCAAATATCATTTTTAGAAAAATGAGTTTAGAGATGTTGTTACTTTAGTGTATATCCGAGGCAAATTATTTTAGATTCATGAATATTTTGAGTTAATTTTTTTCTCACTCAAGTATTTTACATATGCTTCCTTAATGTCTAAAATTTTATGAGTTTTTTGAAAAGGTAATATGACATTTAAATAATCATAGCATGAACTGTGATGGCATACTGAATGCCTAGTGCTTCTACTTTTGTCTCTCCTCCCCTTCCCTGCTCTTCTTTCCTCCATATTTTTAGTTAAAACTTCGAACCAACTTCTTGCTACATTGCTTAGTTTGGGCTCGAATTTATAATCCTTTCTCAGCCTGTACAAGTGTGTGGGTTTCAGGCATACTCCTCTTTGCCTATCTGAAGTTTCTGCTAAGCAAACATTTTTCTTATTCAAATGGTTGTTGTGCCTTTGCTCATGTTTAAAAGTATTTCTGAGCTGGGCAAAGTGGTGCGTTCCTGTGACTCCAACACTGAGGATGTGTGAGGCAGGAGGATTGTAAGTTTTAACATCTTGTCTTTAAAAGAGTTTGGAATGTAATTTAATACAAAGGTCTTGGGTTCAGTTTTCAATACTAAAAAATAACCTAATGAAAGAGAAGAACAACTTAAATTTGATACTGGTAGAAAAATCATAAAGATCAGAGTATAAGTTAATGAAATTAACTTATGATAAAAATATAAAGGATCAGCGAATCAATGAATTGGTCCTTTGAAACAGTGGGAGCAGCATCCTGAGATGGGAGAAGAGGGCAGGGAAAGGAGAAGTAAAAAGGATCAAGATGCAAGAAATGTATGTCTCAATTCCCCACAACAAATGCATTTACTGTGTATTGCAAACTTCTGTCATACTTGCAAATAGTTCTTTAAAAGATTTTCCTTTATCCTATTGTATTTAAATTCTTGCTAGATTTTTAAAACTTACAGCTTATCTTTAAATTTTCTTAATCTGTAATTTGGATATTAATCTCAGCCTTGTACAAAGGTCTTCAGTATTAATATTTTCCTACATATGACTTTTAGAATAATTTTCTTACTGTGTTTTTCATAATATAACTTCAGAACAGTGGTGGCAAAGCTATGGCATGCATATTACTTTGTTTTTCTTTTAAGACAAAATATGTTAATGTATGTTATTTTTCTAAACTGTAAGCCCAATGTTTAGGTTTAATTGCAGTATTGGCACTTAGTGATAAATAAGATGGTTTGGGGTTGCATTTGGGCAATTGGTGTATAAGAGGTTTGCCATCCTGTCTTTATCATGCATATGTAAGATCCACATGTTCCCTTTTGGCTTAGTTCTGAAACATCTTTGTCGGAACTCTTAAGCAATGGTTCATAATTTCCTATTAATTATAAAGTGATCTTATGTTGATCAGAGCTACTTTTTATCATAGCACAGTATTCTTTATTTCTATATTTATGACTTAGCACAGTATTCTTTATTTCTATATTTATGACTTTGACCATCCTGATATATCTGCATATCTTTTCATTTCTATTAAATTATCCTTCTTTATAATTTTGGCACATTCTTTTCTACAGTTCTGTTATCAAACCATTTTATAAATTATTGTATTAGTGTTTTAGATAAAAATGATCATCAAGTTCCAGTTCATACAGTACTTTTGCTAGGGTTATAGGAACAGACTAATTATAAAGAATGGTATATGGTACAGGTATGTAGAATGCTCATGTGGTATATGGTATATGGTATAAGTATATAGAATGCTCATGTGGGACAGTGTGCCTAACTTTCTGAGGCTGAGGTAGCAGTTGAAAAGTCCTTACCAACATGTGAGCTGTGGCTGACTTTTGAACGCAATATGGAAATATGAGATGATGTCTAGGGGGTCTGGGCAAAAGTGTCAGAAAGAAGTTATAGAAAACATAGTACAGTCAACATGGCTGTCATAAACACACTACTTTTGTTTAAAATATCATTGCTTTTAAGTTAAATATATTGAGAGGGTTTTTTCTGGAATTTTTGCAGTGTGTAGTGGAGGAATTCTGATCTATGGCAGAGAGTTCTTTGTACTAGGAACCATCATTCTGTATGCTGAACTGTGATTTTATGAGTTAAGTAGTAATTTTATGGTGTCTCAAGTTTGGTGGTAACTTGGTAGTCCACAGTCACTTCTTTGGGTACTTTTCCCCCAGTGTGTAGATATCTGGATAAATAAGTACCATTAAGCCTCTTTTAAGAAGGCTAGGAGGCACTGTTTCTATAGAAACTTTCAGTAATGTTGCAGTGCCTGTTTTTAAAACAGTGCTACCTTCTAGAACATTTAATAAAAGAAAGATTTATACTAATAGTGTTTGGACAGGATATCATATCTGCATCTTGTACTCTAAATTACTAAGGATACAATAATATGCAATGTATTAATTATTGAAACTGTCCTACTAATAGGTTTTGAAACTGTTTCATTGCTATTTGTTTTTCAATAAAATTAATTTTAAAAAAAAGTTTTGAGTCTCTGAAGTAGTTTGGTTCTGAGGACTGGATGAAGGCCAGTGACTCTTGTAGTGATTAAGTCAGGTCTCCATTTGCCAGAGTTTTTGTCTTGTATAGAGCAAACTTTAGTCGATTGTCCTCCATTTCAGCTGTAGGAATAGCATAATTGATTAATGACTAGTACAGATTTCTGTGAGTTAAGCCATTTTAATTGTTGTTCTTATCTTACATTTCAGTATAGTAGACATTTATAACTTTTCATTGGTGGTTAAGTGTCTCCTTTTGGCTTCTGCCACTTTGGGATTTCATTATTCTTAATGTGAGTCCATGACAGGGATATCATTTTTTACTGTTATTCCTGGCATACAGATAATATTCACCATAGAGCCTTTACTGACACATTTCTCAAATCAATGATGAAAAGAGTCTATTTTGGATCCTGCTGGTCCATAGAGAAAGGCAGGTCACATATAATAAGTGTACTTGTGTTGCTATTTCTCCTTGGCTTTGCATTTTGTCTCATTAAGAGATTTTTAAACTTTCGCATATATCAGATCTCCTGGAGGTTCTGTTAAAACAGATTTTTGGGTCTCACTGCCAGTGTCTGATTTAGTAACACTGGAGGAGGCCCAAGAATTTTAATTTTTATCAGCCCCTAAGGGATATTGATGGCATTGGTCTGGGAACCACACACCAAGCCTTATTTTCTACATTATGCCAGGGAACTTGTGGGCATCTTGATTTTCACATAGCATACTGGTATGTTCACAGTTTACTCAACTGGCTGAGCAAGGTTTTTGATTCTTTCTTAGATACTCTATTTAGCAGTTACTCAGGATCATGTAATTGAATGTGTGTACTATGTTAGAAAATAAAGCTATGACTTAAAACATGTATTAATATATTTACTAATTATAAAAAGAGCAGTAGCAATCTAATTACATTTTAATATGTTTAACATTCCTTTATTAAACAAATGAGAAGAATGGTATTGTTTTAAACTTTTAAGTCTTAACATTTTGGATTTGTAGATCATTGGATTGTCACATGTGCTTCTGCATGCAGTCTGTTACTACATTGCCTATCTGGTAGCACCTGAAAACTCCACTACATTCATGGGAGAATGAGGATGGAAGAGGCAAAAGACATTATTATTATTCTTATTATTAATTTTTTTAGGTTACAGATTTCCTGGAAATACTCAGCAGTCCACTAGTATACTTGGATCATAGTATTAAAACTGCTGCTCAGCATAATAAACTTCCTGTCTTTAACTGAGTAACAGAGAAGTAATTGCTAAGTATTTGCCTAGTAAACCTGGGACCAGGGTTTAATTTCTGTCTATACAGAATAACAATAAGTCCGGGTATTTAAAAAAAAAATTTACCTCTTTATTTTTAAAAATAAAGGCCCGGATATGGTAGACTATAGGAAATACTATGGTATTTCAGACTTAAGGTGGTTGGCTTTTACCTTCCACCAAGATTCTGTTTTCAAAGAGGCTGGGCTTACCAATTACTGCCAGACTGTCTCTCAAGTAAATGTTTGTTTTAAAAAAAAAAAAGGACAATAAATGAAAACAAGAGACAGGAAAAAATGTCACAGAACAGTCCTGCTGCAGTGCTGTATATGGTTAGATTTCTTAATTTCTATATAAAATTGTGTAATTGTTTATTCATATTTTTTCAAATATTTTTAATTTTTAAAAATTTTTATCTTCATATTCTGGAAGGACTTAAAGTTTAACATATCAATACTTGATGGAAAATACTTGTTCCATGTTATGCCTAAGATGTTTGATATTCAGACAGATAGGTTAAACCCAACTGCATATGTTGCAGGGTAAAAATAAGCTTCTCTTCTGTAGGGTTAATAACCTAGGTTTGCAGACCAAAAATCAGAGAAAAAGAAGGGCTGCAAGGACAGCCAATATTTTGGCCCTAGTCTTTCAAGGTCAGTGAGGACTTAGGACATAGAACCTGTACTGTAACATCATGTAACTCAGTTGTGTCCCAAATTTTCTAATCAAGGAGATTATGGGGCCACAGAGGAAAGTGATCGGTGATGTAGAGTGTGCCTAAGGAGAGTCACATGGAGAAAAAACATTCTCTAAAGCTTTCACAGAGAGCAAATTGGTCAAGCAATGGCTGTGACTCATCCACATGGCTGACACTCACAAAGGATCTACAAACTGCAGTATAGGGTTTCAGGTTAAGTCCTGAGGGGATTTGACTGACCTTTTCAGATATAAAAGTTACATTTCTTGTTATATAGGTCTTGCTTTATCTTGGTCTTAACCACCCAGCAGAAAAATATGAAAACAAAGTATAAAAAAGTAAAGCCATATTAATATGCTGAGCTGTAAAAAGCTCAAGTCAACATCTTTGGACATTGCCAGTCTTACAGAAAACCCAGTGCTATTATGTACTACTGGGCTCTGTTGGGAGATTGTGCTGAATTCAAACACCTACAATATTTAAATGACAATGAAATGCCCTTCTCTGACAAAGCTATCGAAAAAGTGGGATAGAAATGAATGACCCTTTTGTATCTGTATACTCAAAATAGTTAGGTTAGATAAACAGCTCCATTATCTTAATTCAATGAATAGAGAGGTTTGTTTAATGTTTGAGACAGGATATCATGTCTGCATCTTGTACAATGAATAACCACTAAGACAACAATTTCTAATGTATTAATTATTGAAAATGTGCCAGTAATCAGTTATGAAACTATCTCGCTGATATTTGTTTCTCAATAAATTATTAAAAAGAAAAAAATAGAAGAAGAGGAAACAGAAGGAAAGAGAAAGTGTGTTGGCAGGAAACCCCTTAGAAGGAGTAAGAGAGAATATATCCTTACTTCCACATGACTATCCTCTAGCAGAATCTGCCCATATTGGGTGATTGCAATAGGTATCATCTATAATTTGCTATCATTTACATTGTGATTCTTTTTATGTCCTTTTGGATTTTATCTTTTAATACCTGTTTTGTGTTACTTTGGTACGTTTCTAAGCAGCA
>NW_004524595.1:11719603-11724040 GCF_000260255.1 Octodon degus | reverse complement strand
CAGTAGGATTTTCATTTCCATAGTGCTTCTCTATAATGGTGTGGAGGATTTTCTTTTCCAAAAATATTGAAAATGCTGTCTACTCTCCCAATCTTTAGAGAATACAGAGAAGTGATGCAGTGTTGCTTCTGAAGCTGGGTCATAAAAGCATACGCACCTCTATTCATTCACTGAAAAGCTTGGACTTAGTGCTGAGCCCCCAACTAAGAAAACTAATTCCTCTGGTATGGTTATGCTGTGGTTAAACCCGTGCCAACCAGAGGGGACATGATGAAGACATTTTTAATTACAGGGTCTGTGAGATAGCAGTCTGAAGCGCCTGCTTAGGCAAGTGCACAGGGACTGTGGTTCGATCCTTGGCACCACATGCCACACCAGCCCCACCCATAGGGTGGGCTGAGCCAGCCACAAAAGACATTTTTAATTACAAATAAATCTAGCCTATGACCTTGTTTCCTTAAATGAAGTTTAGACATTATAGAGCGAAGAACAGCCAAAATTGACAGAATTTCAAATCATTATGGTAAGAAAACAGCAAAAACTTCAATATCATGTAATTTTTCTTATATGGGAAACCTAAAGTATGAAAAATGAATCAAGTAAGGAGAGTTAATAGGAAACTAGAGGGCAGACTCCTGGAGAAGGTGACAAGGGGAACGGAGAGAGGAATGGAATAAAACATGGACTGAGAATGATCAAAATGTGTTATATGCATGTACCATTCTGCAAAATGATCATCTCTATATTGCAAATATAACGTTACTTTAAAAAAAACAAACCAACAATGCTGTGTCCTGTGTGAATTTCCACCTCATCACATCTGAGCATAATAGTATCATTTTTACCTTCAAGTTGTTAGGTATGAAAAATAACTAGAACAGAACTGGGTACTAGAAGTAAAATCCTGCTGTAAGTTTTGGACTGAGTATGGGTACAGATTGGCAGAGGCTTGAAGAAGAGACCTGATAGGTCTCAAGGAAGCTGTTTTAGCAAGGACTTTAAGGCAATTGAAGGTTTTGTTGGGGAATGGGATACCTTTATTACATATAGCAAAAAGAGTAAAATTGTCCCTATCATAATAAATGTCTTAGTTACTTTTCTCAGGTGCTGAAACAAAATACCCAACACTGAAAGGTGGAAAGGCTTGCCTAGCTCACAGATTGTGAAGGTGTCAGTCTGTAATCAGTTGGCTGCAAGCCAGGGTGGCATGGCAGAAGGCCATCAGAGAGAATAGTTCATGCCATCCACAAGGTAGCAAAAGCAACAAAGAACTTACCATGTTTTACTGCCCCTTTTATCTTATTGGACTATTGGAATTAGGGCAGTGCCGAACCAGTCGCCCACCCTTAATCCCAGCACCGTTAATCCTAGTATTACACCATTAATCACACACTGTATATTCAACTGCCTCTGAAAAAGCCCTGTGACCACTTGAAGCTTTGTTATAGACACAAACTATAAAATGTGGAACATTGTAAAAGTACAAATGAATTAAAACCTCAGTGATATCCAAGCAAAATGTTGCAAGTGCCAATGTATAGTTTTTAACGATAAAATAAAATTAAGCTTTACATTTAATTTTTATTTCATAAGAAAAATTTAGAGAGTTGTATGAAATTGCTTCTCTTTCCTTGTCTCTCCAGTTGGAAAAATTTCTTCGTTTTGAAAGGGGCCCAAGACAAAGACAAGCCCCATGGTGCTGACAGGAAAATACCTCATGATAAAAAATGAGATCTGGGTGTGAGTGAAGCCCTTTGTTAACTTTAGAACGATCTCAGGTAGTTTCTCATAGAGCCTTTGAAATGGCTGGCATCTCTTAATGGTGTGATAAAAAGAACTTATTACAGAGGAATGTGTGTTTGTGTGTATGAATTTCATTTAACTGAATGGATTGCAAATTGATCCATAGGAAGCTCATTGGGTTTTTAAATGATTGTATCAAATTTCATATAAAATAGTAAAAAAGAAGAAAGGCTTTTAGGTGCCCAAAGTCTTATGACAACCATGAAGCAGTGGAAGAGTATTACTCAGATGTAAATATAGGGAAGCAGGATGACTGCAGGGTGAAAAATGAAAGCTTATAATTGGAGCCAAGAGACACAGAGAACGTTTCCAGGGAGTGGGACTAAAAAATTCAGGAATTACTGACATAATATCATGGTCAAGCTTCTTGGATTTTTGTGTTTTGAATGACAATGTTTTAGAAATTATTCAGTGATTGTTCCACAATTGTATGTTAAATGTTAGTGGCCTAACTTACCACTTTGTTTCACAGGCCTTCAGATCAAGAGGAGATGTGCCTGGGAACAACTGCTGGGGAGCCTGCTGTGCAGCTCTACATGATTTAGTTGATGAGATCTGAGGCGTCTAAACGTTGCAAAGAAATGAGGCTTTGGATGTCCAGAGTAGAGGCAGAATATTCTGTGTGGGAAGTATGTATGACTGTGGTAAAGGAACAGTTTGTCAGATTGCATTTTTAAAAGATTGTCGCTGTTTTCCATTTTTGTTGTTCTTATCTGATGTGACCTCGACAGTGCCTTCAAAAGGTAGAATGTGGTGAGCCTTCTCAGACCTGGGAAGGCTTGTGACCACTATCACCTGGAGAAGCAATGTCATGTGATCTTCACGGCGGGGCCATGGAAGGTGATGCATCTTTTCCCTTATGTCACCTCATTGATTGTTCTTTTGAAGCATTTTGTCTTTTTCTCCTCTTTGGTAGCTTTAGAAAGTTTTTTGTTTATCTTTGCTTTTAGAAGTTTTTCTGTGACATGCACATGTATGTTTATGGTTTGTAATTGCCCAGTTTGGGTAATTATTCTTGCATTTGGTGGTATAGACTATTATGCCAAAAAAAATCATCCAACTAATAAAGCTAAAAAAGCCATATGAGGAGGCTTCAGTGTATCTTTCACCTGTACCAGGCCCTAGACAGCAGCTTTGTTCTTACTGAGGCCATGAGCATTGTGTGAACAGGTCAGCTTCATCATACCTTATCGAAATTCATGTGTTTACAGGATGTGTGAACTTAATAAAATGATTTTTCTGTACATTAATCTTTGAGGTGGTAACAGGAACAAGTGAATGACCTGAAAATCATACTGTAAGACGCAGTAGATCTGTTGGTACAGTAAGAGTAAAGATACAGAAAAAGTTTGTGACACATTTTAGATGTCTGGTGCCTCGATAATTTGGTTTTGGGGTACTTAGTCATGTGATGGTGTGTCTGAGTTCTAGATTGTTGACTTGTCACTGTATATTGGTTTGGACTAGTTTATTTGTAACATTTCATATTATCTACAGTTTGTTTTACTTGATTGAAAAATCTAAATAAATATGATTATATTAACTTGTACTCATTTTGTACATAAAACTTTGAGATACATGTTTGTTAACTTAATATTAAATTTTGCCATCCTTTGAAGAGCATATTTCAGGTGTTTTAAGAAGTGTGACAGTTCTACAGGTATCTTAGCAATAAGGATTACATAAACAAATGATAAGCTCTGTGTTAATATGTACAGTCCATCATTTAAGGAACTTTACCTCCTGTATGTATTTCAAATATTGCACAATTCAAATACACTATAAGATAAATATGGATAAGCGAACACATTTTCCAGGCAGTTAAGAATCATTTTCTGGTTATTTTTGAGGGTGTTTTACTGACCTCTAGTGGCAGTCAGTTGTCTATGTAAAAAATCCTTTTAGTTTTATTTATATACTAGTCTTTCCACACATTGTTTTCTTTGAATTTTAAAACATTTAAAGAGAAATAGGACATTTTAGATGTATAAATTGAAGATAATATTTTTGAGGATGTTTATTATTCAAATATTTTATGTATAACTTGAAATAATAATATGATCATGCCATTCATTCAAGTGTAGGTTTTTCTTCTCTACATTTTTCTTTTGTTTTCAGTCCTTTTTTCCCCTGGTTTATCCATTCATATAATTGCTCCACTGTCACTGTCTTTTTGTGTATATAATGCAATGCATATGTGAATACACTTCTGTGAACATACAAAGGTAGTTTTTTGTGCTCTATTGTTATCATTAAGAAAATTAAGATTATATATTTCTTTGAATTTAACTTTTCTGATTTAGCATACTTACAAATCTGAGTGAGGTGTAGGGTTCTAGTTATTTTAAAGTATGTGAATACCATTTGAATCAGAACGTTTTCTTTTGTTTCAGCAGGCTAGCTATAGTAGCTGTTAATGTTTTTCAGTTTTTGTCACCCTGAATGTATGTGTGTGTGTTTGTGTGTGTGTGTGTGTGTGTGTGTGTGTGTGTGTATATATATTTAGTGTAACTACTTTTCTAAGATAATTTTTTATTAATAAAATTGCTGGGTGAAATAATGTGTTAATTTTAACAGGTATTGCATCTATGGTCTGTACAAAAAACTTTTCCTATATCATCATTAGAACATTTT
>NW_004524595.1:11706605-11711033 GCF_000260255.1 Octodon degus | reverse complement strand
ATATATTTGGGCACATCCTTTTTGGTGCAAACATATTAATGATATCTCTTCTTCAATTCTTGTTTTAGTAAGTTTGTTTCTGCTGGTCAGTCTTGACTTTAAGTTCACATTCTGCAAATAGAATAATTATCCTTTTTTTTCCTGTGATTCTGTTGCAAGGAGTATTGTTTTCCATTCTTTGATTTTCAGTATACAAATTTCTTTTTAAGTTAAATGTATTTCTTGAATGCAGCATATTGTTGGATCATGCTTCTTGATCCAATCTGCTGGCTTGTTTGGTTTGGTTCGTGAATTGAAGCTGCTAATATAGATGGTTATGACAGACATATTGGTTTATCTTCCTCATATCATTTTCTAATTGCTGGTTCTCTGACTTTCTCCTGTTTAATTGCTTGTCTTGCATGGTGGCTTCTTTCTATCGGTGTTCTTGTGCTTGTGGTCTTCTTTTTCTCTATTAAAAAAATCCTTCATAGCACTCTGAAGAGATTTTTTTTTGGTGGTCATGAATCTCTTCATTTCCTTGTCATATAAGTATCTTATTTGAGAGATAGTTTTGCAGCCTACATCAGAGTTGGAGGTTTCATTCTTTTTAATATTAAATTCCTCACTCTAAGCACTCCTTAAATTGAAGGTTTGTGTTGAGAAGTGTGCTGTCATTCTTATGCGTTTTCCTTTATATATGATTTGTTCTTTAGTCCAACTTAATTTATTTAACTTTATTTTTACTCCTATTTTTTAATTTACTTTAATTTTAAGGTAGAGTCTCACTGTGTAGTTCAGTAGTTCAGGCTATCTTTGAGCTCACTGTGTAGCCCATGATCACCTCCAATTTTCTGTGATCCTCCTGCCTCAGACTCTTGTATTCTGGTTTTAACTGCTTTCAATATTCTGTCCTTTTGCTGAGTTTTTGGAATCTTCATTATTGTTTCTTGGTACAGGCTTATTTTGATGATGGTTGTTTGAACTGTTGTATGCTTTGGCATTTATTTGTATATCAAATTTATTGTTCATGCTTGGGAAGTTTTATGCCATTATTTATGTGAAGAGGTTTTTAATGACATTTGCTTGGTCTCTAGCTTTCTCCCCAATTCTGATCAATCTTACATTGTTCTTTTTTGCTTCATCTTGCAGCTATTCCCTTGATTTTTATTGGTCTCTAGATATTTTTAATATGTCTTTCTTTTCACTGTTGTTTGTTGCTTCCTTCATTCCAGATATATTTTATGCTAACTTTCATCCAGTCTACTGTGTATACATTCAGTGGAGTTTTAAAATTTTTGTGCTCTTATTGCTAGCTCTGAAATTCTCTGAAATTGGCTGTCCTGATATTCATACTTGCTTTTCTGCTTCTGTCCTTACATTGCCTTCTAATTCTGACCCTAACAATGTTTTTCCTTTTCTGTCTGGTTGAAGGCTTTTTTTGTCCCTTCTTGTTGCTTGTTTTGTTTTGTGTGGTTTTGTTTTTGTGTTTTGTTCTTTTTTCTTTGTTTACTATTTAGGTTCTTTTTCTACTTGTGATCTTTTTGTCTTTCCTCAACTATCTCTTGATTTTATGATATTTTCATGTGAGTGATTATTGCCCTATTTCTGGTTCACTTTAATACTTTTTTTTCTCTTTCATTCTTTCTCTCCAGTTTTCTTCAGTTTCCCAAAAACTTGGGTGATCATCCTTTGCCATCCATCCTGGTTTCTACTGTATTAGATCTCATTCATCTCTGTCTTGTTCCCTATCTATCTTAAATTACACCCTGCCACAACAGAGTAAAATCCATTCCAGTCGGGGAATAATGACTGCAATGTAGTTCATTTTGGTGGTCATTGACCGTCATGTAGGTAAACTCATATATGCTTTGAAATATTCAATAAGTTTCACTTTTTTGAGGTTTATCCACATCTTTCTAGACTTAATTCATTTTCCTTGTTGTATTTTATTCCATTGTACAATTATATGACACTTTATTTGTTCTACTGTTGTAGAACACGCATATATCGAGCTTTGTTGTATCACTAATTACTGCTAAAAATTTGCTAAGGTGAGTATACCAATTTATATTTTAAGTAGTCTGAAAGAGTCCTAGAAGTCTGCTGTTCCCCAACCCTGAACATATTGTTTGTCTTGTTATTTTCATAAGTAGGTCATAATAGTTCATGTGGTTTATTTGGATTTTTGTGATTCATAATGAAGTTAAATAACTTCTTGCATGATCATTGGTCCTTCAGTCATCGCCTCTAGTGATTTTTTTTTTTTTGCTCCTTCTGTTCTATTTTTATTTATTTTTATTTTATTGAAAAGAAAATTGTAATGAGACAGTTTCAAAACAGGTTGGTAGGAGAGTTGCAACAATTAATACATTACATATTATTCTCTTTGTAGTACTCAGTCATAGCAAAAGATGCAGACATGATATCCTGTCCAAACACTACTAGTACGAATCTTTCTTCTTACTGAATTAAGAGAAAGTGGCTATGTATCTATCCTATTTTCTATATACAGATACAAAATTGTCCTTCATTTATATCTCCTTTTTTGTTTAGGTTCGTCAGAGATGGGTATTCCATTGCCATCCAAATATTGTAGGTGAATGAATTCAGCAAAATATTCCAATATAGTCCAGTAGTCCACAATAGTAGTGGGTTATACACAGGACTGGCAATGTCTGAATCTGTTCACTTAAGCCTTCCACAGCTCTGCATATTAACATGACTTCACTTTTCATATCTCATTTCCACATTTTTCTGCTGGATGGTTAAGACCAAGATAAAGCAAGACCTATATATCAAGAAATGTAACTTTTGTATCTGATAAGATCAGTCAAATCCCCTCAGGATTTATCCTGAAACCCTGTACTGCAGTTTGTAGATCCTTTGTCAGTGTCAGCCATGTGGATGAGTCACAGCCATGCTTGACCAATTTGCTCTCTCTGAAAGCTTGAGAGAATGTTTTCTCTCCATGTGACTCTCTTTAGGCACACACTACATCATTGATCACATTCTTCTATGTCCCCATAGTCTCCTTGATCAGATAATTTGGGACACAGCTGAGTTAAATGATGTTACAGTATAGGTTCTCCTATGTCCTGAGTCCTCATTGACCTTGAAAGATTAGGGTCAAAATGTTGGCTGTCCTTGCAGCCCTTCTTTTTCTCTGATTTTTGGTCTGCAAACTTAGGTTGTTAACCCTCCAGAAGAGAAGTTTGTTATTACTCTACAAAATATGCAGTTGGTTTTAGCCTCGCTATCTGAATATCAAACATCTTAGGCATAAGATAGAACATGTATCTTCTATCAAGTATTGATATGTTAAACTTTAAGTCTCTACAGAATGTGGAAAAAGAATTATAAAATAAAAAAGCATTAAAAACCATGAATAAACATTTACATATTTTTATACAGAAATTTAGAACTCTAACCATATACATCATTGTAGCAGGACAGTCCTGTGACATGTTTTTCCTTCTCTCTCTCTTTTTTTTTTTTTTCATTTATTACCGTTTTCAAAAAAAAACCCCAAAACAAAAACAAACAAACAAACAAAAAAACTCATTTACTTGAGATACAGTCTGGCCGTAATTAGTATGCCATGACAAGCAGTACGTATTTAGAAGACCAGAATGACAGGCATTCCAAGCATGACCCCACTATTACTCATTGCTATCTTCAGTGCAGTCAACTCAGTTCATAGGTATCAGCATATGTAGTTAGTCAGGGTGATAATCCCACCAAGTAACTGCTAATTTCAACAACCTGCTGATAGTTCTCAGGGTCATTGCCTTACACAGTTTGTGAGTGTAAATGTTTGGCTTTGCCCCTGTCATGTTTCCTAGCTTTTTTCCTGCCCTCTTTTCGTTGTGTAATCCTCAAGTTCTCACTTTCCCTTTGTGTTGTGTTGTACATTTCTATTTGTATTTCTTCTTTTGAGTTCTTACACTAGGGAGACTATATCATATTTACACATGTGGGTCTGGTTTATTTCGCTTATGAGTATATCTTCAAGTGGCATCCACTTAAATATGAAGGCTTCAAGTTTATCATTCCTTATAGCTGAGTAATACTCCATTGTATAAAAATACCACATCCTTTTCATCCATTCTTCAGGTGACGGGCATCTTGGTTGTTTCCAAGATTTGGCTATCACAAATTGTGCTACTATAAACATAGGTAAACATATATCAGTATGATATGAGGTTTTCAGTTCCTCCGGGAAAATTCCCAGTAGGGGGATAGCTGGATTGAATGGAATTTCCTGTCCTAGTTTTTTAAGGTGTCTCCACACTGATTTCCATAATGGTTGCATCAGTCTACATTCCTACCAGAAGTGGAGAAAGGTTCCTTTTTCACCACAGCCTCTTCAACATTTGTTGTTGGTTGATTTCTTTCTTTCTTTCTTTCTTTCTTTCTTTCTTTCTTTCTTTCTTTCTTTCTTTCTTT
>NW_004524595.1:11692482-11706284 GCF_000260255.1 Octodon degus | reverse complement strand
TTATTAGTTAAGATTTTTTTTCCACATTTGTGGGTTGTCTTTTCACTTTGTTGGTAATTGCTTTTGATGTGCAAAAACTTCTCAGTAACAGCAGGTTCAAGTTATTAATTCTTTCAAGTGTTACCTGTATTTTTGTTCATGAACCCCTTGCCATCCCTATGTCTTCAATAGTTCCTCTTACTTTCTCTTCCAGGAGACTGAATGTTTCTGTTTTAATGTTTAGATCTTTAATCCATTTTGACCTTATCTTAGTGCATGGTGATAGACCTGGGTCAAGTTTTTGTTTTCAGCATGTAGAGAGACAGTTTTCCCAGCACCATTTGTTAAAGAGGCCACTTTTCTTCCATGTTTGGCCCCTTTGTTAAAGATCAGGTGGCTGAGTAGGTTCGTAGAGGTTTCTGCATCTTCTAATCTATTCCATTGATCCTCAGGTCTGTTTTGTTTCCAGTACCATGCTGGTTTTATTACGGTAGCTTTGTAGTATAATTTCTTTCAGGAATTATAATTTCTCCTTCCTTGTCTTTGTTTCCCAGGATTGCCTTTGCTATTTTAGGTCTTTTCTGGTTCCAAATAAATTTTGGGAATGATTTCTCTAGGTCTGTGAGGTATGTTGGTGGTAGTTTCAGAGGGATTGCATTAAATCTGTACAGCAATTTTGGGAGTATGGCCATCTTCACGATTTTGGTTCTTCCTATCCAGGAGTATGGGATATCTTTCCATTTTCTGAAATGCTCTATGATCTCTTTTCTAAGAGTACTGTAATTTTCCTTGAAAAGATCTTTGACTTCCTTAGTTAGATTAATTCCAAGGTATTTCATTTTCCGTGGTGCTATTGTAAAAGGTATTGTTTCTATAATTTCCCTCTCAGTGTGTTTGTTGTCTTTGCAGAGGAATGCTACTGACTTTTGTGTATTGTCTTTGTGTCTTGCTATGCTACTAAATTTGTGTATCAATTGTAGTATCTTCTTGGTGGAGTTTTTTAGGTCTTCCAAATAAAGTATCATGTCATCTGCAAATAATGGTAATTTAGCTTCTTCTTTACCTGTTCTTATTCCTTTTATTTCTCTCTCTTGTCTAATGGCTCTAGCTAATGATTACAGAACTATATTGAATAGGAGGGATGTTAGGACATCCTTGTCTTGTATCAGATCTGAGAGTAAAAAGTTTCAGTTTTTCCCCATTTGGAATTATATTAGCCTTTGGGTTGTCATAGATGGCTTTTATCAGATTGAAGTGGAGACCATCTTTTCTATTTTCTGTAGGACTTTGAACATGAATGAGTGTTGGACTTTGTCAAAAGCCTTTTCTGCATCAACTGAGATGATCATACAGTTTTTCGTTTTCGCTCTATTGATATAGTGTGTAACATTTATAGATTTTTGAATATTGAACCATCTTTGAATCCCTGGGATGAATCCTACCTCATCATGGTTTATCTTCTTGATGATTTGCTGTATTCTATTTGCTAGGATTTTATTGAGGATTTTTGCATCTATGTTCCTGACAGAGATTGGCCTCTAGTTCTCTTTTTTAGTTGCATCTTACCCTGGTTTTGGTATCAGTGTAATACCCGCCTCCAGGATTGATTTTGGGAGGATTGCTTCCTTTTCAATTTCATTGAAGCATTTGAGAATTTTAGGGATTATATCTTCAATGAATTTCTTGTAGAATTCAGCTGTGAATCCATCAGGACCTGGACATTTTTTTGTTGGTAGGTTTTTTTTATTACATTTCGTATTTCATTAGCTGTTATTGGATTATTCAGAGATATTATATCTTTTTGATTCAGTTATGGTAGTTTTTACCTTTCTAGGAATCTGTCCATTTCTTCTGTGTCTTCTATTCTGTGTGAGTAAAGGTTTTCAAAGTAGCTATTGACCATCTTCTGGATTTCCACTGGGTCTGTGGTAGTGATGCCCTTTTCGTTCCTTACTGCTTGTATTTCAATTTTTTCTTTGCTTTTCTATGAGGTTAGCTAGAGTTTTATCAGTTTTATGTAATCTTTCAAAGAGCCAGCTTTTGTTTCATTAATTCTTTGAACTGTTTTCTCCATCTCAATTGAATTAATTCCTGCTTTAATTTTTATGATTTCTTCCCTTCTTTGGGCTCTGGGTTTGGTTTGCTCTTCCTTTTCTAGATGTTGGAGGTGCAGCATTATGGTGTTAATATGTTCCTGTGTGTTTTCCTAATGTGTGAGTTCACAGCTATAAATTTCCCTCTGACACTTGCTTTCAGCGTATCCCATAAATTTCGATAAGTTGTGTTTGAATTTTCCTTGGATTGTAGATATTGTTGAATTTGTTATTTAATTTCATCTGTGACCCATTGCTTGCTGAATAGGGTGTTGTTTAACTTCTATATAATTATGGGGTTTTTCTTGTCTCATTCATTTCCAATTTCATTGCACTGGTCAGATAATATGCATGGAATAATTTCTGTTTTCTTGAATATACCTAAGCATGCTCTATGGATCAGTATGTGGTCTGTTTTAGAAAATGACCCATGTGCATCTGAGAAAAATGTATTATTAGCTGCTGTTGGTTGGAACACTCTGTATATGTCTACTAAGTCCATTTGTTCCAAGCTCTGGTTTAGTTCTGCTACTTCTTTGCTAATTTTTTGTCTACTTGACCTATCTTTTTGGGATAAGGGGGTGTTAAGGTCTCCTGATAAAATTGTGTTATTGGATATTAGATTTTTCATATCCATTAAGATTTGCTTTATATAGTTGGGTGCTCCCATGTTTGGTGCATATACATTTATGAGTGTTATTTCTTCCTCTGAATTTTTCTTCTAACCAGTATATAGTGGCCTTATTTATTTTATTTGTTCATTCTTGGTTTGAAGTTGAGACTGTGTGAGAATAGGAGTGCTACCTCTGCTTTTTTCCTAAGGGGCTGAGGCATATGGTATTGTTTTCCATCCTTTGACTTTCAGCCTATGAATTTCTTTATGAGTTAAGTATGTTTCTTGTATACAGCATATTGTTGGATTTTATTTCCTAATGCACTGTGCCAGTTGGTTTCTTTCAATTGATGAATTGAGTCTATTTACATTATAATGTAATGTTATAATTGAGATGTATTGATTTATGCTTGACCTGCTATTTCCCTGCTGTTGTTTACTCCTTTTTGTCCTATGTTTAGCTGTTTGCCCTATTTAATGGATTCCTTTTGTTCTCATTGGTGGAGTTCTGTTCTGTGTAGGGTTGGCTTTGTTATCATGAAATTCTTTAGTTGTTCTTTGTTGTGGAAGTATTTCGCTTCTCCATCAAACTTGAAAGAGAGTTTTGCAGGGTATGGTAGTCTGGGCTGGCATTTATTTTCATAGAGGACTTGAAGTACTCTGCTCCATGCTCTTCTTGCCTTCATGGTTTGTGAAGAGAAGTCAGCTGTTATTCTGATGGATTTTCCTTGAAATATGATCTGTTTCTTTTCTCTAGTGGCTTTTAGTATATTGTTCTTGTGCTGGATTTCTGGGATCTTGAGTATTAGATGTCTTGGTGTATTTTTAATTGGGTTGAAGTTATTTGGAGTTCTTTGTACTTTGGTTACCTGAATGTCAGATTGTTTCCTCATATTTGTGAAGTTTTCTGCTATTACTTCTTTCCACATTCTTTTTATATCATTTGTATTGACTTCTTCTTCCTCATTAATGCTTATTAGTCTCATGTTATTCATCTTTTCATCATCTTGCAGATGATGAATTACTTTTTCCTGCATCCTAATTGTTTTTAAGAGATCTTTTCTTACCTTTTCACTAGCTGTGACAGTATCTTCAAGATCAGAAACTCTGTCTTCACTTTCACTTAAATGGTTTTGCAAGGTTGTGATTGAGATTTTAAGTTCCTCTATATCTCTTTGACTCTGCTTCATGTGATCTATTTCTTTCCTGTATTGCTCATTCAAGGAATCCATCACTTTTCTAATCTTCTCTATTTTTTATCAGTGTCTTCTTGAGAAGCATTTATTAATTCTTTTACTTCGGAGTTTATTTCTGATCTGATTTCCTCTATATGCTTCTGCATTTGATTCATTACTCAGATGCTCTTAATTCAGATTTCTTTCTTCATTTCAGAGATTATGATCTTAATTCTTCTATACCTTTCTGCTATTGTTCTTTTACTTCAGACACTATTAACTTATAGATTTATTTTTTATTTCAGAGATTAATTCTGATCTGAATTCCTCTATACCTTTCTGCTATTGTTTCTTTACTTCAGACGATATTCCTTCAGACATTTCAGTGGTGCTAGTGTCCTGTGCACTTGCTCTGGGTAAGCTTGGGACCTCAGATTGCATTTTCTCTTCATTTCATCATTTTGTATAACACTGTCCATTGACCCTTGGTGCAGAGCTTTGGTGCATTTATAACGTTAGCACCTACTAAAATTCAGATGCTGATATAGCAAGTTTGAGTTCATCTAGTTTTGTCTGGCTCGTGTCTGGCTATTGTGCTCAACTCCTTCCTGCTTCCGCCCTTGGTGTACCTGTTGTGCTCCTCTGGCAAGATGTTCTGCTCCTGGATTAGCTGCATGGTTTTGAACCTAGACTCACTACAGGAACTTTAGCTGCAGAGTTTTACCCCAGGCCTGTATGCCAGGCATGGGCCGGGTCTGGAGGAGTCTGGGGAGCAGGTAGAGGAGTGAAGAAGCTCTTCCACACACTCACTGGGCCTGGACTTAAGTGGGTCTGGAGGGGTCCCAAGAGTTCAGCGGAAGTTCTCACTCACAGGGCAGGCTTGGGCTGGCTCTGGAGGGGTAAGGGTGTCCTGAGAGCGTAGCAAAAGGTTTCTCTCCCGCGGTGGGCCTGTGCTTCATCCAGAAAGGTGCAGCGGGTGCACTAGAGCGGAGAAGCTCTCCCACACATTCGCAGGCCTGGGGTTGGGTGAATCTGGAGCCGTCCTGAGAGCACAGCAGAAGTTCTCACAGGGTGGGCTTGAGCTGACTATGGAGGGGTGAGGAAGGTCTAGAGAGCGAGGCAAAAGGTTTCTCTTCCTGGGCGGGCCTGGGCTTGGTCCAGTGGGTGCAGGACAGTGCAGAAACTCTCCCACACACTCACAGGGCCTGGGCTTGGGTGAATCTGATGTGGTGGTGAGGGCTAGTGATTCTTTTTGGATATATATATATTTTTTCTGTGAGGTAGAATTTTTCTTTCTGACTTCTAGGAAGTCTTTATATGTTATGAATCCAAGGGATATATGTATGTTCTGTATATTGTCTTTCTCTACTACTTATTTGCTATTTACCTTACATGTTGTATTTTCTTTTTTTCTCTCATTCTCTTGTATGTCTGTGTATCATAATATTTTTCATTTTTTTAATCTATTGGTTGTAATTATCCTTCTTAAAATTTCCTTTAATGATTACTCAGTTACATGCATCCTTGACTAGTAGTATCCACATTAAATATAAGTCTGAGACAATAATAGGGCACTGGAACACATTAACCCCATTTACTACTTACTTCCTTTTGTATTACTGCTTATATACTTATTCTATTTTTATTTTATTTGGAAGAGTAAAAACAAAAGCAAGAACAAAAATCAGAAACAAAGTCAAAAATGGTAACATTCAACAATAAATATGTTACAGATTTTCAAAACAAGAATGACTGATTAATAATAGTTGATATATTATCTATTTTTAATCATCAAATCTGTTGCTCAGATTAACAGATATATAGTTATGTAAGATTGAACATATGATTGAATGTTACCGATTTGATTGCTTTCAAGAAATCTTAAATTTTTGTTCTTGTCTCATTTTCTTTTATTACCATTTAAAAATACTTTAAAGAGAGTAATTGACATTAGGAATGGTACACATTTAGAAGACAAAGATGACAAGTAGTCGAGCATGGATTTTGTATTACACATTGCTGTCCTCAGTGTAGTTGCTTAGTTCACAGGAATTAGCATACAGAGTTAATCAAGGTAAAAATTCTACATGCGAACTGCTATTTTCAAAACAACTGATGGAAATTCTTAGTGCAATCACCTCAGCATCCTGTATATATACTTGCATGCTTTTTTTCCCTGTACCTTTTCCCCTATCCTTTTTCCTTTCTCTCCTCTTGATTGTTTAATCCTTAAGTTCCATTTCTTTCTGCTTTACTGTATTTGTTATACCTTTCAGGTTTTATATCTTCTTTCAGGTTCTTATACTCAGGAGACAATATGATATTTGCACATGTGGGTCTGGTTTATTTCACTTATGAGCATAGCCTCTGATTGCATCCACTTACCTTTGAAGACTGAGATTTTCTTCATAGTTGAGTAATACTCCATTGTATAAAAATACTGCATCTTTTCCATCCATTCCTCAAGTGATGGGCATTTTGGTTGTTTCCAAGATTTGGCTACAACAAATTGTGCTGCTATAAACATGGGTGCACATATGTCACTGCTGTATGATGTTTTCTGTTCTTTTGGGAAAATACCCAGAAGGAGAATAGTTGTATTGAATGGGATTTCCAGTCCTAAGTTTTTGAGGAGTTTCCATACTGATTTCCATAGTGGTTGTACCACTCTGCATTCCTACTAACAGTGGAGAAGGGTTCATTTTCCCTGCAGACTCTCCAACATTTGTTGTTAGTTGACTTCTTTCTGATAGCCATTCTTTCTGGGGTGAGATGGTATTTCAGTGTTGTTTTAATTTGTATTTCTCAAATAGCCAGTGATGTGGAACATTTGCTGCTTGTATTTCTTCCTCTGTGAAGTGTGTATTAATTTCAAATGCCCATTTTTGGATTGGATCTTTAAATTTTGCTGTCATATGTTTTGATCTAATACTATTTTGCTAGTTTTTAATAGTTGGCTAGTTGTAATTATACATATTTCTACCGTTTTCCCTGCTGTTTGTTTTCTATTATATATTTGTGTTTCCTTTTGCTATATTTTTCCTTTTTTCTAGAAACTCCTTCATCATTCCTTTTTAAACCTGTCTGCTGATACCTAATTACCTTAGGGTTTTTTTTTCTCTCTGTAAATATATTTTCCTTCCATTTTGAAGGGAATTTTCACTAGATATTGAATTTTAGAATAGCAGTTATTTTCTTTGAGATATTTGTAAATATTTTTTCATTATCTTTAGACTGTAATTTTTATGGAGAAGTATTTTATCTTTTTTCCATATGTGGTTACTTTTGAAATTTTTTCTTTATTCTTTACAATTTTTTTCTGTGGTAGATATTCTTGTATTTATGGTTTTATAATTACTCTTTTTGGGGTTTGTACCACTTTTTGTTACTAGCTAGAGTTTTTGAGGGAAAATTTTGGTAAACCTTAGTTACTATAACTTTAAATAATTCTGCTGACATTGTCTTTCTTTTTTCCTTCTGAGATTCCATCTACACTCATATAAGAGGTTTTCACTACGTCACATATAGTCTACATTAGTTTTTTTTCTTTTCCATCCTGTTCATTCGTTGTGACTCAGTCCACAGATTTTTCTATTGACCTTTCTTCCATTTCATTAATTTTGTCCATGTCCAATAAAACGCTTATATATTTAGCTCATAAAATTAGTGTAGCATTTTTAGTTCTGTGTTATTCATGTGAGTTTTTCATTATTACCTATTCTCCACTAAAATTCTCCAACTTGTTTTTTGATACCTTGAGCATACTAATCAGTTACTTTTGAATCTATATTCACCCTCATCCATTAGGAGCTGAGATGTCCTGGAACTAGGCTTCAGTTCTTTTGTAAATCGTCTTGCTAGTTTAAGTTACTTCTTAAGTACTACTTTCTGGTCTGCACTGAAAGCCTTTGTATCTGGCCCTCTTACAGAGCAATGAGCTTCAGTATTTCTCTCAGATCTATGAAACTGTCACATGTTTGCTTATATTTTTACTCTCAATCACAGATCTTTATAATTGTCCCTTCTAGGTAAAGTTGTGTGAAGTATTAGGCTGTTGTTTTTTGTGTTTTCTTTGATATTAACTACAAATTTCACTGTTCTTATTGTTCTGTGATGAATTCACACAATACATTTTATATTATCTCAGCTTTTCAGGCTTTGTTAGCTTGTAGATTGGTAAAAAGCAACCTGGAATCTTACTTCCAACAGTAACTTATTTTTACCTGAGCTATAAAATTGTTATGCAACTATTATTTTTAAAGATCACTGCCAAATTTTTTCAGGATTATTTGTTGTGTAATCTATTATTTCTTCTAGAATTCAACAGAAATGTTTGCAGCACCTTAAATCAGTCATTTTGGGATTTTTCTGGATTTTATACTTACATCATGAATCCTGCCTATTGATTACATTTTTTCATAGTTTTATATATCCTGACTTCTGGTATGGCTTATCTTTTACATTCTGTATTTTATGTTCTCATACTACTCCATTTATTGGAATGTTTTCCTATTTAATTTATAAGACAATTTTCTCCATTTTAACATAAATATTTTTAAAACATTGAATATGTGTCATTTTGGGTAAGTAAATATTTGATATTAAGTTGGCTATTCTATGAACATAAAAGGTTTTTAGATTTTCTTCATGGGAGGATTGCTTCAAAGCAAGCTCCAATGCTGGTTTTCATTTTATTAGGTTTATATCTATAAATAAGATGGCTTCATTTTTATGTAAGTCATAATCTTTATAGTTAAGCTTATTTTAGCTAGAGAAATGGAGTATTTTTTTTCTTTGAGATGACATTTAGCTATTATTAAAAAAAGCTACTCTTGTATATGTATATTTTGTATTGTATCAGTGTATCAAATAATCTTTTTCTGATTTTTGTTTCTTGTTTATAAAATGTTGCCAATATTTAAATATATTCTTTACATTGATTTCATTTTTCTTCATAGTGTGTGTTAAAATTCTCAGGAAAATGAGAATAATATTGATTGAAAATATCACTGTAGTTGATTTAAATAGAAAAGGATTTAGTTTTAACATATAGGTTTGTACTAGTATAAAAAGTAGTTTTCCTAATAAGTGCAGGGTCCCGAGTTCAATCCCCGATACTGAAAAAAAAAAAAAAAAAAAAAAAAAGTCATTTTATTTATATTTGGTTAGATTCTTCGTCTGTTTTAGTTATTACAAAAGGGAGTATTAAATACCTTTTAAAAATCATGCAGTTTTCCACTTTTACTTATTAACATAATCATTTAGGTTTCCTGAATTTGAATCATTACATTTCTGAGGGAAATTCTACGTGGCTAAATTATCTAGATAAAATTCAGTTGTGAGTATATGGTCCAGGCTTTTGGTAAACGGTCACATATATATAAATCATGTTGTTTATGATACAACAAACTAGAACATTGTGCTACAAATTCTCCAAGTTGAACTTCCCACCAAAACATAACCATTATTTTGGCTTTTTGTATAGTATTCATTAAATTTATAAATTAGCATTCATTATTTCATTGCTAAACAATACATACTAAAATTTTGTCTTTTTATGTTTATAAAATGGAACTGTATATCTTCTTGTTTGTTCATCATTAGATTTTTGCAGTTCATCCACTTTAATGTTTGAAATTATGACTCATTCATTTTAATAGTGTATTATCATAATGACTATCCACAATTTACACATTGTTTGAGTATTTATGTTATTTCTAAATTTGGTATTCTATTAAGAAACGGTAACATGTCACATTGTTAGGTGTATCTTCAGTGCACACATAGAAGATTTTGATTGTGACTGCGTACCATGTTATTTGTGATTGTAAGACTAGTAGCAAATTTTTTCAAATGCCCATACCAGATTATTGTAATTGACATTTCTCCATATCCTCATCATTTAATGTTGTGTGACATCAAATATTTACTGGTATTGAAATGAATCTTACAGTTTTGTAAATTTGGTTTTTAAAATAATTTTAAATTTATAGCAGTGTTGCAAGAATTTCTCCAAATACTTTCTCTTAACACTTACTTCCCCCAGTTCATATTTGCCTTATTCTTTGAGTTTGTATGTACATGTATATAGATATGTGCATTACTCTGTATATAGAAGTGTGTATATGTATGTAATATGTATCATATATGTATCATACATATATTTTTCTCTTATTTTATTTTAAAAAGAAAAATAATAAAACAATTTCAAAACAGGTTGATAGAGTAGTTAATACATTGTTTTGTTATCTTCATAGTAGTTACTCAGCATACAAGATATAGGCATGAAATATTATCCAACAATATTAGCACAAACATTTCTTTTCAGTGAACTAAAAGAAAGTAGCTTGCCTAGCTTAATTATCTTGTATTTTTTTTCTTTTCTTTCCTTTCCCATTTCCCCCATCACAGTTTGTCTTCCTCATCAGTTTCTCACACTAGTGAGACAATATAATGTTTACACATACAGGTCTATTATTTTACTCCACTTTCCTGTAAGAGTCTTAAGTTTATCCTTTATGGCCAAATAGTATTCCACTATATTAAAAAAATCATTTTTATTCATTCCTTTGTTGATGGGCATTTGTGCTGTTTCCAAGATTTAGCTATGACAAACTGTGCTTTTCTAAAGATGGGTGCATTTGTATTGCTGTGTATGATGTTTTCAGTTCTTTTGGAAAACTACCCAGGAAGAGAATAGCTGGGTCAAGTGGGACCTCTAATCCTAATTTTTAGGAAATCCTACACACTGATTTATCCAGTGAGTGTACCAGTACACACTCTCACCAATAATAGAGAAGTGTTTCTTTTTCCTTCACACAGCCCCTTCGGCATTTGTTACTGATTGATGTCTTGTTGATAACCATTCTTTCTGGAGTGAGGTGGCATCTCAGGGTTGTTTTAATTTAGAACTCTCAAATGAGCAATTATGTTGAACACTTTCTTGTGAATTTATTTGCTATTTATGTTTCTTTAACTTAGAAGTGTGTATTTATCTCAGATGCCCAGTTTTGGATTTGGTTTTTGGATTTTGGAGGATTGATTTTTCTCAGTTCTTTATATGTTCTAGATATAAGCCCTTTATCTGAGGGACAATTGGCTATAATTTTCCCCCACTCTGTGGGTTGTCTTTTCACTCTGTTTATTTCCTTTGTTGTACAAAAGGCTTTTAATATGGTGAAATTCTACTTGTTGATTTTTTAAAGTATTTTTCATGTGGTCTGGTTCATGAAGTTTTTTTACACCTATGTCAAGATTTCTCCTTATTTTCTCTACCAGTAAATTTAGTGTTTCTTTTTAATATTTAAATCCTTGATCCATTTTGACTTTAGTTTACTGCATGGTGATAGAAATGGGTCTAGTTTTAGTCTTTGGCATGTGGAAAGCCAGTTTTTCTGGCACCATTTATTAAAGAGAATATCTTTCTTCCAGTGAACATGTTTGGCTTCTTTGTCAAAGATAAGGTGGCTGAATGTGTTTGCAGTTTTGTGTGCAACTTGCAATCTGTGCCACTGATCACATTTTAATGTATATAAAACATACATATAATCTTCCTTATTTAGAATAAATTATCTTTACACCAATTTGGTATTTCCTGAAACAATGATATTTTCTGCATAATAACACTACAGCCATCAAAATCAGAAAATGAACACTGCTATAATCCTTTCATGCAATCCATAGAAACCATTCTCATTAGCTAATCCACGACTGTCCTTTATAATTGCTCTTTTCTGAACTTGGACATAATGTAAGTCATTTATTGCTGTAAAGGGGTATGTTTAGCCTTTTAAAATCTGTAACAATTATCAGTTTTATTGGGATTCATAACATATTTTTAAAGAATATATGGGAATTTTACAGTGTTTTTGTAGACTGTACTTTGGCTTGCTGTTTTCTAGATTCTCTCGTTGTGCATTTTTACACATTTATAGAAATGGCAGTCTTCTCCATTTTTATCAGAGAGAATGCAGTATTAGTTTATCTCATTACTATTGATGCTGAGATCATGTTACTAAGATGATGACTTCTAGACTTGGTAAATTTTACTGAATAGTATACTGTGAGAATGTATGAACAGACCCCCCCTACTATTAACTGCTAGTTTTGATATCCTAGAGGATTCTTGTCTTATCATTTATTACTGTAGTGGTTGCCAAATGGTGGTTTTCTAATTCCTCCTCATCCTTTCTCCCTTTCATCCCTTCCCTTGCCCTTCCTACACTTTTCTCTCTATAACTCATGAAGTTTAATTCTTTAACTGTCACAGACTTGAGCCATCAAACTGGTCCATATAATGTTTTGGTCTCTTTCTATCACTCCTTAAAATTTTCCTTGTTCTAGGGCATGCTAACCTTGTACTTAGCAGTTTCTCTAAGGCACCTAAGTGTCTTTTAATAAAGAATGATATTTATATAATAGTACTTATCCTGGATATCTTGTTTTCAAACCCCTTCATGAACTGTTAGCAGTAAATATATAATTAATTTATAAAGATATCTGCATGTGCACATTTTTGTATATTTCCATGCCCACTTATTTTGTTTTTTCTTTTTTAAAGAGAATGAAAAATAGTTAAAATCCTAAACAACCATTAGACATACAGAATTTCACTAAACAAAATAATAGGAATTCAATAATAGTTGTTATATTGCATAATATTTTCTTCAAATTAGTTTAGATCACCAGATATAAATATACAAAATTGATTTAAAAAAGTTATACAAAATTAAAAAGAAGAAAAATTCTAAGCATTAACTGCTTTCAATAGACCAGCAGAAATCAGCAGTTCAATTATCCAACGGTACCTTAGATAATATATATGCATACATATTTTTTTCTCTTCCTTCTTAGTTTCTTTTGTCCTTTTCCTTGTCTCAGTTGTTCCTTCCCTTTGATCAGATTCTTTCCCTTTCATAGTATCTATTATACCATTCAGATTTTACTTATTCCTTCATGTTCTTACACTATGAGATGATATGATGTTTGTACATGTGGGTATGATTTGTTTCACTTATGACTATGGTCTCTAGTTTCGTCCATTTACCAATGAAAGCCTTGGGTTTTTTTTTTTTTATAGCTGAGTAATACTCCATCATTTAGAAATACCACATCTTTTTATTCATTCCTCAATTGATGGGCATTTGTGTTGTTTCTGAGATTTATCTATGACCAATTGTGTTGCTATGAACATGGATGAACATATATTGCTCTGGTATCATTTTTTCAGTTCTGGAAAAATACCCAGGAGTAGAATATATGGGTTCAGTGGGACCTCCAGTCCTAGCTTTTAGAGGAATCTACACATTTATGTGTAGTGGTTGTACCAGTTTATACTCCCACCAAGCATGAAGTAGGATTTCTTTTTCTCCTCAGACCCCTCCAGCATTTGTTACTGGTTGACTTCTTGATGATAGCCATTCTTTCTGGGGTGCGATGGTATCTCACTGTTGTTTTCATTTACATTACTGTAATGACCAATGATGTTGAACCTTTTCTTTACTGTGTATGCTTTAGATTTTTATCATATGTCTCCTTTAGTACCTGTGGCTGAAAATCTGCATTGTGTATGCCCATAAGTAGAACTACAAGACCACAGGATACTTAATTCCAGAAAGGGCTGCTAAAATAAAAAGAAATAGAGACCCAGAGCACAGGCCCGGTGAGTGAGTGAGATGACCGAGGCCACAGAATCCAGAATAGAACCAGAGCACTGGCCCGGCGAGTGAGTGAGATGACCCAGGCCGCGGGATCCTGAACAGACCCAGAGCGCAGGCCCGGCGAGTGAGTGAGATGACCCAGGGCCCGCTAGACCATCATTCGACCCAGGCTGCAGACCCAGCATGGAACCCTTCAGCAGAACTCCCTGCAAAGAGGCTAGAGGCAAGACCCACCCAGCTGATTCAGGAGCAGAACATCTTGCCAGAGAGACACAAAGGGTTC
>NW_004524595.1:11676718-11690982 GCF_000260255.1 Octodon degus | reverse complement strand
TTTGACTTACAATTTATTTAAAAGACATTGTATGATATCTTCTCCTAGTATTAGAAACTTTAAAAAGTATATTTCCATTTTCTGTTGACTTTAGAAAAAAAAAGCAGAGGTTTGTACCTATGTTGTTTATTTATTATTTCTTGCCTATATCTTGTAATATGAGAAACTACTTTGGCAGTAACAATGCACAATGTGCTAACCATTATTACTCTCCTAAAATCTTGTTTTGAGATTTTGTAAAATAAATAAGTAAATAAATAAATAAAATTAAAAAAATAAAAACAAAAACAACAACAAAAAAACCCCTAAAGTTGGCAGCCAGGGAGATAGCTCAGTAGAATAAGAGCTTGCCTGGCAAGCACAAGGGCCTGAGTTTAATCCCCAGTTTCACAAAAATAAATAAATTAAAAAAAAGAAATAAAAAGATTATTTTCCAAATCATATACAGACTTAAACTCTCATGGTATAAAAAGGGCCTTTTTTGTGCTCTTGGAAACCTCTAGCAGTTTGGCTTCCTAAATTTTGCTTGCGTACTTCTACTACAGCAATGAATATTTGAAATGATAGATGAAAATCTTTTTAAAATGCCTTTTATTCTTTAAATTCTGTCTTAGGTGAATTTTTGTTGGAAAACTTGATGTTTTTGGTAGGCAAAAAGCAATAAGAAAAAGTTTATTTTGGTGGAGTGAGCACATAAGATTTTAATAATTTAAATGTAATTAAAATTTTTTTTTGAGACAGGGTCTTACTATGTAGTTCAGGCTGGTTTTGAATGCACTATGTAGCCCATCGTGGCCTTGATCTCTCAGCAGTCCTCCTGCCTCAACCTCCTAAGTAACAGGATTATAGAGCATTGACATTCCTGGCTAGTTTTTAAGGTTTTTTTTTAATTTTTTTTTTTTTTTTTGTGGCACCAAGAATTGAACTCAGGACTTCAGACATACTAGGGATGCACTTTAGTATTGAGGTATACTTTAACAATGTTTATTTTGATAGAGGGTCCTGCTATGCTGCTCAGGCTGGCCTCGAACTTCTTCTGCCTCAGCCTCCCTAGTAGCAAGAGTTGCAAGTGTGCACTATTGTGTCTGGCTTGCATTTCCTAACTAAATGAAGAATGTGTGAAAAAAATGTTGGACTACCTGAGTGCTCTTTGTTCTACATACTAAATCCATGATAACACGATTCTTTTATCGCATGCTGGATATTATCTTCTCACTTACAAAGTCACTGTCCCCTATATTCTGGGATGTTTTGTCTTAGACTTAAGGGAGAGATTCTATGCCTTGAATAAGACCCATATTCTTTCCAAAATTGATAGTTTATCCAGAAAATGTTGATTAATGTGTTACCCCAACTCCACCCAGTTATTTTTTCTTAGACTGAAAAACAATTTATCTTTTGACATAACTAATTATATGTTTATTTCTTAAGAACAGACTCTTTTATTCACTTTAGTCTTTAATAGTTAATGTGCAGTTAATAAATGCTTTGAAACGTTGGTTGATGTATGCATATGTCATGTAGCAGGAACTACATTGGCCACAATGTTTTTTATCATTCTTCAGTTAGCAAACTTCACAGATCAGATCACATGACTTGATTTTGTCTACTAGGAAGAAATCATACAGTTTGCTTAGATTCTCAGTGTATGGAATGTCACCTTTTTGTGTATTGACTGGTGATTTTATTTTATTTTTTGATATTATTTTATAAGTACATAGAATTTACATGGAGAATGATGGTAAATAACCATAACAACAGAAATGGCAAATCCATAAACATCAGCCTCTCAACTTACTTAAAACCTCACTTCTCTGGAGGACCTTTTTAACTATTTTCTGTCTTTGAAGTGTTAATGAAATGATTTAGGATTTGCGATATTTTCCTATGTATAGAATGTAATTATTAAATCAAATTTATTTTTTAAAGTAACAATATGCTTTGTTCTTCTCTACTTTAGTTCTCAGATCATGTGTCCTTTCTAATCCTTTTCTGCTTTATAACTTTGCATAACGACCTGCCTACAGTTGTTTTTATTTCTGCCATACTGTTCACTTTCACATGCTGAGTGAATGCTTGTTTCCTGTTTTTATTTTTAAAATTTCATCTTTCTTGTCATTTTACTGGGATTGGAAGCTTCTGTGAGGTGATTAAACTTTTAATTTTGTTTTTATCTCATACTGCTGAAACATATGGCCAGCATATAGGAGGAGCTCTGAAACTGTCCAAGTGTAAAATTTATCCACACACTTTGAATTATTCTACTATCAATTTGACATGTATCTTTCTCATTATGGCATATTGTATTGAGATGCATCCACCTTTTCTTGTTGACCAGCCATACAAATTTTGAAACAATTGTTTGGGTTTATATCTCTATTTCTTATGTTTCCATTGGACTTTTTTTTGTTTGTTTTGTTTTGTTTTGGGGGGGGCAGGGGGAGAGAATGTACTCAGGACTTTGCACTTGCCAGGCTGGTGCTTATGCCACTGAGCTATCTCTCCATCTATTTTTCCTTTTGAATTGCAGGCCCACATATTCTTTTTTTAAAAATACATTTTTGTAATGTTTATTTATTTGATACAGGGTCTCACTATACAGCTCGGAGTTGTAGCGATATCCCTGTCTCAGTCTACTCAGTGCTGGGATTATAGGCATATGCCACCATGCCCAGTTTCCATGGCTGATACTGGCATGTGGTGCTGGGGATCGAACATGGGTCCTTGCACTTGCCAAGCAGGCACATAGACCATTGAGCCATCTATTACATGTCATGTCATTTTCACCTGAATACCTAATAGGGTAGTCGGATTTATGTCTCGGATTAAATTCTAATTTTCCTGCCCAAACTTGCTCTTTTGCAGGGTTCTTATCTTTTAAAGAAATTTTTAAAAAGAGAGTACAAATTAGAATTCAAATAGAACAAATTATAGTGATACAGATTTTCACTTAACAGAGTAATATCAATTTCACATTATTTGTTGTAATACATAGTGCTGTCTTCAACCAGTTATTCATGTTACCAGATATATGCATGTAGAATTGGAAGAAGAAAGAGAAAGAAAGGTATAAGAAATTAAGAAGACAAAAAGGAGAAACAATTGAGAAAGGGAGATGAAATCTTGGTAATTGGCTTCCTGCTCTCCTGGTTTTCATGACGAAAATCTTAGTGCTACCCTGGATTACTCTTGTTCTGGTAATTTCATGAACATTTCTGTTGGTGCTGGCTCTAAAATATCCCTGTACCTTTTACCTCATCCACTGTTTCCATCTGAGTCTAACTTACCACCATTTCTCAAGTAAATCATCTCAACTCCTGCATCCACTGTCTGTTCTGTTCTTTTCTTTCTCATCAGGAATGAATGTAATAAGGCTCAAATGTGAACATTCCCAAAACCTCTAATGATTTACTTTTCCCTCTGGTATTCGTGCCCTCATGTAGGTCTATAAAGCCCTGTAATGTCAACCTCCATAGCTATCTCTTTGACCTCATCTTTTCCTCCTTTTCCTATTTTTGTTTTCAAGTTGCACCATTTCAGTTACCCATCTTTAAACATGTTTCAACCCCAGGCCATTTGCATACATAATTCTGAGGCCTAAAGTGTTTTATTCTCAGGAATGTATAAATCCTCATTCAAATTTATTGTTTAGTGGTCAATTCTGAACATTCTTTATAAAATAATACGTTCTCACCTCCCTAGCTCTCTGTCCTCTTACCCTTCTTTGTTTTCTTTTGTGCCATTGATGACAACCTGATGTTATAGCATTTATTTTTTATCTCCCTTTTCTAGAAAATAAGCTCTTTAAAAGAGAGAGATTTGGTTATCTTACTCACTATAGCCCCTGAACTTGGAAAAATTACTGACACATGTGCTAATAAACATGATTTCTCACTTGCCAAATTTCTCTGTTCAATTCAGAGTATATCTGCTTTTAAATTTTTTGCTGCACAAAATTAAGCTCCATTTTTAAGCAGGCTGAACTTTGTTTTGTAACTATGTCTTTAGTCTTATCAAATTTATAAACTTTTGAATTAAATGAATTTATACATTCCTTTTAGGATAATTCTTCACATTTCTTATATTTTGTCATTCATTTTCAGCAAGATGTACTTTTTAAAAAAGAGATGAGATCCTTTAGAATTTAAAAGTGGAAATTTTGTCCACCAGATGGAGACCCAGTGCTATCTTTTAATGATAGGCTGAATATACAAAAGCAGCCATAATGGTAAATATTCAAGCCCATATTCTTTGTTTTTCTCCAATTTTTTATGTTTCTAACATTTTTTACTCATTAGAAACATTATTTACTATATTCAGGAAGATTTGGAGTGTTTAGTAAGTTGTACTAAAAAGCAATTATGGGAGATCAAGCAACCAGGTTTATTGTGTGTTCAAAGATCTCAGGGTACTAGGCTAATTTTCTGGTGAAGTTAGTTCAGAGAAGCACAGATTGTTGAAGAAAGGAAAAAGTGTGAGTCCTGCTGAGTGATTAGATTTTAGGAGTCAAGAGATTTTTATCAGTGGGGAAAACTGTCAGGAAGAGTACAATAGGGAAAATAGTAATTCATAATAGTTCAGGTATAATTAAAGTATTCTTTTTTGATGCTGTAGCATAGAGAGTAAAGGTTATAAAGAGGAAGGATTTCAGAACTTGATTCACAGCAAGAGATAGTGAAGGCTCTCCTACCTGGCCAGGCAAGTTGAATTCTGCTTATTCTTTTTTAAATGATTGGAGATATTGGTTGATTTGATCATTTTATCTTTTCAATTTGGAATAATTTTCTGCAGTATCATGTAAAGCAGAGATGATTGGTATCACATATGAGACCCCTAAAAACTGCAGTAAATATGTTTTCTCTGACGTGCTTGTGGCTCAAACAAAAAAGTGTTGATATCAATTGGAGAAACTGTTATGCCCTTATCCTGTACTCTAGCTACTTTGAAGATAACAATATGCAGTGTATTAGTTATTTTCCTATTATTTTATTATGAAAATCTATCATACCTTTGTGTCAATAAAATAAAAAAACGATTTTATATTTTTCTTCTATAGGTTTCCTTTACCTTACTTCCAGAGATGTAAAAAAATCTCTCAGTGAATGTTAGGAGAAGAAAATCGCTTTTAGCCTATCTGCTTTTTGACCTGAGCATTAGGAGAAAAATGTGCCTTTTGTTTCACTGTCACCTCATGGAGAGGTTGATACTCGCTGCTCTGGTTTTCTTTCACCTCTCAAATGGCAATAAGCTTTTAAAAGATCCTCTCTGCCTATGTTCTCTTTTCTGTGCAGTTGGCTGTCTACAGTCTTGTCAAGCTGATTTACATAAAACAAAGATGACCTGACTGTAGTTTTTCCTTCCAACTAAAATCTGTCAAAGACTGAATTTAATGCAGGGTAAAATCCAAACTTGTTAGCATAGTGAGGGACCCCTTTGCCTGACCCTGATCACAGCCTGTAGTCAATGCTCAGCTCAGCTGCAACTTTTAAAGTCTTCCTTAATTCTCTCAAACAAAAATGAAATAGTGCCTTTTCCTGTGTTCTTATGTTTTTGTTTGCTATTACTGTATCATTTTCACCTTGCAGTATATATTCATGTATTGCTTAGGGTCAAGACACATTCGGAGAAATGTGTTGTTGTATGAACTCACTGTGAAAAAACAAAGATAACTTTAAGGACAATAGTATTGTACTCTTATGAGATCATGGGTGTGTTTGTAGTCCATTGTTCCATTGTTGGCTGAAACGTAATGTTTTGCATGACTGTATTTAACTATATTAATTTTGATTTTTTTTAAAGTTTGAGTTCCTTGAGTAATCTTGTTTTATTTCCTAGAATCTTGATTGTCAGAAGTATTATTAATTTGAGGACAATTAGTGCATCTTAAAATAAAACTTTAAATTTATTTTCATAAAAATATATAATTAATTTTTGTGCCATTTGACAGAGTTTAGGTAAATTATTTCATTTAAAAAATTTAGATTTCAGTGCTCAAGACCAAAATATTCAGTTGGGTAAAATAGCAAAACAAAAGGGTATTGCTATTTTAACCTCTTAAAATGTAACTAGAGGACTAACTTTATAATGTATCACAAATAAACTTTAATAGAACTAATTTTCTGTTATAAGTTGTATACAAATAGACATAAGCATTGATAAAATGAACATCTATAAAGAGACACTGTACTATTACCCAGCATACATAGTTAGTTCTTATCTGCGACTTCCCTCTCAAAAGTGCTCACATCAAACACACTCAAAGAACAGAGTAGAAATAAAGTATAGCGAGGCTGAGGAGTTCCCAGATAAAGAAATGCTTTAGGACTTGGTCATTTATGAAAAATTTATTTGGCATCTACTATTTCTCAGGCATTGTCCTTCAGCTAGAACTTGTATAAATGAGATGATTATCTTTTGACTTTCATGTAACTTAATGTACAAGAAACACAATAAGAAGCAAATAATAGATGAATAATAAGCTTTTGGATTTATTCATAAAATCAAATAGAGAAATAATTTATAGAATGTTAAGGAGCATTCTTAGTTTTTTCAATTAAAACTATGAAAATGGATGTACTGTAAGACTATAAAGTTAAGTGCAAAGTGTGAAGTGAAATAAATCAGACATAGAAGCTTAAATTTCACATGGTTTCTCTTATGTGAGCCGAATATGTAAATAGCAGACAAAAGGTGGATAATGAGACATAGGGAGATAGGTCTTTTCAAAAGAAGCAGACAAGAAGAGATAGACGATGAGGAGAAGAGAAAAAAATAGTAAATATGGAAAAGTTTATGTATATGGAATATATTTTGGAAATAAAGGCACCAAGACTTGTGGATAGGTTAAATATGAGTGAGAAAAAAGAATCAAGGATGACATAAATTTACTTTTTCTTGGGTTTGAATACCAAAAAGATTTAATAAAACCAGTATTACAAAACGTTCCCAATGATATCTTAGAAAGAGCCAACGCATCTAACAATTCCAAAAAGTGAGAAAAAATTTTGAAGAAGAAAAAATATGAATATACCTATCAGGGTGAAAATCAAAGACAAGGGGGAAAATATAAGGAAATAGCAATAGGAAACAAAGGAATAACAACAATAAGTGAATGTTTCAGTAATAACTCAGTGTCAGAGGTCTCAACTCTCCAGTCAATAGACACAGGTTGGCAGATTGGGTCAAATTCAAACCCCAATGATATGCAATGTACAAGAAACACATTTAATTTTTTTTTTTCTTTTCAGAACTGGGGATTGAACTCAGGCCCTTGAACTTGGCAGGCAAGCGCTTATTCTACTGAGTCATCTCCCCAGCCCCCACATTTAATTTTAAAAACAAATACTCAGATTAAAAAACCAACAGACAGCAAAAGTATTTCATGTAACAGGAACCACGAAAAAAGCAACCACTAACTATTCTAATTTTAGGTAAAGTGTATTTCAAGTCAAGGAACAAACCAAGGATGTCCACTAGCTCCAATCCAGTTCCATATAGTTATCAAAACAGTATCCAGAGCAGTCAGGGAAGAGAAAGAAATAAAATGGATAGGATAGGAAAAGAAAATGTTAAAATATTATTTGCAGGTGATACATTTATCTAAGAAAAACTTCACCAAAAGAGTCCTAGAATTACTAATCATATACAGGAGTATGGCAGTACAAAAAGTCAGCACCAAAATTCAATGATGTACCTGTACACCAATATTAAACTTAATGACAGAGAAATTAATAAAACAGTATCACAGTAACATCAAATAAAATGAAATAATTAAGACGCAACCTAACCAAAGGAAGTAAGAGACCTCTAGCGTGAAAACTACATTACTCTGAAAAAGAAGATTGAAGAGAATATTAGAAAATGGAAATATATTACACTATCCTGGATAGGCCGAACTTACACAGTCAAAATGGCCATACTTTCAAAGCTGTTATACCAATTTATTGTAATCCTCATGAAAGTATAGCATTCCTTGCAGATCTAGAAAAAATAATCATAAAATTTTTATGGAACTAGAAGGGATCGAGGATAGCAGAAGGAATTCTGGACAACAAGGGCAAGGCAGGGGGATCATAATCCTAGACTTCAAGTTGTACTACAAAGTTACAGTGATAAAAACAGTATGGTATTAGAAAAAAACAGGAATGCAAACAAAGTTTTGTGGATCAGTAGAAAAGAATAGAAGATGCAGAAACAATTCCATGAACAGCGACCTTATCTTTGACAAAGGATCCAACTGCTTTCTCTAGAGAGAAGACAACTTTTTTAACAAATGATGCTGGAAAAGTTAGTTAATCACACGTGGAATATTGATTCTAAAATCATCTATGTCATCATGTACTAAATGTAAATAAACATGGATCAATGATCTAAATATTAAAACAATTTGC
Source organism: Octodon degus (assembly GCF_000260255.1). Taxonomy (NCBI): domain Eukaryota; kingdom Metazoa; phylum Chordata; class Mammalia; order Rodentia; family Octodontidae; genus Octodon; species Octodon degus. The sequence continues at coordinate 11,682,592 of NW_004524595.1, read as the reverse complement.
TGAAAGTTAAGTAGGCAAAACTCTTGATACATTCATAGGCAGGTACATTCATAGAGCACTAGCAGCACAAGAAAGAATGTTAAGAATCATCAGATGTGACCACATCAAATTGAAAAGCCTCTACATAACAAAGGAAACTATGAAGAGCAAAAAGACAACTTACAGAATGACAGAACTATTTTGCTAGCTATTCATTACACAACTAATATCTAGACTACATAAATAACTCAAAAATTAGAACTTCCCAATGTTAAAGACCCAGTCAAAACATGGATATCTGAGTTGAATAGGCACTTCTCAGATGAAGAAGTATAAATATCCAATAAATGCATGAAATAATGTTCAACATTGTTGGATATTTGAGAAATGAAAATTAAAACTGCATTGAGATTGCCTTTCCTTTGAGAGAAAAATGGGCATTTTAAAGAAATCAAATAACATGCTGAAGAGGATATGGGGAAAAAGAAACACTTCTTAATTGTTGGTGCAGGCTTTAACTTGTATGACCACCAATTTTCAATTCAGTATGAAGATTCCTCAAAAAATTAAAGCTAGAAATTCCATTTGATGTAACTATGGTTCCTCTTCTAGATATCTTTCCAAAAGAGTCTGAAGACATTATAATTTACTGATACATGTGTACTCATGCTTATAGCAGCACAATTCATAATAACTAAGTCTTAGATACAGCCAAGACATTTATCAATGGAGAAATGGATGATGAATTTGTGGTGTTTATAGACAAGGAAATACTGGTCTGCCATAAAGAAAGATAAACCTGTGTCTTTTGTTGGAAAAAAAAGTGTGCCTGGAGACAGTAATTTTAAATAAATCAGACACACAAGGTTAAATATTGCAAAGTTTCTCTTACATAAAAATACAAATATGTAAATAAAGTACAAAATAAAAGAGCATTGGTAATAGTGAGATGGAAATTTGGCCTGTGAGAAGTTAACTGAGATATGGCGTTGCGGGGGGGGGGGAAGCAGAGAAAGAAGAGAAATGATATTTTTCTTTATCAAATAATTTTTTTTATTTATGTATTTATTTATTGGATACAGGGTCTTGCTACACAGTTCAGACTAATAGTAATCCTCCTGTCTCAGCCTCCTCGATTAAGGGACTATAAATATGTGCGACCATGCCCAGTTCTGTTGGCTGGCATGGTATATCTGGAAATCTGGGACCAGCACAGCCTGCGGTATGGGGATTGAACTCTGATCTTTGTGCTTGTCAGGCAGGTGCTTAGACACTGAGCTATCTCCGCAGCCTGAGAAATGATATTTTTCAAAAGTGTTTATGGGGATTGCATAGTGCTGTGTAAATGCATCATGCTCCTAAAAGAAATAAGATCACAGAGTACTACATACATATATGAAATAGTCCAAAAGATGCGGGGAGGGGAAGCAGGAGAGGGATTAAGAAGTGTCATGTAAATGCCCTAGCTCCCTACAGTGAATGTAGTCATTATGTACTGCAAACATGTACCAAAAAAGATCTAAAATAAATAAATACATGCTCCTAATAGACTCAAAGATGTGAACCTGAAGTCTTCTAACTTTATATCCTTCTTCTCTGAGTAAAATCCACATTTCCTAATCATATTGCAATTCTGTTTTGACATTATAAAATTTATGGACTAAAATGTAAAATTATCTCAGAAAACCCAGACAAAAAGTGTGGTATTTTAAACCATGAACAAAGTAGGTAAGATTTGAAATGTATTTATTACAAAGTAAGGAAGAAACTATGGATAGATGTTACATCTGTTTCCTGAATTGTAAGTGCTTGTTGCTTTTTTAAAAATTTGTTTTTGTCATGCATTTCATGTCTTTACTCAGACAACCTACTTGCTAGTCTTGTTTCTTTATGCAGGGAAGGATGCAAGCCTTTGTTTCTGAGGGATCTGAGCATTTGTGGTCCTGCCTGGATCTCTTTTTCTAGTCTTCTCTAGCATTGTGTACCAGGAAGTAGTCCAGGGGATCTTGGGTTTAAACATTGCCTTTCCTGTCCCAATTGTGTAAAAGTACCCTTACTATTTTACTGAAAAATATCAATCACAATAGCTAATTCCACCACAGCTGGACCTTTCCCTCTTTAAAAATTGGTATATTCCATGATATTAGAAGTGCTATGAGTTATGAGTGGTTGGGCAATAGGCTCCCTTAGTTCCCAGTTTAATTGACTGATTCTTGTGTCCTGTCATGAAAACATTCTCTTAAAAACTTCTGAATTAGAAGAACCTAGATTAGTAGGAATAGAACAGAGCTATATTTGAGGTAATTCAGTGTTTATAAAAGTGAGATATCACGTGTATCATTTCATTCTTAGACTGTTTACTCTGTCTATGGAAAATATGACACTACATAGATCGCTGGTTCAGAGCACGTTGTCCTTCTGTTAAAACTTCATCCCACTGTCAAAAGATGCCATTGCCTCTTGGACAGAATGAGAACTTTACCAGTTTTTATTTTAAAAGGTCCTGATCCTTTGTGTGGGCATCTTAAACTTTTGGGTGATATCTACTGCTACATTATACTTCATTGTTCTCTGCAGGGTCACTTGAGTACAGCAGTATCTGTTCCTCCTCATATTGCTTCCAGCTGGTCACTGGAAGCACTCCCAAGGGCTACAGAAGAGGGCTGAGGGGAGTGGGGCAGTGCAGCACACAATGTATGTTGCTTCCAGAATCCAAACTATATCTTCAATCATTATGTTTTTCTCTTAGTGGTGGAGACAGAAGGCAAGACAATTTTCCTTTTGCTTTGTTTGGAATATTTTAATGTTCCTCAGATTACTTGAGACCCAGAATCTTCACTAAACTTCCTCCTTGTCTCTGCATTTCATAGAATACTTCTCTACATAATAGGTGTCTAATTTACCTCCTATTTCTTAGTGTAGATTCTACAAGTGTGATTCTGTAGGTAAAATATAGTAGCATCTTTTTGTGTGGCAATACAAAATTGTTTTATGGAGCTTGAGATTTGGCCTACCCTGAGGCAAACTAATGAAAGTTATTGCTATCACTAATGAAAGCAAGCAAGCTAGGCTGAGTATTATTTTGTTTAATGGATATAGAAAAAAGTTTTCCACATTGGTATCTAGGATATCTAGGAGTTACGTTGATTTACTTTAGTGAAGAGACTACAACTGGATCAGATGCTTCAATATACACAATCCCTTGTCCTTTTCTAAGACCCAACTTGGAGTAAAAGGAAAAAACTGTTGGGAAGTAAGCAATGTGCAAGAACTTAGTAGTGGTACCAATCTCTCTAAAGGTACCTGATGGTCCTTTATATATGTTATCTAGCACTTGCACTTGATCTTTTATACCACAGTATAATTCTTCATGAGAGTTATGGTTAGGATTCTTCGGTTTCTTAGTAAATTTATGTAAAATGTATTTTGCTAAGGATCTGAGGAAATGATGATAGGATGAGTTCATTGTCATACTGAGCCTTATGAAAGAGTGTCTTAGGTCTAAACTCCACTTAACTTTAACTAGTTGACAACAATGTCTGAATTCTGAAGGTTTAATATTAATTCAAAGATAAGGTGCATGAATCTTCCAATGATCTAGATATTTCCCTACCTTGAATGCTCTAATGTGTTCTGGAGGCAAATTAGAAGGATAATTTATGGAGTACATAACCAGTAGCTAAGCTCACTCTCATTCAAGGGCTTTGCATCTGTGAACTGACTCAGATCTAAATATTCTGTGAAGGGCTCTGACTCTATCTGGGTGGCTTATGTCAGTTTTCTTAGGTAGCTTATGTGAGCCCAGACCCAGATATTTTTGTGTTACACAATCACGTAGTATGTTAGATGGTTGCTTTTTTATTTCAGGTCTTTTTATCAGTTATCTAACTCCAAAAGTTAAGACTACTTGGAGCATGCTAAATACCACTGTAGCAAAAATCACAGCTTCTTTTCTGTCACCAGTCGATCATTTTCCCTAAGCATATCACATCCTGACATCTGATCATTCAAATTGGAGTTACTGTTCCTGTTTCACTTGGGGCCACAGCAGCAGGGTTCTCCCTTTACAGAGACCTGTCACTATGAGACATTTCAAAGACACTGACAACCAATATGTTCTAAATTACTTGATAAGTTAGTGTCATCTAACTTTTATTGGGGGACATACATAGGAGGATGAGTGAATAGGTGATAAATGAACACCATCATTACTATCTTACATTTTTGGATTTCCTTCTACATGTTACAGCAAGGATGTTTTGACATTTCAACATTAATTAATGTCACATTGAAAACAGGTTACAGTGAAGTCAGCAAACAAAACTTTAGACCCAATTTCAGCTGCATAAGGGAATATACCCAATCATAAATCATCACAAGTAGACTCACAGAAACAGTATTCTCAATTTAAAATTGTTAGTCTTTTCTGGGCTTAGAAGTCTCCAAATTCATTCCAAGATATAGTCTCTGATTTTTTTGTATTCAAATAAGCAGTCTTGCAGCTCTTTTTATGATTAAGCTTTACCTTATTTGGTTGAATTTTGCAACTGAATTTCTGTTGAATGCTGCCATTGGATCAACTGGATTCTGGTTCAGGTCAAGTGGTAATCTGGAGGAATTTGAGGATTGTCTTTTGCTTACAGAATATCTGTTAAAAAACAAGTCCTACATGATTTTATTCTTCAGGCAAATTAAAAACATCTCCATTCATCAAGAGAGAATGCTCTAGCAAGGAAGCTTCTATGGATTTAGATTTTAGAATAGGTTAGGTTCTTTCAAACTTCCTACATATCTCTGTTCCAAATTGAGGGTTTTAATGTCTCCCTCTTGCTGCCCCAGCTTACACAAGAGAGACCTGATGAAGCTGTAAAATCTGCACTTCCTGGCCAAGATAAGAAGAAATCTGCAAGATCAAGCTTTATTTTCAACTATTTTGATTCTGTTGTGTCTTCTGCGTAATTTTCCTTTTGCTGTTATAGAAATGTTGTGATTTTTCAGGGCATGTTTTGAGATAAGAATTCAGAATTTTCTACTTTCTTACATTTAAACTATTCAGTGAAAGTAGTTACTTACAGTACTTGAATTCCTCATGTTCTTAAAGTGGCTCTGTGGCAGAGGTCCTACATCTCCCACACATTATTTCCACTGATGACTCCTAATGCTCAGTGACTGCAGGGGCAATTTGATTAGCAGCTCAGTCACTGTGTGACTTCAGGTACCACACACATTCTATCTTTTGGCAGATGTATCATCTCCAGTGAGAAATGAGTTCTAATTGCTTAATGGGGTTCTGAAAATGATGTTAGCCAGTTCACATAAATACTGCAGTTGCCAGATAACAAGAAACAAGTTAGGCCATGTCCCATAAACTGACATGGTGTGGACATCCTCATTTGCATCACAATGCTGCATCACCAAACCAATTTGATCAAATATTCATTTGCAATCATCCCCAGAGGAGGGACCTCTGGAAAGGGACAGAATCATGGGCCACTATACTCATTGGTGGATCAATATATTAATGAATTCATAGCAGAATAGGCTGTTAGCAGGTGAAACCTGTGTGAAAGTCATGGGTTTCTTGAAGCATGACCTGGAAGGGTGTGTTCTTCTCCCTGGCTCCGCCTTTCTCTCTAGGCTTTGTGGCTACCTTAGGTGAGCAACTTTCTTCAACTGTGCCCTACTGCCATGCTGTTTCTGTCTCGAATCCAGCCAATGACAGACTAATTCTCAGAGAGCATAAGCCAAATAAGCCTTCCCTTCTTTTTTTTTTTCAAAGTTTTATTGATAAACAGCAATAAGACAGTTTCAAATCAAATCGGAAGTACAGTTTCAACAAATAATACACTGCATATATTCTTCTTAGTGGTTAATTGCTGTACAAGATGCAGACTT
>NW_004524595.1:11655960-11670313 GCF_000260255.1 Octodon degus | reverse complement strand
GCTATAACCTTCACACATACTGAAGTTCAGGTGGAGCTCTACAGAGTTTGGACTTATCCAGCTGCATCTGGCTCAGGTTTGGCTTCTGTGCTCAGCTCCTTCCTGCTGTGGACCTGGGCTAGGACTGGGTCTGGGCATTCCCGGAACTCGGCAGAAATTCCTACTGGGCGGGAGGTGTGGTGGAGGTATGGCGGAGTGATGGGGGGCGGCCTGAGGGGGTGGGAGAGGGTCCGGTCCACGCTGAGCCTGGGCTGGGACTGGTCTCGCTAGCGCAGGTTAGCAGGAAGCTTTCCACACACTCACCGGACCTGGGCTAGGACTGGGTCTGGGGGTTCCCGGAACTTGGCAGAAATTCCTACTGGGTGGGAGGGGTGGGAGAGGTATGGGGTAGTGGTGGGGGGCGGCCCGAGGGGTGGGAGAGGGTCTGGCCCAAGCTGTGCCTGTGCTGGGACTGGTCCCGCTTGGGCAGGGTAGCAGGAAGCTCAAGCCTTCCCTTCTTATCTTGGACATGTTTAGTGTTTTCTCCCAGAGGTAAGAAAGTTACTAATACAGATCCCTGCTACTGGAGAACTGGGTGGTGCTGTGACTTTATCTGACTATGTGGTTCAGAAGACTTTGAAAACAGTTTTTAAGGAGATATTTGAAATGGTTTGTCAATGCAGACTAGAAGAGTGCTAGAGTGTTGCAAGCAGTGCTTGCTTGGGATTCTGGTAGGACCTCAGAAGACCAGAATGCTGATAAAAATGTGGACAGAAAGTTCAGGCTTGTAAGGTTTCAGTGTGTGTTTATTCTGGCAAATAATTTTTTTATATTTTTGTCCATATCTTAAAACTCTTTAAAATCAAATTTAAGGTGGCAACATAACCAGAGAGGGCATATCAAGCCCTACCTAATTTCAAGGCCAACAAGTTTTCATAGCCCAACATTCAAGGTATGATGTGGGACTACAGACTGATGCCAGCTTTGTAGCTCTTCAGTGAGAATAAGGAGCAAAAAGTAGCACTGCAAGATGTAAAAATGTGTGGTTTGTCTGGAAAGTAAAAGGGTATAAAGTTAGATCCAAGGAGCATGTGGTTACTGAAAATACTAATTTTTTAAAAAGGTCAAGTTCTTTGCATTGGAACAAAAGGAACAAGGCCTTTAGGGCATCTGCAGAGTTGGCCAGGCCCACCTGTTACAGATTCAAACATGTAGAATGGTAAACTTCCAAAGATCTTGCTTTGGGGACCCTGATCCTTCAGGATCATGTAGGGAAGTTTATCCTTGAGTTTAGCTATCAGGCACTCAGGCTACTGTAGCCATGTTCTCCAGGTAGCAGTGGTGGTAGTGGTGATGGTGGGGATTGGCTACTCTTCCAGCGGGTGTTTGGTATCATTTAAGTTTTGCTTCTTTTCCAGCCGTGCAAAACGAAAGAGCTGTGATGTCATGGGGGCTTCCATTCAGATTTAACATAAAGGCTTGGGAGGCCAGGAGATGTGCCCCTGAAAGGGCAGTGTGTGAAAGTAAAAATGGAGCCAAAGATTCAGAGGAGACCACAGAAACTCCACAGTACAATAAGTAGTAGAAGACAGCATAGGTGGCAGGATAGAAATATGGTCATGGACACAAAGTTCAGAAGTGAACCAGAGACTGCTAGGCTTCAGGGTGCTTGTAGGACTGGTCCTTCATCAGCTTGCAGCACCACAGGCTTCTGCTCATTTCCTAGTTGAATTCTCTCATATTGAAATTTCTAGCTATTCATTTATATTATACTTTTTTTTTTTTACTGTTTTTTTCTTCACTTGCTCTCTAAACCGGCTTTTTCAGTATTCTGCCTCTACAGCTCTATTACTTTATTCCTACATTCATAATGTTCATATGTTGGTAATGTCCACTCTTGTCTGCTTTTCTGGAATCTGACAAGAACACCTAATTCTAATCTTGCCAGTTCTTAAGCACCACATTTCTGGAGTCCATAAAATTTCTCTTCATGTGTTTAAAGCCATAAGTTTTATTCTAATTTTTCATGTTTTCTGGCTTGTTTAATCACATTGCCATTCTATATGATACTCTGTTTAAAGAACACTATCTTTTTTTCCATCTCTTGCATTGTCTGTCACATGTCACTGTGTCCTTTTGAGTTTTTGGTTTAAATTACTCTGAAGTGATCTGGAACTGATTTCTTTTCCAGGTACCACCTTCATCATTTGGCTGAGTCCTCTTCATTGTTCTTCAGGTTTTATATATCATATGTTCTCTCTAATATGATATAATTAGGATATAATTCTGCATAGGAACAATAACAAGAGGTAGAAGAGAGACTATTATTAGATAAAAGGATAGGAAGAAGGAAGTAGTCTAAGGGTGGGAAATAGGGGGCAGGAATAGATAGAAATACATTATATATATATATATATATCGCTAGCGCTGGATAGAATCCTTCTAAAATATGAAACTAAAGAGGAGGGTAGGACAAGGAGTATAATGAGAAAGGAATGATTAAAGTATGGTTGATATACATATTTTCTCATTTTTTGCAGAATATTTTATGCTAACTCTTACCAGTTTATGCTTTTACATTAAATTTAATTTACCTTTTTTGAAAATCGTGAAAACTAATTGTATAAAACCTCTCTCCTCTACTCTGTTCTGTCTTCTATATTGGAGCCTGAACCTAGGTCCTTACCCCTGAGCCACATTCTTACAGCTCTTATTTTTATTTTGGATTAGGGTCTCACTAATTTGCTAAACTGCTCAGGCTGGATTTGAACTTGCAATTCTTCTGCCTCAGTCCCCCCAAATGCTGGGATTATAGGCATGTGCTGCCACATCTTGCCATAAACTGGTATCTCAATGTTGAAATTTGTATTTCTTTAGTTACTGGTGGGGTTGTGTAATTTTCTTTTTTTTTTTTTTTTGCTAGTCATTTGGGTTTTCTTTTGGGGGAATTGTTTTCTGTTTGTTTTTATGCTTCTATGTTTTCCATTTTTCTTTATGAAGTGTAGCTATTCCATATGTAGCCTCAATATCAAACCATTATTGATTTTCCTTGTTGCAATTATCCTCTCAGTCAATTTGTCTGTGAGGTTCTCTGTTAAAGAGAGTCAAATCCATTTTTTTAAATGCATGTTTTGTGTTTACCGAATTTCATTTAAGAAGCCTTACTATGAGATCACATAGATGTTTATTAACTTTTCCCTCTCTCTAATCTTTAAGTTTTTCAAGTTTTTGCTCTTTACATTTCAGTCTCATTCATCTGAAGTTCTGTTTGATTGTATTGGAGGAACAATTTTCTCCATAGATTTTTTTTTCATTAAATTTTGCTCTCTCTCTCTCTCTCTCTCTCTCTCTCTCTCTCTCTCTCTCTCTCTCTCTCTGTGGTTGTACCTATTTATATTACCTTTAAACAATTACCTTTCAGTCTGGCTGGTATTTGAAATTATTTAAAAATATTTTTGTTGGCTCTCTAGATGACAAATGATCTGCTATTGCAGTTGAATAAGTGTTTGTTGAACATTTCTAATCTTTTGGGCATTTTTTACTTCACAGTCATTTCTTCTGTCCATCTTTGTTCAAATGTCTTCTACTTGATGGGACCTACTCTGACTGTCCTATTCCAAGACTGTAACCCCTGAATGCATTTCTGGTCCTCTTTAACCTACTCTATTTTTAGTTTCCTTTATACTTATCATCTTCAGATGCATAATTTATTTTGTTAACTGTGCATTGCCCACCTCTTACAGACATTTCTGGCAGTTGTCAGCACTATGTGACAAGGATTTCTGTCTGCCCTGTGCACTGCTGTGCCTGAGTGGTGCCTGTTATGGGGTGCATGGCGGGGTCCCCTCCACTCCACCTTGTATGATGGAATCCTAACACACTGGCCCCAGTGTCTCTCTTAGAAACCAGAGAGTTTTAGTTTTTGAAGCTCTTTATCTAATAAATACATTTGCTTTTTCATTCTTATGTTGAAATTTGTATTCTTAGTTTTTACTTTGCTGTTCATTTTTGTTTCTATTTAATTACCTTACAACTGTATTTATAGTGGGGTTTTAAAATCTTGGGCACAAAGTTTTAATATCAACATTGGCAAATCAGTCATTTCTTAATGTACATGGAGTTATTATTGAAATTTTTATTGTTTTCATTTCTGTTTGGGTGCTAGAGTTGTAGTTTTTAATTATTATTAATCTATAGTGTGTTTAAATGTCTGTTTTCATTATTTTCTTCTTTAATGATACATTGTTTTCAAATTAGCATGAGAATGCTAAGATTTAATAATGCCTTTTTTGCCTCAAATGTGCTTCATAAAAATATATTTGCTTTACTTCCTTTATATTTGTCATTTTGTTAGGAAACAATGAAATTCACTCATATGGGCTGTGCTTTTTCTTTTTCAGTTGATTTTTGTGCATTCTGCTATTGATGACTACATTTTGGGTGAGGAAAGTGTAACATTGGAATTTATATTTAATTTCTCATAAAGAGGAAAGGAAATTAGAATTTCTGTCATTTTATTCAGTGAGATGAGAGGTCAACCTGTTTCTGAAGTTGGAGAGAAAGAGTAGAGAGCAGCTTCCTGGCAATAATCTCAGCAATATGTTGAGCATCTTTTCAGACAATCTGTTATTATTTTTGAACATGACTTAGCTGGTTACAACTCTCCCAGACTAGCGTGAGGCCAGTGAGCTGCCTTGCAGGATTGGAGGGGTCCGAAACCAGTTACTACCTAAATCTTGCACCCCAGGAACCTCTCTTGCCCCACCTGGGCTTTTCTAAGAATATGCCAGGGCCCGCAAGACCGTGGGTGTGGAACAGGTTTCTTCCCAGGGAGCTGCTCACAGAACTCACAGTGACACATCACAGTTGCTCTCACCTATAATCTTGTCATCCATGCTTTTAGAACTCTTAGCAGCAGTTCCACCTGGGGTAGCAGTTCCACCCATGTACTTCCAAGTCAAAGGTTTCTTCGTGTAGAATAATTTAGAATTTGAATTTTTCTCCATTCTAGTCTTCTTTATGATATGTTTTATAAAATTTCTGACAAGTGTATTTACTTCTCTCCTTTGAGACTGAAATGGAGGAAATTTATGTCTAGTTATTTCAGTTTGAAAAGGGAGTTAAATATATATGATCATTTTAATATCTTGAAGCTCATGCTCTGCTGTTTTATTTGATTTTCTTCAATATACATTGTCATACATAGGTGAGTTTAAACTTCTGTATCATTTAATTTTTACCTAAGCTTATATCAGAAAATTTCCTCTTTAATTTCTTGATAATAACTATTTCTTCAGGGGTAATAGAATCTCACTGTTGTTTATTTTGGATTTCGCTGATGGCCAGAGATGTTGAACATTTTTTTTTTCTGAGAAGTGTCTGTTCCCTTGAGTTTTTCAGTTTTTGATGGGATCTTTTATTTTTTGTGGGGGTCTAGTATTTTTGAGTTTTTAAAATATATTTTCAGTATTAGTCCTTTGCTTGAGCAATAGCTAGCAAACAATTTCTCCTGTTCTGTAGATTCTCTCTCAGCCTGTTCATTGTGCCCCTTGCTGTGTAGCAGCTTTATAATTGGGTATAATGTCATCAGTTGATCCTTCACATCATTTCTTGTACAATTAGGGTCCTGCTTGGAAAATCCTTGTCTATGTCCATGATTTCAAGAGTTTTGCCTATTTTCTTCTAGCACATTGCTTTTGTGTTAATATCTAGAATTCTAAGTTTAAAAATTATTTATTTATTTATTTGGTAGAGGGTCTTGCTACACAGCTCTGACTCCTAGTGATCCTTCTGTCTTAGTCTCCCCGGTGCTGGGATTATGGACATGTACCACTACACATGGTTTTGGTGACCAGCATGGTGTGCCTGGGGTTCTGAGACCTGAGTAGCATGTGGCTTGGGGATCAAACCTTGGTCCTTGAGCTTGCCAACCAGGTGCTGAGACTGCCGAGCTAGCTCCACAGCCAAATATTTATAATTTTAGTTTTAATTTAGTATACAGTGAGAGCTATGGTTCCAGAGTCAATCTTCTGCGTGTGAATGGCTGATTTTCCTGACACGATTTGTTAAGGAGGCTATCTTCTAGTATATATTTTTGGCCCCTGTGTGAAAGATCATGGGCTGAATGTACTGGGGTTGTTTCTGAATCCTGTATTCTATTCTCCTACTGAGCCACACGTTTGTGTTTGTACTGGTATCATGGTGTTTTCATCATTTTAACTTTGTAATATAACTGGAGATTCGGGTTTGTGATATCTTCTGCTTTGCTCTTGTTGACCATGACTGCTTTTGCTCTTCTAGTTTCTTTTGAATATACATGAATTCTAGCAAGGCTGTGGTGGAAAAAGGATTCCTTCTAAACTGTTGGTGGGAATGTAAAACATTAGTGCAAGCACTATAGAAATCAGAGTGGAGAATCCTGAAAAAGAACAAACTAGAAATTCCATTTGATCTAGGTATTTTCTTTATTGGTATCCTCTTATCATGTTATAGTAATAAAAGCATAACCCTGTTTATAGCAGAAAAAATCATAATAGCTAATTTTGGAAGCATCTTATATGTCCAAAATTCATAATTTGATGTAACACCATTTGTTAATCCTTGGTGTTATTTCTTTTACAATTTAGGTTTCTGTTTAAAAAGTCTTTGCATATATCTATGTTTTCAAGAGTTAAGCCCATTTTCTCTTCCAGCACATTCCTTTTATTTTAATATTTAGGATTAAGATCTATTTTGATTTTAATTTAGTATACAGTGAGAGATATGCTAAATACTGGAAGCCTCCTTTGTGTCCATCAGCAAATGAATGGATGAAGAAACTGCTGTGCTTACACATTATATAGTACTATTCTCCTAAAAAGTAGGACACCTATGAGTTATTTATAGGAAAATGGATGCATGTTGAGAGCATAATATTAAGTAAGTCACACACACACACACACACACACACACACACACACAAATTTAAACATCACATTGTTTCTCTTATGGGAGAAAACTAAAGTGTAAGCAAACAGCAAAATAAGATAGCAAGAAACAGAGAGATGGACCTTTTGCAAATGGTCAGGGAACCAAGAGGTAAAGGGAAGGGTAAGTTGGGAAGGAGAAGGGAATGTTAAAAGATTAAGATGTGTGTGTACATGTACCAACTCTCATGACTAATGTAATCATTGTGAACTACAAACACGTACTCATAAGAGTTAAAATTGAGCCAAACAAAAGAAAAATTTCCTAATATTTGGAAAATTTGTCTTTAATGGCTGTATCATATTCCATGAAAAGGATGTACAGGTACTGAATTTTGCCCTACCATTTGACTTTGATAATTTTTGTATGAGAGGTCTTATACACTTATTGATGATTAAATTTGTTACGAATATGTATCTACTCTTTGTAACACCATACTTCTTGACCCTGGTGGTGGTGGTGAAGGAGAGATGTCTTTGTGCGGTTTCAGATCACAAAGTATAATGCAATGTATAAGAAATGTGTTTGGAGCACTTAAGAGGAAATATTGTATGCTTGACCTTCCTAGTGTGGGCATGGCTTCGATGAGAAATGGCATTTGAATTCTCCTTAAAGGCTTAGTAGAATTTTCGGAAGTAAGAGAAAGAGCATTCAAAGTTGACAAAAGTAACATGAATGAAGTCATGGCGTAGAAAAATATGGCACTTAATGTTTACTTGTTTATCTATGCTTACAACAATGTATCATTTATGTAGACTCTATCTTAGCAAACACTATGATATCTCTTTTTTAAACTTTTATAGATTTTCATAGATAATAAGAAAATCTAGTGAATTATGCTATGTCTATGTATGTTTTCTTCCCACTTTTCTTTAGTTGGCAACTATGAAAAATAAAATAGGAGGTAAATGGTTCCACACGTGTCTTTTGTTCTTTTGTATTCTGAGTTTAGAATCATTAGTTTTTAAGAATAAATTTTGGGAAATACATTTGGATCCTAAAAGATTGAGACCAACCTGAATTATCTTCAGGTCTTGCATGAAGATATATGGATAATTTTTTTCAAGAAATAATCGTGGTGTTCAAAACTAGTGTGAGAACTGGAATATAAAGTAGAACTTCTTTGTCTTCACCCTTGCTTGTCTGTAGTTCTTGTAACACTGACAAGATTCAAGAACTACTGATGATGAAGCCTAAAACTATAAGAGGTGATGTGCCTTCATGTTCCCAGAGTATATTGATGCATGAAAGTACCAACTCTGGAAACAAGCTTTTTATCAAATTATCAGAAGGGCAGCAAAATTTGTCAAGGCCAGAGATGTAATGCTTAGATAATACTTCAAGACTGTGGAAATTACTAATTTCAGCAAGAGGTTAAAGTCTCCACTGAAATCACCTAGACCTCTTAGGGTGTGTTCATATAAGTCAGAACAGTGCCCCGTGTCAGAAGCCCGATCAGCCCCACTGAATGAGCATCCTGTGCCACTGCTTCCTATCTTTATGACTGTCCTCTAGACAGTGAGGCTATAGTTACCATACTGAGGAGGATTAAGAGCTTTGCATGTCTATTAGCAAACCTCCAATTACCCAGTGGAGGAACACATACTAGATAAAATGCAACAAAGGGGAGATTTACATCAACTTAATTTATCCCAGCCATCAACCTATTGTATTCAGTAAAACAGTTCTGAACTCTATGCAAGATAAAACTTTATGGCAATTGTCTTTTAATTTGAAAATTAGTAAATTAGCATTTCTGCGGTAAATGTGGCTGTGATTCCAATATACAAGTAGTTCTAGGCATTTTTTTGATAATGAGTATGTTAATGTGCTCTAGATAAACATATACATATAAAAGATAAAATTCTTATAGAAATTTAGTGTTTTTACTATTATGTGTGTAATGAAGCACTATCTTCCTCTTTATAATTTGGGCATAAGAAGGTTTTTTCACATAACTCTTTCTGCCTAAAATTTTCTCAGACACTCTGGTAATGCATATTGTTGTGTAGGTTGAAATCAGCTGACAATTTTTTCTCAGTATATATATATATATATATTAATGTGTTCATTAGGATCCCCATTGTTTCAAAATTAAAATCTAGTATGAATTAAATATAGTAGGAAGCACGAAAATACATGTAGGATAAGAAAAGGGGTGGGGGAGAAGGAGAGAGGGAAGGAGAGGAAAAGAGGGAGAGAGAGAGAGACAGGTCATTAGCTTACCTTTCTACCTTGGAAACATGAAACCTGAGGATTTTCCTTGAAATGTCCACCTTGTTTCCTTGCACTAAATTACTACCAGCGAGTGAAATTTGTTACCTGTGTGAATAGACTACACTTGTCTCAAATATGATTCTGAAAAGATCTTGTTCTTATAGCATTTCCCTCAGGGACTCAGAATTGATTCATTCTACAGATATTTTGGTGTGGCTGCTGGATGCAAATCATTCTATAAATATTTATGCAAGGACTGTGTTTGAAACACAAATGAATCATATCATTCCTGACCTCAAGGAGTTTATTTCTGATAAGGGAGATGAGAAAATTATAGTTATCTGTAATAAAAGGTGAGCCAGACTAAGTTCTGCATTAATGTCCATTTAATATTTAAGGAGTAGCATGGAGTAGAATTTTGTGTTACAAATGTATTTTAATCTAAACTCATACCAACAAAGGGCACTTTTTTTATTCCTGTACTCCATGGGTATGCAGCTGAGTTATTTTCAGAAACAACACTGTCACTTTGCCATTAAGAAACAAAGAAATTAGATGAAGAGTTTGAATTTTTCTGTGTACTTTACCATATAGAAAGTTATCTTGCTCTTCCCACTCAAATAACGAAAGCAAACAAACAAAAGAAAACACCTGCTTATTTTACCTCTAATTGTGTTTTCCTCCATCCTGGCCCCCAAGGGCCAGATTTAGTCCACAGCTGTGCACCATGTGTGCCCAGAATCTGTGGAAATGTGTGCTGTTATCTGCACAGTACACACTAATTCTCTGTCTCTTTTCTTCTAAAGGAATAGTTATGATTACATTTTTTCCACTTTAGTTTATTTTAAGAACATGCGTGATAAGGAATAATATGCATATACACATAATTAAAATTATCCTTCAATTCATAATGGACACACTACCGCAGCTCTTTGCTTCATTTTTGGCAGCTACAAAGGTATGGGAAGAATTGCCCTCCCCATGGCCTACTTTTTCTGGAGAGAGGAAAAGGTCCAGCTGTGTTCACAGTGATTAATCTGCAGACTTTACCCAAGGAGTCATAGGCGGCAGAGTCCTTTGTGAATTGGACTGCAAAATATGAGCGCTCCATCTCTACAATTAGTACATTGCTGAGGAAGACAGACGTGTGTGGGGTCACAATTTATGTAGTCAGGTTTTCTGGACTATTTTTGATTGTATACGCTAGATTTGGTTTTTAGTTGTTCTTCATAATGGATTTCAGAGTGTTATCAGCTTTGCCACTGTGAATGCACTTTCTTTCATAAGGGGACACAGAGCCAACTAATCAATTTAATGCACAGCAAAAGAGAAAAATAACCTCTCTAAAGATTCTGTGGTGATTTCATCCTTGTTGTAATTTTCCCTTTTTTTGGAGGCTCCCAGTGATGTTCAGAGGCTTGGATAGAATTCTGGGTAGACGTTTTCACATATAATATATAATATATGTACCTGTATATGTACATACATACATAATTTTAAGTGTGTTTTGTCTTATGATTTCTAAATTTGCTTTTTAATGGAAGTAATGATTAGGTAATGATCCTTAGAGTAAATGATCTGTCTGTCTGTCTGTCTGTCTGTCTGTCTGTCTATCTATCTCTTTATCTATGAGTTCACTGTAATGTTAGTTTAATTTAAATCCTGATGTGTTATTACAAATAGCAGTAGCTAGTTATATGTAAGTAATAAATTAAAAGTATATTGCTAAATATGTTAACATTGTTCCTTTCAAAAATAACATCTACCTAAATTGATACATGAGATAATATCTTCATGGCCAACCAGCAGACCCATGACTCCATCTGTATTCACTCTTTCACCATGAAAAAACTGACGGTTTTTGGAATTAGCAAGAATATGCTTGATTTGGTCTACAATATCACCATAAAATATTTTTAAAGCTTCTATCATTCATCCTTGACATTGATTGATGTTATATAGTATTTGAGGCACTTTTTTTTTGTAAAATTAGATTTTGGTTTGGTTTCTTGCAAGGGTGTTTCATGCTGTACCAATGTTAGTGACTACTGTAATATCTGCTTTTCCCTTCTGGGCTTCCAGCGGAGGTTCTTGGCTCTGAAGAGAGGTGTGGATGCTGCCATCATCCTGTTGGTCATCTTCCATACTGGCCAGGGGAGTAAGAGCTCCATAAATGATCATGAGGCTGCTGAAGGGAGAGGAGAGCAAAGTATAGATATTTTCTCTTACAGAAATTATGCCGAAAGGATATAATAGAGATGAAGCCTGCTGGGTCTATTAAAAAGACATTTCTGTGAGTTAAAATGAAGTAGACAGATGTGAATTTTGGAAGACCATAGCCTCAGCTAAATGAAGTAATGAAGATGTACAACAGAGTAGCCATATTTTGTTAGAAGTTTCTGGTTGACTTACGCAAGAATTGTAGTTACACTCCAATTTTTCCTGTCCACAACATTTTCCAGGACATGCATTGGACAGGAAACTTTTTAAGTTGCCCATGGAGGCTGAAATATTAAAATATCCTCTGATTTGCTATAATACCTAGGGTTGTAATTTTTTTTTTCGGTGCCAGGGATTGAACCCAGGACCTTGAGCTTGCCAGGCAAGCACTTATTCTACTGAGCCATCTCCCCTGCCTTGGGTTGTGATTTGGACTATTTGGTATTCTTAATAAGACAAATTACTAACAATGTAGTTGGAAGAATCTTGTGTTAGTGATATTATCAAGTTTTGCCCCATTACAAATTGACATTGATTTGGACTGTGTTACTATTTCTGTTTGTTTCAGCACACCAGTGCTTTTAAATACCAGAGCATTTGTTTAACAATTAGAAGTTTTCATATCTGATCAGCTTTGCCTTTTGCTTCAGCCTTTTCTAGTGACTGTCATATCTCTATTCTCAGAACATCAAGGGCAGCGCTGTGCAATCTTTCTTTGTATTTTTTCTTAAAGAAATGTCTTTTGATAAACAGATTTCTCTAGAATCTTTGTCTTGTGAAATTTATAGATCAACCTTTATAGCTGTGGCAAAATGAACATGCTGAGGTTGTTTTTCAGATCTTGAGAAAACACGGTTGTAAAAAGTAAGCCATATAGAATATTTCAACATTTTTTTGATTCATGGAGTTTTATAACCATTCTAAAAATTAAAGTTCAATATCCACCACTCAAACCTTTCTGGATCGCTGTTTATTTTTTTGAGTAGGTGAGTTGGGGAAAAATAAAAAAGTACCCATATAAGAAAAGATTTTGAATGAAAAATATTTCCAGCACTGAATCTATTATTCAATTTATTGATTTCAGCATTTAAAGCTTATTTCAGTGATACATTTTGTTAATAATTAATAACTCTCTCTGTAAGAGAGAAAAGCATTTTGTAAGTTACTTTTGTTTTGTTAGACCATTTGTAGCAAAACCTTATGATATAGTTAGAGAAGGAAAATTTTACTGGCTTTATCCATGCTTAATCGTGGGCATATTTTGAGTTTTTCTGAAAGTTGCCAGCTTCTGTTAACAAATTTAGGACGTTAAAAATTCAAGCTCATTGTTTAAATACTTCGAGGACACATTGATTTTTTTTTCCTATGAATTCATTAATAAAATGTTTTAAAATACTCATGCCAGTTGTAATGGGAGAGATAAAGCATTACCAATTCCTTTAAAAGCTTTTGGGTTCCCTGCCCTAATTGCAATATCTAGCCTCATAATTAAGGTAAACAATTTCCTGAGTTTAGTGATTACTGAAATGCTTTCTGTATATATTTTTTCTTATGCTAGAAATGTGTTTAATTTTATATTTTTCAGATTTTATATGAAGGTTGTTTTTCTTGCCCACTGGGTTGTATAATGTAACAGTTCACCATTTTGATGAAGGTAGCTGTATGTTGTTCATTTCTTAACACTGATTATTTGTGTCTTCTGTTTTTCTTTATTAGTCTGACTACAGTGTCAATTTTATTGATATTTTCAGACAACCAACTTTCAATTTCTTCATTGTTTTTTGGCTTTTAACTGCAACGATTTTTGCTTTGATCTTTATTATTTCCTGTGTTCTGCTTGTTTTGTGTTTCTTTTCCTTTCAGTCTTTAATATAAAAAAATAAGATAATATACTTTAAACTTCTTTTCCATATGAGCATAAAATTCTGTATAGTTCCAGGTGAGACTTATACTATCTGTATCCCACACATTGTTTTTTTTATTAAATATTTTCTTGGGGGCCGGGGAGATGGCTCAGTGGAATAAGCGCTTCCCTGGCAAGCGCAAAGGTCTGAGTTCAATCCCCAGTTCCGAAAAAAAAAAAAAAAAATTCTAATTTTCTTTGCGTTTTATTATTTAGCCTCTGAGTTATCCAGAAATACATTTTAAAATTCTAGATATTTCACATTGCATTAAGTAGAGTTTCCACATTTTTCTTCTATTTAATATTTTTATTAAAATAACTGGTTGGGTGTTATCAAATTGCTTTTGATATATATTTGTAAGATTGTGTTGTACTTTTTGTTGAGAAAGTGATAGATTTTGTAAAGCTGAACTCCATTATATTGCATATATTCTTTTGTAACTTGCCTTTTACACTCCACATTGTACTTCTCAGATTTAACCAAATTGATATGTGAAGATTTATTTATTTCAGCTATTTTATAGCATTCATCATCTGAGAGAAGTAGCTCAGAGAGAAGTTTCTGGGCTTTTGGATAATTAGTTATCATTTGTCTTAGTTCCCTTTTCTTGTTACTGAGACAAAAATGCCCCAAACCTGAAGTTTCAGGAGAAAAGGTTTATTTAGCTCACAGTTTGAAGAGGGTTCAGTCCGTAATCAACTGGCTCCAAGGGGTGGTCCTAGCTGAGGGGCACAGCAGAAGAGAACCTGTTCATGGTGGCTGAAGGTAACAAAGTAAGCAAGCCGCAAGAACAGCTTTTTTCTGTCTCTTTTATATTCTATCTGGGCTACTTTGCTGGGGGAGGGGCACACCAAACCAGTAAGCTAATTTAGTAATTACACAATCTTAACCCCAGTATCACACATTCCAGCTCCAGTTACCTTTAAAAAAGCCCAACTTAAGTGTGAGGCTTTGGGGAGGGGAACATCTAGACACAAGCCATAACATAATTTTTAAAAATTATTTTAAAATGTATTTAATACAGAATCTATGGGGTCTCACTACACAAATCAGACTCATAGTGATCC
>NW_004524595.1:11639192-11648795 GCF_000260255.1 Octodon degus | reverse complement strand
AATAAACAACAACAAAAAAAAGAATGTAATTTGCCAACTTGACCTCACTGACATTAACAGGGAATTTTGTCCTACAGCAGCTGAGTATGTATTCTTCTCAAATGCACATGAGACTGCAGCCGTGAAAACAAACATAATCTGGCCCATAGAGCAAGTCTCCATATCAACATAATTTAAAATCGTAAGCTTTTTTTACATACTATGATAGAATTATAATAGTAATAACAAAATATGTCTTTAAAAATCCTCAGCAGTTAAAAAATTAAACAACACACTACCAATCTATCCATGGCTTAGAGTCATATGGAATATTTAAAAAAAGGTTTTATAAAAATAATATATCAATGTTTTGTGGGATATTATAGCTAATGTGAGTTTTAGAGGGAAATTTGAAGCATTAAATATTTATGTTAGAAGTTTGCTTCAAATCAATGATTTACGCTTCTACCTTAAGAAAAAAGGAGCAGATATAACCCAAAGAAAGTAGAGCTAATGAAATGCTATAAGAGAGAAATCAGTGAAGTTGGAATTAGGGAATAAAAGACAATCAATGAAAATGAAAGCTGTTCAGTGGAAATGGCAATGACCACAGTTTGATTGAAGCATACTGAGCAAGGGGAAAATTGAGAAGATACTTTTACTTGTGTCAGGAATAAAAGAATACTAGTATAAATCTTTCAGTTATCGAGAAGACAGTAAAAATATGAATATAAACTTTATGCACATACATTTGACAGTCTAGGTGAAGCTGACAAATTCCTTGAAAGACAAAAGCTAAAAAGACACCTTGAAGAAGAAACAGACAACCTGAATAGAATACTCATTAAATAAAGTGAACATAGAATTTGAAATATTCTAATTTTGTGAAAACTCCATAATTTTGTCCAGACTCCATGTCAGTCAATTCTAGGGCATATTGATGGCAGAAATAACACCAATTCTACATAAACTCCTTCACAGAGAGTAAGAGAAAACACTTCCATATTATTTTTCAGAAGCCAGTATTATCCTGGTGGTAAAACACAGGCGTTATGAGATAATAAAAGTGTGCACCAATATCACTCATGTACATGTGCTGAAATTATCATCAAACTATAAACTGCCACATTAGAAAGTATCTCCTGTCATTCTCAAAAAATTTATATATGCTGTCATCCTAGCAAGGATTTGGGGATACAAATTTAAACAAGAGAATTTTTAGCATCCCACATGTTAAATTTGTTTTGCTTTATTTAAAGCCTGTCTCAGATTTTGACATTTGGACTTTCAATTAAAGTCAGACCTTTTGTTCAGTTTGAGTTGATTAACCTTTTGCAGTGGATAACTTTCCTTTCAATAGTGCCAAGATATCCTCTGAGGAAAGAATCCCATGAATACTTATTTATAGTCATAATATTACAGTTCATCAGCCTTCAGTTTTCATATTTTAAATCAGATTAAAGTATTAACTACCAAGGAAAATTAAGCTTGCTTTAAAGAGTTTTTTGTTCTTTAACAAAAATACTAACCATTAAACCTACTTGGCATTGCAAAGAATTTGGATTATGAACGATTTGTTTGAAATACTGTATTACATCTTATAACTAGATGCCTTCCTGCCTTGGAAGCTGGCTGGCTATAGACTGGAGCCTCGAGAAACCATGAGCCAACAATCCTTTCCTTCTTCAGCTTGTAAGTGCCATGTCTTGTGTCTCTGTGATGAGAACCTTACTCAGAAACCGTGTAAGGGATCATGCTATGCGGGGCTTAGCTATAGTTCAGTTTCTGACTTTACCCTCTGGTAAGCCAGGGCACACAAGCTATTGTACTTTTAGGTCTGATGTTAAAATCTGGAGGGCAAATGATTTTTTAGTTCCATCCATAGCTAAGAATCATCTTAGTCGCTGCTCCGTCTAATAAATTGCCTGTCTCCAAAACCAACACTTTCTGTATGACTAGAGATGAGAGAGTTCCCAGGCTGGGAGACTTTTAGTACTATACTGGGAAAAGACCTGGGTAAACTTGATTGAAGCCACTACTAGTATCATTCCAGTTGTCTTATGGGTTTTTTTTTTTGTTGTTCATTTTCATTTTTTATTTTATGTTACGTCTCTTTCAGATTCATACGTTTTCTTCTATATGGTTCAAATCATATTTGAATCATTAAATACATAGCTCTAACCAAGACTTCAAGTGTAATATAAAATCTCCTTCCCATTGCTGATGGCAATGTCTTTGTTTGCTGAAGCAGCTCTCTAGGAAATGCCTGCTCATGCTTTGGGGACACCTGTGTGTTTTTGTAGTTAGCCAGATAGGAATATACTGTGTGTTGTGGTTTCTTGGGTGGGAGAAACATGAAGCATGTCCAGTCTTGAATATCATTTGCCATTATCTTTCTTTTCTGAAATGAAAATAGTACAATGCTTTTTTTAACAACTGAAAAATATTTAAAAAGTTGATTCTGTAATGTTGAGAGTAGGGAGTGGATACCAGGGCTTTAAAAAAATGTGAGGTAGGTAGGAGGGGATGGGGAAAATTTTATCAGTAGGTGATGAGGGAATTTTTGGTGTGGTAACTACAGGTAATATTTATGTGCTACATATCTCAAAAGAGCTACAAGTAAAGATTTGAAATGTTTCTATAATGAAGAAATGATAAATGGTCAAGGAAATAGATACATTTAACCTGATTTGAACAATACACAATGTATACCTATCTATATCAAAACAACACATGCCATTTCATTACTATATAGTCTTATATGTATCCACTTAAAATTAAACATAATTAAGAGACTGGGCATGGTTGTGCACACCTGTAATTCCAGCTCTTCAGAGGCTGTAAACAGGTGGATCACTACGAGTCTGATCTAGTAGTAAGACCCTGCACACCCTGTAGACCATTCCCTAATATATATATATATATATATATATATATATATATATATATATAAAACCAATGACCTAAAGATTTTATAAAAGGAATAAAAATAAGCATAGGAGTTTATGCTCATTGAAGATAGCAATAGTAGCTTCATTTCACCATGTTCCAGAGTACTAGATGAAATGTAGTGACTATCTCTTAAACTAGCTATGAAAAATAGCTTTGTTCCAGAATTTTACCAAAGATGTAGAAGGCATTACTTCTGTCCATGAGAATGTGTTCTTTTGATATACAGCAGTGGGAGTATGTGGGAGAGCTTCTGATATATAGCAGTGGCTTTGAGCAACAGCCATAGGGCCAAAGAGAGTGGTCAGGAGTAAGGACACATGAGGAAACACAAGAGAAGAAAAAACAGAATGTGATCAGTGACCCACATAAGCTTGTAACTCAACCTTAGTCAACACAGGAGTTAACTCCTTTCTTTTCTTCCACCTCTAGGCAGACCCAAACTCACTGAATAGAATTGTACATGTAAAACAGTCTGGTCCTGCTTCTTCAGGCAGCATGAGAGTGAGTATCCCATCTCTTCTTAATTTGTGGTTCCTTTCCTATGGTGAGATTTGCAAGTTTTATAACAAATGAATCAATATGGAAATAAAATGTCATTACTTACTACTTCCTTTTACCTGACCAGATTCAAAACTAAGTTATAGTATCTGAAATTCTCTCAAGAATTCAAGTCCTTGTTAACTTTTTTGTGGGTTGCCCCATATGTTCTACTTTGTGGTCTTGTTTGATTTTTTAAAATGTATATCCCCTTTCAGTCATACTCAAGCTTTCTACTAAGTTGCAATAAGCTAGACCCAATGCATTTCTGCCCTAGTCAGTGTTTATTTAATATGAATGTGGTTTTTCAAATTAAATGGCATTTAAATAATAGGGAAAGGCATTCTGTTGCTAGGATCACTTGAATTAGAACGTGTACATTTCTTGTTACATTCTCCTTTAACAGTTTCTTACTGTAGTCTTGGATTTCTTTCCCTATGCAGTCCAAAGAAGACAAACTAGATCCTTTTTTAAAAATCCTCTTAGACATATTATGGTTAACTGGTTTGGTCATTGTCCTTCATCTTGTGTGGATAACAGAAAGAAGACAAAACATGCTTTCTACATTCAATAAACATAAACATCCCTGTGTGTGGTTTCAGAAAAACACATTTATAGGAGAATCAGATTCAAACTGAGCAGATTTTATCATCCCATTTTGGAGGTTGCATCAGTAGAAGCTTATGATGAAGAGGGGCTAGATCTGGAGAGATGTAGAGAAGGTCAGGCAAGGAATAGGAATGCAGATATCTTGAGGAGAAAAAGTGAATCTGATATATGTGCTGTTGGTGGGAGAGATTTACTGAATTATTTCTACCAGCACTTGCGAATGGAGTTGGGGCAAGAATGGTTACTAGAAATACTGCAGTAGGAAAAGGGGATGCGCTCTACTTACGAAAGGCCCTCAGTGTCAAGGCAGGATTTGGTATTTCGCATGACTGGTGACAGAAGTAGTTATGGAATTTTTGGATGTTTTGCAAATACTTTTTCTAAATTTAATATGTTTTATTATAAAAGTAAATGATTTCAGTTTTGAAGCCCATCAGTGGAAACGTGTGAGTCCTCTTTTCTGCTTTTCAACCCATAAATCTGAGGTTACATGCAATACTTTGTGTGTATTTCTGCAATTGTTCTATGATTGTATAAACCTACAGATTTATCACATATACACATACAGAGTTTAAGTAGAACTGGGACCATAATATGTGTAAGAGGATTTTAAAGAAATGTTTTTCTTCCACATTTTTTTAGAATCTTTGTAACTAGGGACAACACTTTAAGGAAAGATAGGTGTGATATATTAGGAAAGATTGGTTAATATAACTAATATTTCCTAATAATAAGAAATATTAGTTATAATAACCAATCTTTCCTTAGATGATAAAGGCCTGCTACATGGAGCATTTCGCTGGGTTGTACCAAGTCATATTCATTATTGAGGAAAGGATGAGTTAGCAGGATTGGATAGTAGAAACAAAATAAATTAAGTAAATTAGAAAATAATACTTCAAGTCAATGAGACTTCATATAGGAAGACAAATTAAGGAGAATGTTAACATTTTCATTACCTCAAGAACATAATGAAGCAAAAATACCAATGTGATTTGACCAAATAGGGTAGAAGAGGATGTCATTAAAACTAAATTGTGTGACAGAGATAAGATCCTAAGGGCATAAGGGGAGGAATTCGCTTAAGCAAAAAAGGTGAACTGCTTAGAAATTTTATGGCTACAAGAGATCTTTATATTTCCCAATAGGTTTTTAGTGGTTTACAAAGTATCAGAACTTGGGACTTTACCCTCTTGGCAAGCTAAGTTAGCTTGTGACTCTTCCCGGGATGCTAGCAGAAGGCCCAAGGTTTCTGGATCTGAGAAAAATGGCCACATCTCCCTGGCACACACCTGTTAGTGTATGCATAAGCCTGTCTCAGCGCTGCTTCTATGTCCACGGCATTGACTGGCAACAGGAGGCTCAAGATGGATGCTGGATGCACCAGTGCATTTTTATTTTATTTTATTTTTTTATGAAAAAACAATAACAAGTTTAATTAATCAATAGCCATTTCTTAGATAATTGCATTTTTATTTTAGAAAGGAATTGCCACATAATTTGTGACAACTGGTACAAAACAAAATGCAATGTACTTTATTCAAAAACTGAGAAAAAAGGTGTTTTTTTGGGTTTTTCTTTTTGGCAGAACTGGGGATTGAACTCAGGCCCTGATGCTTGCCAGGCAAGCACTTATTCTACTGAGCCATCTCCCTGTCCCCCAAAAAAGTATTATTAAAAGCAATAGAATATAACATTTCTCGCTTGATTTTTTGTCACTTTCTTGATATGCTTTTTTTTTGAGGTTTTTTTTTATTTTTTTTCAAAGTTTTATTGATAAACAGCAATGAGACAGTTTAAAATCAAATCGGAAGTACAGTTTCAACAAATAATACACTGCATATATTCTTCTTAGTGCTTAATTGCTGTACAAGATGCAGACTTGTGATCCTATTTACAAACACCATTAGAACAAATCATTCTATTCATTAAGAGAATGCAACTATATATCCATCCCAACCTCTTTGAATACACAGATACAAAATGGACATTCATCGGTATACCCCATCTTTTCTAAGTTCCGTTATTGAATATTATAGGTGTGTAAACTCAGCAAAATATTCTAAAAGAGTCCAGTAGCCCATAATAGCATTGGGTCTTCTGTTTAACTGGCAATGTCAGAAATTATTGACCTGAGTCCCCCACAGCTCAACTTAACAGCATGGCTTTATTTCTTATATTTCAACTTCATACTTTTCTACTGGATGGTCAAGACCAAGGTAAAGCAAGACCTATGCAACAAGAGTTGTAGCTTTTTGGTCTAAGAAGGTCAGTGAAATGCCCTCAGGATTTGTCCTGAGATCCTGTACCTCAGATTGTAGAACCTTTATCAGTGCAGCCATGTGGATGAGTCATGGCCATTGCTTGGCCAATGTGCTCTCTGTGAAAGCCTGAGAGTGTCTTCTCCCCATGTGACTCTCCTTAGGCCCACTCTATGTCATCGATCACTTTCCTCTTTGGCCCCATAATCTTCTTGATCAGAAAATTTGGGACACTACTGAGGTACGTGACATTACAGTACAAGTTCTGATATGTCCTGAGTCTTAACTAAACTAAAGTCAAAATGGATTAATGATCTAAACATTAAAGCAGAGACACTAAATCTCCTGGAAGAGAAAGTAGGCGGAACTCTTGAAGACATAGGAGTAGGCAAAGAGTTCATGGACAGAAATCAAATCGCACGGGTAACAGTTGAAAGACTTAACAACTGGGATCTGTTCTTACTGAGAAGTTTTTTCACGTCAAAAGAAATTACCAATAAAGTGAAAAGGCAACCTACAAATTTGGAAAAAATCATGACAAATAAGTACTCAGACAAGGGTCTGCTCTCTAGAACTATAAAGAACTAAAAAACACCAGGGCCCCAAAATTTAAAGACCCAATCCAGAAATGGGCATCCGAGATGAACACATGCTTCTCAGAGGAAGAAATTAAACAAGTAAATAAATATATGAAAAAATGCTCCACATCGCTAGCCATTCATGAAATTCAAATTAAAACCACATTGAGATATCATCTCACCCCTGAAAGAATGGCTATCATAAAGAAATAACCCAACAACAAATGTTGGAGAAGCTGTGGGGAAAAAGGAACCCTTCTCCACTGCTGGTGGGAGTGTAGACTGGTGCAACCGTTATGGAAATCAGTATGGAGACTCCTTAGAAAAGTTGGTCTGGAAATCCCCTTTAAACCAGCTATTCCTCTACTGGGAGTTTTTCCAGAGGATCTGAAAACATCCTATTATAAGGATATATGTGTTCCTATGTTTATAGCAGCACAATTTGTGATAGCCAAATCTTGGAAACAACCAAGATGCCCATCACCTGAGGAATGGTTGAGAAAGATGTGGTATTTTTACACAATGGAGTATTATTCAGCTATTAAGAATGATAAACTGCAAACCTTTATATTGAATTGGATGCCACTTGAACATATACTCATAAGTGAAATAAACCAGACACACATGTGTAAATATCTTATAGTCTCCCTAGTATAAGAACTCCAAAGAAGAAATACAAATAGAAAGATATAATACAAGGAAAGGGAAGGCAGGATCTCAAGGACTAACTAATCAAGAGAGGGAAAGGAGATGAGCTAGGAAACATGGCAATGTTAAGCCATGCAGTTGATATGCTTTTTTTTTTTTTAAAACTTGCTACCTAATGCCATTCTAATTAAGGAAAACTTTAATTATTATTATCACTTTTACCATTTATCTTATATTGTACAAAGCTCATTTTAAGTCCATGTAAGTATATGTAAATGACTATGTAGACTCACTGAAATTTTATTAGTGTTTTTCATCTTCCATATATTAAATATTTCATTAATACAAGGACAGTAGAAAAGATATGCAAAACTAATTCCATGGTTTTATTTTTTATATACATGTATTCTGTCAAATTCTCTTTTGTTCACTGATAGAGAAAAGGAAGGATTGCAACCTCCCTTTCCCATCTTTCCCTTCCCTTGTGCCAGTGGTTTCTGTGGTAAGTGGCAGACTAACACAAGAAAAGGACATGAGCACAAAGAGTTAAGCAAGAAAGAATTGAAGCTTACACAGAAAACATGAAGAATTTAACAAGAAAGGATCAAGTTCCTCAATGGCCTTTTAGGCCGTCGCTGCCTTTTGTCTATGTTGTAAGCAAGTTCTCATACAATGGAGCATCTGATGCTTAGTAAATCTCAGATGTGACCTGCTTCTTCATTCTGTACTTGCCCAGAATCCCACTGAAGTCCTGGGGGGTCAGTGCAAGCACTGGTGAGGGGAGCAAGGAGAAGTGGAGCTGCATGTATCTCTCTTGCTTACTGGTGTGGCCCGTGTCTCCCTGTACTTCTACAAAATACCAGA
Source organism: Octodon degus (assembly GCF_000260255.1). NCBI lineage: Eukaryota > Metazoa > Chordata > Mammalia > Rodentia > Octodontidae > Octodon > Octodon degus. The sequence goes on along the minus strand of NW_004524595.1, from coordinate 11,640,367 downwards.
ACAAAGACAACATTACTAGGAATGCTGAGTGGTAAGAAGAGTATAAGCTAAGTGTAGGGCCTTTCCTGACTGGGACCTTGTGAGAATACATGGACTAAATACCTGTGAATTTACCAATGATTAGGGCTGAGCAATATCTACTACTTTTGTATCAAACAGGACCCAAGTCTTTGTCCTAGAAGGACATGTTCCAAGGTAACTTGCTGCAAATGCAACCGTGTGAAATGGCAGGGCAGGGAGAGCTTTCAGCACAGTGTGTTCTCAGGCTCATCACCTTGAAGGTACCCATTGAAAATTGCAAATTCGCAACAAAAATCCTGAGGGAGAAAACTCTGCATGTCAAAGGTTAAACTGCAAATGTTCTGTTTGGGAGTTCTGTAGATACTGTAGACCTTTGTATCTCTTTCCCATCTTTTTTACTTTATCTTTATTGACTTCTCTATTGCATTTGTCTGAGAGTTGCATGGAAATTTTAGAAAGAGCTCTGAGGAACAGTTATCTTTTTGTGTGGGGAAATGAAGACTTTGGCACATGTGTATCCCCATACATAGATTATAAGTAAAAGAAAAAGTGAACATAGCCAACTGATTTTCATTTCATTTTGCCACTTGATTTAAAGATTGAATTATGGTTCTGAAGGAGCAGATATACACTCATGATTTATGCTTTGAATCAGTATTTACTTGGGTCTATTCGATGCCAGATTCTGGGCTCATGTCTTGGTTTATAATGGTATCTAGACAGACATGGTTTCTGTCCACAAAGTGTTTCCATTCTAATGGATTAGGCAAACAAACAAACAAACAAAAAAACAAACAAACAACATAATATAAATTCTATGAAGAAAATTGAAAATTTTCTGTCCCAGAAAATAACTTAATAGGAAGAAAAAAATTAGAGACAGCTGGGGAGTTGTCTCTGAAGAGATAGTATATCCATACCTGAAAGATTGTAGTCAAACTAAGAGCATTCCAGGCAAAAGCAACTATAGATTCAGCAATTCTGATTAGGAAAGGGCTTATTTTCCTCTAAGAACTGTGTGTTAGTCAGTGTGGTTGGAGAATGGTAGATGGAGAGAGAAGAAAATGGGTTGAAGAGGCAGAGTCTCTATGAAACTTCCCCTGGACATCTCATCACAGGATTATCGTTTATTCTCTCTCTCTCTCTCTCTCTCT
>NW_004524595.1:11636185-11639092 GCF_000260255.1 Octodon degus | reverse complement strand
TCTCTCTTCCTCTCTCCCTCCCTCCCCCCTCTCCCTCTCTTCCTCCCTCCCTCCCTCTCTTCCTCCTTCTCTTCTTTTCCTTCCATCCCTGTCACAGGGCCTGACTACTCAGCATGACACTGGCCTAGGTGCAGCCCTCTCTGACTTTCAGGAGTGGGATCGCTGTGTCTCTCATTGCCTCATTGCAGCATATGCTGCTATACTGAAGGCTGAGCAGACACATGTACTAAGAATGGGTGGTGCTGGTGTTGGGAGACTTCCTAGAGATTCTGATCCACTGGGAACATGAAGCTAAATGCTGCTGTGTTGTTTTGGGCTGTGTGTTGGCCTGCCTAACTAACTAACTAACTAACTAACTAACTAACTAACTAACTATATATATTTTAGGGAAGGGTCTACAGGGTGTTCAGGGTCTCACTACTAGATCAGACTCATAGTGATCAGTCTGTTTACAGCCTCCCAAGAGCTGGGATTACAGGCATGCACAACCATGCCCAGTCTCAGTTGCCATCTCAGCGCGCCTCAAGGGGGTGGGGCCAGAAGGGCAGGCCCAGGGATCAAACTCTTGGCCCCTTTGCCTGCTACAGGTGCTTTAAAAATCCACTGAGGTATTTGGTCAGCCCTTATAACTCAACATTTTGTATGGATTTAACATAAGAAAAAAGGTTATTTGTGAAATGCCAAAATGGATTGAAATGCAGAAAAGTGGGTGCCACTGAAATAATTTTTGCAACATTTGTAATATACATCTGCCATGTCCTCTCCTAGTACTGTTGTTTTCAATTTTAGAAGTGCTTTTCTTTCTTTTTTTAAATAAATACTTTTTTCTTTGGACTCATTTATTCTGTCTTTTTACCTAGCATCGTGGCTGATAACCACTTTGGATATACTTCATGTTATACATAAAAGTCAACAGTGAAGATATGCGATCACGTCAAGTAAAATCACTTTTTGTCTTCTATAAGTTGAGGCACACATCTGGGTCAATTGCATTGGGTGAAAGTCGAACATGGGATGTTGAGAAAAAGGAAATTATACCACCCTTTCTGCTTGTGTAATTATAGATTTGAATATATGAGACTCAGGCTATTTGTATCAACAGTTGTTGGAGTGCCTTGTCCTTCCAGCTCAGAGGAACATCATGCCTACCCTTCATGCTCAGTCATACTCCATGCCCCAGTGTGAGAATTATTTTCCTTATCTATGATCTCACAAATCTTATCAACCAGGGTTATAAAATAAGCTAATCTAGGGACTTTGAAAAATCTTTGGGAATTTACACATATGACCTGAATCTTTGTATTTATTAAGGCTTATATTATAGGCTTATATTATATAAATATTCTGCATTTATTCACAAGAATACATCATCTGCTATTGTTGGGTGGAGTGTTCTTTACAAATGTCAGTGAAGTCAGGTTGGTTGATTGTGTTGTTCAAGTCTTCTATGTTCATACTTTTCTATCTAGTTTATTCTATCAATTTTTGTATGAACATATTAGAATTTCCAGTTAGATTTGGGAAGTTGTCTATTTTTCTTCAGAGTTCTATCAGTTTTGCTTTATGACCTTTTGACTAGTTTGACTACTGCATAATTATAGAATTATAATTTTTATGCCTGCTAATCATATTTTCTTTGTAATATACTTTATCTAATATTAATATAAGAAAACAACCTAAAATATTTATCATGTGGCTATCATTTCCATTATTCTTCCTTCCCTTATTGAAGCCCATACGTCCATCTGTTATCCTGCTTCTGTGTAAAGGAAATTTCTACTTTTTCTGCTTTCTTCCCTTAACGCTTCTTGTAGTTTAGGGCTGTGATGATGAATTCTTTAATGTTTTTAATAACAGTTTCTTCATGCCACCTTCATATTTGAAGTCTATTTTTGCTGAGTGTATGACACAAGCCTGTGTTTCCCTTCCTTCAGTGTCTGAGCACCCGGCTCCACTGTCTGCCCTTTTGCCTTGTTTCCCATGAGAAATCCGCTGTCTCCGCGATCTTTGCTCCTCTCTCCTTAGCACCCGCCCCTCGCTATCTTTAGGATTTTCTATTGTGGATGTTTTTGGACAACTTGGTAATGATAGCTTTTTACTCTCATTAGTGCTGTGTTCTTTTTATGTGTGCTTGTGATCAGTTGGACTACTTGCATCTATGGGTTTAAAGTACTCAGTGAATTTCGAAAGTTTCTATCCATTATTTCTATACATTTGCCCCCCTGCTTGCATCACTCCCTCACTAACTAGGGGTTAAAGGAAGCAGTGGTTTGGGTGTAAATCAGTCATTACCGCCGATCTACACTATATATATATATATATATATATATATTTTTTTTTTTTTATCACACCAGTTTTTGAGACTTGGAATCATTTATAATTACTAGCAATAGGGCCAGCCAGATAGCTCAGTGGACTAAAGCACCTGCTTAGGCAAACAAGCGCTAGGGGACCAGGATTCAGTCCCATGCTGTGCGGGCCCTGTCCCTGGGGTGCGTTGAGAGGTGAATGAGACTGGGCGTGGTGGCATGTACCTGTAATCGCAGCTTTTGGGAAGCTGAAGACAGGAGGATCACTACAAGTCTGATCTGTGTAGACCCTGTACTAAATACATAAAAAAATAATTCCTACTAATATCTGATGCTTTTGCAACTTTCTCTTTCATTCTGAGATTTGTTGTGTGTTTTGGTAAATAGATCAAAGGTAGAAGAATTAAATGTTGCTTTCTGACTTACATTTTAACCCCTTGGTCTTAAAAGTTATGAAAGTTTTCTCATAATAAACTTTTTCTCATGCCCTGGTATTTCAATTAAAACTAAAATGACTCTGTTTCTGGGTGCCTGCCCCTTAGCTCAGTTCTTTAAGAGGTTGCTTCAACAAAGCAGTCAGGCTCAGGTTGCTGTGGTT
>NW_004524595.1:11631806-11636085 GCF_000260255.1 Octodon degus | reverse complement strand
CAAAAAAAGAAAAAACCCCAAAACTAAAATGACTCCCTTTCTTTTGAATCTTGATGACACTCATGTAGCGTTGACTTTAGAAGGTTGAAGAAGAAAATTACGGAAGACCAGTGTCATCCAGTGGACTCTCGCACTCTAATATACAGTTTGCTTTTCTTTAATTCAAAATACCTGATCTAAATAGCTATTCTTTCTTACGTGAAGTAATAAAGTTAATCTAGATTCCAGTAAACATAGTCTCCTAGACGGCAGTATAAACACAGTACCCATTGTTCAGGAGTGGGAGTCACCAACACATGTATGGTGAGTCTTCATTAACATTGACAGAATCACAGCTGTTTTCACACTAGGCTAAAATAGTCATTTAGCTGTTTAGTAAATGATTAATGCAAATAGCATCATTTAATCTGTTAACTAGGAATTGGTAGATATTGCCAAGTACTGATGATAAATTTCCTCCACAACACAGGAAGTGCCACACCATGAGTTTCAGTTAAGCAAGTTGCGTCGTCCATCAGGAGGCAGCACCAGGGCAGAACAGCAAAGCCCGTGGGAAGAACCCAGCCCTGTGTGGGTCCTGCTCCAGGACCTAGCTCTGCTGCATACTTACGTAACTGTGAGCAAATTAACTGTTCTGGAAGTTCACTTTTCCTTCTGTGAAATGCCCCCAATTTCCACTACTGCTGCTATTAGGATGAGGATTCTTTTGTGATACCCAGAGCCTTTGCACTGAGCTACATTTCTCCTCTTTATTTTGAAACAATGTATCATCGCTTTGCTGAATTGCTTAGGCGGGGCTTAACCTATGATTGTCTTGGCTCAGACTTCCAGAATGTTGTCAGTAGAGGCATGCATAAAGACATCCTGTTTATAGAATTATTATTATATTAAATAAGTGGTAACATAACCTGGGTCTTCTTATATTATTGTTAGGTGCAACCCTGGAATGTGTTTGGTTATGATTTTCCATTGTGTCTAAAATGACATTTTTCCCAAAACTGTTCAGTGGAAAGAGACTGGAAAAAATGTGAGGCTTCTCACTGTAAGCTTCAGGGTGTCCTCCTCTATTTGGATGACTGTGGGAAGGTCAGTGTTTCTGGTGTAGAGGGACGGAGGATGAAGAGATGTTGGCCAGCAATCACAGAGGTGAGTGAGGGACAGTTCACCCTCTTACAGGCCATTATTATTTAGAGTGAGATGGGAAGCTATTGAGGAGATTTCAGAGAAGACTGATATGACCCGACATAGTTTTGAAGGTTTATTGCAGCTTCTGTATTGAGAGTAGAGTGTAAGGGGCACAGAGGGAAACAAAGACTAATAATCCATTAGGTAGAACTAAGTGGGTTGCTCAATTGCATTCTTATATATGTTGTGCCTGTGAGAAGGTTTGTGGTGCCTACCCATTAAACCTCTGTGAGATTGGAAAGGTTGGCTTCCTCTAGGGGAATGTAAGTTCCTTTTGGCAGATAAGGCAATATTCCCAGGTGAAACAGAGGTGTCCTTTCTCTTATTAATGGTGACTTGGTGACAAGAAAGCAGACTTGCTAGCTCTGGTCCGCCTGAATGTTTCAGATCTATTTCTGGAAAGCAGACTTTGTGAGGTATGCAAGGAACTTGTGCCTTTTATTGCAATTTAGAAGTCCCCTAATTGGGTTGGGTTCAGGTTCTGTGTCATGGTTCTGTTTCTCTGGGAGAAGATAAGAAAGAAGGGAGCTATTGGTTCTTATGTGTAGCACAAACGCAGTGTAGTAATTAGGCAGTGCGTTCCCTCCACTGGCAGAAGTCTTAAACAGCTCAAGAAAACACTGAACAAAAAAGTACCACATGCATTCAGATGCCTGGGAAGTCTTAGAAATGTGTTTACAGGTACCTTTTAGCAGCAACGTCTTTTATGTGAAACAACCCACACTGTGCTCACTCTCTCATTAGCTTGATAGTCCCATGTTAGCTCTCTATTGCTTTTTACATGGTTTTCCTGTGTGTTGTTTTAGAGCAAAGGGGTGAACACTTCTGTGATGTTGGTCTAAGATCTTGTAGGTTGGGTGAAGAACGAGAATAGATAACTTCTGGAAAAGAAATGTAGTTAAATACAAATGGAGCAAGTGTCTTTGGCTAAACAGGTATTTTAATCTGTTCAGTAGTTGGTATGTAATTCAGAAACAGAGGTGGTTGACATGTTGCCTACCCCAAAGATTAGGTTAAACAATTACTAGGCGCATTTAGGTAACGGCTCTTTATAAGATTCAGATTTTTGAAGACAGCAAGAGCTGAGTGAATGCAGAAAATGTTGAGATATGATTCAGGAAGCCTGCTTCTATATTATCTTGTACTTGGGATGTGATACATTTTAATAAAAGAAACTGTTAGGTTTCTTTTTGTAAGTGCAAACTGAAATTGATATAATTATATGACTAAGAAAGTACAAAATCATTATTATAAATAAAACCATGACTTCTATTTATAATGTTTGGATGTTTCTACTTAGCTTTGAAGAAAAATCTTTACTGATGCTTCTTTAACATTATTTTATAGATAATGTTGAGGAACAGGACTAGTCCTGAGGGGTTAAAAAATATCTGCCCATCATATGGACCATGTTTTGCCTAAATTTGGCAGTATGGGCAGGGGATTCTTATTAAAATTTGTCCCTAGCATTCATCCTTATACTTTTATAATGAAAACCAAAATATGAAGATGAGTAGAAATAGCAACTTAAAATACCCATTCTGTATAGCTTATTGTGCACTCTGCTTTCCAATGTCCTCTTCTGGGTATTTCATATTATAATATTCTGAACATATACGTGTTATGCCGACCACATATATTAGGGTATTGTCTAGTTGTTTACTTATGCTACAGCTTCCATAATCATTCTCTACTATTGAGTATTATTGGCGCATTACTTTGCATTGCACTCACTGTTTGGCTAAGCTCAAAACTTCAGTGCCTTAAAAATCCAGTGAAAGCCCATTTCTTTGCTGTCAGAAAAGTTCGGTGAAGATATTAATAGTTTCTAGGCAGCTTGTTTCAGAGCAGTTGTTCAGAGAGCCACGTTCTTTCCATGTGAAGCTCCATGTGAAATTTTGTGGTCTCAGAATTTTGTGCATCCCATCAACAGACAGAGAGAGCAGAGGACAAATAGCTTTTGTATGTTCAGTCACTTACTGTCTTGTGGAAGAAACACACTTACTTTTTGGTGAATAAGTACTTGATCTTCATATGGCCTCTAATTTTGTCTCTTGATGACAACAGTATTTTATTTATTTATTTTTTGTATTTTAGGGAAGGGTCTACAAGATCAGACTCATAGTGATCCACCTGTTTACAGCCTCCCAAGAACTGGGATTACAGGCACGTGCCACCACGCCCAGTCTCAATTGCCATCTCAGCATGCAGGCCCAGGGATCGAACCCCTAGCCCGTGTACCTGCTTGCAGGCTCTTTAATCTGCTGAGCTATTTCACCGGCCCTTGATAACAGTATTTTAAAATAATTTTTGGTTAACAGTTTCCAACTAGAGATAACTTTCTTTGGCATGGATTTCTAGAAGTATACTGAGTATAAGTTTTAATTGTGCAATAATAGTGTGAGTTATATTTATTTAATCAGTACATTAAGGTAATACTTTATATGCTTGTAAAGTATCTGGATATAAACACACTGCATTCACTATTGCTCAGGCTAACCGAAGAGTATTTTTACTGTTCTCTGTCTAGAACAAAAGACCAAACATTCTCAAACATCCCCACCTTTCAATGTTCTGACTCATTTTCTCTTTTACTTTATGTCAGTATAAATGTGTTATACATTTGTAGAAACCATACTTTGAATTTTTATCTTTGTTTGGGATAGCAATTTACAGCAGGGTACTCTGCTGTGGTGTGGTGATCAGCACTTAGCAACAGGCCCCAGTGTGCCACCTGGGCAAAGGGTCAGCTGCCGAACTCTGTGGTCCACTGCATCACCACCATCTGTGGTGCACTGAATTTTGTATTTGTCATCTCAACACAACTATGAAAGACCTATTTGTCTGTGTGTGTGAGAGAGATTCAACACTTTAACTAGGTCTTGTGTTAAACGGTTTTGCCTAACTGAAGGTTTGTGTAAGTGTTCAGATCAGGTGTAACATATAGTAGCTGAAGTTATGAAGTTTATTAGGGTAGGTATGTTAAACATAATCTGACGTTCAATATTTTCAATTCATAGTACACGGTTTCATGGCAAGCTATAGTTATTTTATTTTAAGCAAATATGTTTCATTGTATTTTATTCAACAAGCA
>NW_004524595.1:11613691-11630679 GCF_000260255.1 Octodon degus | reverse complement strand
AGTCCCTACAGAATATGATGAAAAAACATTAATTGAATTAATGTTTTTCAATTAATATAATTCTTATATTTACATATATAATTCTTATATTTACATATAAGTCCAGAAATCTAACAATATACAACCTTGAAGCAGGACAGTCCCACAAGATTCCTTTTCCTGTCTCCTGCCTTCATTCACCACCCCCTTCTTTTTGAACAACCATCTACCCGAGAGACAGCACAGAAGCAACTGGCACATCATGACAAGCATCCCATGTTCAGTAGACCAGAATGACAGGCACTCCAAGCATGAAACAATTATTACGAATTACCATCTGGAGTGCAGTAGCTTAGTTCACAGGTATCAGTATATTTAGTTAGTCAGGGTGGGAATCTTTCCCAATAACTGCTAGATTAAAAAATTTTCTGAAGATTCTCAGGATCATTGCCTTGCCCGTCTTCTACATATAACTGTATGGCTTGTCACTGTCATGTTTCCTTGCTCTTCTTTCCCTCTCTTAATTAGTTAGTTCTCAAGTTCTTGCTTGCCTTTTACTTGTATTATAACTTTGTATTTGTATTTCTTCTTTTGAGTTCTTCTACTAGGGAAATTATATGATGTTTACACATGTGTGTCTGGTTTGTTTCACTTATGAGTATATCTTCAAGTGACATCCACTTCAATATAAAGTCTTCGAGTTTATCATTCTTTATAGTTGAGTAATACTCCATTGTATAAAAGTACCAAATCTTTTTCATCCATTCCTCAGGTGATGGGCATCTTGTTTGTTTTCAAGATTTGGCTATCACAAGTTGTGCTGCTATAAACATAGGCACACATATATCACTATGATATGATGTTTTCAGATCCTCCAGGAAAATTCCCAGTAGAGGAATAGCTGGTTTAAAGGGGATTTCCAGTCCAAATTTTCTAAGGAGTCTCTATGCTGATTTCCATAATGGTTGCACCAGTCTACATTCCCACCAGCATTGGAGAAGGGTTCCTTTTTCCTCACAACCTCTCCAACATTGTTAGAATACTTTTTGCAAAAAATAATACATATGGTTTGAAAAGAAAATGGGAGCATTTGTCTAACAGTCTTTATATTGTTTATTTGCTTACTTATTGATAGGAAAAGAGAAATGTCATTTCAGACTTATAATTTGGAATGAATCTTTCTAAAAGCAGAAAATTTTTCTTTCTGCATTCACATGAGAAATACTATGTTTAAAATATAATCATCTTTATAGCTTCACATGAGATCATATATATGAGTGAATAGAATAGGTCACCGATGTGATCAATTTTGTTTTGTTTTATTATTTGTAGCACAACTGAAACAAGACTGGAGACCTAGAATTGGCTCTATTTTATATGAGCTCATATAGTAAGGGCAAAAGTTGAATTGCATTTTAATGAAAATTAACAAGTTTGTATAGGAAATAATGGCATAAGAAAAAAATTTGTCACAATAATTTTAGTGAAGAAATTCCTAAGCATTACATGCACTTAAAGAACTATTCCAGTTTATAAAGTTCTTTCTCAAATTCCAATAGCTTTATGGTTCAAGAGTTACAAATGGAAAGAACATGAGAAAATGTTCTCATTTACTAGGCATATGATGTTTTAATGGAATAAGTGAAACATGTCAAAACTAGTTTTACCCAGAAAATTCAGAGTCACTCTTGAATTCCTGGGGTATTTTCTAATACTGCTGTTGGAAGATGTTTCCACCTTTCAGCTCAGGGTCAGTCACCTAAAGGTAACGGGGGTGAGGTTTACTTGGCTCACAGTTTGTAGAGCTTTCAGTGATAGTCGGCTGGCCCCAAGGCAGGGTAGTATCACATAGGAAGAATGAACAGTTCATGGCAGGGCTCAGAGGGCTGTGAGCCAGCCTCCTGTCTTTTCCTTTATATTGTATCTAGACTCCAAACATATTGCTTGGTGCCTCCCACACCCTCTGCAGGTCTTCTCATTGTCCACACCACACCTATGCTATCCTAACTGGGGGACTAATTTAGTGAACATATACCCTTAACCCATTTCCAGCCTCCTTAGAAAAATCCCAGCTATAAACACATGGTGCTTTGGGGGAGTACCTGAGTATGAGTCATGACACTATATGTAGTGAAAATTGGCATTAAATTATAAATGGTAAATTATAACATAGATGTGAATTGTTGTTAATTATCACCAACAGAATAGACTTGAAGTAGTTGTCTCATCAAGTTTTGGGGTGGAATATGGAAAGAAAATTTCAACTAAACTGTAATCTATCATGTATCATGATGTATGTATTTATGTATATATGTATGTAATTTCAAGTTAGAATATTTTTGGATTTCTGAGAACTATGGAAAGCTTGAACACATGGTTAAGGGAAAACATGGAAATAGCTGTGAAGAAAAAAGTGGCCATGGCAGGGAAAGCAGTGAAGATCACCTTTCTAAGATATTGGACTTTCAAGTCTTAATTACTATTAGGATTTTCTGTAGAACCATCTGGGCCATCTCTTTTCACAAACTATATGTGAATCCTTTTTAAGAGAGGCCCACATCAGGGACTGGTGTTCAATCCTCACCATACCATTCTGGCCCCAGGCCTGGGGCGCCCTGAGATGCCCTGTAATCCCAGCGCTTGGGAGGCTGAAAATAGGAAGATCTCCATGAGTCCAATCTGTGTAGTGAGACCCTGTAGACCTTGCACTAAATACATAAAAAAAGAGGACCACACAAATGTAGGTACATGCGTCAATGTGTTTTGGGTTGCTATACTAAAGCATGCAAGTCTGTATACCTTCTAAAGAAGAGAGGTGTACCTAGCTCATACTTCTGGAGACTCAAGAGAATGGCACTACATTTGGTGATGGTGCCATGGCAGATCACTTGACAATGGCAGGAACAGGTGGAAGCAATCAGATGACTAGATAGGAAGTAAGAAAATGAGCCCAGGCAGCCAGGTATGCTTTCTAACAGCCCACTTCTTCCAGAGACACATTCATCCTAATGACACTTGATTCCTTTTCTTGGACAATATTGATTCATTTATGAAGGTGAGTCTCCCAGTGACCTAACTGCCCTCTACTCAGCCCCCTGCTTAAAGGTCTCATCACTTTGTCTCCGCCAAGCCTTCATCTCATGAACCTTTGAGGCCTGAACCATATTCAGACCATAGCAAAAATAAATACTCTTCCATACTTTATGCATGTAACATTTTTTTGTTTTGTTTTAAGGGATGAGGTCTATATTACTAAACTGGCTTTGAACTTTTGAGCACAAGTAGTCCTCTTGCCTCAGTCTTCCAAGTAGCTGTGGGTTACCAGCATACACAACTGTGTCCAGCTAGCATTTGAACCACTTTCTGTTTATATGAATCCTCTTCCTACTTTTTAATTATTTCATGGGATTTACATAGATTTGTCCCAGTTAATAGAAACCAGCTCATTATCCATAGATTATTTACATATTTTCATATTATTAGCAATGATGCCATGAGTACCACTCATTTTGGTTCATCTCCACTAATATTCTGGTACAGTATGTATATAGACATGCTGAATTAAAGAGCAGGAACATTTTACATTATACCACATACTGCCAAATTGTTGCTCAAAGTTGTTTCAATTTTCTATCCTCCCACCAGTGTATGAGAGCATCTGCTTCCTTGAACTTGCAAAAATCATACACTGCCAAGCTTTTTGATCTTCGCCAAAATAATTAAAAACACCATTTTAATGGAAGTTATTTAATTGTACTGCAGTGGAATTTCTTTGTAAGTTGTCCTTGCTCTGGATTTGAGTATGTGTCCCTCCAAAACTTGTATGTTGAAACCCAGTCACTAGTATGATTGTGTTAGAAACTGGGGCCTTCAGGAGGCGATTAGATTCCATTACTGTGATGGGATTTATGCTGTTGTAGAAGAGGCTTCGGAGAATTCTTTTACCTTTTTCCATTTGAGGACATTGTGACTTGATGCCACAAATGGGACAGGCCTTCATCACATGCTAAATGTGGCACTATGCTAAGGAGAGTCACATGGAGAGAAAACATTCTCTCAGGCTTTCACAGAGAGCAAATGGATCAAGCAATGGCTGTGACTCATTCACGTGGCTGACACTGACAAAGGATCTACAAATTGCGGTACAGGGTTCCAGGGTGAATCCTGAAGGGATTTGTCAGAACTTGAATAATGTAACTTCTGTATCTGAATGTAACTTGAATAATGTAACTTCTGTATCTGAATGTAACTTCATATTACATATATAGGTTATATAGGTCTTGCTTTATCTTGGTCTTAACCATCCAGCAGAAAAGTATAAAAATGAGGTATAAAAAGTAAAGCCATATTAATATGCTGAGCTGTAAAAAGCTCAAGTCAACAACTTTGGACATTGTCAGTCTTACAGAAAACCCACTACTATTATGGACTACTAGATTGTATTGGGAGATTCTGCTAAATTCAAGCACCTACAATATTTAAGTGACAATGGAATGCCCTTCTCTGACAAAACTAACCAAAAAAAGTGGGATAGAAATGAATGATCCTTTTGTATCTGTATACTCAAAATAGTTAGGATAGATATACAGCTCCACTTTCTTAATTCAATGAGAAGAAAGATTTGTACTAATAGCGTTTGGACAGGATATCATGTCTGCATCTTTTACTATAACTACTACAAAGACAATAATATGCAATGTATTAATTATTGTAACTGTCCTACTAACCTGTTTTGAAACTGTCTCATTGTTATTTGTTTCTCAATAAAATTAATTAAAAAAAAGTGGCACTGTGACCTTGGGCTATAGCCTATAGTAAAGTTAGAAATAAATTTACATTTTTTTGTAAATTACCCAGTCTAAGGTATTTTGTTATAGTAACCTGCATGGACTAAATGGTTTCTTAGCCATTTTATTCTCTATAAAATATCTATATAACTATTGTTTTTTAATAGTATATTTGGTTTTTTTATAAGTACTATAGAAGAAACTTTTTTTTTTGCGGAACCAGGGATTGAACTCAGACACTTGTGCTTGCCAGGGAAGCGCTTATTCCACTGAGCCATCTCCCCAGTCCCAAGAAATCTTATTTTTGATTTTATAGAAATTAGACCTTTAAGATATAGATTACATTGCTCACTTAGAACTTAAGAATATTTGAAACAGTTAATTTATTGATTCTTTTCTCATGATTTTCTCGTTTTTGGTTTCATCCCTTCCAAGATGACTTCTTCTCATTTCATAGGATCATTTCTTAAGCCCTTAAGTCTCCACTCCCTGTTCTGGGTGATATATTCTGGCCACGTGAGATGTCTACTCTGAGGTGAAGCTGGGTGGTGGGTACAGGGATTCTCTTTTTGTGATATTTACAACTTTTTGTGAGTCTGTAATTATTGTAACAAATAAAATGTTAAAAATCATGAAGGGAGGTAAAAGGTACACAGCAATCTACCTCAGAAGTGCTGCATGGGAAAGCTTGGTCACCCTTGTCTCCTCTGAGTCCTCAATGCAGACAGCCTGTTGCCTTGGATTCCAGCTCCATCTGTTGGATTTTCCACTCGTATGTTCTGAGATAGTGTGCTAAGCACAGAAAAGACTCAGCTCTCCACACTTGAGTAACAGTACTGATAATTTCCTCTTCTATGTAACACTTTCTCACTTCCAAAGCACCTTTAGGTATGCCACGTGTGCTTGTGTTAGCCCTGTGGAGGCAGGTGTTGTTATTCTTGAAGGACACAAGGAAATAAATATAGAATGGGTACGCGACTTGCACATGGTTGAGGATTTGCAAGACAGCAGTGGGGCTGTCCCACAGGCTTCTGATCTACCAGTGGCTTTATACTTCTGAGCTCATTTCAGAGCAGAATAGGACTCGGCCATGCATGCAGCTAACAGCTGGGCCTGGTGTTAGCTGCTCAATGGGATTTGCTGAGAGGAGGAGGAGGAGAGAGGACAAAAGTGTGGGAAAAGGGAACCCAAAGCAGAAGATGAACAGAGAGCACAACTGCTGTACCCATTATTAATACCACTGAGCCGCTAATAAATAATTTGACACTATGTTCAAGAATTATACTTAACATTTATTATTTTATGTACTGCTAAGCATTACAAAGTACTTCTACTTTCATTTTATAGTGGAAACTAAACCTTGTATAGAATAAATTGTATGCCCAAGATATGGCTGGGAACCATCTAAACTCAGATCAGAACTCTGACACACCTGGTTTTGATAAGTCTATAGAGAAAAGAATGAGTGCTACAAGGTTAGGTAAATTTAAATTTTATTTTTTTATTTTTTTATTTTTATTTTTTTGTGGAACCAGGGATTGAACTCAGGCGCTTGCGCTTGCCAGGCAAGTGCTTATTCCACTGAGCCATCTCCCCAGCCCTCATGGTAAATTTAAATTTATACATCCTTTTATCTCTTCTTGTCCAGAAAACTTGACTCTTCTACTTTTGTCAATTTCCACATGAATAAAGAAACCTGAAGATAGTTTTTTTCAGGAGCTATCAGCTTCTTTCTAACAACACACAGCTTTCCTATTGCTGTCACGTTTTCTGCTTTTCTTTGTTTTCCTTCCTCCCTTGCTGGGCCTGGCAGCAGGCTCTGTACATAGAGCATATTGCTCTGGACCAGCTTTGGCCTTGATGACATGGAATCATGACACTGGCTACCTAATACTTGGCCTCATTTTAAAAGATTTTTTTTTAATTTTCAGAATTTCATCCTTCTCATTTTCTTAAATGATGACATATTTTACTGATATCTGAGAGAGTAGATTATACCCACAGTTAGGTAAATTAGTGACCATCCTTCCATGTGTGAATTGGAAAGCTCTGGAGGGTAGAAATCCCTACAAAAACAAAACAAAAACAGTCCCCCCAAACAAACAAACAAAATTCAGATTCAATAGGCATTTGACAGTTAGCATTATAACATAAACATAGTACTGGGCGCTTAGTACCAGTAAACTTCACAAGGGTCCTGTAGTGGAGGTGTTACTATAGTTACTGTGATATTGCAGGTGAGGAAAGTCCAAGTTCACCTGACTATGGTGAGATCACATTCCTTGCCACTGCCACGGATGGGATTTTAAACACAGATCTGTCTGAGCCTGTGTATAGCTCTTTTCACAGAACTCATAAGTAAAACATTCGATGTGCAGTAAAGTTGATTAATCCTAGGTGTGCTAAGTTTCAAATTTGGGTATTTTGCTTTTACTGAAGCTTGGTTGCCTATGATACCCAGCCACTAATAAAAAGCATTCTTTCCAGATTTCTTTTCATGTACTTCATAGTTTGTCCATAAATACCTGAGCAATTTTGCTTCTCCTAGAGTATCTATCAGGTATTGTCCTAGATAAAGTTTTTCTTGTAAATGTGTGTTCACTGCACCCCACCAGGCTCTTCTACCTTTCTAGCCGGGCCTTTCCAGTTTTACTACAAGTACATAGTTTTCCCTCAGAGAATCAGTACTGATTGTTCTTAGGGTTTTGTTCTCATCTGTCTTCTTGTCTCGCTTCACATACTCTCCTAACTTCCCCCTGGCTACTCCTTCTCAGTGATTAGCTGTAATGACAGTGTTTAAGACAACTTCAGACCTAATCTTTTTGGGGGTTGAGTTTCTATATTCAACTACTTATTAGGAATCTTTATTGGTATGCTCTCCAAGCCTTTCTAATGTCACATAACTTCTCTTATTTCTCTGCTTTCATCATTCTTCAATCTGTCTCTTTCCACCTTTCCTGTGCTCAGCCAATCAATATGCCTTTTGATTTTTACTCCTAAATATTTTACAGAATCAATTCCCTTCTCTCTGTCTCTACTAGTAATTGCAGATCAGGCTGCCATCATCTCTGGACTAATTTTTCATGTTCCCAGATTGTCTGTTCTTTCAGTCCATCTTCATACTACTGACAAAATATTCCATCAAAAATCTAATTATACCTATCTTCTGTTCAAAGATTTTGCAATAAATTCACATTGTTCTCAAGTGAAGTCTAAACTTCTTAGTATCACTTAGAGAAAACTCTGGCCATTTCTCACTTGTTTTCTTCATCTCCTCCTTCTTCTAGACCAGTTATCATGTTTAGTACATTTAGGCCAATCTGGATTTGGATCTCTTCTCTGCATCCTGCTTTATTCTTAATAGATTTTGACATATTCAATGATAATTCTTTACATGACTACATTCCCCCATCCAGAGCATGAAATGTCAATACACTACTTTGTTCCCACCTATCCTAGCCAAACACAATGGCAGGCACATTGGATGTACTCAATAAACAGCTGTTGACTTTCCTTGTTATAGCACAGACTGTAATACCTTGCAAATCATGCATACAGTCATTTGTCTCTACTTTGAACCTGTAATGGAAAGATTGGAAGATTCAGTCATGTAGAAAACAAAAACTATCTATTTAATAGTAATTTTCTCCTGATTCTTACATTCCCTTAGTGAAATGTAGGTAGTATGATAAAATACTCATTAGACCACATACAGTACAGCATTTATCTCACCTTGCTTTACTTCAATCTTAAAATTTCTTTCAGAGCAGTCTGCTTTTTACCTTAATGGAAAATCAAAAATTAAGAATAAGTGACTTACTTAAATTGAAGAGATTGACTTCAAAGAAGCAGTGTTATAAATTTATAAGAAGTAAATCATCAGATCAATTGTTAATTTACCTTAACTGATTAATCTATGCCCAAGGTATAACTTCTGAAAATAAGGTCAGATATCATAAGAAGAGTCTGAAGAGTGTTCATGGGAAATATGACTAGAGCTTTAAGTAACATTTTTCAAGCATAGAAATGCACCTTGAGACTATGAGGAAAAGGATGAGAAGCACCATCCATGAGCTGATGTCTAGGGAGCCTCTTTCTGGAGAAGTACAGAACACAGTGCAAAGGTTAATGGTGTCCTTGGGACCTGGGAAAGAAACCTCATCAGAGAATGGTGCCTTAGGTTTTCAGTAACTATAGCTTATGGTGGCAAAAAGGTACAGACATTATTTAATCTGGAAGGCATGTTAAAATGACCCAGGAAAATATCATCTAGTTTCAAACATAGCTGGACTGGGGACTACGTGTAAAATATGCTGCGGCACTGTTAGGGTGCTCTGTAAGTAACGATCAGCCTATTGGAGTTGTCTCTAGGTACTTGTGAAGAAGTTCTGCATGAATTAAAGTGGTTGAGTAAAAAGAGAGGGAGAAGGAGTAGGAATGCAGTGTATCACACAACGGTTGGCTCTTGGAGCATTTAAGAAAATGATGTCCAGATTTTCCTGCTTCTGCTTTGTGAGCTATACGTGGCCCTTGTGTAATGATGATTGCAGGGACTGGCTCTGCCTTCCATAAACTTGGATCCCTGTCCAGCTTTCAACAGCTTTTGGCAGGAAGAAAACAGGGAGGGAGATCTAAACAGTTCATTGTGTTTATCTTATATTTTGGGGAGAGATTTTTTTTTTCTATCCAATGAGATTATTTTCCATCAGAAATGATGCTGCTTACAGTAAGATTAAAGGCTTCATTAAGCTCAAAAGAAAAAGAAGAAAAGGAAACAAAATAGCTAACAGATTAGTATTTCGTGGCAGCAGTTGTGAAGAATACATTAATGTTAATGAGCATTAGGCTACTTAAATTATTTACAAGACTTTAAGATCCTTAATGTGCTCTCTGGAAATAGAAGTTAGTTCTTTGGTCACATTGTGATCACTCTTCTGGACTATGAGATGGTTGACTATCTTTTCTGGAACCTCCTTATCCGTGTCTCAAGAGTTGTCCCTAAAAATAAATGGGTTCTATAACAGCCAGAGATGACTATGTGGAGGTTCCAGACTTGTGCCCTGATACGACCTATAACTTTTCTCCTAAAAGTCCCCCGTTCAAAGCAGGCCTGGCGGTCTCACACTTCTCGGGTTTTTGTCTTCTAACAGAATTTTGTAAGAAGGCACGTTGATGTAAAAGAGTTTAGTCTTAATGGTCGGGTTTTAGGCAGTGTTGTACCTAGATTTATACCTCAACTAGTATACAGGCCCATCTATTAGCCCTTCTTGTTTTCTGATATACTGGCAGGAATTGTCATATGTGTCACTCCTGTCTGCATCAAACAGTTGCAGCCAAGGTACTAGTTTAAAATCCTTCTGAAAAAGTACTTTATGGGAGGAAAAAGGTTATCTAGGAGTCATGAGACTTTATTCTATGTGTGTGATTAACTGACCAGGTGGATTTAAGAAAATCTAGTTTTTCTGGCCCCAACTTTTTATTTTTTTAAAACGAATTCCATATCATGCTGGAAAAGGAATGTTGGATTAGGTTAACTATATGACCCATTCTACCTAGTTTTGCTATTATAGCACACATCTTTATTCAGATAGGTTTTAGATATATAGAACTGTGTGTTTGAGACTAATTGACGAATATTGGCCTATATTAGCATTTCTTCATTTTGCCTCAAATTTTAAAGCGATAAAGTATTTTCCAAGATTTCAAGGCTATTGTCCATGAAAAACCAGACTTTTTTTCCATTCTATATCCTTCATTCCTTTCTTTCAAAGGATAAGCATATTTAAAATTTTTGTTTATCATGAATGTTTATGGGTTAATACTTTTAAAAACATATATACATGAAGCAATGAAGAAAATCATTTTTCAAGTTTACTTTTTATTTTAAAGAGAATAAAACTAAAAAAATAAAAATCTATAATTTCAAAAGATGATAGCAAATCAACAGTGGTTATTATATTACATATTATTATTGTCAAAGTAGTTGCTCAGATTACCAGATATAATCACGCAAAACTGATCAAACAATATAAGCAGTAACTATTCCTTTCAATGAATAACAGAAATTAGTAGTACAATTATCTATCTTGTAAGTTTTATATACTTATGATATCATATTGGCTATCATTTTATAACTTTTTGCTCAACATTATATGCTTACATATATTTTGATATTTAGTTATTGCAGAAAAACTTAATTTTAACTTTTACCATAATACTTCATTGTACAAATATACCACAATGTGTGTAGTCATTCTCTTATTGATGCACTTGTGTTGTTTTTGTTTTAAATTTTGTCACTATTCCAAACAATACTGTGGTCCTTTCTATGACTGCATAGAAGTGAGTGTTTCTCTAGCTATGAACTGAGAAGTGGAAATTAAGTCACAGGCATATGTCTCATTAACTTCACTCGATACTTTATAATTTTCAGAAGTTGTTAATCACTGACACCCTGAATATATGAGATTTGCAGTCGTTTTAACGCCAACACTTGATGTTGACTGACTTATAGTTTAGCTATTC
Source organism: Octodon degus (assembly GCF_000260255.1). Classification (NCBI taxonomy): domain Eukaryota; kingdom Metazoa; phylum Chordata; class Mammalia; order Rodentia; family Octodontidae; genus Octodon; species Octodon degus. The sequence goes on along the minus strand of NW_004524595.1, from coordinate 11,619,388 downwards.
TAATGTGTTTGAAATAATTGCAAAGTTTTGTCATTTGTACTCCCAGATTATTTAGGAGTGAGTTTGAGAATGGATGTGCTGTTTTTCCACTGGTCTTTGAATTTTGTTTTTTTGTGAGCAATTTATTGATATCCTCAATTTTTTCTAGATGTTTTATGTTTTTAATATTGATTTCCATGTGTTCTTCATACAGTGTGGACATGTATTTCATAATAGCATGTGTTGGATGTCTATAGCTAAATTACCCCAACTTTTGTTTTTAATTTAATGTGTGGCAGATTGGATTTTACAAAGATAGGAAAAGCACTAGTATCTGCTATACAATAAGCTTATCTAGAACTTTCCTGATCCTCATCACTAAGTAGAATCTATGTCATTTATGCTTGAATTTTGGAAGGACTTTGTTACAGCTTTGACCAATACAATGTGGTAAAAGTGATGGCATGTTATTTCCAAAGCGCAGACAGAAAAGTATTACTCATCTCTGCCAATTTATCTTGGAGTACTTTCCTTTGGAATCTTGCCATCATTAGCAAAGAGAGCCAGAAGTGCCATGGAGAGACTCACAAGGTAGGAGGGAAGGGTCCTGCCCACAGCCCTAGGAATTACTGGATAATATTGCATGGTATGAATATACCACTATTTACCTTTTCTCCTGTTGATCAGCATTTGAGCTATTACCATATTTTGACAAAGTTACTAAGAATATTCCTAAAACTAACCTTTATGTGGCATGTTTTCATTTTTCTTGGGTAAATACCTAGGGTGAAATTTCTATAACACTGGATAAACATTTATCTTTTAAGAAACTTCCAACTAGTTTAACAGGATGGTTTGTCTATTTAAAGTTCTATCTGCAGTGCATGAGAATTTCAGTCAGTCTTCATCCTCACCAGCATTTGTGTGTTAGCTTTTATTTTTCCCACCACTCTAGTAAATATGTGGTAGCATCTAATTTAGTTTGAATTATATGTTTGTATTGCTAATCATGTTGAGTTCTTGCCACATGTTTATTTATCATTAATATATATTAAGTGTCTCACAATGTTTGCCTATTTTTAAAATTTTAGGCTGTCTTCTTATTCTTGGATTTTAGGTATTTAAATATATTTAGATGCCAGTCATTGTAAGACATGGTGATTGCAATGTTTTCACTTTTCTTGATATTTTGCCAAGAGATGATCTTAAAACAGTTGATATACTTGAATTTATTTTTTCTCTCTCTCCTTTATGGTTGAAGATTTCAGTATGCTATTTAAGAAATCTTTGCCAGCCACATATAGTTGGCATATACCTGCAATTGTAGTGCTGTGGGAGACTGAGGCAGGAGAATCACATGTTTGAGCTTGGCCTGGGCTACACAATGACTTAGAAGTGGTTGTGAAAGCACTGGATTCATTTCTCCAGCATCATCACTAACAAAACAAAACAAAACAAAACAAAACAAAACAAAACAAAACAAAACACATTTTGGCTATGCCAACTTTATGAATTTTTTCCTATTTTTTACAGTAAGCTCATTTCTAGTTATTTACTGTGTGAGATGCTGTAAGAGTCAAGATTTACATTTGCTCCAAATGAATATCCAGTTAATCCAATACTTTGTCCTTTAAGATTGACTTACCTTGGTATTTTTATTAAATTCAGTTGAGCATATATCTAAGCATATATTTGGGACTCTGTATTCTAATCAATAGACTTTCATGTTCACTTTTATGCTGTTGCTGCCCTATCTTGTTTCCTGTGACTTTGTGTTAAGACTGGAGGCAACACAGCTCCAGTCTTGCAACTTTGTTCTTCCATTTTCTACACCTAGGATCTGGCCTTTTGATACCTTTTTGATATAGTTCTAAGTCTCAGCTTGTCAATTTCTGCTTCTATCCAAAGGATGAAAGAAGTGGTTTCATGCATTCTTGCCCAGGGTTTTATTTGACTAAGATTGGAGCCCAAGTTCTGTTCAGCTCTAGAATGAAGATGAGGCGGCTAAGTTTTGTCAACTTGTTAAGCTGTGGTGACAACTATTTGGTCAAATACTAGTTTAGCTGCTTCTCTGTAGGTATTTTGCAGCTGTGGTCCACACCTACAATCAGTTGACTCTAAATACATGTTAGTCTTGGTAACGGAGCTGGGCTTCATTCAGTCAGTTGAAGCCTTTAAGAGCTGATTTCAAGGACAGCAAGAAATTGTGTCTCAAGACTTTATTATGGAAATCTTGCTTGACTTCCAACCTGTTGATCCACTGTACACATTTTAGATTCAAAGCTACATCTTCTCATGAGTTTACTGCCGACCTGTTTGCAGATTTTGGACTTTAGAATCTGTAACACAAAAGTAAGAAAGTAAGTTTTAGTAACTCATATCTCCTAGTAAGTATTATTTTTATTGAACTTACTATTATGTGTTCCACAAGTCTGAAGGGAATGACACACTATTGTGAAGTAGGGAAGTATGAACATTTAATATAAGGAGTTATAGTTAAGAATGGGAAACACAGGCTTTTTTGTTTGTTTGTTTGTTTGTTTGTTTTTGTTTTTTAGCAGTGGCACTGTATGATGCAAATTTTCACATAACTAACCACGTCTTACCTTTATGTATGGCTGTCTACCCTGTGGGGGGCACCAGTGCTTAGAACACAGACCACCTCTAGGAAGCCCTGGTTTAGTGAGATAGTCATACAAAGAGAGAGCATGTACTAAGTGCTATGACAGGTCTAAGTGAAGGAAGTGTGGGAATACACAGAAGTATGGACTGTCCTTTGGTTAACTAAGCACATCAAGTATGTTGGTAGAGGTGAGAGATGTTAGAGAGACCTGGGAGCTGAGAAGGAGGGAAGCCTCAGTTTCCTCCCTGCCATGGCTGACAGGACCAGGCCCCATGTATGCACAAAAGCTCTCTGAAGGGTGAATTGTTGTTCAGGTGGACCCTCTATTTTCTCACTATCACATTTGGAATCTTCCGACTATGGATAGCATCCCAATGAAAGATGCCAAGAGATTTATTGACCTTGGTGACAACCTGTTCCTGTGCTGACCAGTAAAAAAGCCCATGCCTGCACATGGATGTAAATACTTTTCCTAGCAGAACCAATCTGCCGCAGTCAGGAGATACTACTGAGAAAATCTTGTGGCTAGGACCTCACCATGTACACTTTCCCCTGGTAGCAGTTTTCTAGGGGTGAACGACTAGGTTTTGGAGACTGCATCCCCGTGTTTCAGGGATGCGGTGTGTACTCAGAGAGCTGAGCTTGTGCATACTTCATTATTCACTTTTTGCTTAGTTTATTTTTGTTTTGTTTCTTCTTTAAACCATTTTTTTCATGTTTATAGCTGGTAATCTGAATAACTAATTTGAAGATAGCATCATGCAGTATAGCAATCATTGTTGAATTCCTACAACTTTTGTTTAGTGAAATTTTGTATCTTTTCTAATGTTATTTTATTTCTGTCACTATTTTGTATTCTTTTTAAAAAGGTACATCTTTAAGAGCACATGAAACCTTAAACCTTATATTATCTTCCTAAGATCTTTGAATCAATTTCAAATCCAGCTATCACCCATGACATAAAGACAATAACCACTTGAAAGAATTTTGCAAACAAGAAGTGGATTTTCATTGTTCCTCAAGTGTCTCAGTTTCAGAATTTCTCATTTTTAAATTGGTTTATAGTGGCAATGGAAGCATGTAGAATACCTATTCCCTTCAGGCCCAGAGGTGAAGAGTGTGGGAAAGTACCAGGCCTCATACAGTGGTCAGTAAGGGAAGATGAGCTTCAGGTGGAAGCAGGTCTCGGGTGGAGCAGAAACTCATATGGGAATGTTCACTAGAAGGGTTGTGGATGTCAGGGATTTTGTTGATGTTGGACCATGGGTTCCAGAGAGTCTGGTGTAAAGGAACTGAGAAAGGTTGCAAGATGAGGTCAGACTGAGGGTTTAAATTCCAAGGAGAGAGAAGAGATATCACAGGAAGCTTTGGCCATTTCTCCCTTTGTTCAGTCCAAGCTTTGGACATATTCTGTCCATTGGGAAGTACTTTAGATTGCAATTTTAAAATAGCTCACCTATCCCACTGCTTATCACGTCTGCTGCTACCACCTAACACTACACAGTCTTTTTCATCCTTTGCTCGAGTGGTCTAGTATGTCTTGTCTCTTGCATCCTTCCTTCTTAGTCTTGATATTGCAGTGGAGAAGTAATTTCCTTTTAAAAGAAACATTCTGATCAAGCTTCTTTTTGTTATGGGAAATTCTTATGTTTAGAACACATTCAAATTTTGACCAAAATTTATACCATGTTGTACTCTATTCCACAGCGGCTTCTGTTTCCTCATTTTCCACTGGTTCTTTCATTCCTGTTTCTTTTAGCCACAGTGGATCCTGTGCATGCTCATACATTGGGCCTTTGTCCTTTTCCTTTATCCACAATATTCTTCCCCAGATATTTGCATGGGTCACTCTTTCAGTTTTCTTAGCTCTGTGAAAGTTCTTTTCACCTTATAGGATCTTCTTTCTTTATTTCCTTGTCCTGCTTGACTTTTCATCACAGTTCATGACAGGATCTAGTATATTTGTCAGTTACTGCCCCCTTGTCTTTTCTCACCACATGTAAACATAGGAGTTTGGTAATTGCTGAATTCTCATGCAGTTATTAATTCTTGAATAAAAACAAGACTAAATCTCCATTTGGTGGTGTTTCCAATCATTGTATTTTTAATGCTATTTGTATGTCTTTCTTTCAAGTCAAGGAATCCTGTCATTTCTTTACTTGGGAGAACACTTCTTCCTTCACTAGCAGACTGAGATCCAAACCTGTCAAAGGTTAAACATCACTCCATACATCACTTTTGAATTTTTATTACTCGCCAACCAGAAGCCACCAGTCTCATATTTTCCCGTTGATTTTTTTTTTTTTTTTTTTTTTTTTTTTTTTTTTTTTTGGTGGAACCAGGGATTGAACTCAGGCCTTTGCACTTGCCAGGGAAGCACTTATTCCACTAAGCCATCTCCCCCCCCCCATTGATTTTGATTGGTAAAAATTTGCATGTTTCTGGGTCTACTTGCAAAATCTTCCTGATTTTGGCCTATTTTTTCTATCCTAAAGCTGTACAGATCCTGGGAGCTGCATCACACACCTTGGCATTGTCACAATAGTCTCACTTGCTTGTTGCAGATAAAAGGCAATGGGAGTACTTGGAGAGAATCTTAAATTGAGGATGTCGCAGACCTCTTGATTATACTCTCCAGCAATATTGTAAACTATGTCACTCACTACTACTTTAGGTTTTCCTAGAGTAGAAATCATGTTTGTTCCACTTATATTTTAGAGGTTTTTACTCTATCTTGCTCAATGAGTGTTTGTTAGATAGAGAAGTTTTATGTTAGAGTAACTTTGCACCACACTAAACTGGCACCCCTCAGTGTCTTTTCCCTAAATGTTGCCAGTGTTCTCCCAGAAGAACTCTTTTTTTGTGAATATCTGTACTTAGGGCTGGTAGATAGCTCAGCAGACTAAGCATCTGCTGAGGCAAGCAAAGGGACCAGGGTTCGATTCCCAGGACCACATGCAGCACTGGCCCCACCCCCGAGCACAATGAGCCAGTTTGCCAAGATTGGGTATGGTGGTGCACACCTGTAATTACAGTGCTGGGGAGGCTGAAAACAGGATGATCACTATGAGTCAGAGCTGCATAATGAGACCCTG
>NW_004524595.1:11551816-11613591 GCF_000260255.1 Octodon degus | reverse complement strand
TTAGCATTATTCCATCCTGGTGGGGAAGAATTTTATTCATTGACATGGAGTTACAAATATTTTAATTATTAGGGAAACCTGTCTTCAATCAGATGTCATATTTTAACAAAGCTGTCATCCAATAACCTGAAACAAATGTCAATGCAGAATTAATTTATTTTATAACTAACATTCAGTCTTTAGTGTCAAGTGGATATCATAATTCAATGATAATAATTAGACTTTATTGTAATTAGCTTGAAAATGAAGAATACATTCAGATCCATTCAAAGTAATGCCAGAAGTTGATTCTCAATCTATGTATGTTTTATCGTAAAAGGTATTATGAAGATGCAAATTCTGGCCAAAATAATCTACACATTTAATGTTAATGGAGTGTTCATGTTAAGTTCCAGCAATGTTGGCAAATTAATTCTTATTCTTTTTGAAAGAAGATTTAAATAATAAATGGACAAGAAAGGTTTGGAAAAAAATTTAGGGGATATGCCTTACCATCTATCAAAATATGCTGTGCAGTAATTATAATAACAATAATGTGGTTCTAACATTGCATAGGTAGATAAATTGAAGAGGCAAGAAATTTTATAAACAGTCTAATTTATGTTAGAGTTTTATGTATGATGGTGTTAGTACTTTTAATCAATGGAGAAAATGTTGATTATTTAGTCAAAGATCTTGGAAGGATTGGCTTAAATTACCAAGAAACCCATTTTATACATTAATCAAGCTAAGGTAGATTAAATATTCAATATTTTAAAAACCTATTATGAGAAGAACATTTTCTTCTAATTCATCATTGCTTGCCACTAAGGCCAGAAACACAAATGAAAGAACACAAATTTGACTTCATAAAGTTTAGAGCTTCTATATGACAAAATATGACATTCATTTTTTGAGTTAACGCATATTTACTGTATAGTTACTACATAAAAAGCTTGAACCACAATAGTATATAGTCAGTACAGAACATAATGAATATTTTAACTTTCTAAAGAATTCCTACAAATAAATAGCAAAAAGATTTACAACTTGAGGGAAAAAGGGATAAACACATATGAAGGTAGTTTACCAAAATATAAAAAATCCAATGAACAAATGAAAAAAACTTCATAATTAAAGTTGTAATTTAAAAGAGCAATGATATATAACTTTTCATTTGTCAGATTGATAAAGATTAACAGTATGATAATATCCACTGTTGATAATGGTGCAAACAAATAGGTACTTCAACTTCTGTTGTGAAAATAAAATTTAAGATTTTGAATGGCAGTTTTGCAATGTATAGAAATATCTAAAATGTGCATAACTTTTCATCCAGCAATCTATTTTTAGAAACAAATGCTAAATAAATTACAAGTTTACAAGAATTTATGTAAAATGTTTTTTTTTAAGTTTTATTTATTTGAGAGAGAGAGAGAGAGAGAGAGAGAGAGAGAGAGAGAGAGACAGAGAGAGAGAGAGAGAGAGTGTGTGTGGTGTGTGTGGCCAGCTCAGCCCACCAGGGGGCGGGGCTGGCATGTGGTGCTGGGGGATCGAACCGCGGTCCCTAATGCTTTGCTAAGCTTGTTCTAAGTAGGTGCTTTAGACCACTGAGCCATCTCTCCAGCCCTATGTAAAATGTTTTCATTTAACAAAGTTTATACTAAAAAAAGTGAAATCACCTAAATATCTGTAGGTATTGATTAGTAAGTTGTTTCATCCATATGAAATTTTATGATTTTTGTCATAATAGGATAAATTTTTGTGCTATTACATAAAACAGGTCTACAATATAAGAAAGTCATCTTTACAGTACGTAGAGGATAACTTCAAGAATATGAATGTGTAAGTACTAAAAAAGATGTGTATGTGGTAAGACACAGAAGTAGCAAAAGATGGAAAATTTTTGTTCCTTTCTGTTTAGTATTTTAACCATTCTAGGAAATTCCACCCCTGGCAACAGCACTGCTAATAACAAGTGTATTATGAATATGATACACCTGTATCAACCTCACTTTTAGAAGTTCTTTTCATAAAGTAGTTGTCTGCATGCACTCAGTAGGCATGTCCCAGCATTAACTTATTAAAATGCATGTTATTTTATATTAATTGCTTTCTTTTTTATAATTGCCACTAAGATATTCATCTTAAAGTGTGTACAGGAAGATTATATAATCTTTGAATTTTATATGAGGATAATAAAAGGGTTTTAGGTCTGAGAACATTGAAAACTATTCAGATTGTGATTTTTTTTTTTTTGTTTGTTTGTTTACTAACCCTGGGAAACGTGGATACCCTGTGGCAATTTCGCAAATGTGATCTGAGATATTCTCAATGAAAATAAACCCAATTCACACCACCAGTCTCAATTAAGAGCTGACATTTCTGCATAGCGAAATGAATCTGTGGGGAGTTGCTTGCAAAGTAATTAGTGGAAGTCACATGATAAATTGAAAATTTCCAGAGAGTTTCAAAGATGACCAGATCTGATTCTAATCCAAGTCCAGTCTACTGTCAAACGCCATCTCGCTCTCAGGGCCTCCCTCTGGTTCCTGCAAGGCTGCGGAGTGTGTCACCTATCTGGATAGTCACTCTCACACTTGAGCCAGTATCATATGAAATGAAAGGCCAGTTAAGTCGTAGACTACTGAAGCCTGTCCTTAGGGTTTCTGATGCAGTGTCTGAGGTGTGGCTTGAGAGTTTGTCATTTTAACAAATTGTCTGGTGTTGGTGCTTCTGATTAAGGGCTCACACACCGAGAACCACTTAGGGGATCCCAGGAATTCGTATGTATTCTCTTTTCCTGCTTTGTTCAAATATGTGTTTAGAGTAAGTGGTATATTTTTGAAGGTATATTGAAAATGAAAAGAAACATGCATCCAGCAACACTTCTAAAGCAAAATTCCAGTTCTGCAGTCCCATGTATTTCAGACAGGAGCTGAGTGGTAAATTTTCTGAAAGTCTCTATGTCTAGGAATACTGCAAGTTTATGGAAGTTATCTAAACACCTGGAAAATAGCCATTAGCCTATTTAGGGCTTCTGCATGGGACAATTTATTTTAGGAGTGTGGGCTATTAAGGATAGAACTAGGGCCTTTACCTTTACACTAAAAAAAAAAAGAAAAAAAAATTGGCCTACAGCAGTCTGGCCATTTTCCAGGTGTTTAGGTAACTTCCATAAACTTGAAGTATTTCTTTTTTTGTTTCTTTTTAGTATTTCTAGACGTAGAGACTTTCAGAAAACTTTTAAACACACACACACACTCACACATAAGAAATTAGGTCATGTGCTTCACCTTGAACATTTGTATCAGGGCCATTTAATTTTAAATAAATAAAAGTAATTATGAATCTTCATATTATTTTTACTTTCTCTCTACTGGTTCATTTGTTACATGCAAATACTTGTTTCAATGGTCAGTGGAGGAAACTGTCAGCTTAAACCATCTTCTTGAAGGCACAAAGCAGTACTGCATTTTTAAAAACTGTCCTTTATAAAATCAAGTAGAATAGCCACAAAACATCCTTCACACATGGACAAACTATGTTCAGTTTCTGATTGTCTCCTGCAATATTTTTCTTAATGTTCTTCCATGTGTATAATTTCCCAGGAATTTAGTACTTAATACTTGGATGGTTTCCTTTACATGGTTTGTATCCCTGCTGAGCCAGAGATCCAAGTGCAAAGTCTGTATTTTACACTGTTTCTTTATTTTCCACCCACACGAGGTGCTAAACAGAGCAGTCATTATTCTTGTTGGTGCAGAGAACACATAACAGTGACACAGGCACCTTTTAGAAGTTATGCACTCCACTATACACAGGCCTATAATAATTGTTAAGGTGCTAGATTTTGAAAATACCTTAAAATTATAAAAGGAAATATAAGTAATATAGTAAAAATCATAAAGGAAGAAAGTCAACTGCCAGTATATATATTTTATGACATTTATAATGAAAACTTTTTTTTTGGTACCAGGAATAAAATTCAGGACCTTTCACTTGCCAGGCAGGTGCTTATGCTGCTGAGCTACCTCACTGGCCTGAAAACTTTTAATTAGGTGAACTATTCAAACAGAGCAGTTCAGTGATGTTGCTAGATACAAGAACAATGTATAAAAATAAATAACATTCCTCTGCTTCATCAACAAACAAATTTAAAATAATACTAGATAAGATATTGTTAACAGTCATAAACATAAAATACTTAGAATTAACCCAAGGAAGAATACAGATGTGCCTTCTGTGAGATAAGGTCTCATTATGTAGTTGATGTTGGCTTTGAACTTTGAACTCATGACAATCCTCCTACCTCAACCATCTCAGTGCTGGTGGAAATACATTTAATATAATGTTAGGGGACATAAGTATCTGGATAAATTAAAAGAAGTTGTTATGTTCTGGTTTGGGTATGGTAGCATTACATGTAAGTTAGAAAATCTGAATTTTCTATGAATCCTTGAAAAATATTCAGTCAATCTTCCTTGAAATTTGGACAAATTTCCTGAAACTTGCATGAGATGTATTAATGACTACATAAACTTGCAAAAAGAAGAACAAGGAGAAATAGGAATGTAAAATAGAGAATTCACAAATTAATAATATGTGAACTGGATATATTATAAATGGAGTAGCATAGAACAGTAGGCAAATGATGGATTGTTTTGTGGCTAATAATGACATTGGTTTATTTTTATTTGCTCAAATTTTTAAAAAGCTGATTTTCTATAGTAATTCATATAAGATTGTACTTTTATTTATTTAGTTGGATATGGTACAATATTATAAATGCTTTTCTAAATTTTAAGGAAACAAGAATGATGAAAAGAGACAAAGGCCTTGGTTTCATGTTGCTTTCATCCTACTGAGTTTCAATGGATAACTAGCATTCACATGTGCATGTCCATATATATTTTTATGTACACACAAATAATACTTCAGTTTTCCATTGAGCAGGAAGGGGTGAGTACCACCAACCATGGGGAGATCTGGATGTACAATGTGCAGAAGCAAGAAATGGTCCTCACTGTGGGCTCTGAACATCTGGCCCCAAATAAGCTGGACTTGGAAACCATCTGTATATGGCAGAGGTTGCCTTGTATCTGGGCTAAAGGTTGTTGAGGATGTTCACTGCATGAAAGAAGTATGGAAACTGCTGGGTGAAAGTTACTCTGGGAAGAATATGGAACCAGTTTGAGGTTTTATTTCACCTACCTCTTCTTTTTCTTTTGTGTATTTGATATAGGGTCTCACTATGCAGATTAGACTCATGGTGATCCTCCTGTTTTCAGCCTCCCCAGTACTGGAATTACAGGTGTAAGCCACCACACTCAGACTCCATGGCTCACTCAGTGTGCCCCAGGGGTGGGGCTGGTGCAGCAATGAGGATAAGGGATTGAACCCTGGTCCCTGTGCTTGCCTAAGCAGGTGCTTAGTCTGATGAGCTGTCTCACTGGCCCTTTGTCCACCCTTTCATTCTGATTCTAGTCTATGTGGAAAGAATTTCATTTTAGGTATCATATCAGAATCATTCTAGATGTAGCATACCATATAACCAAGATTTTAGGGACTTGAAAGACCTAATTCTACTTTGATACTATGGGTCTAACTTTGCTCTTTCAGGAACAAGATAAAAATGTTTTCGTTGCATAGGCTGCAGAACTGTGGATGCTTGTGGATGCACACTAGCAATGTGGATGGAAAAACTAGAAGATAAGGGACTTTGTATGTCTACTTAGGTTTGGCCCTGTAAGAATCAAAAGGCACATAGATGATAAAATGAATGTTTTACTTAATCATATAGAATTTCTATGTACTTTTTTGTACCGGGGATTGAACTCAGGACCTTATATTTGCCAGGCAGGCACTTATGCTACTGAGCTATCTCTGGCCCCATATTTGTTATTTACTACTACTACTACTAATGTTTGCTTTTTGGCAAAATAAAGAAAAGCAAGCTCATCTAGATGCTGCAAGGCCTAATTGAGCAATGTCTCAGAGGTAAGCTCAGAGCTTAATTTGTAGATTATAGGTATATGTTTCTGTACTATAGGTAGGTGTATTATGGATACTTATGATTCTTTACATAAGAAAATTTATGTTATGTTTATGGAATGTTGCATATGCAAATTTTTTAGGATAAGCTGGAAACTCGGGAAGAATTAATTCTACAGTTTTGAGTCTTGATTCAACAGGAAGTAGACAGGAAACTCAGCAGGGTTTCTGTGTTACAGTCTGAAGGTGACTTCCAAGAAGCTTATCTTTTCTCTTAAGGCACTCAACTAATTGATGAGGTTTGCCCACATGGTGGAGGGAAGTCTATTGATATGCTCACTCAAAGTGTCCTGATGTAGTGATTCTATAGATATAATCACTTATTATCTACTTACTCAAAGTCTACATATAAGCTTACCTTTAGAGTAACATCTGGAATGGTATTTCACCAAACAGCTGGAAGCCATAGTTGAGCCAAGATGACAGTGATATTAGCCATCCCAAGGAGCTAAGGTGCTTTGTATGTTAAAAGAGATCTTTCTTGGATGTAGAGATTCTTCTTTGGACATGAAGCATAAAAAATAAAGATCATGATCTATGGAGTCAGACTCCTGGGTTTGAATCTTGCTTCCACTACTTACCAGTCCTCTAGGCCTAGCAAATTTGTGTGATCTATTTGTGCTTTAGTGTGCTAATCTATAAAATGCAGATATAACAATATTATCCTCAATACATGGCTGAGGAAAGGATTAAATTAATTAATGCAGATAAAACTGTATCACATAGGGTGCTCCATACATGTGAGGCACAGTTATAGGCATGATTATCGTTATTACATGGCTTGGGGGGCCAAGCATTGACATATAGGGACTAGACCAAGACAAACCAGTTAGAGGAACATTGATGTGATTAAAGAAAGATTTCAGCACCAAGTCTAAGGATAAGGAGGGAAATATTGCAATGTACACAACTATTAGATATTTGGTCAGAGATGGGTTTTCCATTGCCACTCATATATTGTAGGTGCATGAATTCAGCAAAGGAATCCAATATAGTTCAGTAGTCTAATAGTAGTGGGTTATCCATACGACTGGCAATGTCAGAAGTTGTTGACTTGAGCCTTTTACAGCTCAGCATATTAATATGAGTCTACATGGAATGAGATAAAAATGTTTTCATTGCATAGCCTGCAGAACTCTGGATTCTTGGGCCACTGGTGATGTGGGTGGAAAAACTGGAGGATAAGGGACTCTTGTATGTCTACTTAGGCCTGGCCCTGTAAGAATCAAAAAGGCACATAGATGATGAAATGAATGTTTTACTTAATCATGTAAAATTTCTATATGCTTTGATTTGTACTAGGAATCTCTTTTCTATTTATACTTTATGGTTATACTTTTCTGCTGGATGGTTAAGACCAAGATAAACCAAGACCTATATAACAAGAAATGTAACTTTTGTATCTGACAAGGCCAGTCAAATCCCCTCAGGATTTACTCTGAAACCCTGTACAGCAGTTTGTAGATCTTTTGTCAGTGTCAGCCATGTGGATGAGTCTCTGACAAAAGTAAACAAAAAAGAGGGATATAAATGAAGGACCATTTTGCAGTGAAAAAAATTTATATATATACTAAATAGCAGAGATATACAGCTACTTTCTCCTAGTTCAATGAGAAGAAAGTTTTGAACTAAAAGTATTTAGACAAGACATCATGTCTGCATCTTGTACGATGAATAACTACAACAAAGACAACAATATGCAATGTATTAATTATTATAACTGTCCTACTAACCTGTTTCGAAACTGTTTCACTGGTACTTCTTTCTCAATCTAATTAACATTAAAAAGAAGATTCTTGGTGCATTAGGGAGGATGAGGCAGAAGGTTAGCCATGAAGTCAGGCTAGCTTGAGCTGTATAGAGAGTTCAAGTCCAGATTTAACTACATAATGAGACCCTGTTTCAGAAAGGAAGAAAGAAAGAAAGAAAGAAAGAAAGAAAGAAAGAAAGAAAGAAAGAAAGAAAGAAAGAAAATTTAGTTGTATTTAGGTGTTGTTTCCTTCTTTCTTTTTCTTCTCAGTATTGTTGTTCCTTCTGAGAGCTCAAAGTGTTTGGGGAAAGATGGCTGGTTGCTAAAACCTAGCATCTACTGTGGATTGTAGTTGCTGTGGGGACCAGCAGCAATCACAATATGTTGTCATTCCCAAGGAAGTGGTTTGGTTAGGGAAATGAAATAGAGATCTCTGTTCTTTTATTTGGATATTTGGAAAAAAAATCATTCCAGATCTCAGAAGCTTGGGAGCACTTCAGGAACACACACAGGTACACTTCTTTAATCTGGGTTTTGCCCACCTCCCTATGTCCTCTCACTGCCTGCTGTGTTGGCCTGTCTTTTTCTGTCTCTTGGCTTTTGTGAATATGAAAAGTCTACTTTAGAGTGTTTCTCTTTTGCCTAAAACATAGACAAACATAATAAAATATAAACAGGGAAAGGTGTTAAAAATCATCTGTTTAGATTTTATCTTGAAGGTCTGGTCAGGCTAAAAGAGGCAGAGGGGTAGAGGTGTTTCTAAAAAGTGACTAAGTGTCTTTGGACACAACAGTGATGAGGTCCCAGAATGAAGGAGGGAAGACAAATTGTTTTCCTTCAGTGTGATGTCCTCCCTGAAAAATCAGGATTTCAGCTCAGCCTAAGGACTGGAAAAGGCCATTTGAGATTGGTCAGACTTGACCACCTCGCAAACAGCTATCACAAGCCAACTCACTGATGCCTGCGGAAGGGAATTAGCATTTATCGCATTTTAATAAAAATGATGTGGCCCACTTAAATTAGATTTCCTTTCATTTACAATAGACTTAAAACCCCATTTAGCTATAATCCAGCCTTTGTAAAATTGGTTACAAGGGTCCTAATTTTCTGAGATGTTGAAGCTTTCCCATTCAATCAGAGCATCTTGATTTTATCCATTTTCATCCATCGTTAAATTTCTTATGGCTAAGAATGCCAGAGGCGACCTACCTTTCCAACCCACTGCTGCATTCAGCAGTAACTGAACTGAGATCTGAAACATTTATTTTACTCAATGTCTCATCTGCTCTTTTTCACTATTTTAAACACTACTAAGGGTCAGAATGGAAATCCTTCTCCGATTCTAACTGTAATCAAGCGGGAAATGGTTTTATTTTATTTTAAACTAATATAGAGTCTTAGAAGATGGCTCAGTAGAATAAGCACTTGCCTAGCAAGCACAAGGGCCTGAGTTCAATCCCTGGTTCCACCAAAACAAACAAACAAACAACAACAACAAAAAAGATAGCATCATTTCATATGGTGGGATTGAATGACCCATTGTGCCATTGCTTAAAATGTACAGTTTGCATAGCTTATTACCACTTTCTTGTTTATGTGGTATTTCACACCTCACATTCTCCAGTTTTTTTTTTGTTTTTTTTTTCTACTTAGGTTGATGTTTCTCTCATTTAGGAACTTCTAAAGTCTTTCCCACCTTTAGGAGTTGACAGTTACCCACAACCTGTTTCATTTATGTGAATTTCTGCTGTGATACTTGTGCAGTCTGTCTATCCACACACACACAGCATCCCTTGCTCACTTCTTCTGTGTGAGTCTTGTCCCTTCATCCAAAGCTGAAGTGTGGCCCAAGCTACTACAGCAACTGTACCTTGATAGAATACCAACATCAGGATAGATTCAGCAGAAGGAAGATCCTCTGTGAGAAGGTGTGGAATTTCCCAGCCTCCTGATACTAGATACCTTTCAAGTGTGGATAACACTATGAGGAACTTCCGCATTCTTCTGCTCCTCTAGGTCCCACTTGGCCATTGATGGTTTTAGGGTATTATTAGTAGGCTTGGAAGTTCTGATGTAAAGCACTGCATGAGAGGCCGGGAAGATGGCTCAGTGGAATAAACGCTTCCCTGGCAAGCACAAGGGCCTGAGTTCAATCCCTGGTTCCACCAAAAATTATAAATAAATAAATAAATAAATAAATAAATAAATAAAGCATTGCATGACCTGTGGTCTGAGGTTGGGAGGCAGGGAGTGTTGACAAGGAACATCTGTACTTTAGTATGTATTGAGCTTGCTTGTTTCCCAGGTGCTGTAGCTTCCTTTGCTGCAGAGCAGGAGTTTTCTGTGCTTTGAAAATTCATCTTTCCTCTTCTTTAACCCTCGTAAATATGGTGGCTTTCTCCTGGAGGTATGTGCAAAGATAGGGGCAGGATAAGACTGGAACATTTTTGAGAGAACTTAAGTTGTTCTGATTCCAAGAAGCACACAGGGCAGGAGGCAGCACAAGTAATCCTGATTTTGGTGCTCAGTGTTATAGGTGATGTACGGAGTTACTATGACATCTAGGCTTGATACCACTAATAGCCATTTGTCACTCATGTGTCATGTGTCTGGTGAAGCATATGCCTTGTGTCCTATTCTACTGGAGATGCCAAGGTTTAAGGGACAGAGACTTGTGTGTTATGGCTTCTGCATTTGCACTGCTGAAATGTATACCTGGAAGAACTAAGTCTAATACAACACTCACAGAATATGGTTAATTAGATCTCCAACACTCAAATAAAAAAAATCTCTGTGGCATAGACAGAGCTAGGAAAGGGAGCCAAAGGAGAATCAGAGGCAACTTTAGAACAAACTGGATCTTTCATATTCAGCAAACCTTGTGGACATCCCACTGATTGGATGATACAACACTGAAAGTCTTTTTCCTTTGAGTGGGCAGAGAGAAAGACAATAGCAATGAGGCCTGGCACAAGCTTGGAATGGAGAACATGTAATCATGTATGAGCTAGCCATGGGCTTCTCACCAGTCAAGGTCTCCTGGTGCTGAAGAGGCAGAGGGCATATAAAGGACTGCCAAGATCCCTTTTCTCTTCAACTTTAATAGGAAGAATATTAAAATGCCCACAGAAGGAACTGTTCTACAAAGTTTAGGTCAAATGTTTTGTCTCTCTTATTTTGTTTTCTAAAGACAAATAGCTCACTCTGATGACTTCCTGAAGGACACTTGTGTGACTTTCTTTGATCTCAGTAGAGCACAAACACACAGAAAGACGATTACACTGGGACCTAGGCTGCCTACAGTGGTTCTGCCAATTCCATGGATGCTGGAGTGCAGCCTGAGTGCAGCCCTCTGCTAAGGGGACTCTCTACATGTAGGACTATGGTTCCATGACTTCCTTTCTCACCTGTTGGTTCTTCTGGGAGACTCACAAGTTATGGAATAAGCTAGGAAGGAGAAAACCTGGAGAGAGAGATTTGATCTGACCTGGGCTTCATCTTATCTGTTAGTTCTCCTTGTTTGCTGGAGAGATCTTGGGTCTGTTGCAGAAAAATCATGATTTCAACTTTCACCAACAGATTCTTTTGTCCAGCATTGGCCCAGCAACTGATACTGGCAGGAATCACATCAGAAGGCAGATCAGATACCTCAGGATCGTGACTGGTCCAGCTGCCCTCAGATACTATCAGAACACTGGCACTCTGAGTGGGATGGATGTAACTCCTTTAGAATAATCCAAGAGGATTGGAAGAGGCCCTTAGGGAGATTCAGGGTTTTATTTGGCCTAACCACTGAAATCTCTTGACTTCCAAGCCCCCTGTTCTCCTAGGGGATGCCTTCCCAAGCTCTGAGGTGCAGGGACAATGGAGTCCAGAAATTTAGATGCAGCTGGCTAAAACAGAATGTTCCCTCTGTTATTGACAGTGTGACTGAATCAATATGCACTACATTAGCCATGTAGAGAAGCTACCTTAGTCATCAGAGGACGGGGTCTTGCTCTTTCTCCTGGACTACCCTGGAGACTGCCTTTTTCTACCCTGCTGGAAAGCATTATGGAGAAGCCACTGTGGCCAATAAGGAGAAAGGAGCTCACAGACCCAAGAGATGTTTCTCTCCTGGATCAGACTTCCCTTGCTTGATTTTTGCCACTGAGTTTTACTGTAGCTCAGAGATGGTATTCTAAAGACAGGCCATCAGAGAGGAGTGTAGGATCTGCCATCATTGCTCAACGGTTCTCATGTGCTCTCCAAAGTCACTGGAAGTTTGGCGGTGCACCAGGTTCTTCCTCAGTTTTCACTTTAGCCCTCCATACATTTATATAGCAATAACTTATAAAAGGTGAAGCAGAGACCTAAGAATTGGGTTTAACAGTTTGGATGCTGTTTCACAAAAAAGATCTGTATCTTTCGTCTTTATATCCTGCCACCTGGAAGGCTTCAAGCTATGTAGCCATGAGAAAATTATCTTATGTCTTTAGAGCTCATATGCAGTACATGATGAGCAAGGTCAACTCACAAGGTCTCCACAAGGGTGCTTATATAAACAGAGTCTATTTTCCATGATGCTTGGCACATCACCAGCCCTTCAGAAAATGGCAGGTGTTAATATTAGGCATTGATCATGAAGACTGTGATTCCAGTTGCTCCTAAGGACCAGGAAGCCAGAGGCAGAGAAGAGTAGATGGCTATTAGAGAGTCCTGGCCTCATGGTATTTGACTTCATTTTTACTCTACTGTCTCTGGTTGCCAGACTTGCTACAAAGATGATATACCTTATACCTGTGTGACAGCTGCTTCAGATAATACCTTGTGTTCTACCGGGACCTGGAACAAAGCCAAGAAGACACAATGAGGATGTTTCCCTTTGTGTCCACAGCTGCTTTCTAGTTACAATAAGCCATTGTTGCAAGAGGCCACAATAGAAGAGAAGTGTAGCTGACTGGCCTACTGATTTGGTCTCCTGTCTTGGGCCTCAGGCTCTGGTCTGTTAGGGCCATATGAAGTTTGGGGAATTTGGTTCAAATGCTTATTACTGACTAGTAAATTGATGGTTTGTTTCAACTATTTTTTTCCTTTGCTATAACAAAATTATATATTCACTGGCTTTGCCATGTGCCTTTGCATTAGGCAGAAGTGCGTGTGGGCGTGTGCCCCATTGCTGGTGGGCATAGCTCTCACCACTGGAATGTTACCAAACATGAGATGAGAAGAGGCTTTGAGTATGCGTGGGTTATTTGGCTTTGCTTCTTTCTTGCATTTCCTCTTTTTGCCATAATAATAACATATGTTGGAAAGCTCTTGATCCAGGAAGAATGAGGGACACATAGAAGTACCCTAACTCAGTTCTTAGGCCAGATCAAACCCCAGCTGAGCTCAGTGGAGGAGCCTAAGATACAGTTGCTGAGGACTGGAAATTCAGTGTCCTCATCTGGGAACTGTGGCAGATGAGTGAGGCAGAGAAAGTGGAAGCTCTTAGAATGACAGAGTTCAGGAGCTGTTGTTAAAAGGGTCATTATGTTGACTAACAAGGCTGGGAAGGTGATTCCATCTTCCTCCTGTCTTGCACAGCATCACAAGGCAGTGTACTCACTGGGCCAGGGTTACCTCAGTGTCAGCTTGGATTCTAACTCCAGCTGTTACTAGCTAGATTACCATGCACGGGTAACTTATTCTCCCTGTGTTTAGGTGTTTCCACCTGTAGAACAAGAGAATAACAGTATTTACTCTCCATAGTGGTTGTCTGATTTAAGTCTTAATACCTAAAGTGTATCTAAACAGTATGTGACACTTGGTAATCATTCAAGAGATATGTAGGGTTTTTCAAATGCTGATTTCTAAATACCCAAAGATTTGCAAAACATTGCAAAGAAATGTATAGCGAGGTCCAGCATATTTCTTACCCAGCCTACTCCTACTGACACACCTAGCATAACCGCGATTCAGCGTCTGCCCCAGGAAACAGATGCTCCACAGGACTCATGCAGACATTGTCAGTTCTGTGTATGTTCAGTGTGTGTGACCACTGCAGTGGAGATGCAGACCTGGACCATCACTAAGGGCTTCCTCATCCCACCCACTTGTAGACACACCAGACAGCTATTTTTAATGCATTGAAGTACAGAGAAAAGAGGAATTCTTTTCAGAAGAACATTTTTCATGGTGAGAAATATGTGGCTGAACTCATGAAGTAGTAAACTCCCTGTCTTTGATTAACAGTTAAGAAAGCTGAGTCTTTTGGTTGGGGTTTCTTTCTAGTAATAAAATAGGTGGAGGCACTCAGGGCCATGGCGGCTGCCCCGGAGCCCGGCGAGCCCGGCGAGCCTGCGGAGGGGAAGCCCTTTAAGCTCCTAGGAATTTTAGATGTTGAAAACATTCCCTGTGCATGGGATTCAGTACTGTATGGTTCATTAGGATCTGTTGTGGCTGGACTCGGATACTTTTTGTTAACTAGCAGAATTAGAAGATCATGTGATGTTGGTGTAGGAGGATTTATCATGGTGACTTTAGGATGCTGGTTTCATTGCAGGTATAATTATGCAAAGGAAAGAATACAGGAAAGAATTGCCAGAAAAGGAATGAAAAATAAGATTCTCTATGAAAGCACCCACCTTGATCCTGAAAGAAAATAAACCAACAAGTAGCAACTGAGCAACTTCAACAGAAAAAAACCAGAACAGAACTTCTTGAAGTCAATGTGAAGAATGCTGGGATCAACTACAGAGCATTTTATACATACAATCAGAGAGCCCTCAAATGAGTAAATAAAGTATGTGTAAACTATAAAAACAAATAGGTGGAGAGGAGAAGGCAAGACTGTAGCCTGCACTCCCAGCTCTAAGTCTTCAGGATTAGATAGGAAGCATCCTGGAAGGAGTTAAGTTCCATATGGGACTTGAATAACCAAGAAAAAGGAACTGGCATGAACATGGCATGTAGGAAAGAGGGGAGCCAGGCCTGCTCTGTTCCTGACTGTGGGTATCAAGCTACATCTCTGGGGTGGAAGATGAGGGTTCCAAACTGAGGTCTCTTGCTGTAAGCACAAGGGCTAGGCTTCTTCATCTCTATGTTGGGTCAAGGAGCTAACAGCAGAGTTGCCCAGTAGGCCAGCTTTTAAAGCAAAGCTTTAGGGTGAATGCTTTGGGTTTCTCTGCCCCAGTCTATATCCCCTCGTCAGTGACTCCTATTATGTTTTATTCTTTTTAATCTGGGCTCCTTTTTGAAAAGGAAATATCTACAGACCCAGGGGGTTTGTCTCTTCTTGCACCCTCTGTGACACTGTCTCTTTTCCAGAATGCATTGCTTCTTTTTCCAGGGGGCCTCAGCAGGTAATTTAAAAGACTAACAAACTTTGGCATAGATCACTTTAAGAGCTAGAGAGCTGGCTGGAATATTAATGAAGCCATCCGGTGATAGAGTTGCCTCTTGATGCAAGAACATATCAAAGAGGTTAGGTCCGTGAGTGTTGCTTTGCAGAGCCCCATCTCTATTATCTAGTCCTTAATTACTTCATTAAAATTCAGCAGAGGAGCTGCCCAAATCCGGTAGCATGCCCAAGGCTTGCTGGGTGATTTCCCTGCCTCTGGCCATACGTGATTTTTAGTTCTATAGGTCTCCAGAGATGGGAGGCCAGGCTTTAGGCAGGCAGAGCTGCTGCTGCCGGCTGTATTATCTTGTGGCAACAGAGGCAGCTGCCTGCCTTTTGCTCAGCTGGATGTCTATGCCCCTCTCTCACAGGTGCCAAGATGCCTTGCCCATTCTTCTGTCCTTGGGGAAGGAGGTACCCTATAAGAAGCTATTCCAGATCAAAAACATCTCCATGCTACACATTCACAGACTTACTGGAAGTCTTGCAAGAGGTGTGTTGTTCAGAGCCCTTGGACCTCTCATCTTGGGGAAAAAGTGGAGACTGTGGGGTTTGACATTAACTGTTTCTTGTTTTATGGCCTTCTTCTTTTTAATGTATTTGGTTGTTATAGTCTCACTATGCAGCTTGGGCTCAGCGATGCTCCTGTTTTAAAGCCTCCCCAGCGCTGGGATTACAGGCCTGAGCCATCACGCCTGGACTCTGTGGCTGGCTCAACATGTACTGGGACCAGGACTGGCAAATAGCATGTAGTGCTGGGGATCGAACTGTGGTCTCCACACTTGCCTAAGCAGGTGCTGTAGTTGGCTGAGCTATCTCTCCAGCCCTTTATGGTCTTGAAACTAAAGTTTCTTATCTGTTATATGGAACTGTTATTCCACATGGTCCTTACCTAGTTCTAAATTCTATTCATCTTTCAGATCTTCCACTTTTTATAGCACAACCTTTTAGCAGGAAACCACAGAAGTTAGTGTCCTAACCTATCCTCGCAGGTTCCCTTTCTAGTGCTATTCCTCTTACTGAAACTCTTGTATCTGAGATTAAAATTACAAACTAGTTTTGGGATTAATAAAAACAGCCAAAATATCATTATTTTTAAACATAATTTGTAAATCTACAGAGAATGATATGAGGATGGTACTACTTCAGAGTACAATGTACAGGCTCTTTGAAGGCTGTCTTCAGACATAGAGACCCTGTTTATGACTGTGTTTCTATCTGTGCTCCAAGCAGAATGAACTTTTGAAGAATCCCATTGAATCAATAAAAGACATTGCATCAAAGCATGCCTACCTCTTGGTGAAGGAATTTGTTTATTAGGAAATGTGGGTTTCACTTGCCCTTTCCTGTCTTCTTTCGACATTCCTGTGTTTATTTCACATTTTTTCAAATGTGAAATATCTCTTTCAAAGGTCTTCAGGGAAAAGCAAGGGGTGTTCATTCTGGTTATTCTGACCTTTAGCCTCTGGAAGTGTCCATGGAACCCTGAAGTGAGGGACCCAGCCCGGTCATATTGTTGTGGCAGACAGGGAGCATGCCAGGGCTCCAGATCCAGGAGCCATGGGTAGAGAGCATGAGATGAGGCCTCTGACAGGTTTTAGAAGAGGAAAGAGTAAGACAAGCTTGTGCTAGAGAAGCTGGGACCAGTCATGGTAGTTAGATGGTCTAAGATTCCTGATAGATGGTTTTAAAAAATGAGGGACTGGGAATAGAGCTCAGTGGCTTAAAAAAACCTGTCTGACAAGCATAAGGTCCTGAGTTTGATACCCAGTACCCAATAAAAAAAGTAAGTGTGCATTTTCTCCTGACTCATTCCAAAGTGCCTTGGGCTCCTGATCCTTTTTATCTCCCCAGTGAGGAGAATCAGTTGCTTCTCCCATGGTTTCCCAGAAATTTGAAAACAGAGGAGACAAAGGGATACTCGACACAGTATCGGCTGGTAAGTAATTGGCTTCAGAGCTGAACATCCCCTCTGGCCTCAGGAAAACTCCAGGTAGAGAGTGCCCAACACAAGCTAGCAGGGCTGTCCTTGGGCTTCCTGCTACTCTTTCCCTCTTCCTTTCTTATCAAAACATCCCTTGAAATAGGGTAATCTTTTCATAACATTTCTTTTCACCTTGAGTTTATTCATAGGTTAGAATAATTCTACACTTTTATCAGAAATATTAAACTTCCTTTTTCAGAAGTGCTGCTATTCCCTGTGTCTATCTCTGTGGTAGTGGGGCTACTGGTCTCTCTCTCTCTCACTCTCTCACTCTCTCGCTCTTGCTCTCTCTCCCCTTCTTGCTTTCCATGTCTTGCTATCCTGTTCCTTCTATGTCTGTCCTTTGCTCTGTCTGCCTTTGTCAGTCCCTCTCCTTGATTCAGACAGGAGATTAAAACAGACAACTGCTTCTTTAAAAAAAAATTAGGTGAGTTAAATGGCTGTGGTGGAGGATGGCAGGCTGCAGGGGCTTATGTGACTGCACTAGGAGGTGCCATCTAGACAGCAAGTTTACTTTTCTGCCCTGTTTGCAGCCTCATTTCCATAGGAATAGTCTTCCAGGAATAGTCCCAGAGTAATAAATTTGGGTTTTCCACCGAACTTTGAATGTAGTCCTTCTTTTTGAGGGGTTCAAGTAGTCTACCTCCAAGTACACATCCGTGTGTGTATGTGTGTGAAACCACAGCTAGATCATCAGTGACGGGCTATGGTGAGACCTTTGAAGGACACTGGGCCTGCTTCCAGGAGTTAGTGACACTTGCTCCTCAGTATGGCAGCGGCAGCCTTCAGTGTAGGCCTCCGTTCTTACCCACCATCCCGTTGTTCTGTCCTTTGTTTCCATAGCTTATGGCTCTTCCTCCTCTGTGTATTTGTCAGCCTCTGTCCTGAGACAGTCTTTCTTAACCACAACAAGATTATAGCCATCTTTGATTGTAGTAACTCCTCTGGGAAGACTCCTATACCTCCTCCAGGGAGTCATTTTCTTCTGATTCATTGTTCTTGCCTTCATTATCACATGATTGTAAAATCACCTACTTGCACATCTCTCTTCCTTAGAGTTGGTGAGCTCTTTGAAGGCAGGGATAATATTTAATGTATTATTATGTCTTTAAGGTATGACATCTAATATGAAGCCACATTTTTTAATAAAAAACTAGGAAAAAATAAGTGTGTTATGGTAAATACTAAAGTATATTCTAAGACACTAAGTGCTAGTGGGCCTTGGAGAAGAAAGGGAAAGATTGGCAGGACAGGAAGGAGATCGACACCCCCACTTCTGCATGCGTGATCTGTGCTTGCGACTACAGTTTGGTGGGATTTTGAAAGTAGGAGTTTTACCTAGTGCTTGTTGGTCCCTAAGTGCCCCTTTGGGGGATGAGATTTCTGATGTGTGTCTTACACTACCATCCACCCCCCAGCCCATGCTGATACTTGGAAACCATGAGCACACACCATATTGGGAAGCCTGAGGAGTCCTGGAGGGGTGAAGGGAGCTTGGTAATGTCAAGAGAAAGTAAGCGGGGCTGTGGCTCGTGATGTCCCAGAAGCATCTGGATGGGTGCATCTGGTTTCTTGAGTCCCTGCTCAGCATTGGGTAGAGAATCTTTGACTGAGGAGAAGTGTTTTTCTTTCTCCTTCCATTCATCCTGCTGAATTTTTCCTCCTTTAACTCTTCTACCTTTCAATGCTTTCTCCTTTGTCATGCAGATACTCAGGGACAAGCCTTAGAGGAATCTAGAATGCCTGCTGTGTTTTTTAAAAACCTCAACACTTATAACTCTGTGCATTCAATTCATCTACCATAAAATGGAGATAATTATATCTCACGGACTTGTGTGCTAATCTAAGTAATGATAATTTGGATAAGGACAAATTTGGTATCACGGCTATTATGAATTTTTTGCTGACCTCAGATATTCTCCTTAGTTTTGAGCAGTGAATTCTCCAAAAAGCTTTCCTTGACTTCTTCTCTTATAGTGTTTGTGGAGGACAGATACTAAGAAGCACTTGCGCGTCCTGCTTTCTACTTTCTTCTGATCTTTTGTTCCATTCTGTGATTTAGTGATACTTTTTAAAAATTTTTATTCATGTTTTTATTTTTATTTTTTGATTGATCCAGGGTCTCACAATGCAGCTCAGACTCATAGTGATCCTCCTGTCTGAGCCTGCCCAGTGCTGGGATTACAGGCATGTGCCACCATGTCTAGTTTCAGGGCCAGCACAGCGTGCCCAGAATTCCAAAGCCAGCACAGCATGTGGTCCTGGAGATCAAATTCGGGTCCTTGTGCTTGCCAAGCAGGTGCTGAGACCATTGCGCCATCTCCTCAGCCCCAATTTGGTGATTTTTTTAGGTTCTCTCTCAAAGCATAGGATCAGTATCCTGTGGTTGTCTCTGGGTACCCTATAAAGTCAGCAGAACATAGAATAACAGGGATCCAAGCATGACTGACTCTGGTCTCATTTTCAGCATGGCTGGAGGACATCTGGCCCCAGCAAGCTGGCTTACTACCATCTGGAGATATGAGTATAAACATGGTCCCTGAGGAGGAGGAGACATAGCTCAGCAGCATAAGCATCTGCCTGGCAAGTGCAAGGTCCTGAGTTTGATCCTTGGTACAAAAAAAAGAAAAGAAAAGACAAAAACACACATATATATTCCTTGCTCAGAAAGCATGTGAAGATCAGTAGCTAGTACTTAAGAACATGTGCTGTTGAACTGCTGCCTGGAATCCCACCCATCAGCTACAAAAGTGCGATCGTTAAGGCAAGTCCCTGTGTGTTAAACATCCACTACATTGAGTTGTCATCTACTCTGTTCTGGAGACTTGCTCTGAGAATCCAACGAACTACAGCCTGTGAAGGGTTGGCAGTGTAAAAGTTTCAAGAGGGAGCATCTGATTCTTGACCCTTTATAGGACTTCTAGAAAATGTGGTTATTCCTGTAGTCAGGGCTAGCAGAAACTCATAAAATATTCTACTGAATACAAATCTTTGTAGGGGAGAGGCTTCAGGTTTATCTCTGATTCTCATATACTCAATTCAGTGTGCTTGCATTCTGCTCTTCATGAAATTCCCACCATATTGGGTGTGACACACAAGGAAGACCTTTAGTGGTTCTTGTCCACTGTGCCTCTGGTGGGCTCACTACTAACGTGGCCAGTGGTTGCTTTTGACAAAGCCACATGGACACTGGCCTGGGTCATTTTGAAAGTAGTGCTTCTGTGTAGAATTAGAACTATAACACTTTATTTAGAAGGTCCAAACCCAGGGTGAAGAGGGGCAAGCCTGGAAGGAGGAAGTGAGTCAAAGAAGGACATCAGGAAAGGAGAAGATATCTGCTACTCTACTGGCCAGGTTTTTACACAGAGCATTGCACGGACTTGTCAGCACCTCAGGGGCATAGTGCTTTGGCACACTGGATTTTTTGGGATGGTTGGTGAGGAAAAACACATACACTTTAAAATAATCACCATGCAGAGAAAAGAGGCTATTTGTCTGCCAGATGCCTTTCCTGTTCCATTTCTCACTGATCCAGCCTATATCCAAAAGGGAGCTCCTGATGTATTTTCTGAACTGCCCAGGTTCCTTAGCCACCAATACTCAGCTTCATACAAGGGTGGAAGTAGGGAGACAGCTGGCATGGGGGCGGGGTGGGCAACCAAGAGAAAGAGGAGGGGAGAGCTGCGGAGGT
Source organism: Octodon degus (assembly GCF_000260255.1). Classification (NCBI taxonomy): domain Eukaryota; kingdom Metazoa; phylum Chordata; class Mammalia; order Rodentia; family Octodontidae; genus Octodon; species Octodon degus. The sequence continues at coordinate 11,592,770 of NW_004524595.1, read as the reverse complement.
CTGAGAAACACACTAAGTTTGGGTCCTATACACCAACATCTTTGTCAAAGTTAGGGAAGCTGGGACTTCAGTGGAGTGGAGGGGTGGACATTGCTTGGCTCCTTAGTTCCTTCCTTTGTCTCCATCCACTGAAAATGAATGCATCCTTCTGACAGGTTCCTTGGCTCACACTTCTCATCCAGGAGCTTAATAGTAACAGAATAGTTTCTGCTGCCCCACCTCATTCTGCCCTGGGGACCTGATCTAGCCTTATCCTCTCCAAGATCCTTTATGAGAGGCCTGAATCCTTATTAAGAAACACTATGGATTTTTAGAGTAAAAAAATCTATAGAGAGACTTCAGAAACAGTCTGGGGAGATTATAAAGAAATGCAGGCCAGTTTTCCAAGGAGATTTTATAGAATATTCAATAGCTCTCTCATGTCATAAAAGGCCTATGGAGGTTTCCCTAGCAGAAGCAGGCCCTGAATTATGATTCCCTGATGCCGAGCCCAGCAAAAGGTCACAGCATAACAGATTAGGGCTTGATTCTGCGATTCTTGTAAAAATAGAACCACCTCACTAAAATGCACTGGGGATATTAATTTCCAGGGCTGAAGTTCAATTTAATAGAAAGACAGAAGAGAAAATAGAGCTGTCTTTTCAATCCCAGTGGTCATAATAGAACCCCACCCTGCACCTCTCTGGGTACTGTCTCCTGGCCAACTCCCAGACATTCTGAAATGTGCCTTGTGCTTTGCTTTTGATGATAGCTGGAGCTAGGTAGCTGGAGGGACAGCAATTACCGTCCACAGATGAGGAACCTGAAGTGTTTGGAGGTTAATCTACTCTCCTGGGCACAGAGCAAGGAGGCAGAAGATGTGCCAGCTCACAGTTAGTAAAATTATACTCTCAAGTAGAAGCAGAAAACTGCAATTACCATTACCTTTACAGAAGAAGAAAGATTGCTAGCATGCAGGCCTACTGTGTGCCGGGCCCTGTGTGAGATGCTCAGTAATCACTATGAATGAAGGCAGTTGGTGTACCGACACTTTATTTATTAGGGAACTGAGGCTTGGTGAGTTGAGGTCATTTTTCCTACTAAGTTACATGCCTCTGCAGAGGGTTTCAGCTGAGGAAAGCTGGGGCTGGATGGTCTGATGGTGTGGTTTCTCTCTTCTCATGACCCCATGACATGTGCTGCCTTCTTCACTGGACTGTACCCTTGCCCACATCAGGAGTTCATTCTGGGACTCTGTACAAGGATGTGGAGGGTGTCAAAGCTTGTAGAAGTAGGTGAGTTGATGGAAAGACACATGTCTGCATCTTGTACTATGAATAACCACTACAAAGACAACAATTTGCAATGTACTAAGTATTAAACTGTCCTACTAATCGGTTCTGAAACTGTCTCATTGCTATTTGTTTCTCAATAAAATTAATAAAAAAATTTCTGGAAGATTGGAAGAATCTAAGCTTCCTTCTCTGAGTTTGGCCTGAAAGTTTAATTGGAACTTTCTTTCTTTATCATAAAGGTTGGTGAACTAGTCTCTGAGCAGGCAGGTGGATCAAAAATAAATTTGTCTACTGGGTCCAATATGCATAACTCACTTTACACCTATTGTCTTTTCCCAGTCTTCCACCCTTCTTTCAACAAACATGCACAGGTACAGCCTAAATGCTAAGCCTGGAAAATGAAGAAATAAATATGGTAGAATGTCTACTTTCTGGACATTTTACCTCCTTTTAGTTAGGTCATTTTCTGAAAAGAGAATATTTTCTCCTTTCCTGAAGCAGTTCCCTCTAGCAAGTTGGTCCTGGCTCTTCTCCATTTCCTGTCCTCCTCTTCAGGCCTAGGTAGGGCTCACCTGAAGTCCACACAAGACCCACAGTCAAGGCTATTCTCCTCTCTGCTCTACTCCTCCTCTAGAAGGAGCACCAAATGCCTGGTCCTGCGCAGAACCTCTCTGTGGGTGACATCTGCTGAAGTGCCCTGGACCCTCATGTTGGCAAAAGACCTTTACCATGTGGGACAACAGGTCTGGCCTTCCAGCTGGGCTCCACCCCTGGCTGGTAACCACTGCTGACTAACAATCTGGAGGACATTATCTTTGCCCATCAGACACTGCTGGGATGTTAGGGATGGCAAAATTGCCAGGGCCTTTCCATCTCTCCCTGGCTGATCTTCACATAACTGTCCTCAAGCTCCTGTTCCCACTTCTCATGACCTCATGACATGCGCTGCCTTCTTCACTGGACTGGACCCTTGCCCACATCAGGAGTTCTTTCTGGGACTCTGTACAAGGATGTGGAGGGTGTCAGGGCTTGTAGAAGTAGGTAAGTTCCCTACTGTGGGTCTTGTGTGGGCTTCAGGTGAGCCCTACCTAGACCTGAAGAGGAGGGCAGGAAATGGAGAAGAGCCAGGACCAACTTGCTAGAGGCTACTGCTTCAGGAAAGGAGAAAATATTCTCTTTTCAGAAAATGACCTAACTAAAAGGAGATAAAATGCCCAGAAAGTAGACATTCTACCATATTTATTTCTTCATTTTCCAGGCTTAGCATGTAGGCTATACATGTGCATGTTTGTTGAAGGGAGGGTGGAAGACTGGGGAAAGACAATAGGTGTAAAGTGAGTTATGCACATTGGACCCTAGAAGGTCAGAGGAAGGAGGGAATGGGGGAAGCTTGTGTGGGAAGTTTTGTGCGGAGCAGTGAAACTGGTGCCGGGGATGCTGATGCTGTGATGCTCTGCCAAAATTTGCTCTAGGACTTGGGCGCTCACATTCCCATCTGCTGGGTAGTCTATCGGTAGCAGACTATTCTCAGTCCTTCCCAAGATTTGTTCTCCTTTGACCAGTGTCAAGCCCTTTCTCAAGGGACACCACAGGGACTCCATGGTGAGAGGAATAAAGACCAGCCTTCTTGTTTCCATCCATCTCTAGAGCCTTCTGGGGTTTTACAGGCTGATATGCTCCTGAGAGAAAAGGTAAAAGTGGAGAGCAGCAAGAAATAGGAGAAGAGTAATGCGGAGGGGCACGCCAGAAGCAGAGGGGATGCCTTCAGGTAGAGCCAAGAGTTACTTGGGATGACAGTGTTGGGTGTAGCAGAAAGGCAGCTGGGAAGGATTTGGGCTATATAGACTCTAATCCTAGCTCTGATGCTGACTCTCTCTGAGATTTTGGGCCAGATACTTCATGTTCCCCTCATTTTATAAACCAGCCCTCCCATGAGGCCTTGCTGAATGAAGACTGATAACTGCTTATCACCAGAAACCATGTCTTTGCTTGAAGAGGGCAGAGCCCAAGCACCTCCTGTGAAGTTGGCCCTTGCTCAGCCTCTTCCCTCTCTCCTCTCTGAGGGCCTGGCTCTGGCTCCACAGGAAGAGCTAGTTCGAGGCTCCTCCACTCGGACCCCCCATGAGCCACCACCTCCGTGCTCTTTGGATTTTCCAACAGCATATAAGTGACGTTTTCCTAGCTCTTACATGTTCAACCTGTGCCTGACACAGCCCATCATATCATAACTGATGGCATTACCCAGCACATGCAGACACTCAGAGGTTCTGATGGAATCAAGGGAGGTACTAATGAAAGAACCTGAATGAAAGCAGCCCTGAAATAAGTAGTAGCTCTTATTTTCTGCCACCCCTGCTGCCTAGCTTGTGCCGACCACCTCCTGGCCCCTCTGCTGGCAGTGTGAGACCATTCCACCACTGTCAGGATGTGGTGATTCTAGTGAGCTAGTGAGGACATCATCTGCCTTGGTGCCAGCCACTGGGTCATAATCCTGGGCTGTACCGACAGACAGAGGCTGAGGTTTGACTGTGCTCTGTGATGTTTGCTGCTGCAGCCTGCACCACTAAAAAGAGTCTTGGTAATCTTCCTCCTGGCTCTTTCCTCTCCCTAGAGTGAGCAGATTTAATTGCATTTGATCATCTTTTACAAGGACCTTGATGCCATCCTACTTTTCTTTTCAACTTCTGGATGCTGTAAGGCTGTATTCCTGTGTGTGTCACCCACACCCAGTAGGTGTGAAATGGTTGCACATGTGAGTCTGAACCTGGGAGTGGGGCGTAGTTCAATGGCATTATGCTGACAGTGTCACAGCTTCTATACTTGTGCACAATGTAGAATCTATTTCCTGCTTGCAGCCTGTCTGCAAGTTACTTTTCTATGCCAAAACAGCAGAGAGTATCCACCCACTTCCTATTACACAGAGTGACCGTGACACAGAGGTGGTCATGGGAACAAAGGGCTTGAATTACAGCAGCTAGCTCAAAAAGTTCATTGTGCATTACAAGTCCCTGGGCATTGTATTAAAATGCAGTGGCTCTGATTTGGTGAATCAGAAGCTGGGACAGAGTGCTTACATCACTTCAGGTCATGGCTGCACTGGTAGAACTACTGGGATAGAAGAATGAATTCAAGTTAGACAAGTACCGAGCCCCATATGGCAGGAGAAGTGCCTTTCTCAGGTAATATTTAATCAGCTACTGTTGAGTATAAGCTTCTCTAATGATGCAGATGACAACACTTCAGCAAGGAGTGTGTCCTGTTTTGTCCAGGTTCCTGGTTGGTGTTGATCCGCTTGTGCCAGTTTTTGGTTTTGCTTCATTCTTTTTAGTGTCATCCTTTTTCCTCAGAAGTGTCTGCTGTGTTGGGTGATAAAAATTACTGCTGTGTTATGACACAGATCTAGAATGTGCCTGTAAAGCCCCGCATGTTCAGAGGTGGGGTTGTTGGAGGGCAGTTGGATCCAAAGGCTCTGATGCTCGCAGATGATTTGCCCACTGACCAGTCCATGGCAGACTTGCTTCTAGGAGACCTCAGGCCAGTCACTAAGGTCTTGAGCTGGAAGGGTGCCATTCTCTCACTCCTCCCTTCCGTCTCTGCTTCCTGAGTGGCAGGACATGAGTGGCTCTCCTCCACCAGGCCCCTCTGCCATCCTGTGACTGCCTTGGAGCTGGCAATAGGCTGGAACCATGAGCCCAAGTAGACCTATCCTCCTTGAAGTGAGTTGTTGGGAGAGGTACAAAGACAATTGCCCTGCTGTAAAGTAGACATTGAAAGGCTTTGTAAAGGCGAGTATAAGCTCTGAAGATGAGTGCAGGGTCCAAAGTCCTGAGTCTGAGGGACAGGAATGAGTAAAGAGGGCTGTGCTCAATTTTCAGTGTCCCCAGCCCAGGAGCCAAATCAGGAAGGTTAAAAGCCCCCGATCTCACTGAGCTGCTGTGACAAAAATGATTCAAGAAGGCCATAGGCATGTTTCCAGAAGCATAACAATCTTATTAAAGTCGTGGTTTACTCTCAATAAATTTAAATCTGCTTATATCCAACTTGCTGCATATGGCCACAGAAAAGCTCCACTTTTTCTAATCTCAACAGTTTGTCTTTCTTGTTCAACATTCAGATTTTATTTCCACAAACACAGAAGTGCATTCTGCATTTGAGGATGTCATTTAAGGCCAAGAAAACTCCAATAAAAAAGCATTTATCAGCAGTAAAGTTTGTTTGAGGATTACCCACTGCGAATAAAGCCAAGCTCCCCTTTTAAACTGAAGCATGCTATTTTGGGAATATGACCCCTTTCATGAATAAATGACATGGTGACATTTACAGATAAAGCAAGATTTAACTGCTATGAAAGGAGGTGACAAATGTCAGAATGTCAATAATGATCCGTGAACATAATGGTTTCTTGCCTGAGCACTGAACAGATACATAATATAACTGCTGCCTGCCAGCGTTCTGTGGAGAATGAGCCCTGCTCTATGGGAAAAGACGAGAAGGTTCCCAACACTGCGAGAGCTGGGAGCTCAGTGGTTTAATATCCAGAACTACAGGACAGGAATGGACAGGACAGGACAGGACTAGATAGGACAGGAGGCTCTGAGGTGCTAACTGATAGACTTAGCTGTGCCCTTACACTGCCCACATTGTGACCAGAGCCCAGGTTTCCATTCCGGGTGTTCCTTTTTTTCCCATGCAATACCTCATCTTCCATTATCCCAGAGGGCCAGGCCCTGTGAGGTCTTCAAACCACCTGTGGTCAGGGTCCTTGTCTCACGGTGAGCCCTTCCCACTCTGAGTTCCTGAAGTGGGGCCCTTTGGGGTCAGGAATTGTCAACAACTGTCCTGCAAGTAACAGCACAGTTTGTTCCACAATTCTTGGCATAGATGTGATTTTCTTGACAGATACCATAGTCTTGTCCCCTGCAGCCCCTCTGTGGTCCAAAGCCTTCCCAGTCTGGAAGTAGGAGGCTCCATCTAAGTGGTAGGACTCTGTTCATGGAGTGGAGCACCTTGTCCAGGTGTTCTCTGCATGACCGAGGGGGAGTGGCAGGACACTGAGCGGTAGTCAAGTCAGAAGAGCAGCTCTGCCTTGGCTCCTGCCTTGGCCGTTCTGAGAGTTCAGGGCCCAGGAAGTAGCTCAGGGATTCAGACCGGGAATCCTGCACCTTCGCAGTTCTGAGACAACCAGGAGCTTGACTGATTTTTTTCCCCCAACACTAATTCACTTTAGAAGCTGACAAGATTTCAACTCCAGGCAGGAGACTCGTGATGCTGTCATGAAGTACATGCGGAAGAGAAGTGCAAGGAAAATGCTTTTCACTGGAAGTCAGTTTCACTTGGAAGTTTCTGTGTGCTTGAAAGTTTCTTTGAAAACTCAGTGATAATTAAGATGTCAGGAGCAGGAGTATCTTTGCTGCTGCCTCCCTGCTGCCAGGCCTTGTCGGCTCTGACAGGCCTCCTCCTTGAGCCTCTGCACAGAGCAGGGAAGAGAGAGGACAAGGGACATTGGAGGGTGGTGGGAGACAAAGACTTCTCCCTGAAGCCTGGGCCTGCAGAGCTTGGTGTGCTCCTGCTGCCAGACTGCAGTCTCTTCAGGCCTTTTTTCTCCCTCTGTGTTTCGCAGATTGCAGACAAATATGCGACTGAAAAATCACAAGCACACAAAGCTGCTCAGTAACCCTGGGGTGGCTGCAGAATGTGTCTTTGAGAGTTTTTGTTGGCACAAGCAAGTGTGCACAGGAGAGGAGGAAAGGGGTGTTGAGAGAGGGCGTAAAGCTGCACTGCTTGGGGGCAGGGCAGAAGCCTGGGGCGAGAGCCTTGAGGTGTTTTGCTCTGTGTATAGCATTATGGACAGCAAGATGTGGGACTGCTGACTTGGGGAGCAAAAAAGAGGGGAGCACTCCAGTAAACTGTCCCACCTGTGCCCTCCTGATAGGAGAGAGGACAGGGACAGGGGAAAGCACTGCTGTTATTCTGTGGAACTAATCATGCTTTGAGAACTGCCCATTTTAAAAGCTATGTGCACTTAGGTTAGAATGGGCACTTGGAAGGCAAGTCGAGGTTCAGCCCAGAGCATGTGTGTTGGCAGCTTAGCATCTTTCCCTCTCTGTTCTTTTACTCCTGGGGATTTTTGTGTGTCTGGGCCATAGGACTGCAGGCTTCTGGAGGACAGACTGCTGAGAACTCAGACCATGTTCCTGGAGACAGTGTCAAGCTTGATCCCCCTCCCAAGCAGGGAACAACAACCGGGCTCACATTTCCATCCCCGAATCTTGTACTCTAGAAGGACTTTGGCCTTCTTGCTCCAGGAGCCGGGGCCTACGCTTGAGATTTCCTGGCAGCCACGTCCTTGGCTTCAGCCTGCAGATTTGCTCTTTGTTCTGGCTGGTCCAGATCCATTCTGTGGGTGTTCTTCCCACTCAGCTCCCAGGAGTTGTCAGCACCAGAGAGTTCTATGGCAGCTGCTGCGCGGATGGTGTCCCTGACTGTCCTAAAACCATGGCCCAAGAAGGCTGCAGAAGAGGAGGGTGTTTCCCAGGGCTTTGTCCTTGTGCAGTGTGAGGGTTGTGAGGCTCCAGATAGTGTGGGAGAACTTAGGGTGAAGCAAAAGCTCAGGAAGAGCTTCCTCCAGAAGCAGTTGTGGCTTGTGTCTGTGTGCTTGTAACATGTGTGCACATGTGTGCACACCTATGTGCCTGCCCCTGTGTGTAATCTGCATATAGACGGCTCTGCATTAAAACACTGCTGGACAGGACACGAGAGTTAGTAGTTAATATATAAATGCAGAAGAAAACACTGAAGTATAACTTGGGCAATCCCAGTGTAAAGTATTTTCCTAACTACTACCACAAGAAAATAAGTTAAATGAGAGAAAGAACATAATATCTGTTTTCCTTTTGACCCATCTGTTGGCTTGCCATAGATCTATTTCCTGTCTCATACCCTGTCCTGGGCACCCACGTTCAGAGCCCCAGACTCGAGCGGCCTGAGCAGGCCCGGGGCTCACTTTGGCCCAGCAGTCCTGGCTAAGCCTCAGCATTATTCAACTCTAGAGTTTGAACTGCTCTCTCTGACTTTTAGACTTCCAGGGTGAAGGGCACAATGCCAGTCTTTGGGTGTGGCGCTTCTGTGAATGAGCACAACACAGTTGGGGAGCAATAAACATGAGCACATAACAGAGCGGTGCGTAGCAGTGGGGTCTCAAAGGCTGGGGCTTCTTCATTTCCCACAGTTTTATGACTCTATACCTTTAAATATTCATTTCCACTGCACTACATGAGGACATAAAGCCAGAGTGCTCTTGCACACGTCCTGGTGGGAGCGATCCTGCAATCCCAAAGGCAGCTGCCTCAGCAGAGCTAAGGAGAGTCTCCTCCTCCACTATAGACCAATCGAGCTGGCCTAGCACCTTCATCCTTGCTGAGTGTGAGCCACCGAAAGTGTTCCCAGTGTCCTCTGATGAGGGTCTCCATTTTTTTCTTCAACCATCAGATCTTAGTAATAGTTTGGGTTCTATATCTTTGAGTAGCACCCATGCTGACTAGGTAAGGTCCTCAGCCCATGCCACCTTGGGTCAGCCTCTGCCCCTGAAGTACATGGGGCACTCGGTAAGCATTTGCTGACTCAGCACATGATTCCCACCCCTCTCAAGGCTGGCTTTTCAGGGACTGTGGTTTTCACACATAAATACCATCAGGTTGTACATGAAACACGCATGAGTGAGGAAGCCATGCTTCAGGGTGGAGGGGCCAAATTACTTGTTCACTTCCTCAGTGACTTTCAGTGTCCAGAGCCTGGCTCCCTGGCTGGAGGTAAGGCCCAAGGAGAGAGGCCTCAAGACACCCTCTTCACGCCACACTGCTCAGACCAGGCAAGGTGCATGAGCTTTATCTGTGGCTAAGGTCCCTCTGAGCCCAGGGACATCAGCTCTTGGGTGGCTGTAAACAGATGAATAACTACAAGTCCGATCTAGTAGTAGGACCCTGAACACCCTGTAGACCCTTCTCTAAAAAATACAGAAACAAAAACGAAAACCCCAAATTATTTCAGTTCTGTACCAAATCACTGTTTTAAGGCAAGGATAATGTATAGAGTTATCAGGATGCTTCTATGGGAACTACAGCAAACAGTGAACTGAATCCTCTTATGACTCTGTTTGACTTTCTTAGAATGACATCCATGCATAGTTCATCCTAGGTCAAGCCAGTGAAAGGTAGTCAATGGGTGGAGAAGGAGGCTTTGATACAGACTGTTGACATATGTTATTGTAACCCAAATGGTAGAATGCCTGCCACTCTGAGCACTTTGTAGGGATTCACCTTCTCCTGTGGATATACCTTTTCCTTACAGGAGCTGCATACAACGCACTACGCAAATTGTCCTCCTCTGTGCTGCTCCAAATTTGATTGTTACAATAGTAATGACATGGGCCAGACATATGAACATGCTCAAGGCTCCATCTATGGGCATGTCCATAAGCCTGAAGCATCCTGCTAAAGCCACTAAAGTCACTTTGGCCCCTCCGTCTCTTTTTGTCTCTCAACCTTTGACTTCAAGAAATCACTTCTCTTTCCCCTTCCATCTAGGTGCACTTCGGGTGTCTGTATCAATACAAATTGTATGAACACGGCTCCCAGATCACAGGTTCAAGGCTCTTCCCCACCTACCACTGACCTTGGTCCTTACACCATCCCTACGAGACATGGCTAGCATCTATGATGCCCATTTTGAGGTACCTACAAATGAAATTCCAGAGAAGTAAAGTGACTTCTTCAGAACCATCCCAACTGGAGACGGGTCTGCCACCAGAGCTCAGCAGCTCTGGATTCCGAGATGCTGCCTGCCATCTGTGCTGCTCAGCACGCTGCCAACTTCACCCAAGGGCTGTTTTCCTGAAGGAATGCCAGGTTCTTCCCATTGATGCTTATTTTTAAGTTCTTTCAATCTGATTCTTGTGAACATCTGAAGGAAGCACTGGTTTTATGGGGAAACGATCTCCTTTCCAGCCTCTTCTCTCCATCTCTGAGTGCTAGTCTGATGCCCTATTAGCACTGAGAATAAGATTCTTTACATGCCTTCTTCCTAACTTTGCCTCTCTATGTGTTTCTTGAGAAAACTGGAAATATGCAAACTTGGCCAGAGAGAGTGTGGGAGCTGTTTTACTGGGCTCCTTTGGGGGAAATAGATTCTGCACGATGGCATGGGTGAATGCATCAATGCAAGGGGCCTTATAAGCATTAAATTACAGTTTTAGAACAAAAACAATGATATAAGTCAAAAGATGGTGAGGTAAGGACATTTGTCTTTGGGGCTCCCTGCCACTTTGTTCTAGTAATTCTCCTAAAGCTTCTTATGTCCCACCTTAAAAAGAGTTATACTTTTCCTCTCCAGTTGTTCTCAGAAAAGACACAAGACTCACCTACTCTGTTATAAATGATTGATGCTAATTTTCTGGGGAATGGGAGAGAAGCAAAGCCTAAAGAAAGGCAGAAAGCTCTGGTGCCAGGATCCCTGATACTGGCCAGCACATGGGCCAAGAACTAGCCCAGCAGAAAGGATCTCAGATACGGGGTCCCTGTCTGGGGCAGCAGTGGTGAACCCACAGCACACGTGTAACAGCAGGCTTTTTGTATCACTGACAGTTCTAAAGAGTTCGCCACCACTGGCTTGGGGATGCTGTCCTTGGGGGCTACATAAAGTGTGCTCTTCTGCTGTGGCTAGGGTCTGCTGCTGCAGCAAGATTCAAGATGCTGCAGCACAGTGGCAGGAAGTTGAGTTTGTGACATAGATCTAGGCAGAGCACAATCCCTTTCTGGAGCCAACTGAATTAATTGGGAAGGGAGAGAGCCCCAGTGACTTCTGCTCTGACAAGCCCTTGGTTTCTTTGAGCTCTGGTGACAGGCAGCCAAACTTCAAAGGCCCTTGTGTCCTTTTCCTTTTACCCTGTCTGTCAAGAGAGGCTGCTGAAGGGTGGATACTGGGGCTGAAGGGAGAGCAGCCAGGGAGCATATCTCCCTGCCCTCTGTCCTTCCTTCTCTGCCAGCAGCCACCTCAAGATCAGCTACACACCCTGCAGCTGCAGACCCCCAACCTCTCACACCAGGGAGACAGCTGACGCCTCTAAATTTAGCAGGAGGACTGAGAGGAGGTCAGCATGTCCAGGGTGAGGGCTGAAGGTGGAAATAGAACAAGAGAGACAGTGGGCAAGTGGGGGAGGGAGGGAAGGAGAGAGGGAGAGAGGGTGAGAGAGAGAGAGAGAGAGAGAGAGAGAGAGAGAGAGAGAGAGAGAGAGAGAACTTGATCAGAAGTATCTGTTTTAGACAGAGAATATGGAAGAGTTTGCAGAACTGTGGGGTGTGACTTTCTCACCCAGGACCAAGGAGCATTGCTAATGTGTGCTAACAGAGCAGCCAGTTTGCATTTGTGAGGAGGCTGAGCTGCGGCTCTCTGATAGTGCTGCAGCAATGTGCTACAGCAGCTCAAGCGCTGTCACTGAAAGCAACCAATGGGAGTGCTGTCCTGCAGAAGGCAGGCAGTGGAACTGTGCATATTAAGCCCTTGTTATGAGCCCTGACTGGAATTTGCCTGTTCCCTTATTTAGCTCATCCATGTCTTGCAAAAGTTTAGTGTGATAGTTTGCAGCATAATTTCTCTTTCGAATTATTCTGAAGTTTCACGATCAATTTTAAGGGACCATCCAGGACATGTTGAGGTCTGTCTGATCCTGACTCCCCTTCTTTCCACTCCTGAAATATGTGAAATTGAATATGACCTGAAACTCTCTCAACATTGTCCCCCCAGGATGCTGGTCTATGGTGCTAACCTCTTCCTTTAAGAAAATTTCATTTTCACGTTTTTTAAATGAGCATGACAGTAATCACTGGTGATTCTGCTTACACTCTTTTGTAATAGAGCAAATGACTTGTTTATTTTTTATTTTTGTACTTTAGTACAGGGTCTACAGTCTCACTACACACATCAGATTCATAGTAATTCTCCTGTTTTTCAGCCTCCCAAGTGCTGGGATTATAGGCATGTGCCACCACGCCCAGTCTCAATCGCCATCTCAGCATGCCTTGGGATGGGGCTGCCATGGCTGCATCTGCCTAAGCAGGCTTTTTAATCCTCTGAGCTATCTGGCTGGCCCTCAAGCAACTTGTTTTGATGGTGGCTCAGATGAGTCTTGATAAGCTTAGACCAGCTGAACAGGGCCCAACTCTGGGCGAAAGCCCTGTGTGGTTGTCACAGCTGTAACAACTTCATGTCTTTGGTTAGCAGGGCAAACTCTCACGCACTTTCTCCAGTGAGAAGGTCTCTGCAAGAAAAGTATTTGGGAAGAAACACATCCTGACCAGATAAGAGCAACACATTCAGTGAGGCACAGCAGCAACAAAGAAACAATCTTCAAATTTTCCAATTATCAAGGAAGCTTTTATTTTTTAAATGGCTAAATGACAAGATGCACAAGAGTACTCCGAAGTGTATTTACTTATGATTGTGCTATTATCACCTGTTGCTAGGCAATGAAGCATTTCCGCAGTTGTCAGTGAAAGGACTAACACGGCAGGCAGGGCGCAGGTCTGCTCTACAGTCTGGATGGAGGGCTGGTGCTGGGAGGTGTGCTCGGTTGGCCGCTGCTAACTAGCAGCCTGCTACTACTTCCTGGGTGGCTTTGTGACGAATAGTAAGACAAAGACACGTGCTAAAAGGAGCTCACGTTCTTTAAAGCTACTCTCTCTCTCTCTTTTTTTTTTCAAATTTTATTTTGGTTACAGATTGGTTATGTTAGGTTAAGCAAAAGGCATTGTTAAAACCAATTTTACCAGTTTCTTATCACTTTCTTGTAGCTCTCAGGAAATTTTATTTTCAGAAAAATTTAAATTATTCATGTGTTTTTTTTTTTTTTTTTTTTTGTAGAACTGAGGATTGAACTCAGGCCCTTGTGCTTACTAGGCAAGCACTTATTCTACTGAGCTACTCTCTCAACGAAGGGAAAAATAGGACACATCTCTAGTGTGTGTGTGTACGTGTGTTTGGAGGAAGAGGTGCAAGGGAAAGGCAAGGTCCTAGACAGTGAACAAAGAAAGTGTGAAGACACTGCGCCCTTTCAGCTGCACCCCACCAACCATATGTGACACCTATAGGTACTAGAACCCATCCACCCTCCATCCCGGCATTGTTCTTTCTCCTCAGTCCACATGACCATTGCTACTATCCCCACTGTCCAGAAATGGCCAAGAAGGTGGGGTGTGTGCTCTCTCCCAGGCCATGTTCTGCTTCTCCAGCCTCCCTGGGTAGGTGGAGGTGCTACTTTCTAGAATGCTGGGGAGCACAGGATGCCCCACTCAGCGCACAGGCGCCTCTGTGTGAGCAGTACAGGCCTATTTGTTGTACAAGACATGACTGCTGCATTATGAAACACAGCTCGTTCCCAGCTAACACGCGTTGCTTCCCCTGCAGCTCTTTTCATGTTAAGTCTGTCTCTCCTGGTGCTATCTGATGGTTTCCTAGGAGATGCCCTCCCCGGCCAAGCTCTCACTGATGTTGGAGTTGGATATTATCTATATACACTAAATATCTGTTTTGTTCACTCAGGGTTGCTCTACTTTTTCCTCCCTGGGTGTGTGGCTAGCTTCTCATGAGGGTCCCTAATGTGTGGGGAGAGGAAAGCTGAATGGATCTGCCTCTGCACATCCTCTACTATTCCAGACTTGTGCCCCCGCCTTTGCAGCTGGGTTGTCCTCACTGTTAACTTCCTATTTCAAGCCAATATAAAGACTTTGGGTACCAGTGAATTTTCCAAATTGGGACAAATGTGGGGCTCAGAAACATCGCCCATATTCATATAAAGAGCAGAGACCAATTTCCTCAGAAGGTAGGTTAAGGTACCTATTCTCTTTGTCCCTCAGCTTCTAGCTCTGCAAAATGGGACTGCTGCAGTGATATCTAGAAGTATCATCTGTAGTTGCTGGAAACTTCAAGTGGGAAGCTTTACTTCGTCCTTACTCTTCTCTGACAGCAAAGGTCCAAATATAGCTCCAGGCTGGCTTTTTATAATGTGATGAGAAGACAAGACGTCCCTGAAGTTTGAGGGAGCCTGCTGTCGCTGTGGGAAGAGGGCTTGACAATTTGGGCAGTATCCACCCAGAGATACAATTTCTAATCTGTCAAAATTGCTTTTTCTTAGAAGCCCTGATTATATTAACACATTTGCTATCTGTACTGATGGTCTCTCACAGGAATTTTCTCTATAAAACTAACTAAAACCAATCAAATTATATTGTTGTCAGGAAATAAATGTGTTGTTTAGGGAAAAATGCACATATATATTATTTCTAGAAGTGATTGACTGGAAAACCACTATATCATCTTTTAACCCTAGATTTCTGAAGGATGACATGGTAGAGGAGTACAGGCAGGACAGAAACAAAGGGGAATCTTAGAAGAAAATACACTATACTATCAAGTATGCAAGAATAAAATCATAGCCCAAATGTTCACAGTTCTTGTACCTTTATGATATAAGAAAGCTCAAAGGCCACTATTTGATTAGGAAAATCAAACAATCCCAAGAGACCAAATGTGTTAGTTTTTACTTCAGAGAAATCCTTCCCCTATCTCCTTCCTTTTGTAGCTCTGTCTTGGCACAAGTATGTGCAGGGATGAAGAGTTTGAGTTTGTGATGGTCCCTGAAAGGTAGAATGAGCATAATGTTAAAACATTGACAAAGGCTGTGCTGATGCTCAGCACAAGCTGAGAATTAACATGTCATTTATCCACTTCATTGTCCGTTTTGTGACCACTATCCTTGTCTCTGGATGGACAAACTTTATTGACAAAGTCAAAGGTAGCAGAGTAGAACATTCTAGGTAATAAGTGGAACCCATTTCTCATGCCCAAAGTGTGGCTATCCAAAGTTCTCCTGGAAGGTATCACCCAGAACCACCTCAATAGCTCTGGAAACTTCTTGTCACTGAGGAGAGACCTGACTCTGGAGTGTTGGCAGTACCATTCAAAGCAGTGGCATTGGGTCAATAACAAATATATTGATGATGTTGCCTACTATAAATGTGGGTCTACAGAGACATATACATATTTATAAAAATAAAAATGTTTTATAAATTCATCATCTTACTCTGTGGGGTGCACTCTGATAATTTTTGATTCCATTCCATTTTAGAAGATAATGTGTGATTTCATAATTAATGTCACCACTTTGACATGAATCTAGCACCTGATGTGGCTTATAAAAGGGTCTCCCTTGGACACATTTGTCAAAGTTATCCTTCTAAGTGTTGACCCAGAAGAGGATTCCCACTGTAGTTGAGTGCTATCTGAAAATATGATAAATATTTCAGGGTCCTTAAAGATTTTTAAGGATTAACATTTTGCTTTGGTTTCATAGATCAAATCCATGTTATTTGAAGCAAACTTTAATGACATAAGCATTATATTAATTTAGCAACAAATCAGTCATTTCTTTTGAGTTTATTTTACAAGAAGTATAAATGTAAAGGATATTAATGTTTACTGCTGCCTAACATGTATCCAGCATATTCTGTGTGTTATCTCACTTATTCTTTGGGGTCACACAAAAAGGAAGGTATTATTTTCATTTCTTTACAGATAAGGAAACTGAGGTACAGAAGTCAAATGCTATGCTTCACTTGATGCAGCTCTTCAGTGAGGGGCCCAGATTTCTGTGTGGTTTGCTTGCCTATAAAGAGGGAGTGCCACATTGGCCAAGAGATGGCCATGACTCATCCACATGGCTGACACTGACAAAGGTTCTACAATCTGAGGTAGGTACAGGATCTCAGGAAAAATCCTGAGGGGATTTCACTGACCTTATCAGACCCAAAAGCTACAACTCCTGTTACATAGGTCTTGCTTTATCTTGGTCTTAACCATCCAGCAGAAAATTATAAAAACAAAGTATGAGAAGTACAGCCATGCTGTTATGTTGAGCTGTAGGGGACTCAGGTCAACAATTTCTGACATTGCCAGTGAAGCAGAAGACCCAGTACTATTATGGACTACCAGACTCTTTTAAAATATTTTGCTGAGTTTACACACCTATAATATTCAAATAACGGAACTTAACAAAAAAAGGGGATACAGATGAATGTCCATTTTGTATCTGTGTATTCAAAGTGGCTAGGATAGATATATAGTTACATTCTCTTAATGAATAGAGGGATTTGTTGTAATGGTGTTTGTAAATAGGATATCAAGTCTGCATCTTGTACAGCAATTAGCCACTAGTAAGAATATATGCAATGTGTTAATTTTTGAAACTGTCCTACCAATTTGATTTGAAACTGTCTCATTGTTATTTGTTTTTCAAAAAAATTATGGAAAAAAAAACAATGACAGCACCAAAAAAAAAAAAAAATTTTTTTTTTTTTAAAGAGGAAGTGCCAGTCAGCTCTCCCTTACTATAGCAAATACCTGAAACAATCAGTTTATGGCTCGGAGTCTCAGAGGGTCCATTCCTTGATTGACTCGCACATTGCTTTGGGGCCTGTGGGCAGGCAAACATCGTGGCATGAAGCAGATGCCAGGCAAAGCCAACCAGCCCCTGGCCAGTGTACAGATGAGAGAGAGGAGCTCCCTCGAGCCCTTTCGTGCGCACAGCACCAGTGCCCTGCTTACAGCTTCGTGTCAGGCTCTGCCTTCGCAGTTTGAATGGTCTCTCGATAGCTCCATGCACTGGGCAACAAGCCTTCAGCATATGGGGATTTGGGAGACATTCCAGGCTCAAATGAGATGCTTTTCTTTCCAGTTTTTATTTTTTATTAGTACATGTTTGCATTGCATAATGTTTACGTCCCTTGTGGGGAGTTGGTACACATATGTAGCACGCCCTAATTTCTCTTCCTGTCCCCTTTCCCTCCCTGCAGTCCCTCCCTCTGTCTCTTGATTTTCTTTGCATTTGAAATAAATCTGTCTACTTCCTATTATCTATCTTTTATTTGCTCCTCATTTATGTTTTTTTCATATAAAAGAAACCATGGGCTATTTAAGAGTGCATGTCTAATTTATTTTATTTAACAACATGCTCTCAGAGTGAGGTCATTTTCCTGCAAATGACTCAAATTTATCCCTTATGGCAGAGTAGTACTCTATTGTGTATAAATACTGCTTTTTCTTTATCCCACTCCTCATAATTCCTAATAGCTAAATCCTTGAAGCAGCCTGTAGGAATGGATAGATATCTCTACTCTGTTATCTTCCATCTGAGGTCGAGCTGAAAACCGCCTTCATTAGGTCGATAAGCACAGACTGCAACAATTTCAAACATTTCTCTGCGAGGTGATTTCTTTGCTCCTGGATTTAGAGCTGTCATAAGAGTGTCTGAAACAAAGTATTTCTAACCCCATGGTTAAATATTTCCTGGGCAGCAAACCCTGATTCTGTCTATTACTTAGATCACAAGTTGTATTCTTAGCAAGACGAGTCATACTGTCAAGATTTTTCAAATGCAAAGACATATGAATGGACATATATTCTTGCATTAGAAGCATTCTTAGCAGCCAGCACTCTGCCTGTCAGAAGACATGCTATTGCTGGAGCCTGCCTAGGTGAAAAATTTGGCTGTTGATCAGGGGGCACAGGCAGGAGCTAGGATGGTGTCCCGGGAGGGAGAGCAGGCTGCAGAGCTCAGAGGTACAGTTTCTGATACAGGATGCATTGTTATGGCCTGTGCAAATTTGTAAAAACTATCAAATCCTAATAAGCTCATTTCCTCATCTCAAAATGAAGACAATTATATTTACTTTATAGGATTTCTATAGGATTACAAAGTAAACAAACAGCTATGTCATTAGATTTATTATTATTGTTATGACCTGTCACGTAGTACATTCAGCGTTGCTGTCTTGAATGCCCAGCACTCACATTCAAATCCAACTTCAAGTGCTAGGCAGGAGTGAAGGCTTCACACCTGCCACCAGAGAGGGCTATTTATTTATTTTTCATCATTTCCATGAGCTCACAAGAGTACTGTTTGCCAATCCAAAGGTACCTGATTCCTCAGGTTTTTACATTACTAAAAAGGACCTACTTGGAAAGCAGTGAGACCTTGAGGAGCAATTGGATCTTGGTGTGAATTCAAACCCTTTGGAAATTTTAGTCTGTCAGCTTTAATATTTCTTCTTTCTTCTCTGTCCTGCATATCCAGGAAAGAGTAGATTCTGATGCCATATTGAGACCCATTAATAGGAGAACAGTGATGAAATAGAGGCTGAGCATGGTGGTACTTGCCTGTTACGTACCAAGTACCATGGTGGTACTTGCTAGCACTCTAGCAGGCTGGGGCAGGAGGACCAGTTTGAACCCAACATGAGCATCTAAGTGATTTAGAGATCCTCTCTTAAAAAATTAAAAAGGACATGGAATGTAGCTCAACATAAAGGCCCTGGGATAAATCTCCAGCTAGGTCACCCACCCCACAAAATAAATACATTGTCTTAGTTACTCTTCTCTCGTTGCTGGGACAAATACCCGACACTCACAATAAAGGAAGGAAAGGTTTATTTAGCTGACAGTTACTGGAGGTTTCAGTCCATACTCAGCTGGGTCCAATGCAGAGCTGCACATAGCAGAGGGCAACCTTTCATGGTGGTGGCAAAGAGCAAGAGCACAAGGGAGGGGTAGCAGCAGCTCAAGCAGCTAGCTTCTCTTCCCACTTTACATTGTAATGCAAATTGCCTGCCCCAGGGTAGGGGAAGTACTCACACCTATGGGTACTTCCCAGTACTTACCCACCTATGTGTAATCCCAGCAGTACTAAGACCCATAATCACACATAATCCCAGGGGATCATGGTTAACACAAACTCTAGAAGTCCTCACCCCATGACTGCATGAGGCTTTGGGGGGACAACTAGACACAAACCATAACATACATATATTAGTAAAAGATGCCTTATCAAACACCTATGAACAGACAAAGGCACTGCTGAGGCACTGACTCCCAACATGAAGGTTTCAGGGGCTTTGGGGGGAGGAAGTTTTTGTGGCAATTAAGCAAAATGAATTGAGTAAAATACACTTTAAAAGGGACCAAAGGATGAAACTTACCAGTGAAGGTGAAGACCCAGGGTCTTGGCCTAGCGTGCCCATAGGGTTGGGCCTCTTCCCACTTTTCTTCACTGCTGGTTCCAATGGAGATGGGTAGCAGGGAATCTTGTCTCAGAAGGGGTCACTTGTGCAAGAGGATGGCAGTTGGGGTTACGCTTCCTAGTGTTTAGGGAAAACAAGTGGGAACTGGAATTTTAGGTTTTAAAGTGTTGTGGCCACAGAATGGATGGGACTCTGAATAAGCTTCTGCTTTCTCTGGGGCTTGGTAGCCTGTGAAATAGCTGGGAGAAGGGGAAGGGGGCAGAGGGCAGGGGCAGAGGGCAAGAGGCAGAGGGCAAGGGGCAGGGGGTAGGGGGTAGGGAGCTGTGAGGTTTCCTTATTGCTAAAGCTGTCATTGACAGCTGGATCCAACAGAGGCCATTGTCTTCTCAAAATGCCTGTCATGGTGCTCAATGAGTGGGTGGCCAATGCACAAGTACTACAACTCTGCACTGGATCTTTCTTTGAGGCCATTAAGCAAGAGAAGAAGTGCCTGGCCGTCGGCCAGGGTACAGCAATTGTGCTGGCTCTCGTCACATCCTCATTCTTTTGGAGAGCCAGTGGCCACAGGAAACAGCTTACATTTATTCACAAGCTGTTGCCTTTTTCTCTGTCATGGGGCATCTACAGGCAGCAGTTGGTTCTTAATATGGCAGCTGGCCTCAGGGAATCCATTCTCCACTCCTCTCTGTTATGGAGCACCTGGACACCTAAAGATGTTTGTCCCGTCTGTTCCTTCCGGGGTCATAGCCTTCAAATACATCTATCTCCTCAGCCCTTCGATGGCACCTGGGAAAGGTCTGGGCCCTGCTCGTCTCCACTCTGCCTCACCAGCAATCCTCTCTCCCCAGGCTCCACTCCTAGCCCTCATTTCTCAACCTCATCTAATGCTACTGTCTGAAACCAATGTGAAGGCTTCTTCATGAAGGTATTGTGAATGACTGCTGTCATTTAAAAGCATTTTCTCAAGGACATTTGCATTTGAATAGGGTGACCATACTCCTAAGGGACCAATGTTGCCTTACTTTTTCTGACTCCAATTCATGTTTTGTGTTTACTCTTTTATTTCTACAACCATATCTTCTTCTACTACCTCAAAACCCAACTGCTTCCTTTTAAATTATTAATAAATTACCTGATTGATATTTCATCCTTACTTTTTTGCATCATTTTGATTTTAGCAACTGTCTATGCTTATATTGGGACTCTTTCATTTGTCCCAGGGACCTAAAACCTACCACTAGGCACCACAATACCCACGTCTTCACCATCACTAGGCAAACCTAAAATCCTGAATTTCATTTAGAATTTTCCAGCTACAATCTATATACCTTTCCCTTTCTTCCCATTTCCCCATCCAATGGAACCTTCTGTCTTTTGTGGATTATTTTTCAATCTTCAGTATTCAAATCAAATTGAATTCATTTTGAATGAACTTGAACTGTTCTCTTGCCTAAGTTCTTTTAGCAATGCCAAAGATTCTCACACCAATATACAGGATTTGTGTAGGGCCTTATTTTCTCTAAGTCTGCTATGCTCTCTTCCGGAAAGAGTCCCACTCTAATAATGCAAATTAAATAAGGCCTACAACCAAGCAGACCTGTAGGCCAAGTGAAGCCTTGATTTTGTCTTGTGAGCAATTGGGAGGCAAGTGTTTTATCTTTTCATCTACCCAAGCCAAGATACCTCTGTCATCCATGAAGACTAAGGAAGGACTTACCATGATTTCCACCTGGCAAGGATTATACATTTAAGCGCCCCAAATACACAGAGGCAGCACAAGTGAAAATACACATTGTGACATGTGTGAAGAGGGCATCCACTTTGGGCTGGATGTGTTACTGCACATCACCATAGTGGAGTACGCTGTTCCCACTGTGAAATCCCAGGCAAGACACCAGAGCTGTGACAGAGCAGGCCTGTAGGGATGGCACCCTGGATTCCCATACCTTATGCGACATCCTGGCTCTGGAGCCTCCTGGTATCTGAGCTTCTCATACCTTTTCTGTGGTTCTGTCCTTTAGTGCTTGCAATAAACTGTTCCCAGCATGGCCAGCAAGACAGGAGGTGTGCTGCTGTGGTGTCCTTAGCTCTATGGTGAACTTCAGAGTTCTTAGGCTGGGGAGCAGAACTTCCTCTGTGGATTGTAATATTTGCGTATTTCTAAGAAACTCAGAATGATCCCCTGCTCCAAGAGGGTCAAGTGTTCACTTCAATTCAACTTAAAATATTTAGTGTAGCTTTATGAAGTATGAATTAAATTTAGGCTCTGTCCATGGGTTCCCTGCCACCCTGACCAGCAAAGTGGTCTCTGACCATTTCTTTTCCTTACTTGTTGAACTTTGACAACATGAACTATCTTACTTTCCAGTTCTTTTCCAGATTGTAGACTGACTTTTAGAGTGTCTACTTCTCTGCCTATATCTGTAAGTAGAACCTCATCCTTCTAGGCTCATGCCAGCCCTAGGGAGAGTTTCTTCATCTAAATACATCGAGACATATTTTGCCTTGGTAATTTTTGCTTCTCCAGAATGTTTTTCCCTCCAGGCACTTACTTTGTTGTTATGTAGTCACACAGTTTTAGTGTCTGGGATGGCTTTCAGTGTTATGGATGTACCATGAAAACAACAACAGCAACAACAGCCATCAACACCACAACAAAAAACAAAAACAACAACAAAAACTATCACTATCAAAAAAGTGCTGACTTCAATGAATAATGAATTTGCATGAATCCCGACTTGTGTTTCCAAAGGATTTCCATAATCCTCTTGATTTCCAAATGAGAAATTCATGATAAGCAGTTAATTAGCTCTTTAAGTGAAGGCAAGCCACCATACACACTGCTTACACTCCACACTCTCAGGAGGAGACTAGCATTGTGGCCCAGAAAAATGTTCACTCCCAGCATGAAACACACTTCATATGAATTCCAGTAATGTCCTTTGACTTTTCATTAAGCCACACATGTCCCAGCTACCCCCTGGGGACTTTCCTAATGTTATCATGGCAACATACAATTAAGTCAGATTACATTTTTTATATGCAGGGAGAGGTGCTAAGATAACCATTCTAAATTATTCATCAGTTCACTTTTCACAAAACAACCCCAGATATGACTTTAAGATGTGCAATATTAAAAAATAGAAGATAATTTGATATTGCTAGATCACATAAAGAAGCCTTTCTTCCTTTCCCCAGGGAGAACAAAAGGCTTAATGGAACTCCACATGTGTCACTGTGCTTATCACAATTTACCGTATTACTCTGATTTATGTGGCAGATTGTGAACTCCTAGAGAATTAACAGGAATTTCTTCCCGAGGGCTGGAATATTCTTATTTCCTTATTATAAAGACATGGACAGCTCTGAAAGGGACCTAAATCATGTCTCTCTCTCTCTCTCTCTCTCTCTCTCTCTCTCTCTCTCTCTCTCTCTCTCTCTCTCTCTCTGTTTGACTCTTGGTTATCATATCACAGACTTGTGAGCCTTAAAGTTCCTCCCTAGTCTTTAGAACAACACTCCTTACTTTATAGGGCAAAGAAAACATCAAATATCCCAGAGGCACAGGGTTTAATGTTGAGATGCATTCTTTCATGGGTCTATTGTGTGTCTGCAAATCTTAGCAGAGATGCCAAATTTATAAGGCCCTGACCGCTTCTTATCAGGGTAATTTTTCAAGCTTTGAAGCAAAACCTTGAAGGATGAGGTACTGTCTCCTGCACGATCCGGTGCAGGCTCTCTTGCACACTGCCAAAGAAAGATGTGCTTCCCAGGCTTATGATGCCGTTTTGTACTGTGGCACAGTCCAGGACTGATATACAGAATTTTTTTTTCTGTACATCCATTGAGGCCCACCTGTGCTTCCCTGAGGTTACTGAGGCTTAGTACCTGTGCCAGTGTTCTGCCTACTGCTTTTACCATAACGGCTTTTGTCTCCAAATTAAGAAAGCATCTATGAAGCTGGCAGGTTAACTTGTAAGAGGAGCCACAGCCTGGTACTTAGCTCATAACTGTCTTCTACTCTCCTGATGATTCTGCAGGTTTGGTTCTTCTCATTGGAATATCCCATTTACTACTATTCTCAGTTGTTGCTTACTCTTGGGTAAAAGTCTAAGAGGAAGCCTTCTCTGTCATTACCATCTTGAGAAGCAGAGTGTGGGGTTGCCCTCTAGGCAGCGGAATACCACCCCTGCTGCACCAGGCTACTCTAGCAAAGGGCACACTTTGTAACTCTGGCCTTGTTGACCCAATGTGGGCATGGTGCACAGAATTTCATATATACAGGAAATACATGCCCTCTAGGTCTTCCACATCCAGTGTTATGGCATCTTCATGCATCTAGGGGAAGTACACTATGTTATTTAAGAACATAGCTCTGTGCTCCATTCCCAGATTTAGATTCAGGATTCTTTGGGAGCATACTTTTGGAAGTTACTTAGCTGGTAGAGCCCCAGTCACCAATGTGTTACTGTTACTTACAGATTCATGTGAAGGCACACAATAGTACGAGTGGATGAATGAGTACAACTCTTGCCTCCTAGTTCTGAGACTTCTTCCTTGCCTCGAAGAGAGTAGTTGTATTGTGTTTGTTTGCAAGGAGAAATACAATTCCTTCCAACTGGACCTACCTTTTCCAGCAGAAATGGCCATTGTTTTTGCTATGCCCTGTTTTGGAGGGACCAGCTTGGCCAAGACATAGGTGACAACAGAACTGCACCCACTGCAGCCACCATTAAACACTTTTTTTTTTTTTTTCAGTACCAGGGGTTGAACTGAGGACCCTGTGCTTACCAGACAAGCACTTATTCTACTGCGCTATCTCCCCATCCCCCACATTTCTTTACATACTGTAGCTTCTGATTCAGCAAGTGCCTTTAACCTATGACCTCTCACCTTCACAGCAGATTTGAGAACTGGATGTAGCACTGTCGACCCTAAGACCAAGGAAGAGGTAACTAACTCGACCTCATTGCTTCTGAGGGCCAAGGCGAGGATAATATTCAGGGCTCTCTCTGAGGATCTCAAATCTCACTTTCTTCATGAGGGCTTAGCCACAGGAGACATAATCTGTGAAATTCACAAAGCTACCATTTCCCATCCAAACACCTCTTAAAAATCTGTATTGATTATGGACTGAATTTCAGGGTCCTTGCTTGGAGGACAGTTTTTTCTAAAGCACTGACTCAACTCTCTTTCTTGCTACATTCCCTACTGTGCACACCCATAAACACTTTACACCACAGTTAATAGAAAGATTCATAAATTCTTGTACTATCAATTTTTCTCATGTTGTGCTTCTTTTAGGTAATCAGAGCTTGAAACAGCTTATTTTTTCTCTGCTTCCTGAAATCTTGTCCTCTATTTCAGATGGCTGCATTTGGATATCTGCTTTTCCTTTTTTAATTTTTTTAATGAACAGAATATATTTATTGGGGGAAAGAAAGCTCCTGTCCAAGAGAGGAACATGAAGGGGGCCCGAGCCGGTAGTCCCCGGGAATCTGCCTCTTCCAGGGACTTTTATAGAGTAAAACCATGCAATGAAGTAGGGCTAAGGTAGTGGAGAACATAGGAACTCGCTTAAGTAGGCATGAAGTGGGACAAAACTATGGTCAACCAATGAAATTACAAGTACCATTGCTCAGGTAAAATTGATTAAATCTAGTGCCAAAAGAGGAAGCAAGTCACATAGCAAGTGAGCATGAATACAGGACAGGGTCTCTTCCTTTTGGGGATTGGGTTAGTGACTCATTTAGGCTCTTTCAAGGTGATGGATACCTATTTAGAATATTAATCCCTGATGCCCATCCCTAGGGAAGTATGTAGCTGTATTTGTTTCCTCTTTTGTCTTGAGATCTGGCCCATATGGAAGTGTCTGTCTCTTCCAAGTTGCAAAGTCACCTTGTCTTCCACATTGTCTCCTGGCCCTGTCTGTCTGCATATAATATTTCTATATAGTTCAGCTACCTACAACATTCCCCCGTCTGAAGAAGTAACCCAAACTCCCATGAGGGAACCATGAAGGGACATTTCAAGCAAAAATGTCCAAAGCTTCTAGAGAAGAAAAAAAGAAAGTGTTCAGAGGAAATTTCAGATTGAGGTGGTCATGGGTCTTCCTTTCTCAGCCTGAGGGAACCCATGTTAACTGCCAATATAAGGAGAAAGCCTGCTAAACTTTTAATAGATGAACATGCAGATTTGTCAGTAGTTACCCAGCCAGTGGCCCCACTTGCAAACTGCGGAGTATTTAATGTTTTCCATAGGTCTTCATGTGCCTCCAGTAATGAGTTGACCAGTTTATTTGCGATATCCAATGGCTATAAAAGATAAAAAAAAGAAGGATTAAACCACACATTTAAGAGATCTCTGCTTATGGACCTACAAAAAGTTCTGACTAGTCTTTAGAAAAGGTTATTACCTTTCAAATCCTTTTGCTAATGTCTCAATAGCTGTTCAAAAGATATCAAATCAATGGTATGTGAAATGCTGAGGTGCCCTGGACCCTATCTTTATTGTTTTTATGGGAAGTCATTACTGTCTACTTGGTGAAAATCATTTTTACTGTATTCATAATTATCTTACTGATGTTATTATTTGGCTCATGTATGTTTAATAGTTTCTTTGGCTTTGTCTCCTCCAGACTGAAAGTGATCCCCCCATCCAAGATAAAAACGCCTGGTGTCTATTGAGGGCTTTTAGACTGAACCTCTGGAAAGTATCTCTGACTGCTGGTGAACAACTATGAACCCTTTCAGCCTGAAGAAGCTTTTTTCATTTTAATGTTAGTCTAATTTCCATATTTAAGGGCCAATCACATACCACCTTAGTGAATGTCTCTGTTTTTTTTTTTTTTTTTTTTTTTTTGATGCCAGGGATTGAACTAAGGACCTTGTGTTTGCCAGTCAGGTGCTTATGCTGCTGAGCTATCTCCCTAGCCCCTAGCCCTTCTTTTAGACTGTGCCCTGAAAAGCAATTTGTCCTAAGAGCCCTGGTCTCTCTTGTACTTTGGGTCCATATGTCCCACTGTTTACTAAACATTGCCCTTAGGAATGCTATGAGGAGATTCTCAGCTTCAGTGCACCCATACCTGAGCCCTTAGTCCTCCTTCCTCATAGGTACATGCCTCCCCCAGCTCTTCCATCTCAGCGAACAACCCACCAATTTTCCCAACAATATGGATATCACCACAGGCAACCTTATTTTCAGTCACTTACAGGATCTGATCAGTCATTTCATCCTATTGCATCTGCCTCTTTTTTTTTTCAAAATTTTATTGATAAACAGATAGCAATGAGACAGTTTCAAATCAAATTGGAAGTACAGTTTCAACAAATAACACACTGCATATATTCTTCTTAGTGGTTAATTGCTGTACAGCATCTGCCTCGTAAGTACTTTTTTCTTTTTAATGTATTTGGTACAGGGTCTACAGTGTCTCACTACACAGATCAGACTCAGTGATGCTTCTGTTTTTAGCCTCCCAAGCTTTGTGACTCAGTCACTGTCTCAGTCACTGTCTCAACGCACCTGCGGGGTGGGACCAGCATAGCACGCTGGGGATCAAACCCCAGTCCCTGCACCTTAAGTGCTTTTTAAATCTAAGAATTTCTTTCCATGTCTCCTGTAATTTTCAAAGGCAAATTCATCACCATTTTCACTGAGAATATAGCTATAGTAAACTGTGCTCCAAACTTCTGGATGTGCCCCATCCAAACCGGCTCTTTCCTTTGTAGTCAGGGGAAGCCTTATGAAGTTTGATTATGTCCTCTTAGAAAATGTCCCTTCTCAGAAATTTCTAGTAGCCTAAAATCTAAGCCAGTAGTTTATATAGCATTTTTTTATGGAACCTTTTTATATCTCTTTGGCCATATTTTCCATGTTTTTTTCCCCTCGTTCCATGTGTTTACTTTTTACTTTTTATTTATTTATTTAATTTCTTTGCTCTTTGAGATAGAGTTTTGCTATGCAGTTCAGGCTGGCCTTGAGCTTACTTGGTAGATCAGGCTGGTCTTGACTTCACAATGATCCTTCTGCTTCAGCCTCCTGAGTGCTGGGGTTACAGGTGTGCACCACCATGTCTAGCTGTTCCTTATGTTTATACCGTGCTAAACCTTATTTCTCTCTTCACATGGGATATTCTCATCCTTTCCTCCCCCCCCCCCGCCTTCAATATAATGCTACTTGCTCCTGCTGCGGTGGACCCCTCCCCCTCTTGGGGGGACTTGGCAACTTCTCCTCTGTGTCAGTTTGGAGATAAGCTCAAAGACCTCAGGAAGACTTTCACTAGGTCGCTACCTCACAAAACTTGCACTGGGGTGTCTTCCTGTGTTCCACTCTAGTGCTCTGGGCTTCTTCTACTGCACAGTGTCAGAATCACTGTTGTAATGTATACATCTCTCAGCATTTGATTCGCACTTTTCCATTAAAACCTGGATATTTATGGAATTCTTTCTGACAAAGCCTTTGTCTCCCCAAATAGATACAAAGTTTTGATAGAATTTATAGTGGACTTATATAATTATGAACCACAACAGAATTCAAATGCATGGAAGGTATAATAAAAACTTGCCCTCTGGATTATTTGAGAAGGAAACAAGTATTTTCTGTTTTCTAAAATGTCTGCAACTAGTCAGATTAATTATTAGAGATATTCATGGTCTTTTAATTGCCATAGATTTTGGTTGTTGGTGGTGTTAGATTAATAGTGTCTTGGTGGTAAGTAAGGGTTAATAGCTACTTTAAAAGGATGTAGAGAAATAAGGAAAAAACCTGTCTGTGTTCATGATGACATTAATTTATGAGGAAGGGTTGGAGGAGCAAGCCAATCAAATCCTGGATGCCAAATTACCATATATCACACAATTTACGAGGCAGTCAAAAGTGTTATTAAATTGGAGAACAGAACAACCTTCTTAATTCATCCTTATGACAGTGATTGTAATGACTTTAAAAACCTGGTTTAACCTGAGTTCATTTTTTGAAGACCTTTCATTTTAAAAAATTACAGTTATTGCATTTTAAAGAAGGCTTGTCTTAAACGTATACAGTTAAAGCATAATAAAAATGGCTAAATAACTAATCTACATTCTACACTTTGGTCACTTGCTCCCTGTCAGCATCCTTGGAAAGAATGCAATGGATTCTGGTTTTTAAATGGCTGGTTATTCATATGTTTATATATTTTTCTCTGTAAAACAAAATTTCCAAATTTTCACAAAATAGCAATTTTACCTGTTGTCCTTCTGTCTGTCTGTCTGTCTCTCCTCTCTGTCTCTGTCAGTCTGTCAGTCAGTCTGTCTGTCTGTCTCTCTCTCTCTCTCTCTCTCTCTCTCTCCCCCCCCACCTCCATCTCTGTAAGTCTGTCAGTCTGTCAGTCAGTCAGTCAGTCAGTCAGTCAGTCAGTCAGTCAGTCTGTCTCTTTCTGTCTTGCTCTACATCATCACTAGATTTCAACTACTTTTTCCATTCTAGTAACTCCAGCTGTTATGGTTTCATCTAGAATGTCCTCTCAAATTCTCACATGCTCAAACAGGGATTTTTGGAAGATAACTGGATCATGGGAGTCCTATGCTCATGAGTGGATTCATCAGCAGTTGTGTTCAGTAGCCGAGTGTGCTGTTGTGAGGTAAGGTTGGGTTGGAAGAAATTGATCTTTAGGAATATCACCTTGAACGGTTGATTTTCCTCCCTCTACTTCCTGACCACCATACTGTGATCAGCTTTCATCTGTCCAAGCCTTCCACCAACAATTGACTAAATCCTCTGAAACTGTCAGGCAAAAAAATCCGCCTCTCCTTTAAATTGGAGATGTCAGTGTTGTGTCCCAGGGATGGGAAAACAAAGACACCTGCTAGGTCAAACTTCCTTGCCAATGATGGGCCTTTCCCTAATCCTTCTGTGTTTCAGAAGAAACGAGGACTCATAACAATATGAGATCTCATTCAAGAGAGGGACTTACTCTTATCAGTGTTTTGGGCCTCACTGATTTCTGGCCTTGTGTACCCAAGTGAAATCCATAAGTGCAGCATCACCTCTATGTCCTCTGTGGCTCTCCAGCAGCTGGTATGCCCCCTACCCAGGAAGATCCTATCTTCCCACTCTTGGCTCAGAATGAATGCCCAGTAACACCTGTGGTATGAGTAAAGCAATAGATTCATTCTTTGCAAAAATGAGTAACTTGTATAATCCCCGAGTTTATGCTGTCCATTCAAGATTGACTTAGATAAGCACCAACCTAATAGAGTATGACAGAACTGAAGAGCTTCACAGTTAACAGTCACGTCTTGTAAACTTTTCTTGAGGATGAACATCCTCCACGCCTGTGATCACTTACCACGTGTCATGGTGTATTGCCTTGCTTAGAGGTTCCTCTTTCTTTCTCTGTATGCATTTCTTTTGGAGTGGGACCACAGCTAACTCTAGCAGGGAGCGTAACCTTCTTGTAAACAGGTGTCAGAAAGGATTGTTTGTTGAGATCCAGGAGCAAAGAAGCTGTGAGGCCAGGAAGTGCAGGGTTGGACTAGGTCAATCAGGCTGAACCTTTCAGTGTTTTCAATGATGACAAAGAGCCAGCTGCAGCACACATTGGTTGCCACTGGAATAAGGGCAGGAGGAAACAGGGAGAAGGAGTTAGCAGTCTGGACTCTTCCGCCAAGTGGTTTTGAGGGCAGTGAGTAAGATGCCGACTCCAGGCTGCTGACCTCTTATACTTTACTAAGGATGGCATGTGGTGGTTATGGCTTGGGGTACAACATCATCCCTGAGCCCACTGTTGTGACTGGGGATAGAGGGACCACCCAAAGACACCTGTATTGTGTGGCTCCACTGTGGGGATGGTGGTTGGAAACCCATAATGCAAAACCGGGAGGCTGGGAGAGAGAGTTCTGCACAATACCCCACCCTCTGCAGCACCTCTCCCACCCCGCCCGCGGAGTAGGAATTTCTGCTGCGTTCCGGGAACCCCCGGACCCAGTCCTAGCCTAGGCCTGGTGAGTGTGTGGGAGAGCTTCCCGCTACCCTGCACTGGCGGGACCTACTACTGGGGAGGTATTGTTGCCAGAGAAGGGGGGAAAGCTTTCTGGTAGTCCACATCAACAGATGTCTCCTGCAGAAATTATTTGGGGAGGAACTAGGGGTGGAAAGAGTGACTGAAGTGAGCCCATGGAGCTTAAGCTTATCTTAAGCCTTACAGTTCAGCCACTGCCATTGTAAGTACCCAGTTTCTCAATGCCAGAGGTCTGTCCCTTTCCAAAGTTTTACTCTTCTGTTTGAAGAATGGCACCTACGCAGCACTGACATGTTTTCTGAATAGCTTAGTGGAATTTCAAGATAGGGCTGTGTAACTAAGCAAGTGAGATGGTACCTAGTGCTGTCTTCTAGGTAGAAACTGGGAGGGGAGGTCAAATACTTAGACTTGGTTGGGTCCTTGGACTTTGATGCACCCTGAAAAATTCTTGATTGAAACTCATCTTAACGTTTCTAGTTTGACCTTACAATTGAATGGCCACTTAAAGGAAATCTTAATAAGCAATTTCAGCCTAAATAGTCCCTTAATGTGATGTTTTGAAAAGTTGTTTCAGCCTCTTTAAGCAAAATGCCTGCCTGTACTTTATAGTAATGATTTTCTCAATGCCTCATCTCCCCAGAGCATTCGTGCATTGTAAGTACCTTCTGTTTGCTGCTTAAGCTATTTATTAATCACATTCTTTTCTATTCAGCCCTAACCATGAGAAATGACAATTTTAGGCATTTCTCAGTTACCTCCTATAAATTGGCCCAATTACTACATGATCTTATAGACTATTCCTTGAGATGTTTCTCCTACTCTAGTGCTCTAATTGGTTTTCTAAAATGGAAAAAGAAAAAAAAAATTGGGGTCTTATTGTTATGAAATGGGATTTTTTTGGGGGGCACCTACATTTTCTCTTGAATGGTTAAAGGAGTTTTAGCTGTGTATCATTTTTGCAGCAATCACATTCAATGACTATATAAATGCTCACTCAATTTTAATGAGACTATCTCACTTTCAATATTTATAAATTTCGAAATTGAGGTTCTTTGTCTTCCTATGCAGGATAGGCAGTGGAATTGAAAATCTAAATTGGCTACAGTAACCATTCATGAAACATTGGAGGAAAAATCCCCTCACAATCAGGGCACAGCATCATTTGCTTTGTCTTTCTAGAACTTCTGCTTGGGTAACTAGGTGTTTGCTCACTGCCTCCGCCTCCCCCTGCCAACTGAGAAGCCCTTTTCTAAGCTTCCTCACTTATAGCCCTGAGGTAATAGATTGCTCTTGCAAGACACTGCAGATTGGGTGTTGGGGGTGTGTGGGTAGAGAGTTGGAGAGGTCAGCTTCATCAAGTGGGTGACTCCCTGGACCGTGTCATACGATGGACTTGACCATGGAAGACTCGAGGCTGAGGACACTGTGCCCTGTGGCTTTGCAGCCCAAATTTTACATCATTGGGTAATCTTTGGGAAGACACACTGGAAGCCAAGAAAGTACTACACGAAAGGTAAAGAAGCCTTCCTCTTGCCTCATTTACGTTCCCAACTTCCTTCAGCCTCACATTAGGTTTACTCCAGAAAATCCTCTCTGTGCTCCAGGCCTGAGTCAGTGACTCTGTTCTAAGCCTTCAGTATCACATGCCTCTAGGCACCCATGACACTGCCCAGAAATGATCCATGCTTGTACTGATTTCCATGCTTCCACTTCATCTCATTATCCTGAGCATTGCTGGCACCTGGCCCAGGGTATGGCCTTGATGTAGTACTTGTGATATGACTCGGGAATCTGGCATGGGTTCAGGGCTCGACACAGAGGGGAACCTCCCCTGCAGGATCACAGCGAGATACTCATAGTGTAGACTGCCTGTGTCAGAGTGTGAGGATTTCTCCCTGGATCTTTGGGATACAAAGCAAGAGGGAAGAGGCAGGTGCCAGGTGGGACATAGCACCACCCTGTGACCATAGGCAGCCATGGCACCAGTAGGGGTATGTGCTGGACACCAGGCAGCAAAAGGTCTTCTGCATGGGACAAGGTAGACTCAGAGGGATGAAAAGGATTCAAATAAAGCCCTGCTCTTCTTCAATCGAGGAGCTACTCCTTGAGTGTATGTTTGGGGACATCTGTGGCCTTTCCTAGTCTGTGAGAGCTTTGATGTCTCCTCAAGTTTTTGGAGCTACACTTCATTTTTAGTATTAGAATATTGGAAGGAAACCCCATGGTCATTGTTTGCTTTATTACTTCAGGTGTTTCCTGGGCATTGCCAGGAGAATTGGGTACCAAAGTATTAGCTGACCTTAAAAGACCCCATCACAGGGACAGAATTTCAAGTCTTTTCTTCATAGTTGCCACATAATTTGCCTCATCTATTAAATGTACTATATCATCCTTCATTGCCTTGCATTTAATTATACATTGTGGAAGGGTTTAAGTAACAACTTTTAGTACTAAAATCCTGCTCTAAGTCTTTCTGCATTACTAATAGAAATCCCAGGGAGTACAACCTGTATTAAAATAGAAAATAAAAAATGCATTAATGGCGTCAAGCCAATGCAATGGGAATTTTGCCAAAAACATAAAAAAGCATATGCATAATATTTTATTAAACTTAGGAAACATATAAATTCCTCTGTGGGGTCCAAGTATATTAGTAGAAGGCATATAATAAATTCCATTATTCAATAGCCATAAAAGGCACAGACCAGGTAAATGGTTCCATTTTAAAGTAAACATTCCAAAAAGAGAAAAAAAAATACTTGCATTATTTGTTATGATTCGAAACTGAAATGACCCTGAGATCCTCCTGTGTCTGGAAACTCACAGGTGCAGGACACGGGTCGCGGCTGGAGGGAGCTCCTGGAGACACGGCCTGTAAAGCTACATTTGTGTCCCTGGATCCTCTTCTTTTTCTGCCTCCTGGCTACCATGGCACGGGCAGCTTCCCTCCACAGCTGGCCCTGCCCTCATGCTGTTGTTATGGCTGAGCCTGCTGACCAGGGACCGAAGCTTGTAAACTACTGTATTAGCAGAAAGAAGCCTCTTGTCCTTCAAAGTGAAGTGCTGGGTAGTCGGTCCTGGCAACAAAAAAGTGACTAAGACACTTTAATTGCAACTGAAACAAGGACGGAGGTGTAGTCATCAGAAATCATCTCCTGGCAGGTCTAGATATAGCTCTAAGAGTAGGAGGCAGAAGCCGTGTTGTGTTTCTGTATTAGTTAGCATTCTCCAGAGAAATATATACACATATTAATATAAGCGCATGCAAATATGAAGTTTGGGAAGGCCCAAGACCTTTACTTTGTAAGCAGGAAAGCCAAAAGAGAATAAATCTGCACTCTCAATCTGCAGAGCGAGAACCAGAGAAATTCATGGCATAAGATACAGACTGAGTCTATAGGAAGTAGGAGACTGACTGATGTCTCCATTGAGCAACAGAGAGACAGACAGAGAGTAAGGGAGACAGAGAACAGTCTGCTTAGCTTTTTTGTTCTTTTTAGGCCACCAGCTGTTTAGATACGACCCACCTGACGTGGGGAAGGTTTCCACTGTGTTCAGTCTACCAATTCAGAGGCTCTTCTCATCTAGGAACATCCTCGCAGATGCACTTCAGAATGTATGACCACATACCTGGGTGTCTCTTGCCCAGCCAAACTGACACACAATTAGCTATGACTGATCAGTGGTTGTCCTGCGGTTCTCCAGAAGACAAAGGGCTTCCCTCCGACTCTGCAGCCATGGGTGCGTGACATGCCCAGTCCACCAGTAGGCAACCTATCACTCAGGGATTAATGTTCTAGCATGCATTTTTTGTGTCCAATATTTCAGTTCTAAAATAATTCTTTTTAGATCCTGTGACATGATTGTAACAAAAATTTATTAAGAAAGACAGGTGAATTGATATTGGAAAAAAGAACTTTACTCCTATAGACCCTCACTTTTCTCAGGAGCACAGTGCTATTTCAAATTTAGAATGTTCCTCAGAGGCCAGCTTATGTACTTTTTGGAAGTGATAGGACCATGCAGTCACTGACCTCAGCAGTGAATTAATCTGCTGTTGTGTTCCTACCTGAATGTGCTTTTGGGAGGCGTGGCCTAGCTTAAGAGAGTAAAAGGTGGAGGCATGACCTTGGGGTGATGTTATGTCCCATCTCTGTGCTTCTGTCTCTGTCTCTGTCTTACTTTGTCACTTCTGTCTGCTTCTTACCTGCTATGAAGTAAGAAGGTATCCTTCACCAGACTTTTCCATCGTGTTTCTTTTTGCCTTCATGCCTGCTGATCATGGACTAAAACCTCTGATGTGGTGACCCCAAGTAAGTGTTTTCTTCTTAAGCCTCAGGTATTTTTCCACAGCAGTGGAAAGCTGGCTAACACATAGGCTAAGAGCCAGCAAACAGAACCAGGATCCCTAACAGCCATTTGATTCTGTGTTGCTGACCAACTCCTAGTTTGTATGAGCCTTCATGTTATTGTACTTGTTGCATACACATTTTGAAGATAGGGAGCCACAGTATTGTTGTACATTCTCCAGGCAATTGTGACTCTTTCTAGCATTCTCACATACCAATCTAGAGTGAGTCTAGGTAACAACTTTCCAGGTTGGTGGATTGAGATTAAAAGGCAAGAACTGTGTAAGGAGACTGTTTCTTCACTTGCCTTTTGCTACCATGAATGCACATCAGAAGATGAGTCTAGATGGCTCAGGTGACAAAATGATAAGTGTTCCTCAAAACTCTTCCAAGTTGTACTGAAGGAAGCCAATGAGCCTGGGGGCTTTACACATGCAATAGAGATGTTGCTTGAACTTGGGTGTCTTAAGTCCTGGTGATATGCAAAGATACAGAACAAATTTGATGTCTCCCTGAATTGTGGCTATATCTAGTATTTTTGAGGGAAAATACTTTTATATAAAGCCACCCATTATGCTTCACTACACAAAACACAAAGTTCATAAGAATCACATGTAATTCTAAAGACATGTCATGCTTGTGCTGATCTGCTGTGGGTGACATCTCCTTCCCTTGGAATAACTCTGTATCTATTAGCCTTTGTCACTGTGACCAAAACCTGAGAGAAAGTTTAAGTGGGGAAATATTTAGTTTGGCTCATGGTTTCAGAGGTTGCCGGCTCTGTTGTTTCTGGGCCTGTGTGAGGGAAAGCAAAGCAAAGGAAAGCATTCACCTCAGAGCAGCCAAGAAGCAGCCAGAGCAGGAAGCAGCTACAAAGGGATGAGCTACAGCCACCCACGGCCATGCCCCATGACCACGCCCCCATGGATACGCCCCCACAGCTGCTCCTTCAGACTGAGCCCCACTTTCTCAGTCTCCATGACCTTCCAGTATCACCATCATGTTTTGTCATCAATGGATTAACTCACTGATGAGATTAGTGTCCTTGTGATCTACCCAGTCACCTTCCAAACATTCATCTCTGAACACATGACACTTTGGGAGGCATTTTAGATCAAATCAGAATGCTTTCTTTTGTAATTCAATATTTTTAGGTGGAACAGTTTGAGAGTTCTGGTAAAGGGGAGTTTCAGAGACTTGATTTATAGATTCAGAGATTGGATGACTTTTGTTTGACTCTGGACAGCACTCCTATCTCCTTCTTTTTTTTTTAACCTGTGCCTCCTCAACTATAAAGCTGAAGAAAACATTTAGTCTAGAAGCTTCAGGCTAAACAGTCATCTCTTGACTATCTCTGAGCTTCTGGCTTTTAATTTTTACTATGCTTGATAGGAGTGGAGATGTGTGGTGGCAGTTAGGGTGTGGGCCACTTTTCTATCCCATCCAGCTGAGCATTTCAGTTTCCTTGCATGTCTAAGTTTTAGCTTTGGACAACCATCTTTGATGTGCCCCTCCTGAAAAGTAGACACTCAGTGTGGGTGCAGTGGACTCGTCTGTCCCCTCTCATTAGAAGGAGTGGTTGTAACCACTCAGCAGGTGACAAGCTCCAGTTAGCCCAGTGGGGGAGGCTGTGGAATCACACACCTTATTAAGCATGCCCCAGGACAGACTGAAGTGCTGTGAAGACTTGCTAAATAGTTTGGCAAAGCCACAAATCTTATTGCCAAGTAAAGTCTGGAAACTACACAGCTCAAATTCATAACAGAGTAGCTTTATACTGCAGGCATAGCCGATTTGAATATTCTGCACAGTATCATAATCCTGACTTGTTTTCCTTATATTTGCACAAAATTCAACTCCTTTTTAGAGTCCTAAGACGTTTTTGTTAGGGAGAAATCGAGAGAAAATTCAATAATTCAGTAAAGTGTGATAAAGACACATTTGCATTGTTTCAATTCTAGAACGAGGAAATATATAGTTATCCGATGACACTTATCCCATCTTTCTAATTCCTCAATATTTCATAGACAATGTAAAAGTCAGAGTGAGGCAGTCAAGTTAGATCCATAGATGACATGTTTTTGGAGAGAGAGAGGGACAGAGACAGACAGACAGACAGACAGACAGACAGACAGACAGACAGACAGACAGAGAGACAGAGTAGAAATGTGTTGTTTTAAGGCTCAGTAACAATCCAGAGGTTTTCATATATCAGTAAAATATCATTATTTTTCAAGAAAGCTAGAGTCATTTATCAGCTTCTAGAGTAAAAATGTATTTTTTGGTGTTTCTTTTTAATTCTCACACATTTCATTCAGATGATAGGAGATTTTTTAGGAAGAGAAGAAATAATAAACCCACAAAGCATCAATTTTGTTCTAATAAGTTTTTAGTTTTAAGTATGTTTTATTCCAGAATGAAATTGTGCCACCATCTTCCTGTGTAGAATGGAAATGTATGGGCAAAACAACCAAGTTTGCCTTCAGCAAATTCTTGTGCCCTGTGACAACATCAGCAACACAGTTTAGAGATAGTCTTGTCACTAGTTAGAAGCAAAATAAAGGGCATATACAATTTAGGGGGTGAGTCCCTGACACTTGCAATTGGAAAACAGCTGAAATTGAGGGCATAACAAAGATTGTGGGATATGGAAGAAGACTTTCAAGCATAGCATACTTGTGTGATTGTGATTGAAACCTTTCCTCTACGAGGCCTGAAGGATATGGAGTAGGTATCTTCTTCCATTGAAGATACCGTCTCAGTGGGAGTCACACTTGCATATCTGGAATTATAGGGCTTCATGCTCTGAGAGGTTTGAGTAGAGTATTGAAGGAGCACAAAGAAAAAAAATGGGCTTATGCAGGTGTTGACATCTGAGTTAAATTTTCAAGCTTGAGCAGGAAATCTCTCAATAGAGACTAGGAGGCAAGATTTTTTTAAAAAACAAATTATCTATAGACATGAAGGCAACAAAGAATTTGGTGTACTGGGGAGTGCAGGAGTGTTCTGGGCCTGGAGAGGAGGGGTGAGCTTACGATCATATGAAAGCAGTTTACAAGGGAGATAGAGGGTAAGGGGGGAAGGTGGTTTACTGAAGTCTGTGGAGAAATGTGAGTGCCAAGGGCACAGGGACAGAGGGCAGGTGGTAGGGTGAACAGAGTGCTGGCAAGACATCCTGTAGGCAACTTTGAGGGGTTACAGTGATTCTGATTAATAACCATAATAATGCATTTTATTGTGAAAAACAAAGGCAAGTTGTCCTGAATTAGAGATCAAGAAAGGCTTTCTTAGTGGTTGATGGTCTGAAGTACAAGGAGGTCAGGTGAGACTACTCCTTTCAGGAGAAGGAAGTACTCTGTGTAAAGATATGTGTAGAGGATGACACAGATGAGGAGATGGGAGAAGAGAGGAAAAGAGTGGGGAGGGAAAGAGGGGCATGGAAAGTGAAAGACAGAACAGAGGAATAAAGGAGGAGAGGGGAGGAGAAGGTGCACTTTCCCCAAACTGAACATAGTTGAATATCACAGTAGACGGGAGCAGAAGTTTAAAATGGGATTGGAAGAGATAAAAGTGGTGGCCAAACAGAAACGGATCCTGTAAAGGATTTCAGAATCTGGAGCCTCTGAAATGTTTAAAGCAAGGCATTGAAGCGATCAGGTTTACATTAAGAAAGATCTGAAGAATCCTCGGAAAGCCATGAGACCTATCACTTAGCTGATGTGTTAGCCTAGTAAAAAGCTAGAATGTTTATTGATAAGAGTTGATAGAAATTAACAAGAAAGGGACTAAATGATAATCACAGAAATTGTAGTAGTGGTACCAAGAATAAAAACTTAAGGAATTTTTAACTTAAAAAAAAAAGATAACCATATAGTTTAAGCTGACTGGGGAAGAAAGAGAAGATTGGGGTAGCTCATAGACCATGACAGGGGCCAGTGTCAAGGACAGAGACGTTTCACTGACTTGTTGATTGACTGAAGAAAACTGGGGAGGAATCATTGGGAAGGAGTGTGGTATTTAGCAGTAATTCTTATTTCTATTTCAGAACTGTGTTGGTTTATGGGCAACAGGAATGGCTGGATAACTAAAATCAACTTATTTATGATGCAGACATAGGGAAAAGGAGAAGAAAGTGCCCAGGTGAAGAGGACACACACTGAGTTCAGTGTTGGAAGGTCATCCCCCGGCCCCCCACCCTGGGAGTGGCCTGGGCAGGGAGGAAAGCTGCAGGCCAAAAGCTGCAGCCTCTGCAGCCTCTCCTCTCCTCTCCTCTCCTCTCCTCTCCTCTTTGGTTATTTTATTTTATTTGTTTTGTTCTGCTTTGTTTTGTTTGGTCTTTCCTAGAACATGAATAGAAGTAAATAGATGACAGTGTTGTATAGTACAATAGTGAGAAGGAACACAGAGAGGCAAGCACTCGGGAAAGTAGCACTGGGAGCTCAGAGGCACTGTGCAAAAATGATTTGTCTCAGAAAGAGAGATAAGCAGAGGTGATTCCCCAGGAGAAAGCCACAGTTTAGATAAAGGCGGCAAGGTAAAGGAGTTGTTGCAAAAGCCTAGACCAGGGCACAGAATCGATGGCCCATGAGTCACTGTGGGTACACAGAATCCTCTGTCAGCACATGAGCCAAGTCACCCAGTGTCACCTCAGCAGCTGAGCATTGGATAACTGCATGCAGGGGCCATGTTGGCATTCTGTGATAAATAAGTGGGTTTTGGGTTGCAGTTTGGACATTTGACCTCTGAAGTGTTTGCAGTCCCCAGATCACTGGGACCTGGACTGGGGTTCTGGAAGATACAGCTTTAGGAAGGAAGAAGAGGACCCTCATCTGGGTAACTAAATTAACCTTGATATGAGTCATATGGATTTTGATAGCTGTAAGGTTTCCAGAGCTGCTGGAGGGAGAGGGTTGTTCTAGCATTTAAAAGGGATTAGCTGTGCATACTTTTATTAAATGTGA
This sequence comes from Octodon degus, assembly GCF_000260255.1. NCBI lineage: Eukaryota > Metazoa > Chordata > Mammalia > Rodentia > Octodontidae > Octodon > Octodon degus. The sequence goes on along the minus strand of NW_004524595.1, from coordinate 11,553,062 downwards.
AAATAACAAGCTACCAGTTCCCCTAAGTGGACTCTGTGTGTTTAGGAATGGAGCCACAGCTTTGTGATGCTGCCAGTTGGACTTATTTCTAGCTACAGCTGAGGGATGCAGACCCGTAGGGCACCAGTGGAGATCTCTGTCCTGGCACAAGCTATTAGCTGTATTACTGACCCCTTAAATTGGTGTGTAATGAGAAGATCTCTGGGTGTAACATTGCAGTAGCCAGAAAAACTATTGCTAAAATATTCCTATCGCCAGATCTTTCAGAGACTTCATCAGGAAGCGCACACATTTTCATTTTGTGTATTTAAAGAAATAAGCTCTAACCTTGAGGGAAGACAGAATCAAAGACCTGGCAAAAACATTTGCCATAAATAATAAATGAAAAATATTAAAAAATTAATTGGGAAAATTAAGTATCAGTGTAGTGCTTGCACAGAGTAACTCTTGGGAGTTGAGGTAGGTTTGTCTCCCTGACAAGCTGTCTGTGTAAAATTCTCCTCCTCTAGTGTCCTCACGGCGATGGATAGCTTCTCTTCTTCCACAGCCAACAGTGCCTCTGTTTACCTTCTTTGGTCCCTGAGCAGCTATTCCTTAAACCTCAAATCCCAAGCCTTTGCTTTCTCCTGTTCACTCTTGATTCCATTGCCATGTACAGCAGTGCCTAATTTCCATTTCTCACTAGCAGTTAGGATTTACTAAAGAAACAAATTAAATTATATTTTACAAAGTTGGCTGGCAGTGATCGCCTGCTGAGTCAGGAGTAGAAGAATGAAAATGGGCCGTCTGAATGCAGGACACTCAGGGGATCCAGTCAAAATTTGAAGGTCTGGAGCCACAGCAGAGTCCAGGGTGAGTCTATGTCAGAAAGCCATGGTATCCACGTTGGAAGGCTAAACAGTCTGTGTGCTCTAAGTCTGAATGAACATCTAGAGGTAAAAGTGAAGCCTGATGTTCCTCTGAAGAAGCAAAAGGGCAGACTTCCTTCCTTCCCTTGCCATTCCATCTGGGCTACAGGCCTGTTGGTTGATGCTACGTACACCCAGGGTGGGTCTTCTCTCTTCAGTAAGTCCATCATCCAGACATGCCTGTAACTGTGGTAAACTAATTTACCAGGTATTTCTTTTTCAAGTTGATACCATACTTAACCATCACACTTACCATCACATCTGTCCTGTTCACAAAGTCAAATTTCTCAAAGCACTTATCTGTTTTACTCTTATTTAAAAAAATCCATGGAATATAT
>NW_004524595.1:11542958-11546324 GCF_000260255.1 Octodon degus | reverse complement strand
AGAACACCTTTCAGGAGCCTGTGTAGGGTTGGCTTTGTCATCATGAAATTCTTTAGCTGTTCTTTGTCATGAAAGTGTTTCACTTCTCCATCAAACTTGAAAGAGAGTTTTGCAGGGTATAGTAGTCTGGGCTGGAATTTGTTTTCGTAGAGGACTTGAAGCACTCTACTCCATGCTCTTCTTGCTTGCATGGTTTTTGAAGAGAAGTTGGCCATAATTCTGATGGGTTTTCTTTGTATGTGATCTGCTTCTCTTCTCTAGTGGCTTTCAATATATTATTCTTTTGCTGAATTTCTGGGATCTTGAGTATTATATGTCTCGATGTGTTTGGTCCCACCTGCGTAAGGTAGCTGGAAGCTCTCCCACACACTCACTCGACCTGGGCTAGGACTGGGTCTGGGGGTTCCTGGAATGGGGCAGAAATTCCTACTCAGCGGGCGGGGTGGGGGAGGTATTGCGGAGTGGCGGGGGGCGTCCCAAGGAGGTGGAAGAGGGTCTTACCCACGCTGCACCTGGGCTGGGACCCAGAGTTGGTCCTGCCCGCGCAGGGTAGCCCCCCATGCCTCTTTATTGTCTTAGTTCTACATTCCAAGGCCAAGTTCCAATTTACCTCCTCCTGGGGGCAAGAACTTTCACACCAAATTCCATCTCTCCATCTGGCTATTTGCTTCAAAAGAACCTAACTTGCAGAAACGAGGAGTGACCCAGGAAAGCAGATGATAAAATGGAACTATGGCTCGCTAGCCATCACCTGTGATAAAGATTCTCTCTCTGGTGCACAGACAGTGGTTGCCCAAATTTAGCTTTCCATTCGTTAAAACTTTCCCCAGTAATAAAATGGATGGGGACATGGTGGAAGAAATGTACTGGAATGCAGTGACTTCAGGCATTTGAGATGAACATGTGAGTTGAGTGGACACTTTATATGAAGGCAGTAGGAGTGGATAGCTATTACCATGTATCACTGATAAAAACTAATTGAGGATAAATAAATCCCACTGAACCCCAGGCATGAAAGCCAGAATGCAGCTCTAGTTATAGTTATGGGTTGGGTCTAGATGTCTCCTCAAAGCCTCGTGCACTTGCAGGTAGGGCTTTTCCAGAGGTGACTAGATCTGGAGTATGTGATGTTTGCATTAAAGGTGTGTGATTACAAAATCAGTCCATTGATTGGTTTGTTGTTGCCCTGATCTCTGTAAGTTGGATACAATATAAGGGACAGCAAGAGGCTTGTTTCCCTCTAGTGTTGCTTTTGCTGCTTTCCTCTGCCATGAGCTGTTGCCCTCTGCCATGAGTCACTTTGCCTTGGGGCCAGGCAACGATGGACAAAAAGCTCCACAAACTGAGCTAAACAAACATTTTCCCTTTTAGCTTTGGGTATTGGATATTTTGCCACAGCTTGAGAAAAGCAACTAAGACAGTTACTGACAAAGAAGTTCTGATCTTAAAATTAAGAACCTAATAAGAACTTAATAGTAACAGTGATTGACATTTACTGACTGTAAATGTTCAGCCAAGACAGGCCCGTTTTGTTAACGTCCAGTCAGAACCAAGAATATTGCCAGGAGAGGTTCTTAAGTTCTTATAAAGAAGGATTATTCTACATCATGCTGTAATAAATAGTAATGATTTCTCAAATATTTCCCCAGAGGTACTTAAAGGAATTTATTAAGTGATTGTACACTGGGAGCAGGATGATAAGACTTTCCAAGGACTGGGGCATAGGATTTGATCCAGCATCAAACCAAAATACCTGAATTCTATGGTCCTTTTATTAGACTGGGGAGATGGTTTGTGTACAAGGTCTGGTTTGATAGAGACCACTAGAAAGTGGCTCTGAGCAGGATTTAATATTAAGTGATTGGCATTTTATGTTTACTTGCGAGTTTGCCCAAAGCCTAGGCCCCTTGTCCAGAGTGGACTCACAGAAAGTGAACTTCTGAGTTACTGGTTCTGGCTGAAGCCTTTAGTGATGGTTGAAGACAGAACTCCTCAAAGGACAAGACAAGGTCTTAGTTAAGGACACCTGGCTCCAACCTCAATTAACTAGGTAAAGACTAGCTGCAGGCTCTGCACTCCTGCAGTGAGAGCCTTCCTGGAGATAACATAAATTTAGTTTTCCTAAATTAACATAATCTTACTTGGAGAAGACCTTGCTAGGACTCCCAAGGTCCTTGAACAGCTCTGCTATTCAAGGCAATGTCCTGCCTTTCTTTGGTATTCCCCACCTTGTTTTGATAACTAAATAAACTGGGGTCACCCAGAGAAGATCTTTGTCTTACCCCCTCCCCGAGAGTCTCAAATTCTGGGAGAGGGTTTTTGATCCTCTTAGAGCCCTGAAATCACACCATCTATCTCTTTTATTTAGCCTCCACTGTCCACATGTTTGGGAGACTGTGGACCTGACCAGTGCACAATAACTAGAGATAGTATTAACATAATATTGGTTGCCATTCCCTGCTGTTTTAATGGCTAATTGATTTTGATATGCTTAGCAGTTGGTGCAGGTACAATATTGGAACATGGGTCTGTGGGATGAGAATGGCCCCAGGCCTACCCCCTACCTTTCCGTCCCCCACCAGCGTCAGTGACACAGGTAGAACGGTTCTGTATATAAGAGCAAAAGCTATGAGTCATCAAAGAGTATGGGACTCTTGAAAAAAAATAAAGACAGTGAATTTAATGATTTTCTACTCATTGCTTGAGGCATGGGAGAGCTGTGCAAAGGTGTACATGAAATATAAGCTCTCATCCTCATTAACCACAAGCTTTTTGAAAGAGGAAAATGGCTTGCCAAATATTCAACAGCCAAATGAGAAAACTGGCAATATAACTTACATTTTTCTCACTGTTCTCACCACATATGAATGCACCAATTTTGAGTGTGGAAAGTTAAAGTTTGGGACTCACATACACATGTAGGCAAAGTTATATTGAAGTTGAAGCTTTATATATTATCAAAATGGAGAACATCTTAATTGTAATCAATGGTGTCATGGATATTGATTACAAAAATTGTGACAAAAATTTAAAGAACTTTTTTTCTATATTGATTGACTTAGAATTTGTTATTCAATTTGTGCACTACTCTTCTGGATTCAATTTTAGTAGTATGAAATTGAGAAATTAGTGAGTTTATGGAATAGAAACAGTCATAACTTTGAAATGGATACACATTTGCTTTAAAGTTCAATTCTTTAAAAAAGATACTGTACACTTGTTTTGTTAATGTAATACAGTTATTAAAATTATTCTTTTTAGTAATGGATTCAGTTACCTAACATCTTTTAATTATGTTTGAAACAACATGAACATGTGAATCTACTTTTTTTGTTGTTGTTTTTGTATTTTGGGAAGGGTCTACAG
>NW_004524595.1:11529739-11542498 GCF_000260255.1 Octodon degus | reverse complement strand
GGCCCCTGAATCTACATTTTCAATGGTAAATTTTTATTAAGTATATCCCATGAAAATTCAGCATTTGATTATGATACGTTCTAAGTGTAAGACACATTAGAAGAAGTACAGTACAAATACTTCTGGACTGATCTTTTCTTTTTTAAAAATTGGCTTCAAATTGAAATGATAATATTTTGCAAGTACTGAATTAAATAAAATACATTATTATATAAACTTTGTTTCCTTTTAGTTTTGAATGTAATTACTAGAAAATTGAAACATTATATGTAACTATTACTATTCATTTTATTTTTTAGTTGGCCACACTGGTCCGGAACTCTTCAGCTTATATTATGATAAAGATCAGGAGAGTTAACACAGCCCTAAAACAGAAATATAAGTACAAGTGTTATCCATACTATGTCATGTGAACACAGGGGTCTGTTTTAACTTCTTTGGTGAGAGCCAAAGGTCCTGTTACCAAATCGATGGCACCATGTCCTGTGTACCCAAAGCTGCGCTATTGTCTCTGGAAAACACAGCACACGTGGCAAGGTGGCGGGGAGTGTAGCTACTGTTTTGTTGAGTAGCAGTATTGTAAAACCACCCTCCGAGTTCCAACCACATTTTGCAATTACCACCCTCATGAATAAAATGAAAATAAGGAAGGGACAATACCATCTGATCCTTTTGACTCTCGAAGTATGATATTGATCTCTGCAGGGGGATGAAGCATGGTAATCTTTTCTAGAATATGGAACACAAAAATTTCCAATGTGTAGCATAATAGAACAATCAGAGTATCAAGAATATCTTTTATGAAAATTCCAATAAACCCACTTTTAACTTAACACAGATGTAGTACTGCCTGTGGTAGCTAAAAACTAATTTTTCAAATCAAGGTAAAAATATTTTCTTTGACAGATGTTAGACATTTTAAAATATCTATATAATGACATTTCAAGCTGACATTTGTTTATAATACAGGAAGTCAAACTGATATAAAATATATTAGAGTATTAATTATGCTGTCTCAACATGTATTGCATGATTCATTTAAAGCTAAAACAAAATACTTGCAATTTTCAAATTTTGAATCAATTTAGTTTTCAGACTTCTGGCAAGGCCTGGCATTCTAAAGATAATTATTTTGTTGTTCAACTGAAGATCTTTCATGATTGTAAAATGTATTTTTCTTATAATTTTATAACAAACTATGCATAACTTAAATAGTAATTTCCTTACCACCCCTACATCTCCAAATCATTTTCTATATCGAGTGAGAATTCAAAGCATTTTATGACTGGCTCGAGTTATGAGCTCAGGTCCTGTCAAGACTTACAAAATTATTGTTGAATGTTTAATTCTAGCTGTGAATAACCTATTTTTTAAAATTTATTTTTCACTCTCAAGAGGAATAGTCCTATCACATTTGGTGTATATTAGCTGAAAATGTCCCACAATTTCTTACTTTATTAGCTTTGAAGTTATTTTGCACAACAAACAACTTTTTTGTTTGTTTTGCTTTGCTGCAGCAAATTGCAGTTGCCATTTTGCACAAAATTTATGGTATATTTTCATGCCTTTTCTTTCTTACATTTCTAATTACACTATTAACTGTTGTATTTTTGCTCAATTTTGTACCATTGGATACATTCATTCTGATTTTTATGAACTATTCAGACTTATTTCATTAAATAAAAACATAGCTTAATTATACTTAAAATATTTGACTTTAATTATAAACTACATGTTAAGCATCAATGTATTGTGTACTTATTATAGAAATATTACAACAAGGAGCTCCAGTGGTACAATCAGTTAGCATCCAGTAGTTATGTAGAAACATTCAAATAAGCATAATGTTACACAATACCTGGAAAAATCACTTTTACTTAATTTGTTGACATATAGTCAGTGATATGTTCATGTATAATACTATCACATTCTGCACATCTCTGATATATATTTTACAATGTAACAATATATCAAATTATATTATTCTATGAGATGGTTAATATGACATGCAGTCGTACCAAAATGGTAAAATTACATTTAATAAAACTTCAGTTTTCATTGTTTCAGTCTTTAATTTTAAATTTGTTAAATTCAAATTAAAAATTCCATTTCCCAGTTGCACTAATCACATTTCATGTGCTTAATAGCCACATTTGATGAGTGCCTACTGTAATGGACATCACAGTATTAGAACTTCGGGGCATGTTGCAGAATGTCACATTCACCCTCAGTCACATGAATGACTATGTTGATCGAGCAGCATGAGAAAGAGGTAGCTGGCATATTAGGCATCTTGGGAAGACATACATGTTCCAGGGAAGAACCTGGAAATACTCAGATACTGTCATAGTTATAAAAATTTTAAGAACTTGGTGGTCAGAGACATGATATGTCTCTCCAAAAGGAAAAGAGATATTATAAGCATCCTGCACTTGATATCTTACAGAAGGGAGAGTGATAATATTGGTAGGACCCCTTAGCTCCATTAATAGCACATTCAACATAGAGATATTGCATAAAAAGTCATGTATAAGGCTACCTACTCTAAGAGGGCCAAGAACAGTGAGTGTTTCTATAGCTTTGTCCTTGGACCACATGACCCAATAGATCCTTTGGTCCTGGAGATGTCAGTAATGGCAAAAGATTCCAGGAGAGGCTTCTGATAAGGTTCAGTGGGTGAATCACAATCCAGTCCTGTGAGTTTCATGCTATGTATAGCAGAGAATTATTATTATTACTTCCTATACTAAAAGTATTAAAATATGTTAGAATATGGTAGAGACCAATGCCTTACCATGGGGCAACACCCACCAAGTGATAGGTTTGGCTCAGACAATCCACAGTACGGTGGAAGTGGTGCATCTTGTGTTGAGCACAGGGCAATAGTGTGTGAGTACATAGCTCAGACCTTGTAGCACCCACTGCTGTTGCATTAGTGACTCTCCATCAGCTCATGTCTATGGATGTGTTTGGAATCATATGCAAGCAGGTACAGGAGGGTCAACTCAAGTGAGCAAAAGTCAAAAAGCAGACAGTTTGTACTTTACAGCCTCAAAGTTCCCAGGAACATTAACAGTGAGAGGCTACCCACTGACTTTGTATAGTGACTCCTACTAACTTTGAATACTACTACTAACTGACTACTAACTGTAGGATAGTGCACCACTTTGCACTACTAACTCTAGATAGTGCACTTGGCCAGCCACGTGATAGGAAAAGAGAAATGGCCCAGTGTTTAATACATGTAGACTAATGAACAGTAATGAAGAGAAATAGAACTGAAAGTGAACAAAGAGGGCTGGGTTATGACTTACATTTGGACAAATGGGAATTTTCATTGAGTGTGCAGATTCTTATAGCAAGCTTAAGTCTACCAGAGACAGCTGCAACAGAGGCACTAAACACACAAGTAGGTAAAATGAGTCAGCTTGTCCACATTAACTGGCCTCTGTCACCAGCCACATCAGTGCTGGCATATTGGTTCTATGAACTGTGCAGCCCCTATGGCAGGCATGGAGGCTACACATGGGTCCAATCACATGGATTCTGATTGACCACTGTCAACTCTCCAGCCTTCCAATAATAGAGACCAGTGCTGAATATCCAAGTGGTACCATTCCTTCATAAGATCAAGTGGCTGTTTGGTGGCAAAGAGACCACACTGGGGCCCTTTAACCACTTTCATCACTTGTGTGGATGTGCTGCTTCTGCCTACCGGGCCTCAGCCAACACCACTTTTCAAGAGCTTATAGTGCCAATACCCTACATTATGGGATAACTGACAGTGTCTAAAAGTGATGGGGGGTGGGAGGAAGAAGAATGATGAATCCCCAGAAGCAAAAGAAGTCTAGAAAGGTAAAGTATGGGAAGGGGATTATTAGAGTAGGAGGGGGTAGATCCCAAAGTCTTTAATGGTAGATCATGAAAACGTTGGTGAGCTATGGAAGTTTGGACCATATGCATACAGGCCACTAACCATGAAAGGGTTTTCAGAAGGCCATGTACATGATCAGAATTTCTATGAACTCCTTATTATCTCTGACTGTCCTTTTCAACTTATCTGTTGACAAAAGGATAGATGTGAAGTTTGGAACTAAATTACAATCTCATGTAAGCCAGGCCTCTGTCATATTTATCATAGAAGAAAGGACTCTCATTTTTTACAATAAGACAATTGCCAAGATTATTTTTTTTCCAAGTAACAAAAACATACAAAAGAGATGTGGGGGGAATCTTTGCCTGTTCATATTTGTGGAAACTAAGAACAGAATACAGAAAGGCTCAAAGAACATGTTTGAATACACCTCTTTGTAGAACATGACAGAAAGGAGTGATTATTTAAATTGGACAGGACTTTGCATTTCTGGCTCCTTGGTGGCAATGCCTTTTGTCTGAAGTCTCTTACTAGAAAAATGTCACAAAGGATAAAAAATGAGTCCAATAAGTTTTATTCAATTTCAGAGTCTATTATATATTCTGTTTTACACAAAGCATATAATTTTAAATTTCATAGATAGGCACACAGAACATACACTTGGTAGATATACAGCTATTTGTATGGGTGAAATTGAAACCCTCCAGGGAGGGTACATTAATAATTCCTTACTTGTAAGACAGAACAGCCATCTCATATTCCAAACAAAGCCCAGCTTGCACAAAAGTGATTCATGGTCATTTATGAAAACTGATTACCAATCACCAGATCTTATAGCCATGGCAACCTTTATTTTTCAATCTCATAAACAATAAAGCTTTTTTTGTTAAACACACGAGGGGCCTCTTTCTCATGGAGGAGTTAGTAAATGCAAAAGCTAATTTCCCATATCTGACAGTATGTATGAAAGCTGATGAATACATATATGATAAATATATATTTCAGCGGGAAGAAAATATTAAAGTGTATATTTTTATACAGAGTTTTCTTTCATTGTTGATTCAAGGGGGGAGGAGGTGCTGCTCTATAGGCTAACATTCTCTGATAGGACAGCTTAAAATATTCAGTTCATTAATCCTACAGAAAAGCCATATTCACATTTAGCTTAAATGTCTCTTTCCAACAAGATATTAAAATTGTAGTTTCTATATTTAATAATGAGAAATATGACGTTATAATAATTTCTGATATGTAGCTTAATCTCAATACTAGATAAAGACATTAGACAGGTCATTCATCAATTTTCCATCATCAAGTTTCCCCAAGGTACCAGGAACAACCAGCATGACTCTGTGGCTAATGGGTCCTGCCGGGGGCTCCTTTTCCTATTTCAGTGGTTGGGTAACAGGTCAAATAGGTACGAGAAAGCAACAAGTTCATTTCTCTGCTGGCCTCCACTTGTTCTCTTAGTGTCTATTCTGTGCCTCCAGGAAAGGGAAGAGGGCAACTTGTGTGAAGCCATCTTGAAAGCCCAGGGGTGTTCACCCATGTAGCTGAAAGTGCTGGGCAGGGAGGTGAAAGTCAGTACTTCTCAGAAGGAGTAGGAAATGGATGGGGCAGGGGAGAAGCCCCGGCAGCTCTACTTATTCCCCATGGTGTGCACAAATGGCCTTGCATCTGAAAGATTTCCTTAAGAAATTTTAGTTCAGAGTGAATGGAAGAAGGTTAAAAAAAAATAATCCATCCTAAATCAGGTGATGGCTTGGGCCACGATCCAGGGTGATATGGCCAGAGCTGAGCAGCAGCAGGAATCCAGGCAGAAGTCCAGCAGTACCTCTGGTCTCCATATCATAAAGAAGTCATTGAGGGGTTTTAGGCCACCTGGTTCTCTAGTTCTCTTTGTGTGTGTGTGTGTGTGTGTGTGTGTGTGTGTGTGTGTGTGTGTATGTGTGTGTGTGTGTTTAACCAGGGATTGAACTCAGGCCCTTGCGCTTGCCAGGGAAGCGCTTATTCTACTGAGCCATCTCCCCGGTCCCTCAGTTCTAACTCATGAGTCCTACTTTAAAGTACTGGCCCGAGGCTCAGTCTTTCCAGAGCCTGAGGACTCCTAGGTCTAGTTCTTCATTGAAAGAGGTTAACACCATGCCAATGTCTTCAGGCTCCTGCTGGGTTACATCTCTTCCTTGTCCTCTAGTGTAGCTCTGCTGATGCGTGGCATACCTTGCCTCTTGGCATCACTGATGGTCATTCACTACCTTTGCCGGAAGTGGCCAGGCCCCTGCCATATTTTCAGCTTCTTTGAGATTGTATGCCCAAACTTTAAAAAGAGCTTTTGGTATGGGGGTAAAAGAAGTTCAAAAATCCGAGTCCACTTCCAGCTACAGGAATAATCTTTAGTTCTTATTCTGCACCCAAAATACAATCCCTCCTGGGTCTGTTCTAAGCTGTGTTAGCAGATAATTTCCAGTTTTTCAATGACATTTTTAATAGTTGCCTTCTGGAATTCAGCTTTCAAGGGATTTCCTGATAAGAGCTGTGTAATCAGGATGGAATCTCTTATTAAAAGGATTTTCCTTTTCCAAATCTTAAAAAAAGTCTGTTTCTCTCTTCTTAAATTATCAGGCTATCTATCAATAATTGAAGGTGAGATTGAAACTATGACCTTGGTAGGTAGTGCAGAAGATTTGCTGAAGTTGTTCAATAGTGTGAGGTATTTTTTAGATTATAGAGTGTTTCTAACTATATTAAATGCAAACTTCTTTTTTCACTCTTTGGGGGCCAGAGAACAAGTTCATCTACTCAGAATTTCCTTTCTTGAACAAGCAGTGCCATGTAAAAAGAGGAGAGCATGCTGAGCATCGCCAGTCACCTGGTCACACTGATTGTCCTTGGCACACTGCTCCCATGGGTCTATCCTTGACCCCTTCACTAGTGTCTCACAATGCTGACAACAGGTCCTATGCTGACCTTTCTGAATGATGCACCAGGCTTAGTGCATGCAGACCTCTACCTGCATCATCTGCGGAGCATATTAAAATGTCGACCCCTGAGTGCAAGTCATACATGGTCAGGTTTTACATGGGAGGAATGGGAACTTGAGTTATGAAGAGTTCTCCCAGAAATCCTTAGGTAAACTGAAGTCTGAGGAGGTCTGAGTCAGGAGCTGCTGACCACATCCTGCCTCTGTAACTTAAGAGCATGAGGTCTATAATCTGTTTAGTCTCTTAGTGCCTCTATTTCTTCTTCTGTAAAATGGCAGATATTGTAGTGTGTTTCTCCCTCAGTGTACCCCAAATATAAATAATTTAAAGAGAAAAATCCAAGAGAGGTGGTAGGCAACAGGGTGTTGGACAGTGAGCACAGGGAATGGGGCCTGAAGAAGGTGGAGGGGAAGTGGAAAGCAAAGGAAGAGTAAAGATGATCAAGATGTGATAAGTATGTTGCCAGTCTCCCAAGATAAATGTAATTGTTATGTCTTGCAAACTTTTACTAATTGTAAAAAGTATTTTAAAAATATTAAGAAGAAATGATGAAATAAAACCAGTTAATGGATGGCAAATGCTTTGATCAGTGTTTCAAAAATATTTGTAACTGTTCTGTGATCACTACTATTAGTAGTGGGGGGATTCACAGTGGGAGCCAGTACGGGACGACCTCCTATGGCCCTGCAGCTGAGCCTAGTTTAGGGCCTAGGCAGGGAGCATGAGATGAAATCTTGTCTCCTTCTTAACTGGGGTTAGGTGTTCAGAAGCTATGGTCTGAGACTACAGGGCAGAGGAAGCTTTGCTGCAGTGTATCCCTAAAGGCCAAGTGCAGTTTGAGCTCCAACACTGCCTCAAACAGGTTGCCTGCAGAAAGTGAGAAAAGTAACACCTCTCATTTCTCAAGGCTTACCTTGTGAAACAGATGATTACAATAGGACATTTTCTGGTTGTCCAGCCTAATGGAAAGAAGAAGCCATGCCAAAGAATGGGCTTGATCTGGTTGTTCCTGGCCACCACCTTCTAAATTATACAATGAAAGGATAAACAAAGAACTAGAAGAGAAGAGCATAAAGAGTTGTCTGGAGAGATGGTGTGTTGTAAATTTTCTCCTCTCTTTTCTTCTGCTTCCTTTAAAGCCATGCACAGGGAGGCTTCAAAGAATGATCCTAAAGGTCAGACGCATGTCTGCTGATGTTGAATGGAGAAGGCCTGGGCTGTGGCTCAACTTGAGATGGCCCAGGCAAGAAGTCTGCTGGAGTCCTTCGTGATAGCAGAGCAGAGCAAGGCACCCTGTGGGCAAGCTCTGTGCCAAGTGGGGTTCTGGGACTTGGGTCCTGCAGGGTGGACACTGACTCTGTAAGGAAAAAGAAGCCAAACACTATCTTGCAGAAGAACCCCGCCCATGAGGGTTTCCTGCTTTAGGCCTGAGGTGGGCATGGAAGAATGAGGTTGTTTAAGATGAGATGTAGGAGATATGGAGAATCTTAGGAGGACTATCTGGAGATAGTGCAAGACACCAACAGTCACAGTGGTGGTGGTGGTGGTAGTGGTGTGTGTGTGTGTGTGTGTGTGTGTGCGCGCGTGCGTGCGTGTGTGTGTGTGTTCAAACACCCACAAGAGCAACCTTGGAGGGAACGAACCCAGTTAACATGGGGAACAGATGAGGTAATTGTAGGAAGGTTCTTTGAGTATTATAAATTGTTGCTTATATTTTAAAATATACTTTATGTAATTGTGAATATATTACATATGTACACCATACACATATTATACATATATATTTGAATACAAAACAGGAAATACCCCAGTAACACCCTACTCAGTTCAAAGAAGGCCCTGTTCTATGTGTTTAGATGATAGAGACACATGGGCACTACCCCTGCATGCAGGAAGCCCAGTTTTCTTTCCCACTTTTCCACCATGCCATGTGAAATTAAGACAGAAGGTGAAGGTGACCAAAGTAGAAATGTCCCAGAAGCTAATTCTTTGTAGAAGTGATGCATCCTGGACAACAGGGCAATTTGGCTTCTTGCGAGCCGTGTCTGGGCTCCATGCTCCTGCCTTAAGTGAATGCCCGCCTCAAAGCAGCTGCATGTACAATGTGACCCTCAGAGTTAGCTCCGTGGTTTCTCTTAGAGGACAGCATCTTCTCTCATGAAGCACAGTGGGAGCCTGATGAATTACAAGGTCTTCGTTTGCTATATATAATTTTCTGGGTGAGAGCAATGAAACTAATCTTAGGCTTCTCCTTGTCTAGCCCAGAAAGAGCTTTGCATGCACTTGCATCTAAAACCATGTTCTGGATAATCAGAAATATCCAGAATGTGGGTGCACTGCCATGGTAGGCAGAGCTGCAGTGGGGCGCTGTTAAAAAAATGTGTTCCCTGTGTTTGTATCTCTCAAGTGTAAGGAAGAGGTCCAGTGTGGCAACTTGAAAGGCAGAACAAATGAGTAAACAGATACGATTCTGTGTTCTCCAGGTATATTTTCTTTGTGCTGAGCTAAGTTTGTTGTGTGTAGTAAGCTTACTGATGCAGTGTAGGGTCAGTCGGGCCCAGAAGCAGAACTCTACCTGTGATAGGAGTGACCCTGCTTTGGCACACACAGATGACTTTAGTTTATTTAGGCAGGTCTACTGCCTTTCAGAACATGCACCTCGGTTATTCTTTCTAACTTCTGGGAATTTAAGCCCTTGGTGTAGGTGGGGGAAGGGAGAAAAGATGCTGAGGCAGCTCAGTTGAAAGCCAGACTGCAAAAGGGAGATGGGAGAGCATCAGACAGATTATAAAACCCAAGGAAAGCAGTAATCTGAGGCTGTGTGTCACATTTAAAAAAGCATTTTAAAGCTTTTTAATATTCTTCCTGTTAACTCAGGGTCATTTAAAAAGGTACATAAAAGTCATAAGGAAAGGTTGGATTATATTAGTAGAAGTGTAGGTAAGGTTGTTGTGGGTGATAAAAAAATGTTTCATTCAAAATGGATAGAAGGGCCAGTGAGATAGATCAGTGGACTAAAGCATTTGCTTAGGCAAGCATAGGGACCGGAGTTCAATCCCCGGTACCACATGCTGTGCTGGTCCCACCCTCAGGAGCATTGAGCTTGCTACTGAGTCCAGGCAAGGTGGTACATGCCTGCAATCCCAGTGCTGGGAGGCTGAAAACAGTAGGATCGCTGCGAGTCTGAGCTGCAGAGTGAGACCCTGTACCAAACACATGAAAAAAAATATGAGGACTAAGGCACAATTTAACCTTGTGGTAGCAAACATAGCTGGACTACTGCATTCCAAAATCATATCCATTCAGAAATAAGCAACTGAACATCTGTTTTTTTCAGGCCTGAGAACACAGTAAAACCTAGTTTCTGATCGCAAGATGTTTACACTCTTCAGGGGTGACTCCACTGCACATCATTTTATCTCAAAGAGCTAATGAGGGTTGCTTTGGGAGCCCTGATGGCTCTTGAGTGATGCAGTCTTGTCTTTTACTCAAATGACAAGGTCTGCCATCTGAGAACATTCTGTCACAAAGTAGCAGTCCAGGACCATG
Organism: Octodon degus; assembly: GCF_000260255.1. Taxonomy (NCBI): domain Eukaryota; kingdom Metazoa; phylum Chordata; class Mammalia; order Rodentia; family Octodontidae; genus Octodon; species Octodon degus. The sequence goes on along the minus strand of NW_004524595.1, from coordinate 11,532,094 downwards.
ATTCTCAGAGCTGTAGACATGAAATCCACCTTTGAGGAGGATGTGACAACCATTCTCACCTAGTAAAGAATGCTGCATCACAGTCTTGGTTCTCCAGCTCAAGCAAAACATTTACAACCCCAGAGGCAGCATATAGCTCATGTGGACAGTCTGCCTGCTAGGAGATGACCTGGCTAGCAGTTGTGTCTCTGCAGCTAATGGTCAAAGAGGAGACACTTTTATCTGAGAAACAAGGAATAAACTCATCCTCTCAGTGAGGTTCTTCCTCAGTTGACTTCACAGACGTTTGAACAGTCTAGTGAGTTAGCAAATATGGACCACAGAGTTGCTAACATGGCAATAGGGTGGTCCTCAGCTTGTGGAAGACTTGTGCACTCTAGCTCCTCGTCTTTTTAATTTTTTAAATCTTTTTAAAATTCATTTTAATGAGTAAAAAAGATAAAATAGCAATGAAACAGTTTTGAAACAGGTTAGTAGGACAGCCTAACTCCCCATCTTAATGGGGAACAAAGAAGCCAGCTGATTGGGAGCTCTGCAAGAGTCCCTGCCCCCACATTCTGTGCAGTAGACTTCACGCATTCAAGGGGAGCCCAGTCCACTGAACTGGGTCCTCCACCATGAGCAGATCCTTCATGCTCTTGCTTGTTGCTTTACAGAATTTGGAAGATTTCTTCCCTGACATCCAGTTGATATTCCTGCCACCCTTTGGATCTGAATTAGCCTTTAGGTTATCTCTTAGGTTGCAGGCTATCTGAATTGAGAAATTAACACTCTTGAGGGTTTTATTAGTTCTCAGTCATTGCTCCAAAACAAAAAAAAAATGGCTGAATAGTCAGTATGTAATTACTTCAGATACTTTTAGGGCTGTCTTCTACTTTGGACCTTGTATCTCATCAGTCCCTAAATCTATGGCTTCTCCAGGCTGCTTGTCCTCTTCCTACAATACTAATTTGAGACTGTCTCCCAGCTTAGCTTGACTACTTGATAGCCTCCAAAGCTGCCACCTGGCCTCCTCTTTGAATATTCCCTGATCCCAGTCATCGTGCGTATATTTCTGTACCAGCTTCCTAAATTTTAACCTCCACTTGTGGTTTTTCTCGTATCTTGAAACTTCAGTACTTTCTATGGATCCAGAATAAAGTCCAAATATGGATTTAGGGCTCTCCAACTCCTCCTTTCCAGTTTTGCCTGCTCATACTAAGACCTTCCAACACAAGACATAGGTCCCGTCTTCAAGAAAACTCCACAGAATTTAGACTTCCTTGCATTACACATCTGCATAAGTGCCCTATGAATTGCTCTTCATCTAAACTGAAATTTTTGCTAATTTTGGTAAGTTAATTTTCATCTAAGATTTCCCATTTATTGGCATAAAATTCTTCATAATCTGCCCTTATCTTCTTAACATTTATGGCATCTCTAATTAAATTCCCTTTTCATTTCTAGTATTATTTATTCATGTGTTCTCTGACTTTTATCTTGATCAATCTTGTTAGTTTTATGAATTTTATTACTCTTTGCAAAGGACCAAATTCTAGCTTTTGTTTTATTCTCTCTATTGTATGTTTACTATTTTATTAATTTCTTGTGTTTATTTTTCTCTTCTGTTTTCTTTGGCTTTAACTGAATACAATCTTTTTTTAACTTTCTAAACCAAATGCTTTGTTGAACTTTTTTTTTTTTTTGGTCTTTTATCTCTAATACAAACATTTGAGGCTATGTGTCTCATATTAGTAGTGTTTTAATTGCATTTTACAATGTAATAAATTACTGTATACATTATTTAGTGTTAGATATTTATTTTTGAATTTATAAGATAATTTCTTCTTTGATGGCTGAATGATTTAGGAATGGTTTTATATTTTTAAACATATAATGTTTTTCCTAGTTGTCCTTTATTTCTTAACTGCCTTATGCTTAGAGAATTTAGCACGATACAAAATCCTTTGACATTTGTAGAGATTTTCTTTCTGGCCCAGTTTACTGTTGACTTTGGTTGAAATGATTCTGTTGTCTTAATTGTTGGATAGAAGTTTCTGTATATGTCCCTTACAGTAAACAATTATACTATGATTTCAATTATTATCTGCAATATTCTACCCCTGCTTGGACTAAAAAAAAAATCAATATAACTGTATTTTTAGAAAAACTTTATTAATATGATAGTTTGTCTATTTTCATTTATAGCTAAAGAAAAGTTTACTTTAAATATATTCAGGAAGTTTTATTAAATTCTTCCAAATTAAGAATCATTGTAGAGACCCAGTCCTAGCCAGGGTCCCGTGAGTGTGTGGAGAGCTTCCTGCTACCCTGCGCCGGTGGGACCAGTCCCAGCCCAGGCGCAGCGTGGGCCAG
>NW_004524595.1:11517446-11522639 GCF_000260255.1 Octodon degus | reverse complement strand
ATATTAACCTAAACATATAATCATTTTCCTGTTTATAACATCTTATTTTCCTATCATACTGCAACAGCAAGCAGAAACATTAAAAGGACATCGAGACTTTGCAGGCAGATTTATTTGCATCCATGGGCACTGAATGGGATCATTCCGAGAATATCAATCTGTGATCTCTGGTGGTCTAGGGCTTATGTGAGATAAGCAAGCAGGAAATGCAGAGGCTGAAGGCTGTCACCTGGGAATCAGTTTATGCAATATGCATTGGAGTGACCAGCCTTTTCTGAGAGACAGGAGTAACCAGAACTGGAACAAAACTGAAATATACTGGCTGGGGCTGGGAGGGTGGGAGGGTAGGGGGTGGGGATTGTAGTGTGTAACAACCCACTACCTGGGTTGTAGTGTGTAGCAATATTTTATTCTTTTTATGACCAAGTAGTGTTCCGTTATATTGATATGCTCAATACACGTATTTGTCGTGCTTTTTAAAAAGCTTTTAAATCCAATGTAGGCTCCAGTGATCATTTTAAATCTCAACTTTTTTTCATTTTCTTCTTCTCTGGTTTGAAAGTATTTAGTGTCTCAACTATTCACGCTAAATCAAGCGGTTGCACCTTAGTTGTTTGGAGCAAGCAGCTCGGTCTGGCTGTTATACTGGGGACAAAGGAATTATCTAAAACGCTCATTCTGTGCATCTCATTCCCCTATCCATCTTTCTCCACCAGATTGAGCTCTCATCACTAGGAAGTTGTGTTACTATTTGTTGGCATACTGGTCTCACTTTCCTCTGTCCCTTTCTAGTTTTGACCTTCTAGTCCATGGTCACTCATTGTATTGAGAAGCTCTGGGTAGGCACAGAAGAATGGCAATATTTTGTTTTGTTTTTTCTCTAGAGAAACATTTTACTATAGCAGATGGTGGGGTAGAGGATAGAGAGAACTACTGAATAAGTAAATGTACAGAGTCAAGGACATCCCATTTCTTCCACAATGATTGAATTCTTTGTGTCTAATGTCATTTACTGGACTCCTGATGACTGGACATTGTGAGCTGGGAGGTTCCAAGGTTCCAAGGAGGCAGCTCCTCTGAGTCTGACTCCTTGGTCTCAGAGATATGGAAGAAGATCAAAGGGCGAGCAATCATTCTCCCCAGCCTCCACAAGGCATGCAGAAGGATGTAGAACAAATGGTCTTCCCAGTCTGGCTCCACTGATGTCTCAGACTTCTGAGGACTGGGGGGCATTTGTTGCATTTTTTATTTCTCAATTTTGGAGGGGCTTAGAGGTGTGTCTTTTATAACCTTCTTATTGTCTCTCTGCTTATTAAGTGGCAAAAGCCAGACCTCCACAGAACATAAAAGGAAGATCAAGAGAAGAATTTGGATCAGATCTGATGAAATCCTAATCTCATTATTATCATAGTGAAAGGAAAACACTGACCAGAGGGAGTGCTAGGGCATTTTGCATGTGGCTTGTGACCCAGGAGGCTGAGTTCCGACCTTTCTTCCTTCTCTGAATTTGTACATCATTATACTAAGCTGGCGATGGTGAGCCTTGAAGTGGTGCAGATGGGGTTGTGGTGACTCCACTTCAGGCTAATGAGAACTCAGCATTCCCAGGTATCACAGAGCTTGGGAGTGACTCGATCCAGCCAGCTTAGGGGACTTTAGAGAAGGATCAGGCAGGCAGTGAGAAATTATTTTGGAGCTTCTGGCCACTTTGCACAACCAGCACACGGCCTTTCTCCTTTCTTTTTGTGGTGGGTTCATCAGGGATGTCTGTTCTTAACATAAGAATGTAAATCTCTTTTTCAAAAAGAGAATGAGTGGAACAAAAATGAAAATGTAACACCGCAGCCTAGTAGTAACAGGACAGTTTCACATAAACCCAATCTAATTTATAGTTGGTGCTCGCAAAGGGTTATGGAGCTTTACGCATAATAGAGGCTTAATGGATATTTGTTGGATTTAATGATTTGAATCATTTGCAGCAAAACAAATTCCACTTGGTCTGAATTGCCCAGATAAGTTTCCTTCTCGCTCCATTTACTGCAGGAGGCAGGTAAGGCTTTCCACGTGCAGTCAAAGTACAGGACCATGGGATCTTTGTCATCCACATGCAGGCCCTAAGCCACAGAGATCTGAGATAGCTGCACTGAAAGATGAAAAGGTTGGCCCAAGTGCTGGCTGTCTAATTTACCCATCAGCAGAATGCAAGACTTGTGGGTGAAAATAGCATTTATGATGAAACAATACAACGTCTGGCCTAGAGTCATCCTCAATAAATATTTATTACAGGAATAAGTCATGATTTTTCCTAAGATAGTATTTGACAAAATTCAGGGCCTGAGCCTCAGGGTGCTCTGCTGAAATAGCTATGCATTCTGAGAAAAATGTTGAAAAGCCTAAGAGGCTAAAAGTGTTAATGAATCTCAGATGGCATCTGAGAAGGATTTGCATTAATTACGAGGAGATAGGGAAATCCAGATCAGTAGCTGGGGCTGGGGCCTTTGTCCTTGGAAAGATAGAGGACAGACACCCTGCAGCCTTGTCTCAAGGTTGGCAAGGGTACATGGTCAGGAATAAGCCTGCACCATGTAGGAAGATGGTAAAACTGATTGCTCAAGGAACCAAGAGTATTTGATCCCATCCAATTAGAAGCTCTTTTTTTCATCTATATAGGGAATATAAATCTTGATTTTATTATGTGGTTTAGGAGCAGATACAGACTAACAGAGGGGCTTCATAGCCAGTAAAGTTGAAGGAATTATAGCATAAAACATTTACTTCAAGATTTGGAGTTTCACCGGCATGGGAATGTCTGGAGATCCAGGCTCAGGTACCAGGAATATGTCCAAGCTCTTCGGTTGACTCTAATATGCAAGTAGTGCTGTGCTTTATTGTTTCAGATTAGCCAGTTAGAAACCTTGCTTTAGGCAAGCAAAAGAATCACATACATTTTTGATCCAGTATCTAGATTAGATAAGTGATAATCAAGGCAGTGTTTCTCACAATGCTTGTTAAAATTATGGATAATGAACACCTGTCCAAGACGTTTCAAAACTGGAATCTTTAGGAGGAGCTGCACTAAGCTCTTGGGAATCTCTGTTTCTAGCAAGTTCTTCAAATGGTTTTCATACTTATTTAATGACAACTAATGAAAACTAGTGGGTTGCGAATTTAGCTATGTACTAGAATTGTCTGGAATGCTTTGTAAAAGACCTGATGCCTGAACTTTCACTCCAGAAGTTACTCATTTAATTTGGTGGGCTGGACTCAGGGACTAAGAAGTTTCAAAGCTTTCCTCCAGGGAATTCAATGGACTAGTAAGACAAAGGTCCACTGAACTAGAGGCCATAGGTGTTGATAAACCAGCAAGCTTAGCATGTGAGAGGAAAATTCCTACAGTTGCACGGATGGAAACTCTATCCCTCTTCTTTATTGATTACACAGATTTTCACATCCACAATTATTAAGCAGATGAGATAATTATGGAAAAATGGAATCACTGCAAATCTACAGCAAAATACCCTGTACTAGCAGCCATGGAGATTAACATTGGTGGCATTCCCTTAGAACAGGAACAGGAAAGGCACATTCACTATCATTAAAATTTGATTGGGGAATTTTAAGTAATGAAATAAAGCACTATAAAGACAAAACTAATGAAATAGGTTAGTAAAATCATAATCATTCTTTCTTTCTTTCTTTCTTTCTTTCTTTCTTTCTTTCTTTCTTTCTTTCTTTCTTTCTTTCTTTCTTTCTTTCTTTTTTGTGGTACCGGGGATTGAACTCAAGACCTTGTGCTTGCCAGGCAAGCAGTTATTCTACTGAGCTATCTCCCTGGCCCCATAATCGTTTTCAATGAGGCAGTCCTTTACTTATTGAATCTAACGTATAATTAGAGAGAATCCTTTATGAGTTGGTAAAACGCATAGTAAAACTTGAAAGAACACTTCCATATTTTGAAATGGACCAATGTGAAAAATAACACATGATGTCATTCACATTAATAATAAAATAAATAAGAAGTTGTGTGATTGATTAAAAATGTGGATGAGCAGCATAAAGATGTTTTATATAAATGCAGAGATTCATCTTGTTCATACATATGAAAGACTGATCTGTAACCGTGCCAACTTACCAAATATTAACTTAAAGTTTTAATAAAATCTCATATGAAGTCACAATGTTTGTTTAAGTTGACAAAGTTATTCTGAAGTTACTTAGCAAAACAAGTGAAGATTATTTTTAAAAATTGTTAAAACAAACAAAAAATGGGCTGGGCAGATAGCTCAGTGAACTAAAGCACCTGCTTAGGAGGTTCAGGGACTGGGGTTTAATCCTCTGTGTGCTGTGCTGGCTCTGCCCAGGGGTGCTCTGAGACAGAGATTGAAAATGGGCATGGTGGCGTGTGCCTGTAATTCCAGCACTTGGGAGGCTGAAAACAGGAGGAGCACTAGGAGTCCAGTCTGTGTAGTGAGACCCTATAGTCCCTGTACTAAATACATAAAAAAAAAGCTCTCAAAATTTTTAATACATGTGAGACTTGCTGTCTAGTTACTTTGCTCTTTAGTGTAATAAAATACTTGACCCCAAAAGTTAAAGGAGGAAATGTTTATTTTGGTTTTATTCTATAGTGAGGCTATAGTGGGCTCCAGGAAAAGGTGGCATGGTATAAGGGCATCACAGAGAGAAATGGTTGATGGGCTGGCAGGAAGAAAGCATCCAGCAGCAGCCACAAGCCTTCCTTTCTCTTTTATCTCAACCAGGATTATTACCTCTCTTTAAAATTTTACCCAGTTATCAACATGGATCTTCCAGTTACCCACACCAGAACTGTGCTAAACTGTTTAGTGGATTAATCCAGTGCCACAGCCCTTAGTCACAGTATCACACACCCCAGATCCAGCCATCTCCCCAAAACCTCATCTATGAGTGCAAGAGAACTTAACTTACGGGGTTGTATTTAGCTATAAATTCATATTTGCCTTATTATGTATAAAAATCTACAAAATCTAAATATACAGAGTAGCACCTTTCTAGAAGAAAAGCAGATGCCAGTCACAAAAGAGCAAAACAAACAAAGCAATAACTTAAAACAACTCTATGATACATACAAATTAGTGACAGGATATTGATTTCATTATAGATTCTTTGGAAAGGTAATTATTCAACTATTTTTGCTTTTTTTTTTTTTTTTTT
>NW_004524595.1:11509448-11516661 GCF_000260255.1 Octodon degus | reverse complement strand
TAATAGTTTCTCTTAGTTCATTGAAAAGACAAGTTTGTGCTAATGTCATTTGGAGAATTTTTCGTGCTCATATCTTGCACTCTGAGTAACTACTTTGAAGATAATAATACTAACATATTAACTATTGTTATTCCATTATTTCTTGTGAAATTTTGTTTTACATTTTTTCCATACAATAAAAGAAATAATAAGCTTTCAAAAAAAAAAAAAAAAGAGTACGTGCTCCTGGTTACTTTTCTCTCATTGCTGAGACGAAAGGTCTGATGCCTAGAATTAAGGAAGGAAAAGTTTATTTAGCTCACAGTTTGTAGAGCTTTCAGTTACAGTTGGTTGGCCCCAAGGTAGAAGACGCACATGGCAAAAGGTAGCAGTTCATAGCAGTGGAGAACAGCAAAAGCAACAAGATCTGAATGGGGAGGAATAGACAGAGCAACCTCTTTCCCTCCCTCATACAGTATGCCGGCTGCCTGCCCTGAGGTGGACGTAACACTCAGATCAATAAACCCAGCATTAGACCATGAATCAATCACAAAATCTAGAAGCCTGCCTCATGACTGCTTGAAGCTTTGGGGGGACATCTAGATACAATCATAACAATGTCCTCTTTAAACTACCCAGAAATTTCAATAAATAATTCATTTCTAGAGATTTTTTGGGACATAATCGTAGATTTGGGTAATAACTGTTACATTAGGAAACTCAGATCAGTATTATTTCATATTGAACATTAGAAGTAAAAGCAAGGCTTATAATAAATTGTTTAAATAAATGTTGGTTTAGTCCTATTATGTAGTTCTATAAAATCTTAACAAACTATCTTTTCGAGAAAAATGATATAGGGGAAATGTGCTGTTAATAAGGAATAGAAAGTCCAGTGAAGTCATTTGTACATTGGCCTCCGGGGAGAAGAGGCCAAAGGCCATTCCATATGCTCTGGGGGATCAAATCCAGGCATAGCTTATCGAGAAGTAGATCAGCTAGTAAAGTAACTGTAGCATTATAAGGCCTTGTTCAGAGGCAGGCACCTCTTTCCCTGTTTCTGTCCTGCTGGAATGACAATGGCATTTTGCATCGTTGTCTTTCCTTTTGCTCCTCTTAGAGGGGGTGGTTGAGGATGCAAGAAAGACAGCACTGAGGAGAGAACAGAACTTCCCTTGTTGGAGTAAGTCATCCCCCATCTTTCCCTTTCTGGGGCTCTTTCTTGGGCCCTCCTTTCTTATATCACAATGATTAGGGGAAAGCTCCTAACCAAGGTGTGGGGAAAGCAGTGAGGAAGGGCACAGCTCCAGTCTTCTGAGCACTGGAAGAAGCCGTCCTTCCTCTTGCTTGTCGGGGTTAAATATCAGGTCTTGAGCTAAAGACTTAGCATGCACCCCTACCTGGTCCACTAGATATCTTTGTTCACTTGGGTTCCTTCACAGTGTAGTGCTCTAGCACAGGACTGGGTGATTTTAGGTCTTGGCTTAAGACCATCTTAATCTCACCTGAATTTCTCTGTGACTCTGTCTCTCTGTGTCTCCCTAGAAACGATTTTACAAATGGACAATATCCATGTATAAAATGGATATGTATATAATGTTAAGTGAAATAATTTGGACACCTAAGCTTAAATAGTGCATGGTTTCTCTTATAGGAGAAACCTGAAGTGTAAATAAAGAGAAAATAAAAGATAGATAATAGGAAAGATAAAAGAGAGATGGAGGGAAGGTAGGGGGAAGTGCAGTTAGGAGGAGAGGAAGGGAAAGGGGATATAGACAGAATTAAGACGTGCTGCGCCAACTCCTAATGATGAATGTAGTCATCACGTGCTATAAACATATCCTAATACAAATAAAACTCATTTATAATTTACAGCCAGTGAATCTAGTAAGGCACGTCATATCCTCTTAGCAAACAGCCCCAACAATCAGGACTGTCAATAACTACTTCCTGTTTGTTTGTTTATTTATTTATTTATTTTTGTGTGTGTTACTGGGCATTGAACTCAGGATCTTGTGCTTGTCAGGCAGGTGCTTATTCTATTGAGCTATCTCCCCTGCCCCTACTACTCCCAATTTAGAAGCAACTAGAAAAAAAGCCAAAGCTGCTCCCCACATCAACCACATTGGGTGTCCTGCTTCTAGTCCACCAAACCCCAGCTGGTAATGCCAACAGTGTCCCATTGAGGCCTACGCAAACCTCCCTTTTCTTTCTCACTGTTGGGCTTTATATTTCCCTGCCTGACTCTCAGTGTCTGTGAACTACGAGTGACAGTAGCGGATTCCCCTGTTAGGGCGAGCTCTGTCTTTTGTAGCTTTTGCTTTTTCTCATTTGGGTGATCTTCACTTTCCCCATACTCTATGCTATCTGGCTGTGTACAGAGAAGTGTATGCCATAGTGGAGAAAAAACCCATGTATGTGTAAGTATGTATGAAAATGACAGTAAGTATCCATGGCTTTTGTCTTGGGAAATAGAATGCACATAGTAGCCACAATAGAACTCAGGAGAGCTTGGCTCTTACCCCTGTTACAAAAAGTTGTAAAACTTGAAGGAAGAATAAAATCCTCTAGATTAGTTTCAGAGGAGGCTCTAGAGGTGAGAAACTAGAGCAGAAGCCTGATGGCCACAGGAAATCAAAGATCAGTGTGATTGACCTGGAGGGAAGTGGGATCACGGAAAGGTGTGGCCCAGAAGCACTGTGGGGGCAGAGAGCAATGAAGATTGGAGAGGGATCCAGTGGCCCTTCCAGCAGGGTAGGATGATGAAGGGATGGAATGACTAGTCTGAAGAGATATCACATCATGGTTAATTGTATCTCTCAACTTGACTGGGCTATAGGGTGCCCACATATCTGGATGAAATTTAACATTTAAATGTTTTAAAATCATTTATTTATTTGGTACAGGGTCTTACTACACAGCGTGAGCTGGTAGTGAACCTCCTGTTTCAGCCTCATCAGCACTGGGATTACAGGTGTTGGCCACCATACCTGGTTTCACTGGCTAGCATGGCATGCTCGGGGCTGGCACAGTGTGTGGTACCAGGGATTGAACTTGGGTCCTTGCACTTGCCAGACAGGCACTTAGACTGCTGAGCTATTTCCTCAGTCTTGAAATTTCACACTTAACTTGGTAGGTTAAGTAAGCAGATTGCCTTCCACGGTGTGATGGACTGAATGACTGGAATGGTTGAAGGCTTGAATGGACAAAGGCTGACCTTTCCCCAATAATTAGGGACTCTCCTGCCTGACAGAGGGTAAGTAGGAGCACTGGCCCTACAGACTTTGGATTTAGACTGCATAACCATCTGAGCATTTAGACTGCAAACATATCATATGTTTGCATATATCATATACAGAATATAGTAAGATAAGTACAGATACAGTGTATATATATATATATATATATATATATATATATATATATATATATATATATATATATATGTGTCCTGGTTCTCTAGACAACCCTATACCATATTACAGTGCAAAAATATTTCCTGCACTATAGAAACATAAAATATGTACAATAGGAAGAATTATTAGACTTTGACTCACTGAACTCTTAGAATGAAGGAAAAAGAGGTCCTAAGCTAAAAAAATGAAATCATTGATAAAAATAGGAAAACAAAAGAGAGGAAGGATGACATGGGACAGGGGAGGAAGGAAACTGATCAATTCTGTTTGGAATATGTCAGTTTTAATCAATAGCAAGATAGCCTATAACTGCTGCAATTGTCCTGAGCGGTGATCTGTCAACGAAAAATATCACTTAGCTATAAAAATGTAATGCATTGTGGACAAGTTGGTTCTCTGGCACAACTCTCCCCAGCTTTTTGACACCGCAGGTTGTTTTCAGTTTTCGGAGGGAATGCCAGTGAAGTCTGATCAACATTAATTCATTTTGCACTAATCACGATCTGAAAGAGCCTGCACTAGTGAGGATAAAATGGAATGAGGTAGCTGCTCCCACTTCACCAATAGGCAACTGAACACAAGTCGTGATTGTTATGCAAAATTATCCGGCTTCCAGTGTCCCCTGAACTCAGCAGCTGACCGACCCCTCACTCTCCAGTTCTCTGCTTGCGCAGAACCAGACTCAGTGGTGTAGAGAGGGATTGCTCAAAAAACTTGGCTGCCAAATGTGTAAACATGAACCAGGGTTAGAGAAACAAGATTAATGCAGCCTGCTTAATGAGTGTTCTCTGCTGAACGACTTCGGCAAGAAGGCAAATGTCCACGCGATTCGGGACGTAACTGGAGCAGCAAGAAGAGGTCCACTGGCAGCATCTCTCAGAGCTGTCTGCTGCCCTGCTTCGTGCTGCAGTCCCTGCACAGTGAATCGTTAACCTTTGGCTCCGAGTAGGGTTCAGCACTTCAGAAGTGTCTTGATTATGAAAAAGCTGCCAGCACTAATGGGGAACCTCTGACCCAGGTGCCAGCCCAGCCTTCCAGCTCTGCAGCTGCTGCAAATTTGATTGAAAAACAGGTCTCTGGTGTCAGGAACAAAGGAACTGGGAATTGGGCCACTGTAACAGTTACACTTCTATGCATGCCACGAAGATTCTTCTTTTCTTGTTTGTCTTTTCTTTTTTACTATCCACTGTCTGATTTCCTACATTGTCTAAACACAGCACATACAAATCACCATGTTCAACTGTCTTATCTCTCGCCTCAGTGAAGGACCTACTGTGTGTTGGCTCACCAGCAATCCCTGTGCTTTTGAAATAAGGATGAGCAATGGGTGCTCACAGGTGCACACAGTGATATCAGACCTCTAAGTCACACGCTCATGCCTGGGTGGCACCACTGTGGACATAAGTAGCATAGAAGGCCTCTTTAAAAAGCAAGTGGTAGGCATGGGCTGGAGCACGATAGGGTGGCAGTAAAGAGGTGAAGAGGATGCTTAAATCTGAGCAACTGGACCAAACAGCATTAAATTGCAACAACCACCAGAATTCCAGCTTACAGGCCATGTTTACATTCCCAGCAATAAAGATGTTCAAACATTAGCTTGCCTGTTTGTTGAGCCTTATATATTCAGGGGAATAATAGCTGTATTCTTTGAATAGTCAGAACCCCTCTTCCTCAATAAAGATACCAAATAAACAAACAAACAGACAATTTCAGAGCTCATCTATCAAGTTTCTGCACACTAGGTTTCACCAATGTTCTTTATAAAGATGATTACAACTCTTTATAAAGAACAGTAGTTCTCTTTTGGGTGAAGTCAAGATCGTTTGCACCTTTTTCTTCAGGATCTTCAATGCCAGATGCTGTTTGAGACGCTGAGTCCATCACAGTGAAAGAAACAGCCCAAACCCCTGTCGTTTAGCTTATTTTCCAATGTAAATGATGGCAACTGCTGGCCTTTCAACATCATTAATAAGTAATACATACAACATGGTATTACATGGGTTGAGAAAGGTGTGGCAAGGTGTAGAAATGCAACTTTCTTTTCGCTGATGTATTTTATATATTTATCATGCAATTTTTATTGTAATTACATGATACAAAATTTACTCTTTTAAAGTATATGATTCGTTTCCACTATCTAGAATAGTATTATTTGAAAAACACTTCCTACTCAGGAGTAGCCACTATTCATTCCTTGTATACTTTAGCTCTTTGGTACTACTAATTCCTTCCTTCCTTCCTTCCTTCCTTCCTTCCTTCCTTCCTTCCTTCCTTCCTTCCTTCCTTCCCTCCTTCATTTCTTTCTTTCTCTATCCCTCTCTGTCTCTGTCTCTGTCTCTGTCTGTCTCTCTGTCTCTGTCTCTGTCTCTGTCTCTCTCTCTCTCTCTCTCTCTCTCTCTCTCTCTCTCTCCTCTGTCTCTGCCTCTATCTCTCTGTCTCTGTCTCTGTCTCTCTGTCTCTCTCTGTCTCTCTCTCTCTCTGTCTGTCTCTCTGTCTCTGTCTGTCTGTCTGTCTGTCTGTCTGTCTGTCTGTCTGTCTCTCTCTCTCTCTCTCTCTCTCTCTCTCTCTCTCTCTCTCTCTGGTACAAAGTCTCACTACACAGCTCAGACTCATAGTGATCCTCCTGTTTTCAGCCTCCCAGCTCTGGGATCACAGGCATGTGCCGTTATGCCCGGTCTCTGTGGCCTGCTCAGCACGCCTGGAGGCGGAGCTGGCACTGCATGTGGTGCCAGGCACTAAGCTATCTTGCCAGCCCTCCCTTCTGCATTTTTTAATGGATTTTTCTATTCTGAACCTTAAAAAATTAATGTAGTCATACAAAATTTAGCTTATTGTGTCTGGTTTCATTCAGTTATCATAACATTTTATAAATCCTAATGTCAAATCTAATTGCCTACTTTATTGATGTATTACATATTATTTATTCTTTCTACAATTGATGGTTTATTACCAACTTTTGGATTTTAAGAAAATTCACTTAAAAGTTTTACATGACCATATAGTTTCCATTTTCTTGAGAGCATACCTAAGATGGAATTGTTGGGTTAAATGCTATGTCCAAATTTTACTTTTTAAATTTTTTTCCTCTGGAACTATTTCTTAAAACAATTATACCATTTAAAATTTTTTTATTCCTGGCAGCAACATTTAAGCGTTCCAATTTCCCTATATTTTCATCAACACTTGTTATTGATCATCTTTTTAAAATTATTATTATAGTGATTGTAATGATATGGAATGTAAGCTCATTGTAGTTGTGATTTGCATTTTCCTGATGACTAGTAATATTTGGTATCTTTACAGATGCTATTCTAAATGGAATTGTTTTCTTAATTTCACTTGTGGGTTATTCTTTCTAGAAGTGAAATTGAACTCATGTTTTATACTTTTATCAGTACATTTTTGTAGTATATAATGTTTACATTCCTTGTGTGGAATTGGTATATGCACATAATATATCTGAATTCCTTTTATTGATTTCCTTCCCCTTTATTCCCTCCTCCTTCCATCTAGTTCTTGTCTCCCTTGTCTCTGAGAAAGCTATATCTCTCTATCTTCTTATCTCTTCTTATCTATCTTTTATTTTGTTTTTTCTTTATACTTTGAGTTTTTCTTATCATAGAAACCATACAGCTTTAAACTTGTGTGTCTTGTTTATTTCACTTAACTTCAACCTTGTGCCAAAGTATATCCAATTTTTTGCAAAGACTTGTTCATCTTCCTGGCAGAATAGCACTCTATTTTGTATAAATGCCACATTTTCTCTCTCTCTCTCTCTCTCTCTCTCTCTCTCTCTCTCTCTCTCTCTCTCTCTCTCT
>NW_004524595.1:11473139-11509348 GCF_000260255.1 Octodon degus | reverse complement strand
TTCTTTCTTTCTTTCTTTTTTGGCGGAACCAGGGATTGAACTCAGGCTGTTGTGCTTGCCAGGGAAGCGCTTATTCCACTGAGCCATCTCCCCAGCCCTAACACATTTTCTTTCTTTATCCATCTGTTGATGTACATATAAGCTGCCTTCATCCTTAGCTGCTGTGAGTTGTGCTGCTGTAAGCACGGCTTTGAATGTATCACTGTCACATGTCTCTAGCTCTTTTAGGAAGATGCCTAGAAAAGGAAGAGTGGGGTCAAATGGAATTTCTAGTTTAAGTTTTTTGAGGAATCATTATACTAATTTCTAAGGTGGTTGTGCTCATTTATATTCCCACTGCATAGCGGTGTCCCTTTTTCATTGCAGCCTTACCAGTATTTGCTGTTACTTCACTTCCAGATGTCTTTTCTTTCCAGGTAAGGTGGAATCTCAGTGTTGTTTGATTTTACATTTCTCTTAATGTCCAGCACTATTGAATATTTCTTCATGTATTTACTTCTTCTATGAAGTGTCTGTTCACTTCCCTTTCCTATTTTTTAATTGTGTGTTTTATTTGGAGGGCCTAAGTTTTTGAGTTCTTCATATATCCTAAGTATTAATCGTCTGTCTGAGGTATAGATAGCAAATACTTTTTACCATTCTTAGGTTGTCTTTGCACTATTTTGCTGTGTAGAAACTTTTTTAACTTAATATGATCTCATTCAGTGATCTTCAGGACAATTTCCTTAAACTGGGATTCTGTTCAGAACTTCCTATCCTTGCCTATGACTTCAAGAGTTTCACCTGTTTTATCTTGCAGCAAGTTAAGTGTTTCTGTTTTAATACATAGATTATTGACCCATTTTGATTGTACTTTGGTGCGTGGAGAGAGAAATGGGTCTAGATTCAGTCTTCTGCACATTGACAGCCAGTTTCCCTAATAGCATTTAATAAAGATGCAATCTACCTTCCAGTGTGTTTTTGGCCCCTTTGTCAAAAATTGAACAATTAAATGAACCTGTTTGGAGGTGTTTCTGCATCTACTATTCTGTTCCCTGGATCCTCATGTCTATTTTTGGGCTGGTACAGGCTATCTTCTCACTGCTGCTCTGTAGTATAACTTCAAGTCTGAGACTGTAGTGTTTCTTGTTTTGCTCTTTTCACTCAGGATTGCTTTTACCAGTCTAGGTCTCTTCTAGCTCCCAGGTGAATTCTATGATTGTTTCTCCAGTTCTGTAGAGAATGTCTTTGGCATTTAGATTATAATTGCATTAAATTTGTATATCAGTTTTGGAAATATGGCCATTTGGTCTGTGCCCTCCCACCCCCAGGCATGGAGTACATTCTTCTATTTTCTTATGTTCTATTTGATCACCTTTTTCACAGTACTATAGTGTTTATCGCAGAGGTCTTTCACTTCTTTAGTTAGGTTATTTCCTAAGTATTTATTTTTTCTTGATGCTATTGTAAATGGTTTTGTCTCCTAAATTTTTCTTCTGAGTGGGTTTATTATTAGCGTACAGGAATGCTACTAATTTTTGTGTGTTGATTTTGTATCCCACTATATTACTGAATTCAGTTATTCTAGGAATCTTTCGGTGGATTTTTTTGAGCCTTGTATGTAGAGGATTATGTTTTCTTGAACTAACTTGTTTAAAGCCTAAATTTTTTGGTGAACTATTTATGATTTTTTTAGATACAAAATCCTTTTCATTTATAAATAGTAGTGATTTTACTTTTTTCTTTCAATTGATTTGGGCACCATTTATTCATATCCAAGGCATTCTCTCCAGTAGATGGTTGAACAAAAATGGTCACTTGACATCTTTGCCCTAGTTCTGAAATCTGAGGGACAGCAGGTGAATGCAATTTTAAATTGAGCTGTCAGAGCCATATTATATAAAGGAGTGGCATTAAAGACCATTTTAAAGGAAGTTAAGGAGCTACATGGCTAGCTATCTGGGTGGAAGGTATTCCAGGAGAAATGTCTAGGCTGAAGACATAGATTCGGGAATCACTGGAATAAAGAGGCTATTTAAAGCCAGAAGATGAGTGAAATCACCAAACGAGTACAGAGGGAAGAAGAAAAGAAAAATAAAATAAAAAAGAAATGAGCACTGGGAGGAATTGGCATTCGGATACCAGGCAGAACTGTCATCTCCTGCAAAGGATACTAAGGGCAGAAGTATTGAAAGCTAAGTGGAGGAGGGTCCGTTTTTCTAATATGTTACATATTTTGAGGCGCTGCGGGCACTGCTTCATCTTCTGAGAGACAGGCGATGGCTGGATGCATTTCCTTGCCAGATGAAAGTCTCTCAACAGACCTGAGGATGTGGCTTTCAACAAATATGGAACAGTTGAATACAGAGCTGGAGGAGGCGGGAGAGGGGTGGAGGGGAGACCTGTCAGAGTTTGTGACCACCACCTCCCTCATGACTGTATTCGCTTAGAGGTTTGCTCCGGTCTCCTCAGTTGTTTTGAGCTGCTAATCAAGTATGCCAGATTTTTCAGCTTCTGGTTTGCAAACTCAGATCCTGTCAGTTTTATCCCATTGGAGCAAGAGTTAATTAAAACAAGATTAAAATGTTAATAATTTGGGGGGCAATATGGCAAAAGCTTGGAATCTCTGGAGGCTGGATAGAAAGTTTTTCATGGAAACTGAAAGTATGAGGTGACGGAAAAATCCATCTAAATTGTCAAGCGAGTCTAATTTCAGAATTGGATGTTTGCTTTTGAGAACAATTATGATCTATCTCATTTGAAAAGAAGTTTGTGATATGCTATAGCTCAGTGAGTATGCAGGCTATTAAAGCCATGAACACAGCAGCAACTGTGGCCAGGGATTTGGGCAAAATGTGAGCGGCATTGCTCAGGGCTGTCTTCACACGTTTCTCTGCTGGATGGGATGTGTTAGCTCTATCTCTAATCATGACAACAGGTGCCATTCCTGACCAGGGGCCCCCAAATAAAAGAGCAAGAAGACCAATGTTTTCCAGGCCCTGCCGTTCTTCTTTGACTGAAGTCTACATGATTTTCTTCTATGATGCCTGGGAAGTGGAATTTTCTGGTTTAGGGGAAGGCCCTCTATTCCTGTTCTGGAGGTCTCAATTGTCCTTTCTCCTTCCTTGAGGTGTCCCAGGCCCTGGGCATGGTCCTGAGCAGGCTGGAAATTTCTTCTAGCCCTTGCTAGAAATGATCAGGTTTCCATTTCAGGAGACCCGCAATCTGGTTCTGAAATAAGCTGCCCAGCAGTGTGGTGCACTGTGCACGTACTCGCGACCACTGCTGTGTCCCACACAAGTGCCACACTAGGAAAACATAGACTGCCAATTTGTCTCCGGCCTCTGGGATACTGTGGTTTAGAACACACTGTTTAAAGCTCTGCATGTGAACGGGAAGGTAGAGAAGCTCTTGTGCATGCTAACGTGAGCACATCCACTGTGCACAGGGACAGTGCTTGTTCGCAGGAATTAAGCCACTGGTCCTTTGCAGAGCTGCCACTGGCATTGAACTGACACTCTGGACTGTGGGTGGTGCAGTGCGACTTCCGGCAAGCATTCCTAGCTAAGTGATGCTCACTTTGGAGTTGAGGATACTGTTTCTCTGCACAATTAATATGCGATCCCACACAGTGAGAACTCGGAGCTACTTCATGGAAGGAATCAGTCAGTAGGGCGTAGGTGGAAACTCCAGCTGAGCGTACAAAAATGTGATGAAGCCAGCTGATGCGTTACCATAGTTTAGGGCAAAATGAAGGTATCATCATTATGGGTATTATAATGTGAAGATTTTTTTTTCTTTGAATCATCTCTCTCCATTGTCCAGACTCTGAAGGTGTATTTTTTTTTTAAATGTACTTAGTACAGGTTCTACCGAGTCTTACTACATAGATTCCCAAGGGCTGGAATTACAAGCATGTGCCACCATGCCCAGTCTCAACAGTCTCAGTTGCTGTCTTTGTGCACTCTGGGGCGAGGGACACAAGGTGATCAGGGATCTGCAGGTGTATGTATTCTTTACCATCTTCATCCCCCTTCTGTGCCTCTGCACGATGTCAGCAGAAGGAAGGGAGCACATGTTATGGTTTTTGTTTCATCTCTTCCTGGAAGAGTCCTCTTTCTTTGATTCTGCCTCAGTTACTTTTCTTTCATTGCTGGGACAAATACCCAACACTCAAAATGAAGGAAGGAAAGGTTTGTTTAGCTCACAATTACTGGAGGTTTCAGTCCATACTCAACAGGCTCCAAGGCAGAGTGGCACATAGCAGAGAGCAACCCTTCATGGTGGCAGCAAAGTGCGGAGAGCAAAAGGGAGTGGCAACAGCTCAGGCAGCTAGAGCTTTTCTTCCCTCCTTACATTGTAAGGCAAATTACCTGCCCCAGGGCAGGTGCAGCATCCACACCCACAATAATCAATAGCAAACTCCAGAAGCCACTGCCCCATGACTGCATGAGGCTTTGAGGGGACAACTAGATACAAACCATAACAATTGGTCATGGCAGGAAGGTAATGACTCCTCAGATGACTGTCTTTTTTTTTTTTTTTTTCCGGAACTGTGGATTGAACTCAGGCCCTTGCACTTGCCAGGCAAGCACTTATTCTACTGAGCCATCTCCCCAGCCCCAGATGACTGTCTTTAGTCTCTCTTTTTCCATGCTCTAGGACATGTTCCACTTCACTGATGCTCTATGCCTAGAGATGGGAAGGGTCACTCTCAGCCTTGGTTACTGCAGTGTCCCTAGAATCTGCCTGCACCTTTGCAGGTAACTCCTTTGTTTATTGCTCTGTCAGATAATCAATTTGAGAGTGACATCAGTGGCCTGGTAAGACCTAGAACAGTTGTGGAGACCATGTGGCACACATGCTGCAGTGGCTTGTTTCTATCATTGAAGCTTAGGGGCTGAGGAGATAGCTGAATAGAATAAGCACTTGCCTGGTAAGCGCAAGGGCCTGAGTTCAATCCCCAGTTCCACAAAAAAAAAAAAAAAAAAAAAAGAAAGAAAGAAAAAGAAAGCTCAGAAAGGTTTGCCATCACTGGTATACTTTAGGTATCTTCTTCTCCCCTGAAGGCTATGACTCTGAGACTATCAGGTTGGGCAAGTGGTGAATTTGTCTCTATGTTGAATGTGTTACCACCCTTGTGTTACTCCTGAAACCTTGGTCCAAAACAAGACAGATCTCAGCAAGATCCATCAAACTTTGCATCCACCAGGCTTGCAGAGCTCTTGGCTCTCCTTCTTCCTGGGGATATTCTTACAATTAATCCTTTTTTCTCCCTTGTGCAGGGCTCAGATAATGTGTTTCTTTCCACTGATGGGTTCCTAAACTGGGGTTCAAATGACAGAAAGTTGATACTGGTAAAAAAAGTTTAGAGAACAAGATAACAGACTTTTTAGTTAGCCTATGAGCTGACAGGCATAGAGGCAGGCAGTTTATGAGTACTTGTCTTATATTTCCTTCCTTTCACACCACTTCCTCTCAAATGTCCTTGATACAGGGAAACCTCCAAATGACACAGGAAGAAAGACTGATCTCCCAAGCTAAAAGATACCTGGGACAAGTTCGTGTTCTCTAAAACTGAAGAATGAATTTTAGGAAGAAACAGAGGTTCTAAGCAGAATATATTTATATTCTGGGAAAGAAAGCTGCTGTCTGAGAGAGGGACAGAAGGGGGACCTGAGCAGGTGGCCCCTGGGAAGCTGTCTCTTCCAGGGACTTTTATAGAGGAAAACCATGTTAAAGCATGTCTAAGGTGGTGGAACTTGCTTAGGTGGGCATGAGGTGGGACAAAGCTATGGTCAACCAATGAGATGACAAGCACCATTGCTCAGGTAAAATTGATTAAATCCAGGACCAAATGGGGAAGTGAGTCACATAGCAAGTGGGCATGAATACAGGATAGGGTCTCTTCCTGTTGGGGGTTGGGCTAGTGACTCATTTGGGCTCTTTCAAGGTGATTGATACCTATTTAGGATATCAGTCCCTGATGCCGATCCCTAGGGAAGTATGTAGCTGTTTCCTTTTTTGTCTTGGTCTTGAGGTGTGGCACATATGGGAGTATCTGTCTCCTCCAAGTTGCAAGGTCACCTTGCCTTCCATCTTGTCTCCTTGAGGGCCTGACTTGTCTAACTGCCTATATTTCTATCTAATTCAGCTACCTACAATGTCCTGACATAGCACCAGGTACGTAAATGGGGCTGAATTATATGGGCTTCTACCTGCTTGTCAGCTGATGCACTTTTTTTTTTTTTTCCCACGATGTGAAATTTGAGCAACCAAACTTGTCACTAGCACACAATGTGTATTCCTGGTGAGTATCCGGAGCCAACCAGAGAACAGAAGCTATTAAAAAGGTCTAATATTGAGTCATGGGGGAGAAGCCACTGAAGAACCTGAGAGGTCAAGCTGGGTAAACTAATGAGCTCTCTCGGGAATGTGTACTGTGTATCTTGGCTAGGCCTGTGAAGACACTCTGGAGATCAGAATTGGTTTAGAATCATCACTCTGTAATGTGTAACAAGCCTTCTTGATTATATTCAATGGGAATTTGAATGTACATTGTCTTCTATATCTGAATAGGCCTTGTTCTCTGTCTGCCAGGAGAGACAATGCACTTCCTATGCAAACAATGGCCTGTGATGAAGGGTGTTTGTCAAAGAGGAAGTTAAGACTCAGGAGAATTAAAAATACTCTTCCCAGTGCAAATTTTTCTCAGGGAGAGACTTGAATTCTGCCTCTCTTTTTTGAAGCTTGGTGAGAGATCTAGTTTTCTCAGAGAAGAAAATCAGTCCTGTATGTTAAGTGGGAATATGTGAATGCAAATCATTTTATCATTATAAGATATGTAGGTCTTTATTTTATACATATTAATGCTGATAGGATTGTGAAGTTATGGGAAAGTGTTACAGTGATGGGAGAAGGGACCAGTAGGGCTCACCTTTTTAACTGTAGATTTTTCTGGACAACTGAAACTCTAGGTGTTTTCCCCCCAATTTTATCTAGTTCTAAAAGTATTTTTTTGACTGTGATGCCAGAAAACACCAGCACTGTTCAATGGTGAATGCTTAAACACTTTAGATTAGGTAGCATTCTGTTTTCTGTTTTGATTCCAGGCTCTTTTATGGTAACGTCCAATATTTATCAACCATTCTCCCTAGAGCTGTCTTTTAGGATAAAGGAGTTTAGGAAATGCTCTTTGGGCACTGCTAGATTTTTTTTTCACTGAAGCATAGTGAAGTTCCAGAGCTTGTTACTCTGAGACAAATTTGGATAATTCCCAAGTTGTATTACATGATTCTTTTTGCACTAAATGTTTTGTCCATGCTCAGTTTACTCCTCGATCTTCCAAGTAGTTTCTATTTCTGATCAATTTGACTTTAATACCAAAAGACTTAGTCAGTTGAAACATGAGGGCCATACTGAATTTATTTTCATTATCATTCATAGGATTGTACTCAGTATAGATCTTTTGTCTAAACTCTGCACACCTCTATATAGAGAGAATTGCCCATCTCTCCGTGCTCTATGTTTCAGTCTTTGATCCCTGGCAAACAATTCTTTCAAATCCAGGGTTAATCCATCTTCAATGACCTTTGATGTGAACATTTCTAAGTGGCTTAAAAAATGCATTCACTCATTCCCTCGTAGTCACCTCAGGTCAGGGTAATTTGCCTTGATCCTGGTGTCCAGTTGGAGTGCTGGGAACTTCAGAAGGATGGGTAGACTTCTGGAAGTAGTCTGTAAACCCAGATGCTCTTATGGCCTTTTCTGCAGATTAGAAATCTCCTGCATATCTATGTACCGATATTTGGAAATCCATTCTGACAAATCTGCAATTACTATAGTTCAAATTATCTTATCTTAAAATAATTGTCTAATTCAAAGCACCTTATTCAGTTAATTCAGAGGGAATTGTACTGACATTTTAGAAGTGTTGTACTCTCCAGAGAAGCTGGTGTCTATGTTTTGAAGGGCAGCATTGTCTTTATTTTAAAGTCTCTTGGTTCAGATACTGAGTTTGCCGATGAACTCTGTGTTAATGATAAAATAGAAAACACTCTGTTCCGCAACTCCTCAAACTTTCCCTCAGCAAGTGCAGGTCACACATTGACTCAGCAGTAGTACCCTTATACCAAGCATTCTCTACCCCACCTTTCTATTACTTACTTTATTTTCTTCCTGAGTCTGGTTCGATGCAAACTCTTATAGGCCAAGTTAGGTATTGGCTGAGCACCAGCATTTCTTATGTAATAACCTCTCTTAGTAGCTCTACCTTACTAATAGCCATTCAAGTTGTTCCTGGCTACAAGTAATGGAAGTACTGGGAGATTAATACTTTTGAAAGTACACGTTTTAGAGACTGTGGCTATTTCATTAGACTCCTAGTGCTAGCTGTGCTTGCCATGGGGATCCAATGGAGGAATGTATGTCACAGTGCGTGATGAGAAGTGAAGTGCTAAGTAAATGCAATTCTTCTTGTTAATGCGGAGCCATAACACTTGCTGTCTAATCTAAGAGCATAAAATCTAGCTGATGGCATACACAGAACAGGCAAGATAAAGGGATTAGCATTAGTGGTATAGAAGAAGAGAAGCAAGGGAGGAGGGAGGGCCTTGCAGGCTGGGATTGAAGTGGAACAATGGATGGGATTTGAAGAATGGGAAAGGAAGGCTGTGGGAAGGCCTTCCACACATGGGAGTGCCCTTGGGATGTTACATACCTTGTGGTACTTAATCTTCACATTAGTACAGTAATGCAAGAAATATTTATCCCCATTTAGCTGATGAGAAAACTAAGCACTAAAAACTAGGCAGATGCAAAGTTTGCACAGGATGCAGCAGTTTGGGATCCAGGCTTTGGATCCATAAAGGAATCCAAAGTACATTAAGAATATAAAATTCAAATATTAACTGTGAAGACAGAATTTACGTGTTTTTCATCTTTCTCCTTAACACTTTTATTTGTCAATTATATAAAGAGACAATCAGAGAGATATGCACAAGTGCAGCTCCAGGAAGCATCTAGCATTAGCTGAGGTGCAATCAGAGAAGCAGGACTAATAGAACCAGTAGATCAATAGATCTACCTATGTATTTATGTATATGCCTATTATATTATGTGTCATTGATTTACCTAGGTATCCATTCATCCTATCTATCTATCTATCTATCTATCTATCTATCTATCTATCTCTCTATCTCTCTATCTATCATCCATTCATCACCTACCATCATCACTTGTCTATTTGGCTATTCATCTATCTGTCAAGCTTTTGATTAATATAGGAAATTGGCTTTTATATTATAGCTAAGCAATCCTACTAAGTCTGGCTTCATGTATAATGCAAAAGCTTGAAGTCACCAAGCAGACAAAAAAGGCAAGTCACAGCAGGCTGGAATATTATGTGCACAGTCAAAACTCTGTAGCCAAAGGTGGCCTTCTCCTCCTCTTCCTCCTCCTCCTCTTTCTCCTTCTCCTCCTCTTTCTCCTTCTCTTCCTCTTCTTCCTTCTCTTCCTCCTCCTTCTCCTCCTTCTCCTTCTCCTTCTCCTTCTCCTTCTTCTCTTTCTCCTTCTCCTTCTCCTTCTCCTTCTCCTTCTCCTTCTTTTTCTTCTTCTTCCTCTCCTTCTCCCTCTTCCTCTTCTTCTTGTGATCTTCCTGTCTCAGCCTCACCAGCACTGTGATTATAGGTATGTGCCACCATGCCCAGTTCTGGTGGCCAGCACAGCATGCTTGGGGTTCCAGGGCTGGTATGCTGTATGGTACCAGGAATTGAACCTGGGTCTTTGCACTTGGCAGGCAGGCACTTAGACTGTGGAGCTTATCTCCCAGAACAAAGCATCTATTCTTCTTACCTCTGCTTTTTGTGAGAAAGGCATCCAGCAGAAATTGGAGCCATTGGTCATGTACCCAAACACATACACCTCATTCTGATGTTGCTTCTCCTAATGGTTGCAAAACAGCCTGTCATTAACAATGCACGTGACCTACAAAATAGCTGCTGCCCTCTCTTCAGAATCTCTCTTGCCATTCTTTCTCTATATACACATACAACAAAGAGAGCACGGGGAAATGTAGTTTAGCCCACCCAAATTAACACATCACAAAACCATCACCCCTGTTTTTCCCAAGCAAAAAAAAATTTTTTCTGATAACATGCGACAAATCTACTATTATGGGACTAAGTGATTCCCCTTGCACAAAAAGCTAGTTTTTTGGGGGGAATCATTCATTTCAGGCACTGAAGATAATTAGTCCTAGTAGTTTCAAGGCAGAAAGAGGCAGAGTCATCACTTGCACAAATGAGACATTGCAATCTATGGAGAGACAGTTTTTCAATCACTATTCTAATCACATGAAGAATAAAGCAGGATTTACATGACTTGTGCCATTTGGTTCGCTGACAGGCTAAGACCCAGCTCCTGGGTGCATTCCTACTTAACTTTGTCCATAGAAAAGTGATTGCAATGAATTTTTCTGATGACAGGCATGCATGTTTTAGGTTAGAAATGCAGATTTAAACCTTTGT
The DNA here is from genome assembly GCF_000260255.1 of Octodon degus. Taxonomy (NCBI): domain Eukaryota; kingdom Metazoa; phylum Chordata; class Mammalia; order Rodentia; family Octodontidae; genus Octodon; species Octodon degus. The sequence goes on along the minus strand of NW_004524595.1, from coordinate 11,498,843 downwards.
CGCAAGTCCTCTGTTTTCTGAGAAAACACTGGCTGTGACTTCTCCTTGACGCTAGTATATAAAGAAGTAGAGTATCATCCTAGGCAAAGAGTTGAAAATGCAAAGTGGGGTATCTTAATGCAGGTACTCCACCACAGAATATATATTCATAATTGGGCAGAGTTGTGTGAGGCTTCAAAGCAAATGATGTATGAGTCACCTGAATTCTTCAGTTAGATGTACAATTTGGTTTGGATATAGATTAAACAAATTATTATATGTTAGAGTCTCTCATAATGAGTTTTCATGAGCTTGTATTTAAATCATTCACTCAGCCCTTCTACAACTATTTTTGAGCAAGTACTGTGCCACAATCTCCATTGCTGGGAATAAAATTATAGGAACGATGAACATGTGATACCTGTTAGCAAAAGCCCAGTGTACCTGGGACAAATGAAACCTAAGATGGAATAAGTGCTTTACTTGAGACCAGGAAAGAGCGTTTGGGTGCCCTAAGGGGGAGATTACTTGTGGTTGAGGGACAGCCAGAGAAGCTATTGGAGCCAGGCCTTCAAAGCTGGCTAAAATCACTGGGGGCAGGCACTTTGTACCTTGTTCAATCTGACTTTGTTTGGTTTAAGAAACCAGGTGAAGATAGAAGATATGAAATTTTAAAAGGGTACTTAACTCTTGATTTTTCAATTTATCCTTTCATTACAATGATTGGGACTTAAAGTGTTTACAATGAAAGTTAATGAACGTTTTATTGCTCATGACAGTTCACAGCAAATTAGACTCTTGCGTTCTTCTCAGAGTGTGAGGCCCCAGGCAGCCTCTCCCTGAAGCCAAGCTAGGCAGCGCCAGGCTGTGCAGAACACTCTGTGGGGATGACATTTGGAGCAGGGACTCCACCGGGAGGGATCCGCTATGGAATATGCAAAGGCTACTTGGAGGGTGAATTCTGAGAACAACCAGATGGACATGAGGGAAGAAGAAGAGGTGTGGCCACTGCTCTGGGGCAGGTGCAGGGTCCTGTGGATGCTGGCTTTGCTTTCTACTGTCATCTGGAGAAGGGGCTGAATGCCAGAGTCTCTGCCCTTGCCTGACACTCCCTCCTCCTGGCTCTCTCTGTGCCAGCTCTGAGGATAAGCCCTTCTCTCTCTTGTGTGTATGCATTTTCCTGTGTTCTTGGCTTGTTAGTAAAAATACTCAGTGTATTTTATTAAGTTTCAAAGGGACTTTTAATATCTGGTAACTTAAACAACTAATCTGAACATAACATCACGTAATATAGCGACCGTTGTTGAATTACTATTACTTTGTTTAGAGAAATTTTGTAGTGTTTCTAATGCTGTATTTTGTCACTATTTTGTAGTTTTTTAAAAAATAAGATTAATGTGAATATATTAAAAAGCATATATTTTAAAAAGGAATTTAATAATAACACTATTACATTTCACATCCTACTGGAATGATGTAATATAGTGTAGAACTGAGGCACCTCCATCACTTTCTAGGGAAGTGTGGTAATTCTGGCTTAGGCCTCTTAGCCAGAAGTGATATGCCTAACAGTTACTTGTTTGTGTTCCCTCCCTGGGCCTCAGTACCCTCATCTATGAAGGAAGACAGCTGAAGTAGCACAAACAGTCTTCGAATGATGTCAACTACTCTCCTGCCAACTTCCACCTCTAAATACAACCAGACTATATAGTTGTTTAGGTAGCTATATGCATTTTCTTTTTCTTTCTTTTTTTTTTTATTTTTAGGGCAGGGTCTACAGGGTGTTCAGGGTCTCACTACTAGATTGGACTCGTAGTGATCTGTCTGTTTATAGTCTCCCAAGAACTGGGATTATAGGCATATGCCACCATGCCCAGTCTCAATTGCTGTCTCAGCACGCCCTTGGGGTGGGGCCAGCACAGCAGGCCTGGGGATCGAACTCCTAGCCCCCTGCACCTGCTTGCAGGTGCTTTAATCCACTGAGCTATCTGGCCCATCCCTATATGTATTTTCATTAAAAAAAAAGCTTCCACAGATTAAAAAAAAATGTTTAAAAACCACTGTACTGACTGTTCTCCAAAGGTCTCTCTTACCCTCCAATTCCTCTGTTACCTCCATCACAGATTAACTCTGGTGAGTCCTCAGGCCACTTTTCCCCTACCGGACCATCTGCTGGACTTCCTCAGCAGAATATTAACAGGACTCATCCCACCCACATCTCTTCTTGTCCTCTCCAAGTAGTTGCTCACATCTTCCTGGTTTCTAGTCCTGGATGTGTTCAGAACAAGAGCTGCAAAGTTACGAAGGGTGGGTGAGAAGGGCCCCCCCCGCCCCCAGGATACACACAAGGTTTGATCCAGTAATAATGCAGAGGAAAATGCACTTGGTACTTGACTCAGCCTTCACTACCTCAAGCTAATCACTGTGGACCCCAGATCGAGATCTTGGTGCCCACTTCCCGGCGGTCCCACAACCATCCTCCTGTTCTAGATGTCTGCTTACAAATCTGCCCCATAACCATAGTTTTCATTTCTATAACACAGACTCCTTACAAGAAATTTAATTATTTTGCCTTGGAGCTAGTTCTTCTTCCTGACTTCCTGGTCAGTACAAGAGTCTCATAGCATAATCTTCCTTCTTCACCTTCCATAACTGTCTAATGCCCAGGTCCCCATTTGCCTCCACTGTTTGGGTTCTTGCTTTCACCCATCCCTTTGCCTTCACCACCTCTCCCATTTAGTCTTTTTTCATCTCTCCACTTGCTCATCCCTTCCTGCAGCCTTTCTATGTGTCAGGTCTGGATTCTATTCTATCAAGTGGGTTTTGTTTTGCTTTGCTTTGATCTCACCATGCATCTAAGTGGGAAGCCCAAGGAATGCAGAAACTTGGAAAGGGTTTTTCTCAGAGGACCTATCTCATGAGTAACCAGGCCAGTGCCTCCCTTTGGCCATAGACATGTAAGGCATAAAAACTAGAAAAAAAGTGATTTATCTGCATGTATTGATACTCTAATATAAAAATAATAACTAAAAATATTGAAGGATATTAGAACTCTGGCAGCAACTAAGCTACTTCAAACTCTGATGTAAACTGACCATGGTAAATAGCCCTAACTATGTTTGTTTTCTTCTTCATTTGTTAAAGTAAATTTTCAGAGAAAGTTGAGATCTGTAGCCAAATGACCCATTCAAGCATTATCCTAAGACTTATCACTCTGAGTTTCTTTTTAATTAGCACAAAGAAGTTCTAGATGTAACATTTTTGTGTGCTTTTATAAAATTCACACTTTTCTCAGTATAATTTATGTTTTCCTTCGTAACTGCTAGAAACATTTTAAGGGTCAGTCTAAAAGTAGCAGAATCAGTGGAAACACCTTTTCTAAACCTTTCTTCCTTGTGTCATTAATCAAAAGAAACACACCTAGTAACCCACCCTGTCAGACTCACTCACAAAAGTTGCAATTTATCTCCAAACCATTCTTGCCCCTTGAACCTGGTAGCTGATTGGATAATGAGTAATTACATACCTTCGGTTATTACTCTGACAGAAATTTTCAGCTTCTATTTTGTGACAGTAAATGGAACTAAACTGCATGTGTTTTGGCTTGAGTACACAATGAATCAGAATTAATGAAATGTCATATCCATTAAAGCAAACTCAGAAAATTGCATGCAAATATGGATAAGAGGGCTCTTAGTTCTAACTTTCAAGATACAAGCAAAACTGGAACGATCATTTCACATGCATCTTTCTGCACCACCAGTGCCTCCTTCTTGCTCTGGCTCTCCAGGATTGGGCGTGGCTGGAGACAGTGCCCGAAGGTACCAAGGCTGCCATGAAAACTACCCAGAAGAAAATGCCTGCCTCCTTAGAGCAACGGTAATTCTGAGATGCTTATATGCTTAACTCCCCCTGGCAGGTGCCTTAACTCTGGGGGAAGCTGTGATGCAGTGTGGTAGCAAATGATGTGGGCTCTGTCATTGCTTGCCAGGTGACACTGAGCCCAAAGATGTATGAAAACACAGAAATGCAGCCTGGCAATGAGATTTGCTAGGTTTTCTTTGTATAATCCACAGGATATGTTTCTATTGCTTCATATATTTGCCATTATAAACTTGAAGAGTGGGTTGTTTACTCTGCCACTTCTGATGCCTGGGTCTAAATATGAATATGGTTTTCAGTCTAAAGTGAGGTTGGAGAGGCTTGTGGGTTAGTTTTGGGGCTTAAAGTTTAGCTTAGGGGCTTGCAAGTTAGCTCAGTTGTTTAAAACGCCTGCTTGGGCAAACTCAGTCAGGCTCAGTGGACAGGGGTTCATTCCCCAGCTCCATAGGCTGCACCAGACCCACCCTTAAGGCAGCCTGAGCCAGCCAAAAAAAAATAAATAAATAAAAAAATAAAAGAATAAGGTGAGGTTGGAGAGATGTTTCACCAAAAGACAGAGTGACAGTGTACTGTTTTCCTTCACTTTTTCTTGTTTTCAAATGTCTCCTAGAAAATCTTCAATGTGACAGGGCCAACAGCCTGCATAGCCTATCCCTGTTGCTTGGAGTTGATTTTACACGCCCCCCCCCATGTGTATCATCACAAACCCAGGCAGATGGACAAGTGAGTGGCAAGCCTTTGGTTCTATAGACATCGAAAAATTGCTCGAACAACTAAACATATAGGACCATATATCACCTTACCATGGACTAGCAGATGATGGGGGCCTAATTTTGCCTTAATCTGGAGATGGGACCATCACTGCCTTGTTGGAGTGGCCAATGAATGCATGATCTTGGAGGTCTTTCGAGGGTGACACTAGTTGCGACTCTCTTTTTGCTGATGTGTGTAATATGTCTATTACTAAAAAGTTATGGCAAAATATAACTCTTATTTAAGTAGTGGATGGTTTCTATTGTTATTTTTTTTCTGTTAAACTTATAAATAAGTGGAGCCACTTGGTCAAGGGTTTAGATAAGGTCACATAAAGATGGCATTTCATTGCTTAAACTGCCTTACTAGACTCAGGCAGCTGGGGTAGAAAATTCAGTTTCTATATTATCAGGGAATGTAGAAAGCCATAGAGGAGGAGAGGCTTAGCAGCTAAGTGGTGGTTATTTCAGAGGCCAGAGGCTTAAGACGGGCCTTGTTGGTCATTCCATGTTAGGATGCATTAATGACTCTGTCCCTGCCCAGACATATCCAAGTTTTCAGCCAGCAGGAAGACCTGAGCTTTGGGGGCAGTGGTGAGGTCCGGGTCTGACAATAGCTTCTGCTTTCTCAGCTTCGTCTCTCCTTCAAAACACCTAGTCATGCCATTGGCCTCTTTTGACTCAATCCATACTGGGAATAAATGAGATGTCCTTCCTTTAATCCTGGCTTTTACTGAGACAAAGGTAGAACATGAATGGAAAAGGGTGGGAGAGAGCCCAAAGTCTCAGGGAAAAGATGAATAGAGCCAAAGCCTAACTCTGGGTTACTGAGACAACAGTGCTCATGTTTACGTGGTATTTGCTTTTTTAAAAATTCAGAAATTTGTTTACTTGGTACATGGTCTTGCTACCCAACTTGGACTCATAGTGATCCTCCAGTCTCAAGTTTTAGCTGAGATTACTCCCCAGGGCTGGGATTACTAGCATGTGCCACCGTGCCCAGTTTCAGGGGCTGGCACTCATGCGGTACTAGGGGTCGAACCCAGTCCTTGCGCTTGCCACACAGGCACTTAGACTGCCAAGTTATCTCCCCAGCCAGACATTTGCTTTTTAACTTAGTTGCAAGCCATAGATAAAGAACAATGAAAATGGTGGGGAATTAATTTTAAGTCCTTTGGAACAGTTTTGTCTTACGAGATTAACCTATCTTCTCCTAGTATTAGAAACTTTAAAAAGTATATTTGCATTTTCTGTTGACTTTATACTACTTCTTCCCTGTCTTTTATACACACATACACATATATATGAAAAAAAATATGTGCATAACCCAATGTAAGATTGGTACTGTTTCATAGAAATCTGCAATGACCTTTAAATAAGGGTTCATCTAATATATTTTTTATATAGTCCTGCATAACTATCATATTGAGAGTTCTTTATTGTTCATCCAGGAGCATACTGCAACTTCTCTTGCCTTTTGAATTAGGCTCTTTGTTTTTTTTCTATATGCTACTTCTGGAGGTATTAAAATATTTCAAGTTTGTATAACTAGAAAATCTTACTTTTAGTTTTCAAAGGTATGTTTGCTAAGTATAAAATTCAAAGAGGACAGATCTTTTCTTTTCTTTCAGTCCTGTAATTAATTTAGTTTCTTACACACTTGGTCCTTTTTTTATTTCTAATGTGGAATAAGGTGCTATTTAATTTTGTTCTTCCATAGTTAATATTTTTTATGTACATGCTTTAATGATTTTTTCTTTACAATAAGTTTTGGACAATTTCATTTTTGTGTATCTTGGTATGATTTTATTTTAATTTCTTGTGCAAAAGGTTTATTTTTCTTGGAAATATGGTATTATAAGTTGAACTAAATTCAGAAATTTTGAATCTTTAAATATTTATTGCCTACTCCTTTCTACTTTGAGAATTCTAATTATATGAATATAAGTTTCTTGGTTTTGACACTGAACTATTATGACTGATCTGTAAATTCTTTTTATATTTTTATTTTGGACAATTTTTATTGTTATATTCATTTATGTTTGTAAATAATTTATTTTCAATTTGCAATCTATTAAAAAATTAAAAAACACAACAAAACAAACAAACAGAAAATGAGATTAACCTGAGTGGAGAAGAGTTTGTTGTTCTCTGACTTTCTTGTCAAAGTCTCTCTCACCCCTCTTCCTTGCTCTGGAGTGCAAAGCACAAAGCGAGGCTACCATGGTGGAGCGGCAGCTCCACAGGGCAGGAGTCTGGAGAGGTGAGAAACAAAACCTGCGCAGGCCCTGTGAGGCCCAGGCTCCAGCTGACGCTGCGTGCGTGTGCTGCTTCCGGAAAGCTGGAGTCTTTGTCTGAAATCAAAGGAGAGAGAAAAAGACCTGTCTGGGAGTCCTTTAGCTTCAGATTTGCTTCCCGGCAGCTACGACACCAGTTAGCTTTTCCGTTGTCTTCCTTCCATGGACCCAGGCGCTTCTCATCTCCCTCTTCTCCCATTCTCCGTGCCCTCCTCAGCCTTTCTCCTGAGGCTTTGTGACATCCCACAGCGGCCCTGATTTGTGCCCCTTGCACCTGGGTAGAGCAGTCTGCAGGAGTCAGAGACCAAATAGTATTTGATAAAGATAAATCTGTGCTCAGAACTGGAACAGATGTTTAGCCAATTAGGAAATGAAACCCTCTATTAAAGTAGTTTAGCTTCCATCTGAGGATTTTGAATTTTGCTGTAAAAAGTATTTATTTCTTAAAACAGTGCTTTGCAGAATTTATCAAAAGCAAGATAAGAAGGGAGGCTGTTTTCTCTGGGAACTCAGTTCTAACCTGGCTTCAATGTAATTATGATTTGTAAATTTGTAGCACTGCAAAATCTGAGTGTTCTGGAGTGGCCGTGACTTTGAAACCTTCCTCAGATCCTTTGCAAAAACTGCTCCCTCTTCTTCTCACTCTCACTTGAGCAGCACCTAGAGTGCCAGGCCATGTGAGGAATGCAGAGCAGCAGACCCCTCAGGCTTCCTGAGAAGAGCTCCCGACTTGATAAGGTGTAAAGGGCACGAGTGGCACACAGTCAGGTTTGAGAAACAGCTCTCCAGCATCCCTGATCCCCAGCCTGCGGCGTTTCAGCTGATGCTGCCTGCTCAGATTGTAGAGTGGTCTGTTGCAGGGCCATAGCTGTGTGCATCAGAATGTTCTTCCTCCCGAGAGCCCTAGGGAACACGTCTTCACCTGTGAGCTCGGGACCGCCTCTAAATGCTTCCCGTGCTGTGTTTAATCCTGTGACAGTCACATGCGATCAGTGCTATGTGTTTTCACTTACCATGGCGCCAAAGCATGGACATGAAGGGAACTCTGTTTTCCTTCCCAGTGTACAGATGAGGGAGTTGAGGTCAGAGAACATGGTAACTCTTGCAAGGTCCTGTGGTTGGGGGGAATTGTGAGCTGTAATTCTAAACCATTTGACTTGCAACCTGATACAAATACAACACTGCACTCTTGTCTACAGTGAGCAAAAGTGTTTCTATTCATTAGTCTTCTGGTAGCACAATAAAATTCTATTTTTTCTACAGAAAAATTTGTTTTGAACCAAGAAATCTTATGTTCTTCACATGGCTTGCTTATATATTCTTAACTTGTTAGTCGAACTCTAGTTTGTAACTGAACTGTGGCTCTCAGCATTATGTCCCAAATATCAGCTTTGTGATTTGGAACAGGGAGAAGTTGTAAGATTATCTTCAATCTGTATTGAAATGGCATAGTTTGAATAAGTGAGCCAGGGTATCTAATGAAGGCTTTAACATCGTTACAGTGCTGATTGATATTGAACTCAATGTCTTTTTCACAATGACTGCTATTAAGCCCTGTCTCTCTCTAAGTCTGTGTGTGAGATGATTTTTGAACTCAGAAACGAACTGCTGAAGCAAGCCTCTCATCAGCAGCCTGTGCTTCTACCCACACTGGGATCATGGGACGGCCCCCCGCCACCTTCGTATAGACAGGTATGCCGGTACCCCTATCCAGGCAAGGACTGAGGGAAGTAGAACTTGGTATCTATCTCTGCTAAATTTCATCTCGTTAGCCATACCTCATTATTCATCCTGTCAAATCTTCAGGATCTTGGTTCTATCACTCAGCACATTTGCTGACTGGCCCACCCTTGTGTCATCTGAAAATTTGATCAAAACACCTTCTGTCTTTATTATGCAATTTTCAGCTGAAAGTGCTGAATGGGCCAAAGTTGATGGAAGCCCCTGGGGCGGGACGTGCTCTCAGAAACCTCCCTTGCAGGCTAGGTTTGTTCATTAATCTGTGGCTTTGGACAAGACGTTCAATCACCCTACTGTTTGGTTGTTTTTCCACACTGCCTGTAGAACTCCATTTCCCTAAGAGGGTGAGTGATAGCCAGGGCCCTGTTTTAACCATCAACACCTCCCAGTTACACCGTCCTGAATTATTATGGTGGAGACAACAGATGGTTAGTGGAAGGCACCCGGAATCAATATCGGAAATGAGCCCGGCATATATATGCTCCATCTCTGCCACTTACATCCATATACTTTTCAGTTGGTAGTTCAAAGAAGGAGAAATGCTGGAAGTACTATATAATGGAGAATTTGTTATAGAGATTTGAATGCAGTTGTGGGAACTGATGAACCAATATATGAAAGGCTGTATATTTGGGGTATATTGCTAGAGGCTGAAGCAGTAAAGTTGTAGATAAGAAGGAAAGAGGTGGTGAGGAATATGGAAAGCAAGGGCAGGCAGGAGCCTGTGGGGGTGTGAAGTCGTGTGGGACAGAACATGGGTCATTTTCTCCTTACCTCCGTGACTCCAGTTTGGTGATGAATGTGAGCTTCAGGGGAAGCTGCCCCCTTCATCACTTAGATTGCTATGTACCTGGCCCTAAAGGCAGAAATGCATGGGGACTGGAGGAGCCGTGGGCCTGGGCCCCACCCTGCGCTACCCAGGAGATCAGCACCGATGAGCAGGACTGATGGTGGCCACCCTGCTCTGGTCTGAGATTTAGAATTATGCCTGTTGCATCATTCTGCCTTCCAAATCTTATGCAAAATGTCCCCTTTGTCTTCTAACCTGAAACAGTGCAGGGAAGGGAATTCTGGGAAACATGGTATGAGTCTGAATATACCATTTTAAGCCATTTCTTGCCTTCCACATGAAGGGGATTGAAAAGCTATGCTTCAGCCTAATATAGTGTGACTACCTTTTGCATAGCTGAAAATATGTGACAGTCTTGCTCAAAGTGGATACAAATTCCTTTTACTCATCTCTGGTGAGGCATACTCCTTTTCTTGCTGAATTGTTCTCTGCCTTGATGTCCTGTAACTTAAACCCTAAGATTTAAAGTTAATTATGATCCACCATATCTTATGCTGATGGTAGAGGAAAGGAACAGCCAAAGGGAATGTATTTGGCATTAGAATAAGTATTAATAACTACTTGGCTGACCAAATAGCTCAGCAGATTAAAGCACCTGCAAGCAGGTGCAGGGCCTGGGGGTTCAATTCCTGGACCTGCCATGCCAGCCCTGCCCTTGGGGCATGCTGAGACAGCAATTGAGACTGGACATGGTGGTGCACACCTGTAATCTCAGCACTTGGGAGGCTGTAAACAGGAGAATCACTACGAGTCCGATCTAGTAGTGAGATCCTGAATACCCTGTAGACCTTTCCCTAAAATAGAGAAAAATATAATTAATAATTATTATCCTTGTTTCTGCCACTTATAACCACCTTCTCCCAAGAGCCATTCCATATTTTCTTTGCCCTTACAAAGCACCTCAGATGACTGACAGGTGGAGAGTGTCTCAAAACCTCATTCCTGAGGGTTAGGGTATTTAATGAATATTGTACTGCCTATAGTGGGTCATTAAAATTTCCCATTGGCTTTTCCTATAGGACTTGGAGTTCCAAGTGATGCTCCTGGGATTCTCTTGAGTTATATATAAATGCTTCCTTACCTTCTACATATAGCAGTGGTAGCCCTATATCCTCCTGAGAGCATTAATCATCTCAGGTAGCACAGGGAGATTTTTCTTTACCCACTGAATTTATGCCAGGAGGAGCCCACAGTGCCATGTGTTTATCATTTCCCAGGAAAGTAAAGTTTTGCTGTCTCCCTTGGTGGAAGCAGTTCTCCCTTTGGACCAGGATTTTGTAGACCAGAAGAATCATTGTGGGTGAAATAAAATCATTCCCTTGTGTATCTCTAGGGAGTGACTATATGAGAAAGGACTCTTATTTTCTACTCTTGATTCCAGGACTTATAAATTTTTAGTAAGGAGGAAATACTACCATAGATAGTTGCTGATTTATTGATTTATTTATTTAGTATTTGCTACAGGGTCTCACTATGCAGCTCCAACTCATAGTGATCCTCCTGTTTTCAGCCTCCCCAGCACTGGATTACAAGTGTGTGTCACCACGCCCAGACTCCAGTGCTGGCTCAGTGCACCCGGGGGCAGGGCTGGTGCAGCATGCAGTACCGAGGGTCAAACCCCGGTCCCTGTGCTTGCCTATCTGAGCGATCTCGCTGTCTCTGATAGTTGCTGATTTAGAGCACTCTGTTTCTAGACAGATTTCAGAGATTAGAACCACCACCAAACCCCTGAAGATAGAAGATATGATTTCTACCACATTCTACTTCAGTTTGTCTAGTTGACTCACATAGAAGACAGATGGGTGTCAGACAACAACAGTGCACTATCACAGACTCAGTGAGGTAAAGTGAACTTAAATATTCCCTGACAAAATGCACAAGGCATTGGGCATGCTAGGCAAGTGTCTGCTCTATCTCAGAGCTACATTCCCAGCTATTTTTAGTTTTGTTTTAAGACAAGATTTAATTACATTGCCCAGGCTGGAGTCTAATTTGTATTATTCCTGATTTGCTTTCCCTAGCTGGCCTTGCAAGCACGTACTATTCCGTATGGCCCAGTGACATTTTCAGTGCATCCTAGCAGAGACCTGCAGAAGGCAGTGTGCTCTCGTTGTACTGAATCAGGCAACATCAACTATCTAAGCTTATCAACAGTTGTCATGTAGTTCTCCAGTAGATGATGTTGGTTTATATTGCTTGAAGCTGTTGAGTTGGGTGCAGTATTAACGTACAATACATTGGTAAGAAACCTACATAATAAAGATTGCAGTTGAAGGCCATTGTCTGCACCTCTGGGGCCAGGTGGTGAGCTATCTAAATACTTGGACAGCAGTATTTTGCAGGTCATGTGTCTCTGTTTCCTCTAGAAGGATGACTGATTCCTGTCATTAAAAAGCCCTACTCCATCCCATTACAGTCCTTACCTATTCCAGGTGAGGTGACTGTGGTATATAAGAAGTTCCTGGTGTCAATATGCATATATATTCCTTCGGACAAATCAATTTCTTCAGCATTAAGAAGAGAATAATGAAATTCTAACCCACAAGGCTGACCGGTGGACTATGTGTGGTGGGTATCCAGTGGGGAGGAGTTACACTTATGAAGCCCTTTGTATAATCAGGTGCTTTATGAACTTGAGTGTGTTTATTCCATGTGCAATTTTACGCCCTGTTAACAGATGAGGAATAGAGGTTCTAAGCTGTCTAATTGCCCAGCCTTACATGTCTAGATGTTGGTGGAGCCAAGATATGAATTTAGGCTCTTCTGTTTGTGAAACAGTGCATTCTCTTTGTTTAGTGTACTCTCATTCATCACAGCAGTCAGAATTATAGATCCTGCATTGTTCTTTCACTCAAGGAAATGTTCACTGATTTCCATTTCTTTGGGAAAGGCCAAGGAGATAGCTCAGTAGAATAAGCACTTGCCTGGCAAGCGTAAGGGCCTGAGCTCAATCCCTGGTTCTCTCCTCTCCCCCCAAAAAAATCATTCTGCATAGTATGGTTTACCAAGCACTTTTATATATGTTCTGTCATTTAACAATCTGTCCTTACTTTTTGTGTTTAATATGCTGATGACAGATTAAAGTTTACAAAACCGTGTAAGTGGCAGAGTTCTACCCTCCATCTTTAGGGCTTTTGTCCACTCCCCAGGACTGTGGCCAACTCTAAAGACCCATAACCACCATAACTCCAGTTTCTTCTTCGTATGTCATCCACTAATATGTGACTGTCTTAGTGACTTTTTTATTGCTGGGACGAAGTACCTGACACCAACAAGTTAAAGCAGAAAAGGCTCATTTTAGCTCACAGTTTGTAGAGGTTTCAGTCCATAGTTGGTTGGTTCCTAGGCAGGGCAGCATGGCCCAGAGGCATCACAAAGGAGAAACAGCCCATCATGTGGCAGGCGGAAAGTACACAGCATCCAGCAGAGAGCCCTCCTTTCATTTAATTCCATGCAGGCTACAAGCCTATTGGGGGTGCCACATGTCCAGTGTAGGGCTTCTGTCTTCAATAAATCTATTCATCCATACCCAGACCTATGTTAAACTAATCAGTAGACTAAGCCAGTACCTCATGGGCTTAAACCCAGTACTGAACACACCACTGACCCAACCACATCTCACAAACCCCACTTAGGAGTATGTGAGGCTTGAGGGAGGGATGTCTAGACATCATCAGTAACAGTGGGTGTGAGTACCTCGGAGGGTTCAAGATGCTCAAGCACCAATGAGCCACAGCACAACCTAAAAAACTGTCTTGGGAAAACTTTACTTCATAACTCTTTTAAACGGAACATGACAATAAGGGCCAGAATCATCAGAACTGAACAAATTGTAATTCATCAAGCATGGTTATAATGAGAGTAGCTGGATAATGAAAATGTTTCTAATACCCATGACTTTTAATTTATTTCAGATGTTATTAAACTGATTTTCTTTCAAGTCTCCTGTTAAAAATAGCTAGAACTCTTGATCAAAGAAACATAAATGGTTTTAAAATCCATCATTGAGCCAATAAGAAAGTTAGAATTCATCATAGGTTGAAATATAAGTGAAAGAAAAGCAAGAGGAAAGGAAACTCATTACATGCAGCTATGTTTTTGCTGAGTCTTACTAACTGTAAGCTTCAGATATTTAGGGTGGGACAGGAAGTAGACAGGAGTCCACCCAAAGTTGTGAGTCTAATAAGAGGCTTAATGTAAGGCAGTTGTATGACATTGTAGAAAGATCTGTCAATTATGTTTATTCTTGTAAAGTCTGTCTCCCCACATTAAGAGGAACCATGTAAAACTGTGCATACTTAACCATCTTTGCCCTATGCAAATGTCAGTGTTTTATGATTTTGTTTAAATGACAGTGATTTTTGCTCACAATTGTTGCTCCAATTCTTGGAATAATATCTGGTACTTATTAGGTGCTGAATAAATACATGTCGATGGAACGAGTAAATAAAGTCATTGGGAAAAAGTCATCCAAAGACAAGTAGAGCAACTGCATTTGGGAGCTTATAAAAACATTTAAACATCCCACTGTAAAAGAGACTTCATAATGAAAATCAAAGGGAATCTATGTGTAATACCTACCCGACAAGTGGAAGGGAGCAATGGAAGATGGCTGTGGCCTCCGAGCTGCCTTTGGGGGACTTGACTAGATGGTGGGGTAACTGTGCCAATTTCTGTGGTCACCACTGCTTCCCCCTCAGCTTTTATTTGCCAGCTTGAATTTTCGTATTTTCATTCTCATCTGAATGACATCGATATTACAAAAACAAAAATGCAATCTTTTCAATGTTTATAACCAAATGTAATTTCCTTGAGTAATACACAGTTTCATACTTATAAAAGAAATATGGAAACCCAATTAAAAGGCCTATGATATGAAGCACAGGCGCTATCCTTTCAAGAATTCCCCAAGATTATGTGACAGTTCCTCACCACCCCCCTCTTTCATATTTAATCAGATTTTGAGATTAGAGATGCAATTTCCTTTTGTGTCTAGAGAGGTTTATTAGAATCCTGCATATTATTGTTTCCACGCTGCTCCTCCAAATGCCCAGGTTATAGAACTAAAGTGTCTGTCAAACAATTATTTATTATAAAGAGAATTATTTACTTTTGATTTAGTTAACAAATACTATGAAGTCATGTTTTATGCAGGTGTTAGAACAAAAATAACTCAATAAATAAAGCTAAAATCATATAAAGTTAAATCTACACATTAAAACCTCTACTTGCATAAGTTAAAATACATAAAGTTTTAAATGTGCAGTGTTATGTACATTTATATTCATGAGGCCACTGAATTTATGACAGAAATAAAAGGACCACATTTCAGTAGATGTATTCAAATCCTCTACTGTTAGCAAACAAACATTTTAACAGGAATGGCTATGAGTGGGTTGAGAATCTCAAAGTGATTCAGCTTGCCTAAAGGGATTAATTCATTTATTTTTATACACGTATACCTCTATTTTGTATCACACACTCATATATTTGTTTGCATCAAGGATGACTTTTATGGGGCTGGGGGTGAATCCAGGGCTTTCATACTGAACTATATTCCCAGCCCCTTTTTTATTTTGTATTTTGAGGCAGGGTCTCACCTAAGATGCTAACTTGCCCAGGCTGAACGGGGATTTGTGATCTTCATGCCTTAGGCATTTTGTGCACAAGTCAGGCCCAGCTAAGGCTGAGGGTTCTGCGTCTACACCTCTATGACCCATACAACTGTGATCACTGAGTACCAGAGGTTAAACTTTCAGGCTAAATTACTTACACGCTGAGCCTGCACTGCCAGATTTTCTTCACCCTTCAGAAAGTATAGTTGTGAGAGACCTGTTAGGTCCTGGGCAAAGCATGAGTTTCAGGTTAGGGACACAGCAGGTCTGCCGTAAGAAAATAGCGAAGTTTATTTGCAGGAAACTATGGTAACAAGGTCCTGCACAACACAGACGCCTCTGGTTGGCTCTTCTTGGCCCTCAAGCCCATGTAGGAGCTTTAAGTAATCCCAGTTATGTTAGAGAAATTCTCTCTACAAGTGGCTCCTTGCTCCTCACACCTCCTTGCCGCCCACTTTTCAGAACAAGGTCCAGGAATGATTTCCCTGTAAAGGTGAGGAAGCCCCAAGCTTGCATAACACTTTTAAAGTCTGGGGAGCTGATCTCCGAAATATTATCAAATGATCTTTTATTAATTTGAAAAATTAAGGTGTTTTAACTGTAACTAGCTAAGATTACTCATACTACCCTACTTTTCTGAACATAGTCTGCTGTTCTATTGGTGGTGGAGCAGCTCTAGTCACTTGGGATTGTGCAAAGGGGGCATTGCATTGGAATGATGGTGAGCTGGGTGTTGTGGATCATGGTCACATTCTAGAATGGGACAGCTGCACCTGGCTGCTTGGTTATGGGGACAGCTTCCAAGATGTTCTTGCCTCCTGGGATGTCTTCCTGGTGTTGGCAGGAGAATGGAAGACTGGAGGCCTCAGTGCCTCTTGGATTCATCCTGTGGTGCCTAATTAATACTGGTTACCTTCGGGAAGTGAAGGCTACTATGCAGAATAAAGCAGTGAGTTATGGTTTCCCTTTCTGCTTTGAAATAATGTAAGATTGTTGGTGTCTACAGCCAAAAATATAGGAAAACTACCAGAAAGTATGTTAGGCAGATAATTTATACAAATATTGTTATTTATCTTCATTTTGAGGTTGTTGTTGTATTTGTCAGTTTTCTAAAATTTGCATGTTACAATATATTTTGTTTTCATAAATATTCACTTTCATAAAAAACCTTTGTTTTTGTACCTTTGTGCTGTTTTTTACAACGGACCATGAAATTGTATGTAGTCTTCAAAACTTAGTAAATTTACTCCACAGGTTGGGCCTCCCATCTTGCTTAGGACACTGTTTTACTGCAGGAATTCATGTCTCATGAACTAAAGGGACCCCAAGCTTGAAAGGCCTTCTGACACTGAGGCTGGGTGGCAATGCCAAGAGCTGGGTAGCATGTGAGGTCTGGCTTCTGGCCCTTGACTGCACATCTTCTCTTTGTACAGGGAGGAAGAAAGCCTGGATAGTGTTCAGACTGAGCATGTGCAAGAGGAGGCTGCTTTCTTTGGTAAGTGTCAGCAAAAAAGAAAAGTGAGTATTCCTTCCTTCTTGGCTTGTGTGGCTCAGAGGGTAAGCCAGATGGAAGCTCTCCCCCTAACAGATGCTCTCTTGAGAGCCACTGTTATAGTCAAGTCAACCTAGGAGGTAGAGAACCACAGGCTCAGTCACTGACCAAGGATTGTAACTACAAAACGGGAATTGTGCTCCCTTGCTTGATTGTATTAAAGGACCTATTACTTGTGCTGGCCATAGAACCAGGGGAATCTGTAACATACTAAGTATAAAATTTGATGAGAATCAAAAAGCATAAAGGGTAAAAATCAATATTGGCATTCAGCTGAACTTCCAGAGAAGCTTTTCCTGGACTAACCATGGAATACAACAGAGGGCTCATGATCATTTAAGGTCAGAGAGTCTGGAAAGATCCAGATTCTTGTAATAATGCAGCCTAATTCACAGAGGCTGATTTGCCCAAGCCCAGACATGTTTGTCAGTATAATTGAAAGGAGCATGATCAGGCTTCTCGGGCCCCAGCCAGTTGCAGACTCAGGGGACTGTGCCTACCTTCTGCCTCTGGACCTTGGTAGGCTACTTGTTTCCAGGTTGGCAGGAAGACAGAAGTGAGGAAGCTGTCCCTCTCTCGCTTTTGGGCTGCCCATTAATCAACATCACTTTGTTCATTAATATAAAGGCTTTCTCAGCTGCACGTTTTGAGGAGCTTCCAACAATTCATTTTTCCTCTGGTTATAGAAAAATCAGCCTTCATAATGAGCAGCGGAGCTGTGTTTTTCACAGAGCTACATATTAATCCCTCTTCTTTCGGTTTGTCATTTACATATCCCTCAAATTAGGTTTACTTTTTCAATTTACACCATGGAAGCCCCACAGCTCAAAAATACACAATTAACACTCCGTCTTTCCTGAGGGTCAGCCTGACTACTCTGCAGGCTCAGGTTTTTCTTTAAGATGGTAGTGGGAGTTATGTGAGAAATGGAAATTTAATTGGTTTCACTAGGAAGATGTCTTTGCCAGCAGAGTGAAAGATGATGGCCACTGTCTTTAGTGAGTATTTTCCCAACTAATATGCAGCTGGGTGGCTTCACCCCTGTGCCTCTGTCCTTTGCAGAGGGAAGGGCCAGTCCATTGCCTACAGGGACTTTGGACAAAGTTTCTACTCTTACCTTCTCTGGACCCCAAAATTCAGGCAGCACTCAGGGTCTTGTCTCCTTGATCCTCCAGTGGTGTTCGGATGCTAAGCAGATGTCACTTTGGTTTGTAGGTGACCTGCCTTGACACTAACATGGGTGGGCTAAGCGCTTTCTCTTGCAAGAAGGTTGTACTGATTCCAAGGACCTGCTGCTTCCTCTCTCTTCTTCCCCATTCTCAGTTCTCTTCCCTTTCCTCTCTACTTCCTCCCTCCTCTTGTCTCTCCTTTCCTGTCCTGTGCAGGCCCCCATGATGGGTACTGGAACTACTATGGGGATGAGAACACTGACTAAGGGGGTGACAGAGGAGCAGACAAGGGATGTCAGAGCAGATTGATAACCACCTCTGTAGGAGAGAAGACAAGGTTCTACGGTGAACACAGAAAGCAGGCAGTCAGGGCTGGGTTTTTCCTCTGAAATCTTTCAGCGCTGATTGTGTGTATGACACACTATGTTTTCTAATCTCTCTTACAGTTATTTGAAAGGTGTCTCTGATTCTAGTGTTAGGCAGGCCAAATGAAATATTCTTGTGTTCATTTTTCTCACCTGTAAAATAGAAATAGCAACAAAACCTAGGTTCAGTCCTATAACGTGCTTAGATTCCCAAAGACAGAAAAATGCTTCCTGAGCCATGGATAGTACCAAGACAGTGGCAAGGCAGCTATTTAACCTTTCTCTGTAAGTGACAGCTGATGTCACAGAGTTATGTCCTGGATTCCTAAGGATTTAGAAAGTCAAGGCAAAATAAAAGTTTCATGGTGTTGGATTCCTCTTAAGACCTGCTGAGTAGCTGTATTTCTGCCCTAAATGCTTTCTTGGGTCATTTGAGGTTAATGAAGTAGGTTGTGTCAACTCTTCATTTTGAGTAGGTGAGAGGAATCCAGTCAAAATTTTGTATCTACAAGGTTGGTGATTCTATTCTATTTTTTACTTTTAATCACCTGGAATGTGCATTTGGAATTTTTCCACTTGGCATGAGGCTTAGCACACGCTCTGTGTTTTCTCAATTAGAGAGAGCACCTTAGGGGCAAAGAGTGCTGGGGCTAAGGTCAGACAGAACTACGTTCTGTACCTCATATTGCAGTTTATTAGCTGTGTAAACTTGAGAATGTTCCTTCCATTCTCCAAACTACACTTTTAGTTTCTTTGCTCTACAATAGAGATAAATTTTTTCACCACTTTAAAGAGATTTTGTGACTGCTGAATGCTCTCAGCAGATGTCAGATGTGTAGTAAGTATGTGTTACTGTACAATACAGTCATACACAGGCTGACCAATATGTGTGCTCATCAGAGCAGATGCCCATGGCTTCCACAACACTTAACCTCAGTCCTTCAGCTTCACTTCCTAGAGGCCCTTTGCCAGCCAGGTACCGAATTAGCACTAATGGATGTGGATGGCACTTGCGTGGAGGATTAGAGGAATGGAGCAAAGATGCGTGGAGGATCCTTCCCCGAAAATTTTTTTGCCTGGAAGGAGCTTTAGTTTTTCTCTTGTTCAATGCCTGATGAAATACATGAATCTCATTTGTAGTATTTAGGATGTACATCTTTGCACTTTTCAGTGCAGAGCTTATTTCTTTCTGAAGCAAGTCTAAGTGATTTTTAATTGATTCTGTCAGACACCAAATCACAGAAGACAGAGAACTAGCAGTCAACTTTCCCCTTCCTTCTCCTTCACATCATTTTTTGGTCATTCATTCATGTATGAAGACTTAGTCTTTCTTCCAGCTCCTGCTCCAAAAGCAAGGTAGCTTGCTTGTTGAAAGGACACATTTCCTAAGAGCTATACTAAACTGAAAACTTGCATAAACCTAAAGCAATGGGAGGCAGGTGTTTCTGCTATCAGCTAATGTGTCCCTGCCTCCTGGTTAGAGTAAAAACAAGCATCAATGCATTTGAGCTAATAGTTTTAAAAAGAACCATGCCCTAATGGATCTTACATTTAGGAAATTCATGTTATTTCAAATTTTCTGTTTAAAATACAAATTATTAATATTTCATATCGTACCTTTCAAATCTGTACATAAGGTGTGATTTAAATTGTGGTGAATATTTAAAATTCTTAAAAAATATTGCAATAAAAGGCATGTTGTCATTAAAATATTCCACCTTGCTCTGAACCCATGCATCCCATCATTCTCATCACTGCCTGCAGCAGCTCTGGAAGTCATCTTTCATATCTTTAGTAGCACCATCATAGCTGCGTTGATATTCTGAATTGATTCAAAACTTTATCCTTGCACAGTCGTTTTGACATTGGAAAAGAACCAGAAGTGTCATGATGCCAGATGTGGTAGAGCAGGTGGGTGGAGATGCACCTTGGTGTTTGCACAATGCTCTTCCATTGCATAGAACTCAGCAGCACCATTCACTACCTTTTTGATCAGACCTTGTATAGACACTTACAAAGGGACTTCCAGAATGGCTTCCAAAAGTAGCAAGAATGGGAGGACAAACATGCCCAGAGAGAGTGGGAGTGTCGTGAGGGGGACTAAGCACAATGTGTCCTCCGCAGTATTAAACTTTTAAAAATGTAAACCTTCATAACTTGAATTTACACAAGATATCTTTTCAACCTTCTCTGATCTCTACATCGTCTCTGCCACTCCTTTAATTTCCTCTTCATTTCTTCCTGTATTTTGAATTTACATTTTACAGGGCGACTGCAATGTTTGCTTAAGTATCTGTATCCCCTTCAGTCTACAAATCTAAGAATAGGGAAGAACTCTGTTCATTTTTGCTCCATCTCCCTTTTCTCTTGGACCTTTTACCCTGTTCAAACACTTCCCCCACACATATGAAGTATCTGAAAATATTATCACATTAAATCTTCCAAACTATTCTAGGAGGCAGGTGGATATTATCTTCATCTTTCAAATTAATAAATGTGGCTTGAGGAAGTTAATAAAATTGCATAAGGTCAAAAAATTCATAAATGATAAAGATAGCATGTCAGCCCAAGCCTCTCTGACTCTAAAGTCCATATTCTTTTAGTGTCACACTGGCGTGTTGTTTCCCTCAATGTTCTCTTTATTCTTAGTACTAAATTTCTGAAGGACAGACACTGTGCCTCTTTCTCTTTACTTCGGTAACATTTAGCAGAGTAACCCACAGCCACATCTGTACTGGTAGTCAGGATAATTGATAAACAGTATATTGGCTATTCCTGAAGCAGAACGTGCCTGGGAGGGGTGAGTGCTTAGCAGGGGAGTCATTAGTCTAGAAGTGATGGCGATTAGGTATGCCTGTCTTCTCCAGAACTTAGTGCCAGAACAAAGAGTTCTCATGAAACTAATTCTCATCCTCGGTTTTCCAAAATGATGTAAGGGTTACTAAAACTCCTCAGGATCTGGCTGTGATTGCGATGTTCCCACAGCTATGTGTTTAGTTGGTGGAGCTGGTGACAGATTTGAGGTAATTGAGCAATTGCAAGAGAAACAAACTAAAGCTGGAGCTGGAGCCCAACTAAGTCCCCAGGGACTGTCATCATCTTTCTGCCTCTTACCCCTGAGACTCAGAATGGCTACCACTTCTCCAAGCCACCATGTTCATTGTCATCTTTGGGGTTTTGTGCAGGTGGCTACTTCTGACTGGGATAGTCCTCCTTTTTTTTTGCTTTCTTTTTGTGCCTGACCAATTTCTATTTATGTTTTATGTCTTAATCTAATTTCTTTTTTTTTTTTTTTTTTTTTTTTTTTTTTGCGGAACCAGGGATTGAACTCAGGCCGTTATGCTTGCCAGGGAAGCACTTATTCTACTGAGCCATCTCCCTGGCCTTAATCTAATTTTTTTAGGGAGAAACTTTTTGGCTCTGCAGAGTAGGTTGAGGAAGTCTACAGAGCTCTTGCTGAAATAATCCTTGTACTTAGCACTTTGACATCAGTTATGTAATTATTTGCTATGTGTTTGGTGGTTTTGGAATATTAGAGTAGGAGCTACTTGAGGGTGGGATGGATGCCACTTTATCATTCATATATGGTGTGGAGCACAGTATTTGTACATGAATATTGGTTGATAGGCAGGTGGATAGATGAAAGCCAATATAAGTATCCTCCTGCTTCTTCCAACTAGAAAGATGAAAATATTGAAAAGAAAGGTGATTGTTTTTTACTTGGAAACATAACTTTTCCATAAGAAAGAAGAGATTTCATTTTCTGGACTATTATTACAGATTGTCATTTAAAGTTTCATCTTGGAAGCATCCCTTACATTACTGTGTGAATGAAATAATTAAATTTTTGAGTGACCAAGCAGCATCCACTTGCACTATAAGGTAGGCAGAAGAGTCTTTCTATATTTAAACCAGCATTATGTGAGCTAGTTCTCCATTACTATAAGAAATATCTGAGACAATAAACTAATACAGAGAAAAGCCTTGCTTCAGTTCACTGTTTTGGAAGACTTAGCCCATGATCTGAGTCCATGTCACAGTGATCGCACATAGCAGAATGGTTATGGTTTTTGTCTACACATCCCCCAAAAGCCTCTTGTGGTCATGGAGGTTGGATTGCAGAGTTTGTGACTGAGTCATGGTCCAATGCTGGGGTTAAGGGTATGAGTACCACAACCCATCCAGAGGTGCATAGCCTAGTTAACATGTAAAGGACAGAAAGAGGCTTATCCCATCCTTTTCTTATTACTTTTGCTGTCTTCTGCCATCATGAACTGTTGCCCCTCTGCCATGTGTCACCCTGCCTTGGAGCCAGCCAATTAAAGACTGAAACCTTACTACAAATTGTGAGCTAAATAAATCTTTCCTCCTTTCACTTTGGGCATCAGGCATTTTTGTCTCAGCAGCAAGAAAAAGGTATCTAAGACAAGAACAAGACTATTCTTCTCATGGTTGAGAAGCAAATAAAAGGGAAAAGAACCAACATTCCACAGTTTCCTTTGAAGGGTCCTGCAGGTGACCTAAGCCCTCTCACAGAGTCTCCCCTTTTGAAGTTTTCACCACCTCCAGCAGAGCTTCAGCCTGGCGAGAAAGATTGTACATTGGGATCTTTGGGGGACACTTATTTAAACCACAGCCAGCACGCTCTCCGTCACATTATTTTTAAAAGCCAGATGCAAATCTGGGAATAACACTCATCTTCAGTTTTGGAATGGAATGTATTTTTGGTCTTAAACAATGAACACAATGAGGCCCTCTTTATATTCAGTATGTTCGAAATTTTTAGAGCTTGTTCATTTCCCATTTTTTTTAAAGCAAAAAGCACCATTTATGTTTATAATAAAAATACTGCTCAGTGCTGTGTGTGAGGAGCCAGGCTGATGTGGGAAGGACAGTGCCTGGCGGAGTTTGTAGGCTCTCATTAGGGAGTCTGGCGGCACAGAACTTAACATTTCAGTGGGGCGACCGTGCCATTTATCTTCCTGAGTGATGACACTTGTAAGGAGAGTGACTGTTGTTAACCTGGACTAACATGCATGAACAAGAGCTGTCTGGGCTGCACCTGGACGTGTCCACTATCTATTTAGTAGCTCTGTTCAAGAACAGTGGAGTATGTTTCTCTGTGCATTATGGGACTTGTTGCTAAGTAAGTTTTAGAGCTGATAATTACTCCAGAGATTGGGACAAGGACTGGGGAGTGATACTTCTTCATACTGGGTGGTGAAGGAAGGCTGCAGCAAGAAAGCACAATCTGAGCAGCACTTGGGGTGACGGAGCAGATGGGTAGGTAAAGAGAACAGATTCACCACAGGAATGGGAATATAGAATGCTTTGTGGGATTGAACCATTTGGTTTTGATTATTTTACCTACAGTAACATTAAGAAAATTATTGACATCTGACAAAGAGGAAATGTGTCATGAACACTTTGTTTCCAAGCCTGCTCTTAGTGGAATTCTTCAACCCCACGGCAATCCCAAGCCCCTCAACAGCAGTAGCTGGTGGCACCCCTCTTTTCTTCTGCCTCCTCTTCTTTTCTTCTGCTTTTCCATTCACCTCTTCTTGTCCTCCTCCCTTCCCCTCCTCTTCCTAGTCCATTTTACAGACATTTGCACCACTTACTCTGCATACTATACCCTGGTTCCTTCCTGTTCATGGAACTAGGGCCACAGCAGCCAGCAGAACATGCTGGGTGATCAGAGTTGTCATCTGAGACAAGGACCTGGGCCTCTGGGGGTGGGGAAATGATTGTCTACCACCCAGGAGAAGGAGAGCACTGTCTCCTCTTGGGCCCCGAAATTCTCTTAGTACCACTGTGGTCTTTCTTATACTGGCTCCAAGGGTTAAAGACTCACCTGGGGCTCTTCCCAAAAGGTCACATTGTTTGTCAGTTCGCATCTCTGAGCTAAGGCTTAGTAGCCTTGCTAGAAGAGAATATGATGTCATTTCTCAAGAGGATTTCTCCTAAGATGACCATCATTGCTGAGCATCATCGTTCATCCACTTGCAGCTGCAACCTGTAAGCTGCACTCTGTGGAGGTGGCCAGGAGCTGCACTCCCAGGGGCTGGGAACTCAGTGCATTTCCTCAGGGTCTATAGGACACAGGCCAGTTCATAGGCAGAAGCGTGGTCTGTTTGAGTGCACTCACTGTAGAGATGACTATTCTATCCAGGTAGAAGTGAATGTTTTAAAGCACACAAGCATGTTTCATAATTTAGAGGAGGTTTTGTGTGCTAGTTATAGCTATCCTAGTTACAAATGCTTTTCTTCCTGGGAAGTCATTGGCGTCTCTCTGCTTTCACCCTACTTCCCTACCTCTGGCTTTTTGACGTTGGCTTTCCTGAGAAAGGAGGCTCGCAGAGAACCTGCCCATCACCACATGCCTCAAGGACAGCTAGAGAGCCAGGAGAAAAATTAGTTTGTCTGTGTGTGTGTGTGTGTGTGTGTGTGTACACATGTGCACGTGCATGGGTATGTGTGTGTGTTTGAGAGAGAGAGAGAAGCACCGACAGAGACATAAAGACAGAAGCAGAGACAGAGAAGCAGAAAGGCAGGGGAAGAACTGACTTTAAAAAAAAGAGCTGAAGGTAGCTGCATATTCTCTATGGAGTAGAAAGCTAGAGGTCTTCTGGAAAAATCGACCTATGGTGATATTAGGAGGAATTGTGCCCTGACCCACTCCATGAGCCTCCTTTGCAGTGTGGAAAATTGTTTAAATGTATCTTATTTGAGTCCCTGAGGATGGGACATTGCCACTGTGAGGCCACACTAGCACCTCAGAGAGTTCAGCATACCCTGGCTGTAGTTGGGCTCACAACTCTCACCAACCTCATTTCTTGGCAAGTGCACTGTGCTTTCTTCTCTGACTGAACTGTGTGATCCTGGGCAGGAGCCTTAATTGTGGAAGGGGTTTTGCACTTACAATTCATTTTACATTACAGGGTCTAGCTGGTTTTTTCTTTTTTAAAATCATATCCTCAGTTCCTTTCGTTTTTAACATGTTAAACCAAATTTATTGTCACATTGTTTCAGAGAATATTTACTAAACATGTGCTCCATAACCGATAAATAAGTGAAAATAAGTTCTCCTTTAGTGACCACTCTCAAGGCCTCTAGACAGAGGCAGTGGTGGCTTTCTGAAGAGATTATGCTTTGGATCTTCTGAAGAGCTTCTGATAAATGCTATGCATGCTCAAATCTTCAGATTCAGTGCAACCCTCTTTTGAAAACTCAACTGCATATATATATATATATATATATATATATATATATATTTTTTTTTTTTTTTTCAGAAACAAAAATCCTACCTTAAAAATCATCTGGAATCTGAAAGGAGCCTGAATAGCTAAAATTATCTTGAGAAAAGAGCAAAATTGGCAGTTTAGCATTTCTTGATTTCAAGACTTATTAGAAAAATATAGTATGGCCGACTTCCGTGAACCCCCAGACCCAGTCCTAGCCCAGGTCCGGTGAGTGTGTGGAGAGCTTCCTGCTACCCTGCGC
>NW_004524595.1:11455613-11465466 GCF_000260255.1 Octodon degus | reverse complement strand
GGAAGCGCTATTCCACTGAGCCATCTCCCCGGCCCCTCAGTTATTGATTTATTCTAATAAAAAGTGCAAAAACTTTCCTGCATTTGGGCTGAGGGTACTGGTCAGTAATAAAGTATTTACCATGCATAAAACCATAGGTTCAATACCCAAGAAGCTCTCATTCTACACAAAAAGTTTACTCCAAATGGATCAGACTTAAATATAAGATCAAAAGCTATAAATCTACTAGAAGAAACTGTAGGAGAAGATTTTCATGACATTGGCTATGAAGAAATCAGAAATAGACGAGAGGACCTACCTTGAACTTGTATGTAGCAAATGGCACAGTCAACAGTGTGACAAGCTAAACTACAGAGTGGGAGAAAATATCTGTGCACCTGATAAATAACCTAATTAAAATAGAATTGTATTTTATAAACATAAATAAACAATCAAAGAGGCATTCCCTAAGGTAATGATATTTATTTGGAACTAGGATTGGGATCAGAATGAATGTATTACAGCAAACCATGAGTGTGTTAATAGAGGTTGCAGCTAAAGGAAGGTTTTAAGGAAAAAAATTAATTGGATAACATCAAATATTTTGAAACAGTAATCCTTGACCACACTGATTACAGTAAGAATGTTTGTTAGTCTGAGGCTGAATATAGTTTCTGGGTAGACTGCTTCATAAATTGTTTGTATAAGGTTTGGGTAGGCACTGTTCTATCTTGTGGGTCTGAAAGAATCTTTTGTGATAGCTGCTACCAAGCATTCATGTATAAGAACACTTTCTTCATAACCTCCTGCCTCAATTTGCAGTTGTGTTAGGTTTAAGATTTTGATTCTGACCATGTCACATTTCTCTTGCAATCTGAATGTTCTTTAGAGATGGTTATATATACAAGCATGATAAGATGCTCAACGTTGCTAATCACTAGCGATGCAAGTGAAAACCACGGTGAGATGTTACTTTTCTCCCACTAGGATTGCTATTAGAAGTTAAATAGAAAATAACAAATGTTGGCGAGGATAAACAGAAATTGGAACCTTTATACCCAGTGGATCTGAATGTAAAATTACATTCTACTATGGAAAACAGCATGATGGTGTCTCAGAAAATCAAACATTAACTTCTGGGTGGAACTGAAAATGAATCTTGAAGAGACAATGTAGCACTCCTGTTCATAGCAGCATTATTCAAGGTAACTGTGGGGTGGAAGAAAGCAGTCCAATGTCCGCTGGCAGATGAGTGGGCCAAGACAGTAACGCCTACATACAATGGGATATTTTTCAGGTTAACAATGGAAGGAAATGCTGGTCTATGTTTACAGTGTATTCTGGAGAATATTATGCTAGGTGACATAAGCCAGTAATAAAAATATAAACAACATATGGCTTCACTTAGATGGGGAATTCATAGTATTGGGAATTTGTAGAGATGGAAGGTAGAATGGTGGTGGCTAAGAGTGAAAGGGAGGAGGGAAAAGAAGTTCTTGGATGAGCAGTATTGCTGTTTTACAAGATCAAACCTTCTGGATATTGGCTGCACAACTGTGTGAATATAGCACTTCTGCCTGTACACTTAAAAAAGGTTATGATGGCATGAAACAAAACAAAAGGAACAAGACAAAGTGGAAGTATGCCCAGGCTCCAGGTTCAGATAGCTTATATCTGAGTCTCTGGAGTTCAGACCCAGATCTCCCAGGTACCCTGACTCTGACATCTGTGTGTTGGGATGGTGCTGAGCACTGGCCCCACCTCCAAGGCATGCTTTCTCTGAAGGGCAGGCACTGCATGTGTCCAGATATCCTGTAATCTATACATTGCAACGCAAGCCTTACAGAGCTACCAAGGGTCATGAAAACCCAGAAGACCAAGACCTTCCTTGCAGTGCTGACTGAATTTTCAAGCATTTATACCAGGCATTGAAGAAATTAATGAGACTGGAAAGGACAACCAAGAGCAAAAAAGATCTCCAGCTCCTACAAATGCACAGCAGTGTTGGAAAATTCCTGTTTTGGACTGGAAATGGAGGGGTATCTAGTTTCACTGGAATACGCATTGGCCAAAGTGCAGGGGAATGGTAACAGGAATTACAACATCAAAGACAAGCTGATGTCAGATTGTGCAAGGTCTTGAATGTCATGCTAAGAAGATTAGATATTATTCAGTAGACAATATGGAGTCATTGCTTTTTTAGTAAGGCAGTGAGAAAAGTTAAAACATCTGGGTGATTGAAAATCCAGAGTGATAAGAGCTGTTTGAACAAGATATGTTTCATTCCTTTCTTAAATGACAGATACGAACTGATGCTTTAGAACTGCCTTTTCTTATTTCCTGCAAGTTTTCAGCACTTACTGTTTCATCTTCCCTTGCCTGCTCTGGAGGCTTCTGTTTCCTATATTTTGAGCTCCAGTTCACCCAGCTGGCCAAGTAGAATTCACTACATTAAGGGCTTCCATTAAAGCCCAGTTGCTTTGCAGGGCTAAAACCATCTGGCTGTAATCTCCTCCCTCAAGGGTGGGGTGGTTCCTATTAGGAAGGTTAGTGCAGATTGTCACCCGCAGCCACAGCCACTTTGCCGGAGCACAGCCTCCTGTTTAAAGTAGCTGCTGGATGCACTGAGGAGAAGTGCTTCCCTTCTTCTTAGACAGGATGTGAGGTTTAGGACCAGCCCGTGACTGTGCCTCAATTTGCCTCCCTGACAAGTTTCTTTCTTTTCCCTGGGAAGGACTGGACAATTGCAGAATATTTACAAGTCTACTCCTGCACTTTGATATTTTGAAACAACTAACTGCTTTGTTTGAAGAATGCATTTAAATAAATTAATGAAACCGCTGCTCCGAATGAATACTTTCAGGCCACTTACAGAGAAATTTTGAAAGGGCAATATTATCCCTGACACAAACTGCAGCATCTGAGCAATTTGATATCCAGAAAGCTGAGCAGGGAGGCAGAACATAATGACAGAGTTTTACCTATAGCAAAACCATTAAAGGTCGCCTACCGGAAGGATAGCTGAAATAGAATTTGTTTTCAAATTATAAGATTAAAGAACATTCCTGGAAGAAAGTATTATTATACACTAGCAAAAGAAAGGGAGAGATGAAAATGATTGGAAGATGCAATCACAGCTGAGATAAATTCTACTTTCTCTGTGGTTTGTGCACCCTGCAGTCCCCCCGGCTCAATGGGTTGGGTGGGCTGGAGAAATTAGCAAGTACTCCTCTCTCCTTATAGATTCTTCCCCCACTGAGAGTTCTTTTCCCCTCTGGCCTTACTGAAACACGCTTGCCAGCAGGGAAACCAAGGGGAGAAGTGAAGGGTGCCTTTGTTAATGGTGCCCATTGGAGAGGACAACATTAAAAATTCTTTAAAATGAAGGGGGCAATTTTGAGTTTCCGAGTCATTAGGCAGGTTTATGACTTGTCCATTTGTGAAGGAGCTGATGGGGCTCTCCACACAGTCGTTTTGCTTAAAATGGGCTCATCTCACATGTGGCATTTACACAGTAACCCCCACCCCATGCCTCGCACTCCTGTGGCGTAAGCCAAAGTTCTCTTTGGAAGACGCAGGAAAAGCGTGCACTTCCGCAGCGTCACTTCGCAGGCAGCTCCTTAATAAGGCTGTGTGCAGCTCCTTGCAGCGAGTGGTGAAAGCAAACAAAATCCTGCTCCGTTACTATTGCCAGTTCTCACATATGTATTGGGAATAAGGTCTTCACAAATATTAGTCTGGAGTGAACCTACTTGAACTGCTGCTGGATAAATAGAGGGGCCTTCATTTTTATACAGAGACATTTTGAGGTAGATACAGTTTGTTGAAACCCAAACAAAACTGAGTAGCAAGAGCTAGCAAAATAAGGGAACTTGGCTATTTGTAACATGACATACAAAAATAAGCTGTTCTAGCACACCAAAATACAGGGCTCCTAAATATATTGTCAATTCCAAGTATAAATATATTGTCAAGATCAGCTCATTATTATTCAAAATGCCTGCTTCAAATAGCAATGCCTGCTCAGTGGTCACTGAATACTCTTCATGCCTCTTTCTGTACCAGAGCGATGTCCATGCTGCCTTGTGCCCCTCACAAAAATTGGTTGGCCCTTGATGAAGCTTCTTGCTCCACCTCCTGCCTCACTACCCATGGATGTGTGTGTGTGTGTGTGTGTGTGTGTGTGTGTTTGGGGCTCTGTGGAGTTTCTTGAAGATCAAGGGCCAAAGTCAAGCTGTCTGGAGACCGGAAGCTGACTGTAGTGGAACTGACTAAAGAATGGACAGTCATCGTGCTGTTCCTTCCACATTCCTGGTTGGAAAGACTGTGCGGTTAGTGATAACACAGTGCTGCTCTCTGGACCCAGGCCCCACATTCTGCTTCCCATCCCGGCCAGTGGGGTGAGCACTGTTGCTGCTCTGCTCTCCTTGGGAGGCAGGTGGGTCTCCAGAAAGATGTCATCAACTCCTCCTTGCCCTTTCCAAATAAAAAGAACTCAATCTGAACCCAAATTACTACTAAATTGAGAGTGCTGGGCTTCTCTAGCACTGGGTTTCTTCCTATCAGGGACCACTGGCAAAGTGAACCAGGCTTTTGTTGTCATCCTCACCTCTATTCTGTCCCCTCTTTCCTTTTTTCTTCTGATTTCATCCTAAATAGATCTTGGAGTTGAGCACCTTGGCTAGGAAATGCACCCTCTGTCACAGAGACAGAGATGACACAGGGTGTTGCCTTCTCTGCTCTGCCTAGGTCAAAGGGCGGAAATCGAACTTGTTATTTTATGTTACTTTTTTGTCTGAATTTATTTAGAGATAGATACAGATATAGATATAGATATATGAATCGGAGAGATGAAAATTAAAATGTCAACTTTATTAGTCACAAATCTGAATATAAGAATAGGGATTAAGTAGGCATCTCGGCATTGTGTGTTTTGATACTTTTCTCTGCATCTATACTTTAATTCTACTGATCACAGAGTGGGGATGACCATAAGAAATAGACACTGTTTTCTGAATTTATGCCTCACATAACTGGATGAGGGACATCCCAGTGGTACTTCATTTTTTCATAGGTGAATAAATTCACAAGATAAGTAACTTATCCAGTAGCTCTCCAACTACTAACTTCAAAAAACTCGTATCTTGGGGCCAGGCAGATAACTCAGCTGAATAAGGTGCCTGCTTAGGCAAGCTTAGGTAAAAGCACAGGGACTGAGGTTTGATCTCCCATACCACATGCCGCTCCAGCCCCACCCCCAGGTTGGGCTGAGCTGACCAGAGTCCAGGTGTGGTGTTGCAGGCCTGTAATCCCCAGCACTGGGGAAGCTCAAAGCAGGAGGATCACTATGAGTCTGAGCTGCATAGTGAGACCCTGTAAAAACCAAATACATCAAAAAAAATTATTAAAGAAAAGAAACTGATATCTTGATGGGAAGAGATGATAAAGCAGATAATTAACAATTACAATGACATACACTAAATTAAAATGTAGAAAATCCATCTCATTAGATTGAGTAATCCTGGCTGGTTGTCAAGCTAGGGTGAGAGGTGCAGCAGCTCCAACCCCAAGAGAAGTGTGACCTGGGAGGGAAACACTCTAGTGTAGTCCTCTGCTCATCTCATGGCAGCTGCTTCAGAGGCAGGAGTATCCCTTCACTTTTCAACCATTGTTTTAGAAACTGGACATGAACGCCAACTGAAATTTGTATGATTACTGTGAAGATAACTCTAAGATTAAAGAAGAAGCATAAGAATCACCACAGGCCTGAGATTTGAGCCAAGAAAGAAAGCATAGCTATGCAAGAGAAAAGGTGGCTGCAGCCCCAGAACACAGTACCAGAAAACACATCGGACCTCACCTAGAGGAAAGGTCACCCCAAAAATCTGAGCTGATGCTAACAGGCGAGCATGTAGAATATGATAGTGTCCACCATTCATCCATAAGATACTCAAGAACAGTAAACTAATGGACTTGTCTAGTAAAAGCCCTTGCTGAAATTTAGGCATTTTCTCTATAACTGGTTTAAAGATATTGATTCCTGAGAGCAATTTGGTGGGTAAACTGTTGGATGGATGGGATGGCTTGTCTCTGTGATACCTCCAAGTGGCTTATTCCAATCATCACCTTTCTGTTGAATAACAAACACTTTATCCCAACACAAGATAGGTTTAAAGTTTATAATATATTTCCCTACTCTCACACAGGGGACCTTTCAGTCCGGTAATGGAAGCTACTTTTCCAGACCTTCTATTTGTGGTAAGATGACCACTCAATATGTTTAGAATCTCCTTGATAATCCATCTAGTGCATCCTTATGTTCCATAGAGGTTGTAAAAAATACTCTAGCAGACAAATGGTGTTATAACTAGCTATAAAATAGGGCAGTTCTACTTTTATATATTGGGATTAAGTCTAAGAATTTAAAATAAATGATTCATTGCTAAATCATGGATCCAATGTAAGTTAAGATAAAGATTCCCCTTTTCTATGTAGGTCAGTGAAAGAAGGTTACCTCTATAATGAAGGCCACTTTGAGATACTGCACTTGGTTGTCTTAAGGAATAAGTTAGAGATAGTATTAAATACATATGACATAAGATTGTATATATATATATATATATATATATATATATATATATATATGTCTTTGGTAAATACATGAGTTTTATAAAAATCTTAAAATATGACAGTAACTTAAACTGCTTCCCTTGCAGTTTTGTTACTTATTAAGATCAAATTACTTTGCATTCTATGAGGAACTTTTTTTCTCTATCATAGAACAAACAGTTTTTGAGGGAGGGCCCAAGAGTCCTGGAGGACATTCAGCTCATTACGAATTTTCTATTTGATATATGGGCTAGAAAATTGGGTGAATCCTAGGATGAAATAATAGTGTATGTTTCAAAGCAAAGGAGGTGAGGTTTCTATAACAGTAACCACACTTTAGAATATCTGCAAGCTGGAACACTCTCAATGGAACAATAAAGAATCAAAGAATATAAACATTCTGACATAAAAATGTTAATAGACTTAGAGGTTTTAAGAGTGTAAAGGAGAAGAACTAGAGAGGATTGTGATAATTGCCTTGATATATTTAAATTTGTTCTTTTCTAAAATAGGCAGACCAATGAATAAGAAGTGGAAATTAGAAGGGATAAAACTTTAGTCCTAAAAGAAATTCCTGGTAGGGCAATTGTATGCTCTTTCTTTTGGGGCAAGAGACTGCAAGAAAATCTTATGTGCAATGAAAAAATCTTGGAAATGGGTAAAACAGGTTGACATTTTTTAGACCCCAGCAGGCTGCTGAGAGATATCTGCAGGTTTACTTCTAAGAATCATCCAGTGAGCTTGTTAAAAATAGGAGATCAAGATGAGGCTGAGCAGCACGGGCCTTTGTGCTGGCTGGAAGGGTGTGGTGAGCTGAGTGGAAGGGTAGGGATGCAGTAGGGGAAGAAGATCTGGTCATAGAGGGAGAGCTTGCGTTGTGTGGAGGCAGCTGAATGTTGGTTCCATGTGCATGAGGAGGACCCCTGAGACAGGACAGCAGGAGCGGCAGCAGCAGCAGCTTGGAAGTAGTGTGGAGCCTGAGCAAGGTGAGAAGCAGTGCAGGGGCAGGGATGGCCTGGGTGTGGTGTTAGAGTCCATCGGGGAGAAGACGAGCTGGTGGGTGGGGTGTGGTCAGCACAGGTGGGGCAAGACAGCAGCTTGGTGTGGAGAGTGAGAGCTTGGTGACTGGAAGCGTTTTGGTACAAGGAGTAGTCAGCCTGCAGGGGAGAGTGGCACCCTGCTGTGAGGTGCTAAAGCCCAAGAGGGGCAGAAGATGAAGGATCCTAACAGTGATCTGTAACAGGTTATTGGTTAAGTACAAGGGGATTTTTCAAATACATATATGCATATGGGAGCTCTCACTATTGGGGAGAGAAATGACAAATGTTTGTTTGTTTGTGCAGGGTCTCACGATGCAGATCGGACTTGTAGTGATCCTCCTGCATTCAGCCTCCCCAGTGCTGGGATTACAGGTATGCACAACACCTGGACTTGGTCCCCAGCTCAGCATGCCTGGGAATCGGGCCAGTGTGTAGAGTGGTGCCGGGGATCAAACCCCAGTCTCTGTGCTTGCCTAAATAGGCGCTTAGTACAAATTTGATGTGGGACTCTAGAATTAACCCAGTAGTATTGAGTCATACATTGGAGATGGAGGAGCAAATTCACAGATGTTGTCTTTTTTTGTATTGTGATGGTTTTGTTGTTGTATAGAAGGTCCTCAATTGTAGGAAATACACATAAATTATTCCGGCAGTGATGAGGTTTTGTACTGGCAATTTACTCTCTCAAAATAGGGCTGTACATACTGGGGAGGAGGAAACAAGTGTTTCTAATTGAGAACTATTTTGTAACTTTGAAATTATTTCAAAATTATATATAGGTATTGTGAACATCTCTATATATCTACCGAAATGTCTGAACTTACAGAGTTCAAATATCGGAACAATAAAAGAATCTATATCATGAATTTCCAGATTAAGAATATCAGCACTCTTCCAATTTACTGTCCATACAGATTCCTCAAGAGACTTGTTTAAATTAAGATTCCATTCCAGTCGTTCCCCAGTGAGATATTCTGCACTACTAGCAAGCTTTAGTGATGTCAGTGCTGTGTGTGTATGTGGGGGGTTGGGGTTGGACTTTGAGGGAAAGTCAGATGGAATGAGAAAGCCTATCCCACTTGACCTTCTCTGAGGCAGAATCCTCTTCCTGTCCTCTATTAATCTGCTTTCCTGTCACTGAGGCAAAATATCTAATAGCCACAAATAAAGGAGAAGCAGTGTATTTAGGTCTTGGTTTCAGAGGATTCCATCCCTGACTGTTGGAGGTGAGGCAGTAGTAGTCTGGCAGGAGGAATGATGGGAGGCAGCTAATTCACTGCAATAGGC
Organism: Octodon degus; assembly: GCF_000260255.1. NCBI lineage: Eukaryota > Metazoa > Chordata > Mammalia > Rodentia > Octodontidae > Octodon > Octodon degus. The sequence goes on along the minus strand of NW_004524595.1, from coordinate 11,456,551 downwards.
AGGAAGCAGAGAGGAGGAGGAGCTGGGGAGGGAAGCACACTGCCTCAGCTCACTCCCCCAGTGACCACCTCCTCCAGCTGGGCCCCGTCTGCTAACTGCGCAGCTACCAGCTCATGGAGGATTGGTGCCCTGAGCATAGCAACTCCGCGGTCCAGTCGCTTGGGAAAGACTCACTCTGAACATTGGAAGCTTTGGGGGAACATTTTACATCACATGCTTTTACGGAAATTGTGGTGATGGAATCCATAAATTTCAATGTTCTTTCAGGAGAAGCAGATAAAATAAATTGACAATAGACTTAGTATTTTTGCATGGTCTTGCACAATATAGCAACAACAACAACGACGACGACGACGACGACGACGACGACGTACTTTTAAAGAACTTTCTGTCAGTCTCTGGGCATGTTCCAGAAAGTGGCATTAAGAGTGTTTTGCCAATGTGACGAAAATCTAAGTAACAATGCTTTTTCAGGGTTGTATAGAGGCATAGAGAAAAGAGGGAAAACAAACCTTTGAGCTAATGTTCCACACTCTTTTAAATAGTGATTTCCTTTAGATGAAATAGAATAATAACACCTCTCCCCAAGATACATGGAGGAAAAGACCTAGAAGTCAGTGGTTAACCTCAGGTCTTCCTTACACCCACGTCCAGTTCCGACTGATTCCTTCATTATCTTTGTATGGAGTGATGATTGCTGTTTTTGAGCACTGTATTTGTGCCTGGTGATGGACCAGTTCTCTTATAGTAGGTCACTAATTCTCTCTGTCTCTGTCTGTCTGTCTCTGTCTGTCTGTCTCTGTCTGTCTGTCTCTGTCTCTGTCTCTGCCTCTCTGTCTCTGCCTCTCTCTCTCTCCTTTCTCCTCTCTTACCATTTCTGTTATGGATGTCAGATATCCTGATTATCACCTGAGGTTCACAATTTTATGGCTTTTTCT
>NW_004524595.1:11440855-11455513 GCF_000260255.1 Octodon degus | reverse complement strand
CTGTCTCTGTCTGTCTGTCTCTGTCTCTCTCTCTCTCTCTCTCTCTCTCTCTCTCTCTCTCTCTCTCTCTCTCTCTCCTTTCTCCTCTCTTACCATTTCTGTTATGGATGTCAGATATCCTGATTATCACCTGAGGTTCACAATTTTATGGCTTTTTCTACATATGCATGCACCCATAAAATAACACATAGTAAAATTTGTATAGGTTTCATGGATTTACTTGAATGCTAACCCAGTGTGCCAACCCTTTTGTAACACTCATAATTAGATTTTGGGACCCATTATAGACAGAGAGATTGATGGAGTATGTCATTCTACAAACACATTACATTTGGTTTATGGACCATTAATTTGCTTTCATTGTTTTGCTATAATAAGCATCTTTTTATATGCTTCCTGCTTCACATGTGCAGACTTCCCTGGGGCATAGAGCTAGATGCCACACTGTTGGGTCATAGGTTGCATATATTGTCAACTCAGATAGTGTCAAATGGCCATCCAAGATAAACTTACCACCTGATGGTCTCCCTGGCAGCTAAGAGAGACCCACTCACCCCCTTATCCTTGCCACATGTGTTCAGCTGCAGGTTTGGCAATAGAAAATTCTTGGAGCTGTGTCTGTCACTTAGAACTGCTTATCCCTGCTGCTGACCTACAATTTCTGCAACTCACTAATAGCTCTTATTACTAGTGCTACAACTTTTACTGATACTCATGGATGTTGTGGCCTGGAATGAATGCTCAGGACATCTGCTTTGAATGAAAGTCCATCCTCAAAACCATCATGTGAAGTTACATCATGAGGAAAGGGCAACTCCAAGGTGCCACTTCTAAGGCCTCAATTCAGTGCTATTGGACTCTATGAGTACAAATTCCATTATTCTCCATCCCTCACCACTTCAAGTAGCACTGATTTTATATCATTTTATCTTCTGTAATATTCTGAAAGATCTATCTATCTATCTATCTATCTATCTATCTATCTATCTATCATCTATCCATCCCTCCGTCCACCTGCCTATCAAGTCTTTTATGATTCTGGCCAAGAAGATGGCTCCTGACCACATGGCCTTGTCCAAAGGGTAACTGATGACTGTGACCTGCCCCTGTGTCATCTAGTCACTATGCTGATGTATCACCCCAAAGGGCTGGGGACATCACTGCCTGGGAGTGTGAAAGGAGTAATCTGCTGCTGGACTCCAGCCACAGCCACAGCCCCTCCTCCCCAGGCTGTCCCCCTCCAGCTGCCTGAGGGGGTGCATGTCTCTTCCTACCTGCTCTGTGAGGCATGCCTGCTGCAGCGGTCTCCCTGGGGCAGGCACTGCCTCATCTGACAGGCCATAATTTGGGTCATTACACTCCCCTGTGGGCAGCAATGACATTTTTTCTTTTCTAGACACGACCGCTGTGCAGTTGCCTCATGGGAGGGAGAGTTTATTACTCCCTCTCCTTGGGTTCTGTCTCTACCAGGGCAGGTTGTGAGTACAGGAGCTGGCTAGGGTGATGAAGGCTGTCTCAGCTGGTCAAGTGCCTGCCCTGCAGCTCTTGTCTTTGCTCTGCAGAAGGGCAGCCTCTGTAAAGGGGCACACCCTGAAAGGTACTGGCTTGGGAATAATGTGGAAATTGGCAAGGGCCACAGGGAACTGTCCTGCTCAAAAATAGCTCTGTGCTTTACCTACATAGACATTCTAGTTAACACATCCAGTGGAAGCTTAACTCCGGAGAAGCGCCTTTCTTTGTGAGCATTATAAGAATCACCTGACTTAGGTCACTTTGATATAAACAATTTGTTTAGATTAACTGGGAGAAGGAAAAAAAAACCTTGGGGACATTGTAGAGGAGGCTCTGCTCTTCGTATATGAACTAGTGGGTCACAGGCAGGGAGTCAGGCTGGTGACCGATGCATGTAATTTGGGCTTTACCTTAGAATGCTGTCAAATTGTCATCTTTCCTGAAAGCAGCACTTAGAGAGATGGTGTGGCTTGATGGATTCAACACACTGACCTTGAGGTCAAGTAAAAGGGGATCTGGTGGTGCTGGTGGTGTTGTGCCAATTCCTTCCTTAGGATTGTTGCCAAGATGTCAAACACTCTAAGCTGCTCCCTTATTCGTCAAAAGAGGGAATGCTCTCAGAGTCTTAAGGTCCTTTACATTGTTGTGTTTTATGGCTCTAAGGAGGAGCCATAATTCTATAACTCTGCCAAACGGGGTGCCATGCTGTCTGTAGCAAACACTTGTGTCTTCTGGGCCCAGGAGCACTGATCTGCAGGTGATCTTGGGTCCTAAATACAGCATTTTTTAGAATCCTTATCCAAATCTCCAGGTATGGGGGTTGCACAGTCAGCAGGTTGCTTTAAAAGAATATGTGGATTTATCCTGAAACCCTGTACTGCAGTTTGTAGATCCTTTGTCAGTGTCAAAAAAAGGGTTACAAATGAATGACCATTTTGTATCTGTATATTCAAAATAGTCAAGATAGTTATACAGCTACTTTCTCTTAATTCAATGAATAGAAAGATTTGTACTAATAGTGTTTGGATGTGATGTCATGTCTGCATCTTATACTATGAATAACCAATAAGAAGACAACAATATGCAATGTATTAATTATTGAAACTGTCCTAATCGGTTTTGTTTTTATTTTAAATTTTTTTTTATTTATTTGAGAGAGAGAGAGAGAGAGAGAGAGAGAGAGAGAGAGAGAGAGTGTGGTGTGTGTGTGTGGCCAGCTCAGCCCACCAGGGGGCGAGGCTGGCTGGCATGTGGTGCTGGGGGATTGAACCGCGGTCCCTAGTGCCTTGCCAAGCTTGTTCTAAGTAGGTGCTTTAGACCACTGAGCCATCTCTCCAGCCCCTCGGTTTTGAAACTGTCTCATTGCTATTTGTTTCTCAATAAAATTATTTTTTAAAAAAAGAAAAGAAAGAATATACAGATTCAATGGCTTATAAACAACACAACTGAACTTTTCCCCATTCTGGAGATGAAAAATCTGTGATTATTATTGAGTTCTGTGGTGGTGGAACTCTTGGTGAGGGTGAGGGCCTTCTTTCTAAATAGATTGTCACCTTTCTGCCTTCTTTTTGCATCAGGACCCTACAGAAGGAAGGTGAGAAAAGACTTCAGAGTCCCTTCCACACAAGGTGCCAACCCCATCAGGAGGTTCCACCATTGTCCCCTAATCACTTGCATGAGCCTTACCTCATTGTGTCACATTGGCATGAAGATTTTACATATGCCTCCTCCAGGGACACGACACTCAGCCCGTCCCACGGGCTACACCTCTGTCAGCACCGGGGACTCTGTTGACAAATGGATCGAAAACTCCCCCACATCTTTATCCTCTTCTAATATGCCCAGGTTTCAATCTGCCAGTGAGTTTTTTTAAAACCGGTAATTTAACTAATGAGCTATTTGTCTGAATTACTTTAATGTTCAGAAATAATTGGCTACATTTTTCCGATGTAATTTCCCTGTAAGTGGGAAATGGAACTAAGGGTTCCTTAGAAGTAGCTGAGTCCATCTTCATTCTGAGAGCTAACGGGGGGCTTCAGACTTAGGACCAGCTCTGAGTGACCATCTCTTCCTCTTCTAAATGTCTAGTACTTAGAGTGAGCACCACCAGCAGAAGGTAGACACATTATTCTTTTGATATATGATCTCTTAACTCTCTCTCTCTTATTGGCTGAAGTCACATTATCTTTTGGTGGGAAGAGAGAGCACCATAGGCTTTCCAGTGCATGGTAAAATGATAAACCTATCATCCAGGTATGGTGGTGCATGCCTGTAATCCCAGCATTCAGGAAGTTTAGGCAAGAAGATCACTGAGAGTTAGAGGCCAGTCTGCACTACATAGTGAGAAGCCCAGTCTAAACTACATGGAGAGAACCTATCTCCAAAAAAAAAAAAAAGATAAACCTATAGACCTATGAAAAATCCAAGAAAATTTTGATGGCTTATGGGACTCTCGGGATTCTACATGGAGAAGAACCATGAACTTGGTTGGAATGAGGGTAGGTTCCTAGTCACTGAGGCCTATTAGCAAAGCCACATGGGACTGAGTGTCAGCATAGCACTACCAGGTGGTTGTCAGTCATACACTGGAGACAGAGGAGATAGTGTTTCTAGTAGCTGGAGTCAAGAAAGCCTATATTACCTATTGAGGCTGCTTTTCTGCCCTGTGCTTCTCCAACAAGTTGTGCCAGTGCTAAACAGCTTCTCATCGGCAGGCACCTAAGCCTCTGTCTTTTGAAGACTCTCTCCCAATTCAGGACACTGCTGCCTGTGGTACTAACATGGGACTCACTCAACACTGGACGAGTGGAGAAACTTTCTACAGTACTTACACCCAAGAGCAGACCCTGCCACTCAGCACTACTAAATAGCTCTACACTGAGATGAAGAAGAGCTGAGAGTTGCCTTTTGGGTCTTTCTACTCTCACCCTTCAGAAACATATACAGACCTCTTCAGAGAATGGAAGCAGCCAGCACCTAAGACCCAACCCAGCCCCAGGCTTCAAGCTGATTAGTAAGATCTTGGTTTCAAATCTTCCATCGTATCAGTGGCCCTCCCCTAAGTAGTTTCTAGCTGTGAACTAAGGTTTTCCTACAAGAAAGTGGTCATTTTAGTCCTAAAGTACAATAATCAATATTTTCCTATGTACCAGGTCCACCATAAAGGGCCTTTCCTTATTGGAATCTTGAAGTGAAGAAGAAGTCAAGACAGTGCTGAGGTGGCTGGCCTCAGTTGCTTTATATCCCTAGAATAAGAGACTTGATGCTCCAAGGAAAACAGGCAGCTTTTGGGCCTCTGGAGGTCACTCCTTCAAACACACCTTACTTGGGATGGGGTCAGGAATAAATGCTGACTTTGCTATGCTTCCTTCCTCAGCCTCCACCTGGTGAGACACTCCTAGCACCTGTCCATCCATCTATACTGCCAGGTGCATTTCGCAACAGGAACCACATTGCAGTTCTATCCATAAGTGTGCCATCCTTAACCTTGGGTTTTCTTCTCTGTAATTACAGATGTTACAAGTTTGCTGCTCTAAACAATTTCATCCTAGAGGACAACAATTTTACCTTCTCCAGATTTTATTTTTCCTTCAGCTTAAGCACAATTCACAGTGTGATCTGGATGAGCCCTTTGTTCATGTAAAGTGAGGTCTTAGGATAGGGTCACTATGAACCTCTCTTATTCTTTTATTTAAGGGCTTTCTCAGATTAGAAGATCCAGAAACCACTCCAAGCACATTTGGCACCCTATCTTTGCCAAAGGAACCAAACACCTTCACTGCAGGAAAGAACCTCTTTAATAAAAGGTGCTGGATGAAACTGGCTTTCCACATGCTGAAGACTAAGACTAGACCCATGTCTCTCATTGTGTACTAAGCTAAAACTAAAAATGAATCAAAGATCTAAATATTAAAACAGAAACACTCAACCTGCTGGAAGGTAGAATATGTAAAACTCTTGAAGACATTGGTGTAGGCAAAGACTTTGTGAACAAAACCCAATCACACAAAAGCTATCACAAAGAATAAACAACTGGGATCTCATCTTGTTAAAAAGCTTTTGCATAACACAGGAATCACCAACAGAGTGAAGTGAGAACCCACAAAGTGGGAAAAAAATTGTCATTCATTCTTTAGATAAAGGACTAATACCTAAAATACATAAAGAACTCAAGTCATGGGTTGGGGAGATGGCTCAGTAGAATAAGCGCTTCTCTGGCAAGTGCAAGGGCCTGAGTTCAATTCCTGGTTCTAAAAAAAAAAAAAGAACTCAAGTTGTACCTCAAAATTTAAAGTGCAATTCAAAAATCGACATATGCAATGAATAGTTCCTGCTGAGATGACGAAGTAGAAATGGCAAATAAATATATAAAAAAATGTTCACCATCATTAGTCATACAAGAGATGCAAATTTAAATAATACTGAGATTCCATCTTACCCCAGAAAGAATGTCTATTATCAAGAAATCAACCAATAACAAATGTTGGTGGATCTGCGGGGAAAAAGAAACCCTTCTCCACTGTTGGTGAGAGTGTAGACTGATACAACCACTGTGCAAATCAGTGTGAAGATTCCTTAACAAACTAAAACTAAAGGTTCCATTTGATTCAGATATTCTTCTTGTTGGTGTATTCCTGAAAGAATTAAATGCAACACATTGCAGCAAAAGATACACACCCTTGTTTATAACAACACAGTTTGTAATAGCTAAATCTTGGAAACAGCTCAAATGCTCACCAACCAAAGCACAGATAAAAAGATGTTTTTTTTTTATTTTTACAATGGAGTATTACTCTGACATAAAGAAGAGTAAGCTTGAGACATATCTATGTAAATGGATTCACCTTGAGACCATACTCTTTTTTTTCAAAATTTTATTGATAAACTGATAGCAATGAGACAGTTTCAAATCAAATCGGAAGTACATTTTCAACAAATAACACTCTGCATATATTCTTCTTAGTGGTTAATTGCTGTACAAGATGCGGACTTGAGATCCTATTTACAAACACCATTAGAACAAATCATTCTATTCATTAAGAGAATGCAACTATATATCTATCCTAACCTCTTTGAATACACAGATACAAAGTGGACATTCATCGGTATACCCCATTTTTTCTAAGTTCCGTTATTGAATATTATAGGTGTGTAAACTCAGCAAAATATTCTAAAAGAGTCCAGTAGCCCATAATAGCATTGGGTCTTTTGTTTAACTGGCAATGTCAGAAATTATTGACCTGAGTCCCCCACAGCTCAACATAACAGCATGGCTTTACTTCCTATATTTCGTCTTCATACTTTTCTACTGAATGGTTAAGACCAAGGTAAAGCAGGACCTATGCAACAAGGGTTGTAGCTTTTTGGAGACCATACTCTTAAGTGAAATAATTGGACACACATGTTTAAGTATTTAATTGTTTCTCTGTTGTGAGAAAATGAAAGGGCAAATAGGAATCAAACTGCATAATACATACTGTGAAATAGGAAGAAAATTTTCAAATGGGAAGAGAAACTGAGGGCAGGATAGAAAAAGAAAATAGAAACAAACTGTATACAAGGAGGTGAAAGGATGTTGGAGAGTAGGGAAAGGAAGGAAAAAAAGAAGCAAGGTATGCATGAAAATTCCCTATGATGCATGTCACCATGATATGTATCTAAAATGTGCCAATAAAAATATTATTAAAAGCTGGTGGGGTTCCCTGAGGGAGAGTGAGGCAGAGCCTTACATAGCTGGGGCAGACATTTGCCACTCTCTCTGGGCTGCAGAGGCGGGTGCTTAGTGAGAAGCATGCAATGGATGACTTCACCCTCCTTTCCCTGTATCAGCTGCTTGGTGGATGTGGATTGAGGCTCCAAAGAGTCTTTAGTTCAGTGTCTGTGCATAGCCTCTGAAGTTACATGGGAACTGGATGTGAGAAACAGGATAAGAGCTACTGGGAGAAGGTCTCTGGATCAGAGATCAATCTAGGTTTCAGGCCAAGCGAAAGACCGTCGCGAATTTGGAGAAAGCCTGATTTCCAGGCACATTTCATCCTTATGACATAAGAATGGGGTTGAAATCTTCATTCTGTTGTTCCAATCTGATTGCAATATGTTCCTCCTTAGAAACTTTACATCTGTCATATACCAGATGTCTTAGTTACTTTTCTCTCATTGCTGTGACAAAACATTCAATGCCCAAAGTTAAGGAAGGAATCGTTTAGTTACCTCACATTTTGTGGAGGTTTCAGTCCATGATCAGTTGGCTCCAAGGCAGGGTGGTATGGTAAGGGAAGAGAAAGGGGGCAGAAGACAGCAAAAGCAGCAGGAGCAAAGGAAGGGGGAGCAAGCTGGCCTCCTCTGCTCACCGACAGCCCCAAGCTAATATCTTTCTCTATGTGTTTCCCTGAGCTGACAAAGACCCCTTATCCAAAAATTAGCACCTCTGTCCCTCCCTGAAGGCAGATTTTACCTAATATCTTCATCTAAAGTTAGAATAAATTGACCAAGGAAGTGCAATATGTAAAAAGGGACTAAGGAGATGAAGCCTAAATCTAGGAAGGAAATGGACCTATTGGAGCCAGAATATCATACATATGGAAGTGGAGTGGAAGGTGCTAAAACAAAGACAAGGGAGCATAAAGCCAGATGAAGGAGAACTAGTCAATATGGATGCATTCTTCTATGACACAGGATTTAAAAATCTGGCCAGACACCTTGGAGATGTCTTCAGTATCTTATGACTGCTCTCAGAAGCAGAGAGAAATTATGACTAAAAGTCACCTAAGTTAGAAATGCCAGCACTGTTATGGCAGATGGTTGATCAAGAGGCGCAGAAAAATAAGCATGCTGGAATACTATATACCGTGTAATCAGGAGAACCCACCAGCTGGTTATATTCTGTGGGAGGACCCGGAAGATGCTCCATTTCTCAAAGCAATAAGAGACGTACTAGAAAGAATCACCGGTATCTCCCAGAACTCATCAGTGGCCTTCTCTACAGACCAAGGCTGACAGGTGGAGTATTTAGTGAACTAATAGCAATAAGATGTTAAAATCCCCAAGTAATAAAGGCCAAGTGGTAGTGCTCAGTGAGCAGCATGAAAATGTGTAAAGCCATGTTAATGAGGTGAGGTCGGAGATGTAAACAGTGTGTGTCCCAGATACATGGGTTTGGGACTGAGAGGCAAAGGGAGAATGACCCATGTCCTCATCAGTCCCGAAAAACTATTTGGGGAGTCAGTACTTCTGGTTCTCACAAGTCTGAGCTCTGTGGGCTTAACAAATTAGGTTCTGGTTCCCACAGACATGCCCTCAGCTGTGGACCTAACAGGAATCCACTGTGCATTGAGCTTCGTGGCTAACTAGGCATTTTGGGCTCCTTTTGCCAGAGGACCAGCAGACAGGAGGAGTTTTGATTAAGTGAGAGATAATACACCTTATAAATCCAGAGATGGCATGCTGCTGCTGTTACGTAATGGGAGAAGGGAAACATGTTTTGTCTTTGGGCTTTTCTAGAATTCTTTTGACTAATTTTTGTAGTAAATGGACAAGGCTAAGCCATGGGCTGAGAAACAAATGATGAGCAGAATCCCTTGGAGAGGCGGGCTGGGGTCATGCTAGTTACACAGCAGAGGTGCTGCTGGAAGATCAGGGAACATAGAATAGATAGTAGGTGTGGAGAAGATTAGTACCAAGTGAAGCCGGCAGAATAGCTGTAGCAGCATTATCATTCCTTTTCCAGAGTTTACCCAGAAAAACAAACAAACAAACAAAAAGACTTACAGGAGAGCAGCAAGAGTTGACTTCAGGCTTCCATGAAGGGACCCTGAGTAGCTTGAGGGTAGGCAGGAGTGGGCTGAGGATCATGCTTCCAACACCTTCCCCTCAAGGGCAGGACAAAGCCTAGGGTTTATTGCCTCCTGCTGCCAGAGCTTTCTGGGAATTTCCCTCATCTTTGAAGCTTCCCCTTCACACTGGGATGCATCTCTGCAGAGGCCTGAAGACTAGCCACCTTTGCCCCAGGAGCAGGATTCTGAAAGGGGATTCTAGCCCCAGGCTTACCCACTGGGACAGCTGAAACTTTTCACTTAATTTCCTTGCTGTTCAACTTCTCCTGGCCCCAAATCCACATTCTTTCCTTTCCTCCCAGGTGTCAGTCCTGAGCACACTGCTTGGGACATTTCTCATATGTCACTTCCATCTCAGAACCTGCCCCCTGTCTAACCTAACCTGAAAAAGACTTGAAATATTAAACCTGATGCAATAATTATTGTCCTGTGATGGATGATTATTCATACAGTAGATGTTCAATAAATATAGACTTTTTTCAGATGCTCATTGCTATAGTTTCTTAAAGAAGTATTTGCAACTGAAATCGCCAACTTAAACATTCAGCAGAATTTAGAGATCTTGTCAGAAAGGCAAGTGTCCTTCCTTAGAAAAGAATCAGAAGAGAGACAGGAGATTAGGTCATGGCAAGAAGGCTGGACAAAGGCCATGACCTGCCAGTCATGGAGGAGGCAGGACAGCGCTTGACCTGCCAATCATGGGGAGTTGTCAAATCACTGTGCAGTGCAGCTTCCCATGGCCTAAATCTGACATCAGAAGAAAGATATGAAAGATGGTGATGCCTGAGCCTTGGGACCACTGTCTTCTTGCTCTTCAAGTGACGGCTTTGTGTGGGGGGCGGATTTTCTCTGCTCATGTTGCTTCCTTTGCTGCTTTACCTTCTGTGCGTCTTTTCCTCTTTAACTTTCAGTAAATTTTAACCTTTCACATTTATTTATCCTTCCAACAGGACAAGACCTTAAAACCCCTGACACCCCAGCACCCAATCAGCAGGTTGCAGTAAATCTGTTAGTGGACCTCTTTTGGCCTGTTCTATATTCATTTGCCCAACAGCCCTTGACTACGATCTTACTTTGCACATTTTATGGAATAAGCTGGAAAGAACTTATATAAATTGTGTACATTTTAGAAACTTGATCAAACCAACTTTGATAAGCTCAGCCTAGAGTAAATGTCAGCAAATTCCATATGTAAAGATCCAGAGAGCAAATATCCTATGCTACGTGGGTCATACCATCTTTGTTGCAAGTATTCAGCTTTGTCATGCAGGGTGACAACTACAATATACATGAATGGGAGTCACTGAGCCTTGGGACAGGGCTGGCACAGTTACTGTGTGACTCCCATTAAATAGATAAATCTTAATTTATAAAATATTAAAATAAATCTTAATTTTCAAATAAATTAAAATGAAGATCCATAGATTAAATTTAATTAATTAAAATAAGTAATAAATTAAAATTAAAATATATCTTAATCTTAAAATTAAATAAATCTTAATTTATAAAAAACAGATGTAAGTTCAGATTTGGCTTGTAAACCATATATAGCCAATCCCTAACCTATGCAATACACATAAGTTATGAAATAAAATAGCCTTGAGTCCTCTTTGGCTTGGATTTAGAGCCTCTCCAGGCTGTATCTTTGGCATCAAAAATGGACCAGTTAGACATCTGATTTGCATTTTAATTTTCTCAGTCAACAAATACATGGCTCAGAAGGTGTACTCATGGAGCTGTAGTAATGCTCAGCAAATGTGCTGCATGAAAGCCATAGAAGGAATTAGGAGTAGATTCCTTATAACCTATAAAATTGAGAAGGCAAGGCTCAGAGGGCAGAGGATAAAGCCCACAAAGAAACTACCTCTCTTCACCTTTAGTGCCACAAGATTATGGCCTGAGATGCTCAGCTCTTCTTCATGTAATCATTTTGCAGCTCCGTGCAAGTTTTTTTTTTAAATGTATTTAGTACAAGGTCTATAGGGTCTCATTATGTAGATTGGACTCATAGTGATTCTCATGTTTATAGCCTCCCAAGTACTGGGATTATAGGCATGCACCACCACACCCAGTCTCAATCTCAGTCTCATTGCACCCCAGGGGCAGGACTGGCACAGCAAGCCAGGGATGTAACCCCAGTTGCTGTGCTCTGCCTAAGCAGGTGCTTTAGTCTGCTGAGCTATCTGGCCAGCCCTCTGTGCAAGTTCTTGATAGGAACTTTCTACCTGTGTGGGGAAAAATTGCCCAGCTCAGGCTCCACTCTGTTCTCAGGTCTGTAGCAGGGACCCTAAGATGAGGCCCTAAGATAAGGACCCTAAGATAACTGCTCTTCTGTTACCTGCAGGACACTCACTCCATACAGAGCGCTTGCCAGGTGTTTGCCAGACACTGGATAGTTTTCTGACTTTAGGAGTTCTGCTTGGAAGCAGATCATTTGTATTAGAAGGGCTTTCTCTTCCAAAGTTTTCCCATTTAAATGTCTTCCATCTGTTTGTTTCTCTGTTGTGGAACAAGGCTGTATATACAAACTTTGCAGGACAGCAGACTAAAACATCTGAGTGAGGGAGGAAGGGAGAGAGAGAGAGAGAGAGAGAGAGAGAGAGAGAGAGAGATAGAGAGATACAGAGAGATAGAGACAAAGAGAGAGGCAGAGACAGAGACAGAGAGAAAGAGAGACAGAGAGAGAGACAGAGAGACAGAGGGACAGAGACAGAGAAGGACAGAGACAGAGAAAGACAGAGACAGAAAGACAGACAGAAAGAGAGAGAGAGAGAGACACAGGGACACAGAGAGACTACTAAATGTTCCCAAGGAGAAGAACTTGAAAAAGCTGGATGTCACAACCAAATTTGGATTGACAAAAAGAAACAAACTTTCCTGCTAAATCTGTCCATGACCGTGCTTGACCTTTAGTCTAGGGAGAGTCCTGGGTACATTTGAAGTAGCAGGGGTAAGACAGAACCACTATTTTCTTTAACTGCTCCTGGTGGCATAGAGTGGAAACTCTGGGCAAGTGAGTGAGACAAGAGGCAGGAGGGGAGAGCAGCAGTTACACCATCAAAGGGCTTCCTTTCACATGCAAACTTGCCACCCACTCTTAGCAGGTTCTGGTTTCTGGAGATGAAGATAGAAAGCTGATTTAGATGAGATCTCTGCCCTGATTGAGCTCATAGCATACTGAAGAAAGGAACCACAGCCATTGACAAAATAGGTGTGTTCAGTCATAGCAGCCCTGACAAGGCGCTGTGGTGACACCCACTATATGTAGGTCTCAGTCTGAGTTCAACTTGCCTACCACATCTGGCAAGCCATGGGTTCAGAGCTCCAGAAATCTGCCTATGAGAATAGTGCTGCATGGGAAGGCTCATGCTGAGGGGAGGATGATGAGGAGGGGTGTGATGGGGCTGGTCCTACGGAGAAATCTCAGCCATGAGGCCACAATTCTAAGCACAGACTGGTATTTGTTACTGAGAATAGGCGGAGAGGGCAAGCACTGACTGAACAAGGTGCTGCACTTGAACGTGGATGGATTCCGGAGTGTAGCCATGTTAGTTGAGGGCTCTAACCCATGCAGCACTGAAGCTGGTGCTCCCCAGCTGCTAAGAGCTAGTGCATGCCTCACTTTCTTGGGACGTCACTATGGTCACTTGAAACTGGTGGGAGTATGGTTTCTATGGAAATTGGCAAACACTATAAATCAGTACTGCATTGTACCACTGAGAGTGGGTTATTAATCAGTTGCCAGCTTAGCGCTATTAGAATGTAACCAAGCCAGTCCTAGCCCAGGCCCGGTGAGTGTGGGGGAGTGCTTCCAGCTACCCTGTGACGGTGGGACCTACTGGTACCAGCCCAGGTGCAGCGTGGGTGAGACCCTCTTCCACCCCCTTGGGATGCCCCCCACCACTCTGCAGCACCTCCTCTACCCAGCCAGCCCAGTAGGAATTTCAGTCACATTATGGGAACCCCCAGATTCAGTCCTAGTCCAGGCCCAGGGAGTGTGTGGCAGAGCTGCCTCTCCCCACTACTCCACCTTGTCCCCTCCAGACTCACCTCAGGCCTGGCATACAGGTCTAGGGTGAAACCCTGCACTTGCAATCCCTGGAGAGTGCAGGGGACAGACCCACCTAGCTAGTCCAGGAGGAGAACATATTGCCAGAGGGGCACAACAGGTTCAGAAGCAGGAAGGAGCTGAGCACAGCAGCCAGACCCAAGCCAGGCAAAGCTGGATAAATCCAAACTTTGAAGATCTGCACGTGAACTTCAGTACCTGCTAAGGTTACAACTGCAACAAAGATCTACAACAAAGGTCAGAAGACAGTGCTACACAAAACGACAACGAGAAGGAGCAAAATGCAATCTCAGACCCCAAGCTCTCCCATAACAAGTGCAGAGGACACTAACACAGAACAAATTGGGAATCACACAGCTGAAAGCAATGAATCAATGGCTTCTGAAATAAAGAAACAGCTGAAGAAACGTATAGAGGAACCCAGATTGGAAATGAAAAAGAAATCCCTGAGTTAATAACATTTGCAGTAAAGAAACAAATGCAGAAACATGTGGAGGAAACCCAATGCCCACCCAGAACAAGTGCAGAGGACACTAGCTCAGCTCAAATGTATGAATTAATAGCATTGATAGTCATTAATAGCGAAGTCATTAATAGCGAAGAAAGTCATAGAGGAACTCAGAGAGGAATTCTTTTCTACTAGCTCAGCTCAAATATATGAATTAATAGCGACGATACTAAATAAGCAACAACAGAAAGTTATACAGGAACTCAGAGCAGAATCATTTTCTGAAATAAAAGAAGAATTGTCAGAACTCATAGCATCTGAAATAAAGAATCAACTACAGAAACATAGGGAGGAAACCCAATCTGAAAAAAACACTGCACTAAAAGAATTTGTAACTGCTTCTAAAGAAGACATTGATTAAAAAAAATAGAGATTAGAAAAATGATGGATTCCTTGGAGGAGCAATACAGGAAAGAAATAGATCGCATGAAGCAAAGTCAAAGAGATATAGAGGAAATTAAAATCTCAATCACAAGCTTGTAATAGTGTTTAAGTGAAAGTAAAACAGAGTTTCAGATCTTGAAGATGCTGGTGCAGGTAGTGAAAAGGTAAGAAAGGATCTCTTAAAAACAATGAGGATGCAGGAAAGAATAGTCCATCACCTGAAAGATGATGCAAAGATGAACAATGTGAGACTAAAGGCATCAATGAGAAAGAAAGAGTCACTACAAAAGACATTAAAAAATATATAGGCAGAGGTAATAGCAGAAAACTTCCCAAATATGAGGAAACAATCT
>NW_004524595.1:11436871-11440755 GCF_000260255.1 Octodon degus | reverse complement strand
ACCCTTCTCCACTGCTGGTGGGAATGTAGACTGGTGCAACCGTTATGGAAATCAGTGTAGAGACTGCTTTGAAAATTTGGACTGGAAATCCCCTTTAAACCAGCTATTCCTCTACTGGGAATTTTCCCGCAGGGTCTGAAAACATCATATCATAGCGATATATGTTTTCCTATATTTATAGCAGCACAATTTGTGAGTGCCAAATCTTGGAAATAACCAAGATGCCCATCACCTGAGGAATGGTTGAAAAAGATGTGGTATTTTTACAGAATGAAGTATTATTCCGCTATTAAGAATGATAAACTTGAAGCCTTTATATTGGAGTGGATGCCACTTGAAAATATACTCATAAGTGAAATAAACCAGACACACATGTGTAAATATTATATAGTTTCCCTAGTATAAGAACTCAAAAGAAGAAATACAAATAGAAAGGTATCATACAAGTAAAAGGAAGGCAGGATGTCAAGGACTAACTAATCAAGAGAGTGAAAGAAGAGCTAGGAAACATGACAATGTCAAGCCATACAGTTATATGTAGAAGATGGGCAAGGCAATGATCTTGAGAATCTCCAGAAGATTTTTGAATCTAGCAGTTAATTGAAAAGAATCTCACTCTGACTAGCTATATATACTGATACCTGTGAACTAAGCAACTGCACTGAAGATGGTAATCTGTAATAGTAGATTCATGCTTGCAATGCCTGTCATTCTGGTCTTCTGAATATGGGCTGCTTGTCATGGCATGCCAGTTGCTGCTGTGCTGTCTCTTGGGTAGCTGATTGTTCAAAAATAAGGGGCTGGTGAATGAAGGCAAGAGACAGGAAAAGGAGTATTGTCGGACTGTCCTAATTCAAGGTTGTATATGGTTAGATTTTTTGACTTATGTGTAAACATAAGAAGTATATAATTCTTTATGCCTTTTTTAAAAATATATTCTAATTTTTAAATATTTTTTCATCATATTCTGTAGGGACTTAAAGTTCAACCTTTCAATACTTGATGAAAAATACCTGTTCCATGTTATGCCTAAGACGTTTGATATTCAGACAGATAGTGAGGTTAAGCTTAACAGCCTAGGTTGTATGGTAATAACAATAAGCTTGTCTTCTGGATGGTTAACAACCTAAGTTTGCAGACCAAAATTAGAGAAAAAGGAGGGCCACAAGGAAAGTGAACATTTTGGCCCTCGCCTTCTAAGGTCACTTAAGACTCAGGACATATGACAACTTGTACTGTAACATCATGTAACTCGGTAGTGTCCCAAATTTTCTGATCAAGGAGATTATGGGGCCAAAGAGGAAAGTGATCGATGATGTAAAGTGTGTCTAAGGAGAGTCACATGGAGAGAAAACATTCTTTCAGGCTTTCACAGAGAGCACATTGGCCAACCAATGGCCGTGACTCATCCACATGGCTCACACTGACAAAGGATCTACAATTTGAGGCACAGAATCTCAGGATAAATCCTGAGGGGATTTCACTGACCTTATCACACCCAAAAGCTACAACTCTTGTTGCATAGGTCCTGCTTTCCCTTGGTCTTAACCATCCAGCAGAAAAGTATAAAAACGAAGTAGAGGAAGTAAAGCCATGGTGTTATGTTGAGCTGTATGGGACTCAGGTCAACAATTTCTGACATTGCCAGTTTAGTGGAAGAACCAATACTTTTATGAGCTACTGGACTCTTGTAGAATATTTTGCTGAGTTTACACACTTTTAATATTTAAATAACAGAACTTAATTAAAAAAAGGGATACTGATGAATGTCCATTTTTATCTGTGTTTTCAAGTGGTTAGGATAGATATATAGTTACATTCTTTTAATGTATAGAGGGATTTGTTTTAATGGTGTTTGTAAATAGGATATTATGTCCGCATCTTGTACAGCAATTAACCAATAAGAAGAATGTATGCAATGTGTTAATTATTGCAACTGTCCTACCAATTTGGTTTGAAACTGTCTCATTGCTATTTGTTTCTTAATAAAATTATGGAAAAAAAAGAATGTAACCAAGAGACTGAATGTGAGGAAGACCTGTTTCTTGCCTCCCAGGCAGTTCCTGACTGCAGAGCAACTAGACATAGGGATGCCCCAGCTCTGGGACTCTTAGTCTTTGCAGCGAGAGAGTCTAAAGTCTTGCATACTTCATGTGTCTCTTAGAGTTCGTGATGTATGCTAGCATATAAAAGATGCTGAAAATTTGCATAAAAGACTTTTTTGATTTTGTTTAACTTGTAGCAGTAACTTCTCAGGCTTTACCCTGCATACAATTCACAGTGAAGTTTTTATTAACATTCAGTCTGGGATAGGGCTCTGGATTTCTGCATTTTAAGAAGCTACTGGGTGACAATGGTGCACCGACCCAAGGGTGTCCACAGTTTGAGAAGCAGGGCACAATTTAGCATCCTTAGCCTTGTTTAGTCATTGGATCCAGCACTTCCTTTTTATTCTCTGTAGTGTGTGATGGCATTCTGGTCATAGCCTAGGATGGAAGCATTGTCTCAATATGGACATGGAGGTACATGGTTTTGAGAAAGTCTTGGCAGAGCTCATAGTGTTGCTGGGTGGAGATCATAGTGTGTCCATACTGGAGGTCCTGGTTCCATAGAGCAATACATGGCTCTGGGAGACCATGGTTTTGAGGGAGTAAAGCAATAAAGTTTGGTGAAAACAGTACCCAGGACAATGGTGGAAGTGGAGTCCCCATGGGGAACAGATTTGTCTCAGGGCTCATGTAAGACACATCACATAGATGGTGGTACAAAAAAGAAAATGTTGTTACCCACGGTCTTGTGAAGACTGGTCAAAATGAATACATTCTCTTGGAAAGATTAGAAGATAGTTTTTCAAAAGAAGTGAGAAATCCTGTCCTGAAAGATGAGTAGAAATTTGCTAAGCAAAGGTGGAAGATAAATTTGAATGAGAAGGAGAGTATCAACCCTCTGCCGAATGACAACACTGTAACAATATACCCATCTGTGACTCAGAAAATAGAAGATAGACTTTCATTAAACAGCAAACCTATCAGTGCTTTGAACTAGATTGTGCATCTTCCAAAACTGTGTGCAATAAAAGTCTGTTGTTAAGTCCACAGAATTTTGTTATGGCTGTATGAGTGGATAAAGCCAATCTACAATTTAAAGTCCTCATCTTTTACATCAACATCACAAGGTAAATACAGTAAAACTCTCCCAAATTAAAGGAAAAGCATATCAAGTTTGGGGGAGGAGAAGAGGCCTGTGTAGATCCTGTTGGGAGGAGCTCCAGCTTCCAGGCCAGTGATCATGTGGAGGAAGAGGGCTGCTTCGAATCCAGCTCTCCATCCTGATAGTGTTTGTCCAACACACATGCTGCACTTGTAAGACTTGACTTAGTGAACAATATTTTGTCCGTTCATCCTTCATTTGGAATTTGTTCCACAAGCTATCCTTAATGAATAGAGGAGTATTAAAGGAAAAGATAGCCTGAACACAGTCTTTACAGTGACTTTTACAGTTTGACTTTTACTGATTTTATGTATCTTTTATGACTACAAGCCATTTTTTCAACAATGATTCCACTAGGATTTCTTTGATAGACATGGTCTCTGCCCACATTTGAATAGCACCGAGGATCACATAGCAAGCCTTGAGTACCACGCTTAACATCTGTTTCTATTTCAAAGTCTGACTCGCCATTTTTCATCTGCCCCTCTGTCCATGTGAAATAAAGCCTGTACTTGTATCTTCTGAATCCAGACAATCTTCAAAGTGCAGATTCTATCTGAATTTCTCATTTATCTATGGTTAGTTTGGTTTGACCTGTTTATCTTGATGAGCTTGGCACCGGGGATCTTTAGCCTAAGAGATCACATCTTTGGTGAAAGCGCAGAACAACACAG
>NW_004524595.1:11382214-11436696 GCF_000260255.1 Octodon degus | reverse complement strand
GAGAGAGAGAGAGAGAGAGAGAGAGAGAGAGAGAGAGAGAGAGAGAATCATATAGTAAGAGAGCAAAGAGGGCAGAACACCTAAATGAGGCATGAGGTATGACCAGAAGGAGGCTTTCTCTGAGAGCATGGAGCACAAATAACTACTTGAATCCAGTCAAAGTCAGGAGGCAGCATCTGTGTGAGTTCTGAAGCTCAAGTGGTAGTGTGTAGAGGCAGGAAAGTGAACTGACACTCAGGGAAGACACTGTGGTGGGGCAGTGGCCATGCAGAAGGAGTAGGCCACAGAGTGACAGGAGTGAATGACCAGTGTGGGCAGTGGTGGGCTGTGGCATTTGTATGGAGAGTGAGGAGGGTAGCTGATGAGTTAACCAGGAAAGCAATGTGATAAATTTTCATTTTAGAAATATGGCTCTGCTGCAACTGGAAAATGGTTTATGGTTAAAGCGGCAGGTGACTCAGTAGGAAGCTGTGCCCAGCTGAAAGACAGTGATGCTGGACTGAGTCCAGTGGTGGGCAGAGCCACATGGAGCTCCAGCAGTAGCATTTGGTGACTCACTAATGGTAGGGGTGTAGGGATGTGGGCAAGGGCCACTCTTGGTTGGCTAGTTCAAGTCTCAAAGAAGCCATCATTGCCCAAGAAGGGGAGCCTGGAGCAGAAGGAGTTTTTGTTTCATCATGTTTTATTTGGTAATGGAAAATGATGAGACAAGGGCTCCTTTTACATAAGCTGAGATGTCCGTGACAGAACTCATATGCAGAAGGTAGCTGAAGCTCAAAGTGGAAAAGGAGAGCTATACAAATAGGTCCCAGAACAGACCACAAACATATGCAGAACAAACTTAGGCTGAAGGACCTAGAAGGAACCTGAGATGTCAGGAGAAGAGGAAGGGTTGCAGGGGAATATGGCAGTGTAGAACTCCAGGGGAAAAGCCTCCAGGAAAGACAGATCTGTCTGCAGAGCCAAGCATGCCACCACCCCTGCCCTTCTCCCCATCTCAGGGCCTCAGCTTCACTGCTCAGTTAAATTTTGTCCCTGAGGGAGGTTGTCAGTAGCAGGCACTGAGAATGATCAGGATATCCAGAAGGCGATGGCAGGACCTCAGGATGTCAGTGTGATTTTTTTTTTTTTTTTTTAATATGTGTAGGCAGCGTTTTACCATAGGATCAAGATGGATGGGCAGGACAAAGATCAGAGATAAAGGGGCAAATGAAAATGTCTACTGTTGTATTTTTATCCTGGTATTTAAAGTGTTCCTATAGTGCCTATTGTCTTGAGGAATCTTTGCTAATCTCCATGCTGCAGTGGTAACTGAAGTACAATTACTATTGTTATGGGAAAAGTAGAGGGTGTTGGTCCCAAGCTTCCAGAGGTTGGTAGACATGAATAACTATATTCATTATGACTGTGGAAAGTACTACAAAGAAGAATCATCAGATGCTATGTGAATGTGTGAATGTGGGATCGAAGGGTTTGGGGCATCAAGGAAGAAGGAGCATAGGTTACCTGAGAATGGATGAGCAGGCTACTGAGTGAGTCTTAACTGGATGGGAAAAGACAGCACAAGAAGCTTGAATGAAATAACCTGCAGCAAGAGGAAGCCTGGTGTGTGGGAAATGAACCACCTCCTAGTGTTTAGAGCAAATAGCTGACATGGAGACACATGAGGTGAGCTTCGTGGAGGACAGTTGCTGAACATGGTAGGATTGGCAGAGTTTGTAGGACAGGGTAAGTGTTGATGATTGGAAGAATTAAGCTGGAGAGTGCTACAATCAGACCTGGATGAAAAAATCGCTGGTTGAGTATGAAGAAGAGTGTGAACCTGCATGTGAATGGATGCAGAAAATGCGTTATGAATGGCTTTGAACACATCAAGTTGTTTAGCTTTTATTGAGTGGGCACTAAGGACAACAATGGCAGACAAGCTGTGGCACATGTGAGGGGTTGGGTTGGATGGAGATGGGAAAGAAGTATATTTTAGTTATTTATTTATTATTATTATTATTTATTATGTATTTAGTACAGGGTCTACAGGGTCTCAGTACACAGATTGGACTCATAGTGATCTTCCTCTTTTCAGCCTCCTAAGTGCTGGGATTACAGGTATGCACCACCATGTCCGTCTCAGTTGCTGGCTCATCATGCCCCAGGGGCACGGCAGGCAGGGCACGCCAGGGAAAGTATATGTCTTTGAGAGGCTTACATTTTTTTTTTTTAAAGAGATCAAATGCTGAGCCCTTGTTATAGTTTATGTGTAGATGTCTCCCCCCGCCCAAATAATGAGGTCATAGGTGGGACTTTTCAGAAGTGACTGGATCTAGAGTGTGTGGTGCTGGAATCAAGGGTGTGTGACTACTAAACTAGCTCAGTGATTGAATCAGCATAGCTCTGGGTGTGGGATGGAAAGGCCCACAAGTGCTGCCCACTCTAAGGGCAGTTAAGCTGGACAGCAAGAGGGCTGTTGTAGTTGCTGATTATTGCTTGCTACTTGCTTTGTGCCATCTTCTGTTCACCATGACGTACTTCTCCTGTGTGGTATCCCTGTGCCATGCCACCCTGCCTTGGAGCTAGCTGACTATGGACCAAAACCTTCACACACTGTGAGCTTCCCTAAACCTTTCCTCCTTTAACTTTAGGCATTGGGCATTTTGTCTAATAGATAAGAAAAGTAACTGAGACAGCCCCCTAGAAAAGACTAACAGTAATACAAGAGCTGACTCCCATGTCACAGGATTCTAGTAGGGAGGCCCCATGTGGTGTGCAGGCAAGAACTGAAAAGGGCACATGGACAGGCTGGTCTCAGGCTCTGTTTCCAGAGGCAGAGGGCATGAATGAGTAGCTGCAGTGGGCTCCTCGGCGGGGAACAGGAAAGGGACTGTCCCAGGTAGGATGGGACAGTGAAAGAGTCCTATTCTGTTGACCATCATGGGTGGCTCCTCTGGCCCACAGAATTCTGCAGTTGTCAGCTCAGCTTGCTTATTTATTTATTTATGGACATCCCAGGGGACGGTTTCTCCTCCTTGTCATTTCTTAGCAGAGCCGTCAGCTTTGCAAGGTTCCTAATTTTAGGGCTGGTCATGTTTCTTTTCTCCCTGGAAAAGGACTATTTGCATGTTTTTATGAGTCTTATTACATAGCTTTGTAACTTGTACATGTAATAACAGTAAGCCAGACGTTCGTGGTATGTGTCCCCAGAGAAGTCATCAGTAGAACGTAAAAATGCAAATCCATTTGGAAAAACACAGGCTAGTTATTGAAAGTGCAGCCTGCAGAACATGTGCCCCCAGTGGTAGATTAGCAGAGGCCCGGTGACACACATTCTCAGCTCAGACGGACTCTGCAGACCATCTGGAAACAGACGATGCTTAATAATGCAGAATAATAAAATCAGCTCAGTTCCCATTTACAAATGGAATAAATTGGATAATGAGTGATTATACTGATCTAAAGTGAAAGGAAATATTTTCTCTAAATTTGTGGTGGATCTAGGGGCTGGGAGGTGGGGAGAGGGTGGCCAATGATTCTGAGCCCATTTTGTAAATCTTGGACAAAGCCAGACATTTGAAAACAAGAAAACACAGACTCTAGTGGTTGATTCTCTCTGCAAAATTGACCTGTTGAAACCTTCTATGAATAACAGCAGTTTCTCTGACAAACAGATATCAATATCTAAAAATGCTTCCTGCAATTTCTTTTCACAAGGCAATAAGATAGTTTCAGAACAGTAACAGCTCACTAAGTGGTATTCTCTGCTCTGTCACCCCTGAAGCTATAACCAAAGAAGTGAAAAGGTAAGAAAGCTAAAGCAAAAATCAAGGGTCACTTGCTACAACCCGGTGGGGGTCTGTCCTCTGATAGGGCAAGCCATGGTAGCTTTACACTTTTCTCATTTCATCTGTTTTCCTTCTAGAGCCTTATAGTTCTTTCACAAGCAATTAAGACCTTTGCTTGTATAACCATTAAATGGAGTAGCAAGAACCTGAAAGTTTATGTCACGTGTAACTGAGAGGCATTTAGCTGGAAGGACTGTGATGAGGAAGCAGAGAAAGGCAGGGCCCGGGAGCCCCACATCATAAAGCCACTAGATCTGGCACTGGGTGAGTTTTAGGCTCTGTTGCTCTTCCAACAGTGCTGCAGAACCCAGCAGAGATTTCTGTATTAGATTAACAGTTTTCCTGGAGTCAGCCCCTTCAAATCAGGAGAATTTTCTCAGGCACCTCTAAATGTGTGCTGCAGACCATTTGCCCAGTCCTTGGATTAAATTAACCATCCATTTTTCTTTCTAATACATTACTGAAATACCTAGCAAACATAGATGGGCACAGGCTTGTTCTCACTTTGGCAGCTCAGCTCAGCAGGGCTGTCCCTGCACCTGAGCTCTGCAGGTACTAATGCCTTCATGTGTCACGACCCTGTAGTCAGTCCTGCTTTCCTCCCTTGCTACCCAGGACTGAAGGGACAATGTTATATCTGGGTGTGTGACCATTGTCTATCCTCTGCACCTGGGCTTCATAGGCTGCTCTGCTATTGCTGCCCCCCTCTGAGGTGAGTGAGGGCTCCTCCTACACAAGGGTCTACCATTCTCAGAAGAGCCCCTGATGGCATCTTAGCAGCTGTCTTATGGGTTTTGTCCAGGGAGACAACTAATGATGGAGAAAAAAAAAAGATGTAGAAAGAAGGTAAGCAAAGGAGAGAGGAAGAAACAAATAATTCTGGAAGTCAGATATTATAAATTAATCGTATTGGACAAAAATCAAGATATTGTGGGGTGTGAGCCTCTGCTAGAATCTGGAAGAGTCCATTTCTTTGTCTTTTTCCCCCTTTTATAGGCCACTTGCATTTCTTGTCTTGTAGCCCCTTCTTGCATGCTTTAAGTCCCCAAGGTCCAGCTGAATCCTCCTACTGCTGTCTCTGGTTTAAACCTCTTCTGTTTCTGTCTTCCACTCATAAGGACACCTCTAAGGGCCGCTGTGACTGCACTAGCTTGCTCAAATAATGCAAGGTAATGCTCACTTTAAGGTCAGTGATTACCAACATTAACTCCATATGCAACCTAATCCTCCCCCGTTTCCCTATGCCCTGATATATCCCCAGGTTTTGGGAACTAGGTGCTGGACACTTTTGTGGGGGAGTAGTAAGCGTTGTCCTGGCTGCCTGAAGGGTTCTAAGTCCTTCCACTTTTCTCCATTTGTGTCCCCCACCGCAGGGCTTGGGAGTGAATACAGTCTTACCACTGAGCTAAATCCCTGACCCCCTTTTGCTTTCTATCTGTCACTAAACTGCCCAAGCTAGGCTGGAACTTTCAATTCTTCTGCCTTAGTCTTCCAGAGTTTGGGGATTACAAGAATATGCACCACTACATCTGGCTTCTTTCAGGTTCCCACAGTATGGAGAGAGGAAGAAGCAGGGACTATGGTCTTTGGCTTGGACAGTGGCACAGTGGTGTACACAGTGCTGGTTGGTCTCCCAGAGTGTCAGACAATGGCCATACCCAAGACCTCCCATAGCAGTATCTTCAAAGCAGACCATCTTCCAGAACTTGGTCCTCTTGACCCTGGGGGATGGGTACCTTCCCTTAAATACCTTGGCCATGACTACTGTGGACTGAGAATCTCAAAGTCTTTTCTTTACAGATTCCCTGCAGCAACTTACCAAATTCTTCTAGGATCTCCTTTCTTCTTAAAGATTCTGGATCCCAGATCTTCCCTCTTCTCTCACTCCTACTACACTATTGATATCTTTTCCTGATAGACTGTATTATTCATTAATTTTAGCTTTTGGCAAGGTCCTCCTATCTCAACTTTCGATTTCTTATATTAAACCCTTATAAATGCCTCCAAGTCTATTGTCTATAAATACATAGAGATACATCTATATTTTAAGCAGGCAGAGGTTCCCTGCTTAAAAAAAAATGCCCGTCTAACTCATTAATACATACCAGTGTATCTTTAAACTATTATTTCATACTTGGTTTAAACCACCACCTTTAGTTCCATCCGGGTGACTACTGTCCATGTAATTGCCTGCTTGGTAGATAGGGAGCTCCTCAAGGGTAGCATGGTATCTTCCTCCTATCTAATGAGAACACTCCATAGTAACTCAGGAGCTATTTCATGGAGCATTCACTGCCTTCTCCTGCAGTTTGTATTTGTGTCATCTTGTCAGATCAGATTCTGAGCAGTAGCAGCAACTGTCAGACAGACAGAGAGACCCGGCTGCTGTACTACTGGGTGCCTCTCTTCATCTTGGCCCTCTCAGGTCATTTGAGGCTTCTCCCCCATCTTGCTCTGTGGTGAAGCCACTCCTCATGCTACCAATTAAAGTTAAGTTAGCGCCTTCAAGCTTTCACAAACAGCTGCCAAGAAGTTACTCTTAGGCAAAGGTCTCCTCTAGGTTGTTGTTAACTGTCCTGTACAGTTTTTTTTTTTTTTTAATGCTTTGCTCTTGAAAGAATCAATGGGTCCAACTCCCTCCAGAAGTGAAGGATGAGGTCCTGCATGTCCAGGAGTGGTGAGCAGGCAGGCATCTTGACGAGATGGAGAGCCCTGTCCCCGAGTCTCACCCTCCCCTGCTTACTCTCAAAGACAGCGACAGTACAGAGATGGAATGACAGCTTATTCCCTCTGAAATTATCCCCTTACTGAATTAACTCATTTGGCCTCATCTTTGCTGAGATAATAGGCAACTTTAAGTAGAACTAAATCTTACTTTGACAGTGTCACAGTGTGGACCTTTATAATAATTAGTTTCAATTTCCTTCTGTTACAATTACAAAAAAAAAAATCCCCTCAAATACATATCTCATATAGACTTTATAAGACATCTTTAGGTTAATTATGCATAACATTTCCATTCCTAGTGACCCATCTTCAAAAGTTACTATGTTTTCGGCGGATTTTTGTGTGATCTTAAGATAATTACATGAATACGCAGATGATGTCATCCGCGATGATGCCTGTGACAATCTCTGACCACCAGCACTCATCAAAAAGCACCACGGAAATAGTTTGCTGAGCTCAGGGGCAAGTGGCTGGGGAGGGCAGCGAGTCCTCTTTTTCGCAGGCACCATGGTGCAGGTATTGGCTATGTTTCTGTATTCCTTGGGACCCATAGTAAAAGCAGGGGCTTGTCTGAAGAAAGATCAATAGTAGAGAAGTAAAGGTTAGAAAAGAGGAGGGAGTGACATTTCTAAGACAAAGTAGCCAGCAGAATGCTTGCCAACCACCTTCTCTTTGCTGCTCCTACTTCATAGTCAAGAACTGTAAGAGATGTATGAGAAAACAAGGGCATGAACAGCCAACTGGTCCCTACAAGAAAGGCTTAGGCTGAAATATGGGCTATGAACCTTGGACTTCACAGACCAAGAGGCATGTATCATGGATTTCGGTGCTAGCCCACATTTCTCTTCTCCCTGACATGCTCACAAAACCTGGGCCTGGCTGCTGGTTTCCAGTGGGTTCAGGGCTTTGCTGTGTCCTCAGTGGCATTCGGTCTCCACCATGGCCTTCATTAACAGACTGCAGTCGGTTTGCCTATTTGCCAGACAATGTCAGAGGTCTACATTTTTAACCATAGACTAGAACTCTAACAAAACTCTAATTTAAGATTGTCCTGGGTCCGCAGAGCTACCATTTTCCATTGACTGCAGGAGCTGACAAAAGTATAGTCTAAGCTTCTGCTGGCCAAAATCAAATCCTTGGGGACATGGTCATTCTGTGACCTTTGTCCCAGGCTGTGAAGGTCAAACCATCTTCTTCAAATAACCTATCTGAGTCATTCCTACCTGCTTGGATTTATTTGAAAAAATGATTACTATTTTCCTAGATTAGTACTTAGAAAACTATTAAACCCTTCCCAGAGAGCCAAAAAGAAGAAAAATGTGGGCCAAAGGAGTTGGAAATGTCTCCTAATTATAGAATCAGCCACATTTTGAATATTCCACATGCCCAAATCCATTCTTGGCCCCTGCCCATCCTAAGAGTAGAAGCCTGTGGTACCAGCTGCCGGTGAGGTGTGATGTGTGAGAGGCTGCTGTAGGTGCTGGAGGGCTTCTCATCAGTTAAGAAAGGGAGAAAGGAGGAGTTTGTTGAAACACTTCATGAGTGAAGTAGGCACAAGAGAGGGCCAAACTGATGGGGTGAAAGACTGTGGTTTTCATATTTCATTTATGGGTATGGGAGGAGTCTGGAAACAGCATTTAGTGCACGTCCATCAGGCAATGGTGGTTCTGTTGTCCATGCATCTCAATTCTAAGGCCTGCCAGGCATTGTTTAAAGATGAGGTAATGTTTTGTTCAGTAGGGTCCAGCATCCACAGTGTTGCTAGAAATAGAACTTCGAGTAAAATTAAATAACAGATAAAACTTACTAATGTCTGTGGTCAAGGGGATAAGAAGAAAATATATATGTTTGTACTTAAAAGGGATTTTTGACGTTATACTGGGATAAGAGGAAATGATATCCTTTGAGACACGAGAAGTGGTGAGGTCATCTAATGGTGGAGGCATAATTCTTAGTGCATACAAGGTTGAAAGTTAATATTCTGCTGCAGACTCATGTATTATTCAGCTGCAATATGGCCTTAAAGAAACAATAATACAATAGCTAGGATTTTCTGAATTATCTGGAGAATTTGTTTTGGTGGGGCAAAATACTCAGCATGAGCACCTTAAGGAGGAGAGGTTCATTTATTTATTTATTTTTTAATGCATTCAGTATAGGGCCTACAAGGTCTCACTACAGATTGTACTTGTAGGGATCCTTTCTGTTTTTCAGCCTCCCAAATGCTGGGATTATAGGCACATACCACCATGCCCAGTAAGCCTGGGGGTGGGCAACACAGCATGCCAGGGATTGAACCCTGATTCCTATGCCTGCCTAAGCAGGTGCTTTAGTCCTCTGAGCTATCTGGCTGGCTCTTGGAGAGGTTTATTTTGGCTTACAGTTTAGAGGTTCTAGTTCATGGTCAGCTGTCTCTGAGGCAGAGGCATCAAGATGGAAGGGTGTTAAACTTTAAATTCCTGGAGAATGTGAAGAAAAAAAAATAAAATAAAAAATATTTTAAAAAATAAACAATTACATATTTTTACACAGAAATTTAGAAATCTAATCATGTACAGCATTGTAACAGGACAGTCCTATGGCATTTTTTTTCTTGTCTCTTGTTTTCATTTTTTTTTTATTTTTATTTTTCATTTATTTATTTTTTTTTTTTGGCGGAACCGGGGATTGAACTCAGGCCCTTGCGCTTGCCAGGGAAGCACTTATTCCACTGAGCCATCTCCCCGGCCCTTGTTTTCATTTATTACCCTTTTTTAAAAACATTTACTTCAGGGACAGTATAGCAGTAATTGATATGACATTAGAAGCAGTACATATTTAGAAGAGCAGAATGACAGGCATTCCAAGCCTGGCCCTCGTATTACACATTGCCATTCCTATGGATAACCCACTACTATTACGGTCTACTGGACTATATTGTATTATTTTGCTTAATTCATGCACATACAATATTTAAATGACAATGGGATACCCACTCTCTGACAAAACTAAACGCAAAAGGGGGATATAAATGAAGGACTATTTTGTATCTGTATATACAAAATAGGATAGGTTGATACAGCTACTTTCTCTTAATTCAGTGAGAAGAAAGATTTGTACTAATAGTGTGTAGACAGGATATCATGTCTGCATCTTGTACTGTAAATAACTACTACGAAGACAACAATATGCAATGTATTAGTAATTGTAACTGTCCTACTAACCTGTTTTGAAATTGTCTCATGGCTCTTTGTTTCTGAATAAAATTAATTTTAAAAGGATGGAAGGGCATGGCAGAAGAAAGTGGCTCCCTTCAAGGCTTCCAGAAGGCAGAGAGGGCAGGTAAAGAGCCTGAAAGGAGGGGGCCGGAAACCGGATGTAATCCCTCAGGTCACGACATCTCCATGACCCACCAGCTGCACCTACAAGTGTGTGTTACTAATCTACTAGGTGTCTCTCAAGCCAATCTACTTGACTACCAACATTAACTATCTCAGTATCATGAAGCCTGTTATGGTTTGTGTTTAGTAGTCCCCCGAAAGCCTCCTGCAGTCTTGGGGTGGCCTCTGGAGTTTGTGATTGATTACTGTGGGTGTGGCTGCTGCTCCTGCCCTGGGGCAGGTAATTTGCATTACAATGTAAAGTGGGAAGAGAAGCCAGCTGCTTGAGCTGCTGCTACCCCTCCCTTGTGCTCTTGCTTTTTGCCACCACCATGAAAGGTTGCTTTCTGCTATGTGCTGCTCTGCCTTGGAGCCAGCTGCGTTTGGACTGAAACCTCCAGTAACTGTGAGCTAAATAAACCTTTCCTTTCTTCATTTTGAGTGTCGGATATTTGTCCCAGCAACGAGTAAAAAGTAGCTAAGACAGAGCCCTTGCTAGCTGACAGGAGTCCCAGGAAGACTTTAGATGTCACACTTTCCCTGATGAGCAAAACATGCGCAGCACTGGGCCTGCTAAGTGGAGAGCGAAAGGGAATCTGGGTGGCCCTGCCTGAGGCCATTCTTAGAAGCAGACACTGAATTCCACTATCCCTGCACCATCCCTGCACGCTGCTTCCTGTTTGGGGGTCGTGTCTGGAGCCCGAGAAGGAAGGTGACTGCATTTTTCTGTCAGTTTAGGGATCCTTGTGCAAGTGCAGCTGGGAGCCTTTAGGAGAAAGGCAGTGAACAAATCACCAGGTGATGAATGCTGCCCTCCTGACTGGCTGGGGCTGCCTACAGCCTTTGGGGAAGGCAATGAATGGGACCTGCAAGGAAGCATGAATAATATGAGTCTATTTACTTACAAATGTGTAAAGGTCTCACGCAGCTCAGGATGGGTTTGAATAAATATGCTGCTTTCTCAAGATCAACAGCCCTATAGATCTGGAGACAGGGGGCCTGCTGCTCCCCAGTGCTCAGCTCATACATAAATAAAAGATGCTCCTGGTGCAGCTGCCAAATGTGACATGGTGATGAATTTCCAAGGGTGTCACTCAGGAAGGTGACAATAGCAATGCTGACGGGCTTGCAGAGACTGACGACAGGCAGTGTCCATGTCCTTGATTCTTGTGTTGCAGTCTTTCCAGAGGACATGCCCTGAAATTGTGGCCACCAACACTGGCCTGCTCAGGTACCCACCTGGTACACACTATAAAAATAGAAAAGAGGCACAGGAGGCTTAGTGCAACAAAGTGGGAGTGAAGGAGCAGAGGTGACAAAGGAAAGTGTCTCCTAAGGCACAGGTGGCAAAGGAAAGTGTTTGAGTTATTCTTCCTTATTGCCAGCAATTCTGCCCCATCCTGTGCCTCTTCTCTTTGGAGGAGAGGTTCTCTAATAGCCAAGGCAGTCCTTTCCTGAAGCCCTTCAGTGCTCCTGTTCACTCACAGGAGAAGATTCCCACCACTGACCGTGATGCACAAAGTTCTTTGTGATGGTGCAACCTCTCTGTGGCTCCGTCCGCCACCATTCTGCCATCTGACCCAAGGATCTGCTCTTCTTGCCTGGCACACTGCATACCCAGCGTGCATCAGTCAGGGTGCTTCAGAGAAGTCAAGCCAAGTGAATAAATGTTGTTTTAAAGCATGGGCTCATATGTGTGGGCGTTGGCAAGTCTGGAGTCTCCAAAACAGGCCATTCAGCTGGGAAGTGCGGCAGGGTTCTATGACAGACCTGCGGCAGACTCCCTTCTAGAGGAAACTTCAATTTTTATTCTGAAATCTTTCAACTGATGGAAGAACCCCACCCACAGTATGGAAGATAACCTCATACATTTAAATGAATGTAGATATTAACCACAAGTGAAAAATGTCTTCATAACACTATCTAGGCTAGTCTTTGAGCAAGGAACTGGGCACTGTAACCTGACACATACAATGTGGCCATTGCATGGCAGCTGTCACCCCTTGCAGGTGCTGATCTGATTGTCCAGGACCTGCTTCCCCACCCCCCACCCCCGCCCAGGATGCACACTTTCCTGCCTGTTGACTGCCCTTTCATTTTGTAAGGTTCACTTCAGACATCTGCTCCTCTGAAGTGCTTACTCCTGACATCCACTCCTCCCTGCTCCAAATTGTTTTTGTTTCTCCATGTTGGTGCATGTATTTCACATCAGCAGCTTCCTCATTAAGAAGAAGACAAGATTTCTAGCTCCTTGAAGACAGGCATTTTTGGTTTCAGTCATCTACTTATTTTGTACTCTCAGCGTAAAGCCTGGAGTGTAATGGATGGTGAATCAAAGTAGGTTAAGTGAAGGGCTTATTACCATAATCCACTGATAAAACTTGGCATCTGGCAAATTTGTGAGAAAAACAATCTGTTCCTTGATTTGTCTTTGTCCTTTATCAAGAACAATGATACTTCTTCTAACTGATCAGAAGACACCAGTCACTCTGCAGGTATGTTCGAGATCAGTTTGTATCCACATCTAGGGATGCTCTCTCTAGTTTTCTCCTACCTCTGGAGAGGCAGGTGGGTTTCTCAACTTTACTACTGGATTCTCTTCCTCTTATGATATCCTCATTCCTTTTCATTATCAAAGGGCAGCTGTCTAAGGAAAGCAATTACTGTCACCTCTAACTTTCCAAGTCACACTTTTCTTTTCCTTAAATGTAAAGAGAATGCTCCAAGTATGTTGGGGAAAGGAGAGAGAGGGGAAGGATTTGGTAAAGACTTGTTCTGATTAATTACTGCCCTGGGTAATTAGTTACAGCTTAAGAAGCCCCATGATTTCTGTAGTCAAAGCCTTTATTATAACAATTTCTAACTCTAAAGATCCCACGGAAGCTGTGTTTTCTGCTGTTGTTAACTCAACATCATCAATTTCTTCCAACAGAAGAGAAGCTGGAAGCCACTTCCAACACACTCTGCTGGCTACTAGGGTTTTGGGAGAAGAGTCTTTCATTCCCATGTTCAGGAAGTGGAACAGCAGAAGCCAGTACTGCATAGAAACAGTACAGGAAATGGGTAATTGTGAGGGGAGTTTTGCAAATCACTTATTCCTGAGTTAGTGCCCTTGTATTAGGAACAGAACAACTGGAGTTTGTATGTTGGTCATCTAGCATAATTGCTTATGTTAGCTAATGATACATTGCTTGGTTTCTCAGCAGCCCAATAGTGGCAGGGTCCTAGACTAAGTAAGATTCAAGGATTTTCACCACCTGATAATTATGATGTCACTTCCTATCTCTGGGCTTTATCAAATGAGAGCAAAGAAAAAGAACAAAATGAAGGGGCTGGGAGATGGCTCAGTGGAATAAGCACTTCCCTGGCAAGTGCAAGGGCCTGAGTTTAATCCCCTGGTTCCGCAAAAAAAAATAAAAGAACAAAATGAGAGGTTGAACTAGATACTTTCCAAAGCCCCTTTTAAGCTTAAAGACAAGATACAAGCCTTTCCATTGGGCATAAAATGTGGTATCTCAGGTATACTGTGAATCTGCTAAATTCTACCCAAGATGGTGCCAGAGCAGTTCCATATAGAAGCTTTACTCCAGGGTTGGACTCAAGTGCACACAGGGGAGATGTCCGGAGAGCTGCAGGAGCAGGCCATGAGTTCAGGGCACAGTGGCAGAGGCCTCCAACATGCAGCATTTATATTGGGTGCATCAGAGTCCAGCAGCACCCTTTAGGGGATCTATATGCTAAAAGCACAAGGGAAAAGCAATGATTCCTATTAGAGATAGTCCATTGCTCAGTCTTGCAAACGAGGGTGGCCTAGCACAAGGTGCTGAGGGAAATGAGTCTTTGGTACATAACCACCCTTGGGGTGCGTATCAACAGCTGTTTTCTGCCTCTGGAAGGATGTATTCCCAAAGTAATCTTGAGGTCTGCCCTAGCCTGACAATAATATGCATTTATTTTTTAAGAATGAAATCCTATGAGATGGATGGACCAGTTAGAAACCTTCAGAGCATGCATAGGACACCGAGCCAGGAATGGGTGTGGAGTCCCTTTTTTGTGGAATATTTTAGAGGACAGGACAGTCTCTGATTTTTTTTTTTTTTTTTTTTTTGATAAGAACCCTCTTGCAGGTTTTCTGATTTATCTTACTTGAAAACTCATGGATTGCCAAAAGTCTTCCGGAGCTTCTCTTCAATATCTTTTCTCCCATCTACTAGTAAGATAGTCAGTCCAGCCTGCATTATCACACATTTTAGAACTGAACCTCTGTGGAAAGTGTTGACTTTCGGGTTTAAAGTATGGTGTTTATTAAGAATGGAACGAAAATTTCGCTTAGGGGATATTCTCCCCTAGAGACAGGATGGTGTGAGCACAGGGGTTTAAAGCGATCAGCTCCATCGTGAATGCTTCCCTCCCAAGCACGGAGGGAAGACCTACCGGTGACAGTGTTGAAACCTTAAGAGCCCTCAAAATACAGGAGACAGGCTCTTATGTGTCTTCTGCATCCCTCTCCTTCATCCCCATCATGCTGCTGAACACTGGAGGAGAAAGCAGACCAGTGCTTCCTCTTAGGCTGACTATGCTTCTCTCAGGTGACAATGTTCCAAAATTCTGTATTCTCTCAACTGATGTTTCTTGATATTGGACCAAATGCAATAAGAATGAGACTTGAACTTTGGATTGTTCTGAGGCATATCACTCTTTAAGCTACACTTTTTAACAAACATTTTATTCATTTTTATGAATGCAGAAAAAAACGCTCGCTTTCTATGTTGGAGTCTTGGTTATTTATCACAATACAAACATTTCATTTTAGGTAGTTTAGCTTACGAATTGATGGTGGCTTAACTCTAAATATTGACAAATCGTGCATCTGGAAGATCATTTAAGTTCCAAGAGTGAGATTTGATTCCCAAAGATGGCAATCTCATCAGGTAGAATCTATTTTAGTGAGTTCAGGATTACCAGTAAATGAACATATATTTGCCTTTCAAAAATCTTGTTTGCATTGCACAAGAACTACACTTAGTAACAAGGAGTTAAAATCAGCAAATAGCTTAATGTTACTGCCTCGAAGCCAGATAACAGACCTGCAGAGAGGGAGATTAGAGATGCTTTCGCTGTTTCATGACTCTAATACTGGATTTTCATTGGTTCTTTGACATTTGACATTTGACAAATGCAATGTTACAAAAGTTTCTGCTCCTATCTCCTCTTCCCCCTCAACCAGCTTATTCTTCTGGCATTCCCCTTTTTAAAATCAATTTTCTATTGATACAATGTTATCTTATTTAATATGTCTGCATTATCTGAAGTCATTGTCAGCTTCCAGTTCTACCATCCAACCCATAAAGCCTCAAGTTCAAGTTTTAGCATTTAGATATTTTAAAACCGTTTAAGATTAGGTTTGTATAGGGAAGATCTTTTAAGACATTCTCTTTTTGCTGTAATAAATAGAACAAAGTAAACCACCAGACATTGTAATATGCCAGAGAATTTATATTATTAATCTGCTTATTAAAATAACCTTGTAAGATCACTATTATTGTTCTTTATGCAATGGAAGAAAAGCTATGGCAAAGTGAGTCTCGGTAATTTCTCTGTGATCACAAATGAATAAAATGTGAGTCTGGGATTCAAACCCAGGCCTACCTGACCTTCAGTGTTACTTACTATATAGATTACTTTGGGCTGTCTGAAGCCTCTAGGCTTTGAAAATTTAGGAGCTTGGTAGTATTATTTGTTTACATTTAAGTCTATCATGGTCTGTCCAGCCATTTCAACCTGCCAGTCTCAAGAACGTAATGTTACACACAGCTGCTAAGTCCATCTTCCCTTTGTGGATGGATCCATGATCAAGTCAGCTACTGGGCAAGGATGCACTCCTCAGGCACACTCTTCTGCAGATCTGGCCAGGGAGTCAACTCTTGTTCCTCCATGTCCAGATTTTTGGTCAGCTCGACCTCAGTAGCATTTGTAAGAGAAAGCAGTGGGGAGACAGTAGAGTTATGGATGAGGGGAGCCTCCAGAGGCCTAGGGAGACATTCTTTGGCTTCACATTCTCCTTCCAGAAGTTTCCACTGTTCCTAATGTGAAGTTGCTTGCCCTGAGGAGAGGGACTGGACTATGCTGGATTTGGGCAGGTGCAGGAGGTTTAACAGCCTCCCTCTTACAGGTCAGTAGGCAGAGAGCAATGCTGCACTGTGGTGGTGGGGAGAACTTTGGTTTGTGAGCAGCTGTGGAGCCTGGAGGTAGAGTGAGGCATGGAGGTGGGGCAATAGGCTAAGGCAGGTGTAGTCCATGTTGGAGGAGTAGCAGGGCTGATTGGAGTGAGGGCTGGTATATGGCAGAACATGGGTCTGAGAGTACTGGAAGTGCAGAGGCCCCATCTGAGCACTTGGAACTTGTTCTTCCTCTTTCTCAGAGCTCCCTGGAGGAAGGAGCTCCTTTGCCACTTACTGCAGAGTCTCCAGCCTGCACAGTTCTGACAAGGGACACTCTAGATGGTTGTGCTTAGAAGCCTCCCTCAGTAGACTGCTCCTTACATGGCCTCCTATCTCCTTCTCAGTGACAGGTCATGTGTCTGTTTTTGGTGGCCATTCCTGATGGACAGAAGCCACATTCTTATGGTACTGATCTAGAAACTACAGTCTTGTGTTTGAAATCATTTATACCAAACAGAAATTCCAGGAAAACAGGGGCCTGTGCTTGCAATACATAAATACTGAATGGAGAAAAACAAAACATGTTCTTTTCTGCACCTTTTTTAAGGAGTCATCTTAGTAAATACCAGCCAGCTACATGAATGCCCTCCAAGACCAGGATGTTGTGTTCTAAATAAATGTTCAATCACAATTCACTGTACATAAGAATTGCTGGGCATTCTTTTCAGTATTCTGATTCAGTGAGCTTGACTCAGCAGGAGTCCAAAATCCTCCATTTTCCCCAGCTGATTCCTACACTAATGATGATGTCAAGTACCCCACTCAGGATTATCAAGGCTGTCGCTGCTGTTTGATCAGGGAATCCAAAGCCATAAGCTAACCTCACAGAGCGCCTCTGCAGTCTCCTTACTGGTGGCCTTAGATTTTCTCTGTTTGGAGAGTCCAGACAGATGGCTTTTCAGTGACCTGATTTTCCTGGTTAAAGAGAACTTGCTGGAAGCTCTTGTCTTGCCTAGCCACACCTCTTGAAGGGCCAAGAGTACCCTCCCTCCTCCCTGCTGAGAATGAGCTACAAGTGTGTTCATCATGGTTCTGGCCTGATTGTGTTTCCATTGCCTGAGGCTGGGCTTTTGAAATTTTCAGCAGAACAGAAAAAAAAAAAAAAACCCTGCACTGGAAAATAATTTTCCTGTTCGTGGTTCTATAAAGGTTGCATGCAACCACAGACGTGCTACGCAGATACTCCAGGTAATAAAGGATACACACATCTTCAATGCTGACCTCATTGTTAGCAAAAAATGCTGGCCAGTGACCCTTGAAAGCCCTTTGTGCAGAACTTGGGGCTCTCTCTTTGGCCATGATTAATTCCATGTTCTGAACTGAAAATGACAATCATTTATTATTCTGTTTTACATATGCACCTCCGGGGAGTCCAGCTAAAAGCTCTAATTTTCTAGTTCAATTGCAGCACTGTTCTTTGAGAGGCATTAACTACGGAGATGCTAAAAGGATGTCATTTCACTGAGCTGTTGAGTTTGAGACAGAATCATATGCTTATGTGGATTCAGGTAGTGCTTGGTAGAACATGATGCGGCCTCCCTCTTACCCTGGGCCTCTGTGCTCTTAGGACAGACAACCCTGAGCTCAGGTGGGAGGGACCCATTAGGGAAATCAATGAGGGCAGGCACCCCACTGCCTGCCTGCGGTGCCTGGCTATCTCAGACATACCCACTGCTGTCAGTCAGCTCTGAGAGGATGGTGGCTGCCTGTCTCTCCAGCCTTCTCCATGCCTATGGCTGAGAGAGTGGAAATCAAAGCAGCTTTCCTCTGATTTAAATAGTACCATTCAAGATCCTGTCCATAAAAGTATTTTAACAACATGAAATCTCTTAATCTCCTACTTAAAGTGATGATGGAGATTTTGGAGCAGCAGTTTTCACGCCTGCTGAATTTCCCAAATGGGCCTAAGAGCCCAGTGTAACTGGTGAGCTGTCTGCTACTTGGAGCCATTATTTGGGTACAATAAGAACTTTCCTACTTCAGAATAGCTCTTCGGAAGACTTTGCTTTGACCTCAGCCTTCAGGAAGATAGAAATGTCCAGAAATGCCTTTCCCTTGATGGGTTTGCTGGATATTTTTCCAGATAATTCATTATGTTTACATCAGCCTCAATTTGGGTTAATTATCCTGATGATAAATGAAGCTGAACTTTTGACCTCTTGGTAGGTGAGTGAAATTGGAGACAAATCTAAAAAGAAACAAATGCAGACTTTCAGGAGGAAAGGATCAAGCAGGTAACTGGAGGAGAGAAACAAGGATGGATGAAATCTGGAGAGACAGAGAAATGGGGCTGGAGAGTCCCAAAACAGGAGTCAGCCTGCAGCCAGTAGGTGGTGCAAGACCTAGAAATGCGGGCATCTGGGCAAAGGGTGGGGAGAGAGAGGTAGGAACTGCTATTAAATTGCTCTGCTGATATAAAGATGGATTTTGGCTGTTAAATACATGCATCGGTGAAATAAGGGGTAAGGAAGCTGCCATAACCTTGTAGTACATATTTTCTGTGGTCTGAACATTGGTATTAACCACTGTCCCCACCAAACTTGTTCTGAGTTATATGCTGAGTCTTTCCGAGGTTTGAATCCTGAGTATCTCCCACAGACCCTGGCTTTCAGCCTTGGTCCTTCCTGGGGTGCTGTATATTAGGGGTGTGTGGGAGCTTACAGAACTGGGGCTTAGAGGAGGCCCTTGCCTCACTGGGTGAGCAACCTCACAAGAGATGTGGGGCTCTATTCTCATCCTCTCTTCCTCTCATTCACTTGCTGCACTGTGGTAAGCAGTTCTGTGTTGCCCTGTTCTCACATCATGATATGGCACAAGAGGTCCAGAACAATGGAACCCATGACCATGGACAGATGGCTCTAAACTGTGAGCCACTGTGAACCTATGGACGAATGTCATTCAGATGGACCCTAATGATATCTTAGGCATAGGTGGCAGTAACTGGAAGCTGACCCTGGTGTGACTGTAGGAGGAAGGTGATCAGACCATAAGGGTGGAGCGCTCATGAATGAGATTGGTGCTCTGAGAAGAGGCCTCAACCTCTGCCTTGCTTCTGCCACCGTGTGAGGATGGAGAGAAGAAGCCACCTGTGCAGCAGAGTAAATCCTCTCAGACGCTGGATCTGCCAGCCCCTTAATCTCAAAATTCACAACCTCCAGAACTATGAGCAATCAATTTCTGCATTATCCTTTTTAAAGTAACCCAGTCATAGTATTTTTCAAAGATGGGCTTATGCCCATGAGAAGATTTATTGAGTTCTTAGGATAAGGCGGTGACACTGTGCCATCTTTCTCACTCCTGGTGATCCCAGGATAGAAGTGAGAGACCTCTGGGCTGGTGGTGCTGCACAAACCTGCCTCGCACACACAGAGTGACCCAAATCCAGTGCCCACACCCTGGCAGAGACAATGTGTGTGAGGCAGGTAGCACAGTGTGGTCATCGCTCTCCAGTGCTCACTTACTTAGTTGGTAAATGTGGGTCAGGAGCCTTCCCTGTGTTTGCCACTGGGGGTGTAAAGGAGCAGAGCAAGTGTGTTCCTTGCTCTTTGATGGCTCAAAAAACTTAGTGTAAAATTACTCCAGTGCAGTGAACCAAATGATCCAGCAGTAGTGAATGGAGCAGTGTGGAAACACAGCAGAGGGGACGCTGCCTGCCTCAAAGGTGAGGGAAGACCTCATGGAGGAGGTGACATTTGAGCTATTTATTCATTTATTTATTTACTTATTTATTTAGTACAGGTCTTGCTACACAGCTTGGACTCATAGTGATCCTCCTGTGTCAGCTTTCCCAGTGCTGGGATTATAGGCAGTATTGGGGATTGAACCCAGGTCCTTGTGCTTGCCAGGCAGACGCTTCAACTGCCAAGCTCTCTCCCCAGCTGCTCCTTTAAAGATAAGTGGGCCTTTATGTGGAGGAGGAAAAGAGAAATCTTGTCTTTGGAGTGTGCTTCAGAGCGTGACCAAATGCCTGGGGAGTTACAAGTTCTGGAGAATTTAAGGATAGTCACACATTTGGGCTGGTCAAGGGGATGGTGCAGAGGAAATGCTGGGGCATAAGCGACAGTTGAGAAGGCCCTTGTATCCTCTAGTCAGCTGTTTCCACATTATCTTGTAGTCAGTATAAAGCCAGGGAGGGTTTATAGACAGTGCTTGACCACACTGACCAGTTTCCCCAACAATACGACTGGGAGAGACAAACCAAGAGCTGAGTGGGCATCTTCTCTGCACCCTAGCATCTTGGTGAACCTGCCTTTATCTGTTCCTAACGTATCTAGGTCATGGCCAGCTTGCTCCCTCACGGCTTCCAGGCTGCCACCAGGGTACTGCCTTAGCACTATAACCCTGAGTCATGCCCAATAGTTCAAACAGCCGCTGGCCTTGAAGTATGCCCCATCATCAAAGTCAAACTTAGGAAATGAAGATTTTAAACAATGTTTTTTCTTTTTAGTTAGAATTCACTGGTTCCCAGTTGAAAGTCTATGGCCAAACATCATGACCTTCACTTCCCTGTGCTCCTAGCTTGGCCTCCAATAAAGCTGTTGCTTGTCATTTTGCATGATTTGTAGCCTGAGAATTAAAATGACACATCAAGGTTGGCTGACAAGATACCATCCCCTGCCATGGCACATCCACAGACCAACAGCATGAATTCAGGAGTCTAAAAGTTATTCACTGAGACCACTCCTCCTTTAGGAAGCTTCATGATGCTTTCTTCCCAAGATCAAACCAGAAGCAGCTGATAAAGTGAAGAGCACTTCTACGTTCTCCTAAAATGAAGAGTATTCTATGTTGGAATTAGGCCAACGGTATGTTTAATGGTTTAGGGTAAGTCTATTCTGTCTTGGAAATTTTATTCTATGTTTAAAATGAAACAAAATGGTTGGACAAGTGGCCTTCAGAAAACCTTCCTCTTAAGAATCCTAGAGCATCCTGAAGTCCAGAGTCACCTGATCAAAGCGGAGCCTCCAAAGGCTCAGTAACACCAGAGGTGGCCAAGACCAACAGAATGTGCGCATAAATCTTTTGGCCATGGTAGCAGCTGTTCAGCCTGGGTTAGTAGAGCAGAATGTGTTCTGGGGACAGAACAAGTCCATGTAGGTCACCTCTGAGAGGCAAAGACAGGGGGGATTTAGGTGTCAGTACTCAGAAACGGAGGTCTGAACAATCAATAATTTACTTCAGATGGAAGAAGTGGAGGACAGAGAGATACTGAGATTTTAAAATAATAGGCTGTTATTTAAAAGGGCAACAATGATATCAGATAAGACCAGAATTTCCTAGGAGAGTTGATAAAATTTTGTTAGTGTTCTTTCTTGAGTGGTTCTATACATTTCAAACTTTGCACACTGAATAATAGTGATTGCTAAGGTTTAGTTACAGATCCAAGCATCTTATGCATGAAAACTCAGCTGTTGTAACAAATCTGTGTAATATGATGGGGATATTGATGAACAGAAAGAGCAAGTAATTGGCCCAAATCTATACCTTGCTAAATTAGGAAATATTAGAACTCAAACCTAGGTAGTCTGACTCCAAAAGTGTCGGCACTCCTAACCACTATGTATTCTGCTTGTACTGGCTTTTTGTTGCTGCTACAGCAAATTATCACAAACATTGTGGTATAAAAATATATAAAATTAAGTCCAGTGCTGATGTGTGCCTGTAATCCCAGTGCGGGGGAGGCTGCACACAGCAGAGTCACTATGAGTTTGAGCTGCATAGTGAGATACTGCACAAAATACAAGAAAAATAAACTTTAAAAAGTACATAAATTTAAACAGGGCATGATGATGCATGTGTGTGATCTTAGCACTCTGGGAGGCAAAGGCAGGAAGATTTCAAATTTTTTTTTTACCTTTTATTAATAGATTACAAATTGAAAATAAATTATTTACAAACAGAAATGAATATAACAATAGAAACTGTCCAAAATAAAAATGAAGAAAAAGAATTTAAAGATCAGTCAAGATTTCAAATTTGAACCAAGCCTGGTGATGTAATGAGACCCTGTCTAAAAATAAAAACAATAAAGAATGGCTAGCAGTGTAGTTTAATGGGAAGGCCCTGGGTTCAGTCTCAAATACTAGCATGAATGAATGAATGAATGAATGAATGAACAAATGAATGAATGAATATATATCCTTTTATAGTCCTGGAGGTCAGAACTCCAGAAAGTGTTTAATAATAAAATTGTAATTGAAAGTAAAGGTTTTCCTCAGTTCTAGGAATTGGTTCACTCCGTTATCAAGTCTAAGGAAGTCATGGGAACTCCTGGATTTGCAGCCAGTGCACCTTAAGTGGTGCCTGTCAGCTGTGGCCTGAGCTCCAGCGGGTGTGCACTGACTCTAACTGGGTAGAATGGAATCAGAGTACAGAGGTTGATGTCATAATATTCCCCACTCCGAGATCCTCAACTTATTCACATCTGCAAAAACCCTCGTTGCCACCTACGGTGACATAGCCAGGGGTGCTAGGGATTTGGGGATGGATAGCTTTGAGCGGGTGTTCTTTTGCCTGCCACACATCTACTTTATTAGAGGTCCAGACCTGACTGTCAGCTCAGCAGGAGACAGAAGTCAGGCTTTGAAGAAGTACTCTGAGCCTCCAGGCTCTGGAAGATGGGGAGGTGGAGCTTTCGGTCCGGCTGGTCTGGGGGTTCCACTCTGATTTCCTTGGTCTCAGTTTCTTCACATAAAAGTGAGGAGAATGGGAAGGGAGGAGGGAAAGGGGAAGTAAAAAGGATCAATGTACAATATGTATATTAATACTGCACAGTGAATATATCCATTAGGTATCAGAAACAGGCTTTTCTTGAGACAGGCATTTACTATGTAGACCAGGATGTCCTTGAACTCACTCTGTAGCCCAGGCTGGCCTTAAACTCATGGCAATGCTCCTGCCTCAGCCTCCTGAGTGCTGGGATTGCAGATGTGCACCAACCAGCCACACCTGACGCCAGAGACAATATACTAATACACAATTTTTAAAAGCGGAAATAAAACAAAACCATCTCCCCACCAAAAAATAACAAAGATCTCTTGCTCTGAGAGACTGAAGTGGGGCTCTCAAATTTGAGTCCAGCTTCAACTTGGTGACTTAGGGACATTCTGTCTCAAAACAAAAAATAAAATAGTACTAGAGAGGTAGTTTAGCGTGGAGGCCTTGAGCTTAGTCCTCAGTGCTATTTAAAACAAAAAAGCCAAAGAATCTCTCCTATTTACCACTGAACAGAATTCTATAGGAACTTGATGGGATACATATGTTTGAAAATGAAAATGATTTCAATAAATATAGTCTTAATTTTTATATTCTTCCAAGGAGTAAATATAGAAGTTGGCTGGACTATGGGATTTCTTAAGAAACCGAGATTTATTTACTTAATGAATTTAGCAGCCCTTTTCAAATGCTCAGAGATTTGTCATAGCAAACTTTTCACATAGAACAATTTTAGTAGGTAAAAAAAAAAAAAAAATGAAGCAGATGCATTACATACTGCTACCATTCCAGAACTCAGGACACTGAATCCAAAGGATTTTTTTTTTTGTGGAACTAGGGATTGAACTCAGGCCCTTGTGCTTGCCAGGGAAGTGCTTATTCCACTGAGCCATCTCCTCGGCCCTGAATCAGAAGGATTACGGCAAGTTTGAAGTTGACCTGGGCTACATAGTGAGCCCAAGGCCAGCCTCCTGAACCACATATGGAGACTCTGTTTCAAAACAAAAGAGGGGCAGCCAAAGAGCTCAGTGGATTAAAGTGCTGCAAACAGACTGTGGCTCGGGGTTCAATCCCAGGACCTGCCATGCCAACCCCACCCCTGGGGCATGCTGAGATGGAGATTGAGACTGGGCATGGTGGCGCATGCCTGTAATCCCAGCACTTGGGAGGCTGTAAACGGTAGAATTACTAAGAGTCCTATCTACTAGT
Source organism: Octodon degus (assembly GCF_000260255.1). Lineage (NCBI taxonomy): Eukaryota > Metazoa > Chordata > Mammalia > Rodentia > Octodontidae > Octodon > Octodon degus. The sequence continues at coordinate 11,412,633 of NW_004524595.1, read as the reverse complement.
GAAACTCTGAACACCCTGTAGACCCTTCCCTAAAGTACAGAAAACAAAGCAAAACAAAAAAACAAGCAAAAGGAAGCACAGAGAATTTAAACTTGTCTCCTAATGTCATGTATCAACAGACCAAAACACAAGCCATCTGGCCCAGCGCCTATGCCTGGCATTGCAGAGTGTGGCCTTGTTCTGCAAGTCCTAAGCCAGAACCAGGGAGTCAGTTGACACATGTACAGCTTCAGGTGACCCAGCAAGAGATCCCGGGAGCCCTGCAAACCCCCTCAACACTGGCCATGACCAGGGGCCCCTTCATCCCCTCTACTTTCAACTCTCAGGTGGTCACAGCCTAAAATTGCTGGTCATGTTCGAATTTGCAGCTAACATGCAGAGAAGTTGCTAGACTACTTTATTTTCTGTGTTAGAGCACAACCTTCTAAGCTTACTTCATAGCTGTTCTATGACATAGCATTTCACAACTCTCAGAAGGTCCTAATTCTTATTATATTAATTATTCTTTGCAACATGGTATTTGAAGCTGCACAAGTAGGAAGAAGGAAGCAGCAAACATTGATCGCCACTGTGAAAGGCTCGGCCCCATGCGTTCATGCTTCCAGTCATTTGTGTCCTGTCTCTCTCCAGTCTGATTCCTTCCAGCTATTCTTCTGAGACCAAGCCTGCATGGTCACCAGCAACCTCTTTCTTACCCCAGAAGATGTCTCTCTTTGGTCTGGAACCTATCTACTCCCTGGAACATTGGACCAAGGCTAAACAATGCTTCACCTGAACAACACAGCACTCCAGAGGCACAGAACCTGCAGTGCACCTGCTTCTGTGGATGGCTCTCCTGCCCGTTAGGCAGCTTCCTTTTGTGTCTGCTGTGCATTGCACTCTTGTCTCTCTTTCTAAATTTCTGCTCTTAAGTTCTGACTTCACTTCCTCCTCTTGGCCCCAACTCTGGCTGCCCCTCCAAGTTCTCTCTGCACTGCCCTTTCACTTTGTTCCTGCACACAGCCTCCACTTCAGCAACACCAGGCCATGTGCCTGGAATTCCCTGTACCAGCACTCTGCCTTCCCATCTCTAAGACTGGATTCCCAATTACCAACACCGAGAGCTCTGCTCAGAACCCCAGCTTCCAAGTCCTGCACCTTGGTCTTATCTGCATGCTACTCCACACATGGGTGCTTGGTACGATCTCTTTTGAGTTAATGACACTCCATGCTCTGCTCACCAAGCCCTGCCCTCTTCATTCTTTCAAGGACTCTGAAGAAGCAGCTCCCTTCTCTAAATTTCCACAGCATTTTACTCCTACATCTGGAACAACTGGCAAGGTAAGTTCTAGTTGCTTGTCTGAGGATGTGCTCCCTCTGTCCTCACAGTGAGCTCCCTGTGGACAGGGTCTTATCCTCCTGGGGAGAGTTAGAGTAGCTCTGTTGTCCTTACTACTCACTTGGATGCTCTCTGATGATTAATTTTCTGTAGATCTGACTTCACTGAAGAGTCTGTAAATTTATTAAAGACAAGACACAGTCTGCATACTTTTGTCTGACTAATAGTATTTACTTTTAATAGCAGATATGAAAAAAAAAAGCCCTCTTGAATTAAATGATGGCTGGTTTTTTTATTTGGTATGTATGCATGTATATATGTATGTATGCATGTATGTATGTATTTGGTACAAGGTCTCACTGTGCAGCTCAGACTCATAGTGATCTTCTTATTTTCTGCCTCCCTAGCACTGGGATTACAGGTGTGCACCTCCACACCTGGCCTGGCCCAGTGTGCCTTGGGGCAGGATTGGCATGGTCTGTGGTGCCGGGGATCAAACCCCAGTCCCTGCACTTGCCTAAGCAGGTGCTTAGCTGGCTGAGCTACCTTGCCAGCCCTTGGGATTTTTTTTTAACCATCTCTTATGAATTAAGTTTGTTCCAACCCCCAGTTGACATGTTGAAGTCTCAACTCACCAAGGCCATGTATATGTGAGTGTTATATACTCACCACATTTAACAGTGGCCAGAGACTGAATTATCACATGGGATTAACAAAAGAACCATCTAGGTCTATATAGGAGCACTCTTTTGAACTGTTCTTGCTGTTCACAATCTGGTTTCATATACCCAGATGATTAGATGTCACTCAGAATGTGACTCTGTGTGGAAAGAGGGTCTTTGAGGGGGTGGTTAAGGTAAAAGGAGGCCACTGACCAGCCCTAATCCAATGAGGCTGGTGTCCTTATCGGGAGCAGAGACAAGAACACAGGCAACACAGTCTGAGAAGGCAGTAGAGTGGTGAGGTAGTGTCTCCGAGGGATCGCAGAAGAAGCTGACTTGTTGATGCCTTGAACTTGGCTTCTAGTCTCCAGAATGGCAAGGAAATAATTTCTGTTGCATAAGTCATTCATTTGGTGAAATCTGTTGTTATGGCAAAACTAGCAAACTAATATGGTACTTAAATTACTAGCTTTAGAGGTGAGGAACAATGTGCACTTTGGACTTGATTCTCAATAATACTTTTCCAGCCTTATTTGTAGAAATGGGTCAAAATCAGGCAATGAGTTAAATGGATAGGGTAATTAGCTACCTAACTGTAAGCCACAAGGGAAATCTATCAGACACAGGTGACACCAGAATAAGATGATTTCCCTATTATGTCTCATTTTCCTTTTCCTTCTTCAGGGTCATCCTTCATTCTTCTCATCTTCATGCTCTTTTTTCTCTTCATCTTTGTACTCATTTTGGAAAAGATGAGCAGGGATCTGCAATTTAAGTCACAATGCAGATCATATTGACTCTAGGGCAAACTGTACATTAGGACTGTGAAAAAACAGAAGCGTGATAATAAAGGAGTATAGGAATGCCATGTTCAATTTCTGCCCAAAGAGGTTATGCATGTATAACATAGGCCAGAGACTGAATTATCACTTGGGCTTAACAAAAGAACTGTCCAGGTGTGTGTCGGAACACTCTTTTGAACTGCTCTTGCTGTTAACAATCTGGTTTCATATACCCAGATGATTAGATGTCATAGACATCAGAAGAAGGTCAATAAAAATTCAAGCTTTAAACTTTGACAATAATTTGAGCTGAATAATAGTGGAATTTCAGAACTGAGATGTCATGGTGCGAGCCATTGAAGAGGAATAATTATCCTATAACACAGTTACTATCTTGCCAAACTCATCATAATATCCTTTACTCCATTTCCAACGCACAAGTGCAGATCATATTTAATCATGTCAGGCAACAGTACTTTTATATTATTCTATATATATTTACATTCATAGCTAAATACATTATAAAAATTTACATTCATAGCCAAATAAATTATAAAGTATATTTAAATGTACACTTAATGCTGCTAACAGAAAGGTGGTATTGGTGATTTAGTCAACAAAAATTACATGTTTTGAGAAAAAAATACTAAAGTACCATTCGAGTATTCTCTAGAGCCAACTGTAGAGAGATGTTAGCAATGTTTTTTTTTTTTTTTCAGTTTAACATATAGAACAATATTTTCATTTTATTTCTCTGGGATAATATCGTATGTTTTTCTTTTTAATCCATAGCGACAACATGGAGCACTTTGTTAATGAAAATTACATGCTACTTAATAGTTGTGTTCTAATAAATACAAGTTAAAAGACATTAAAATACTAGAGATAAGTTTGAGCAAAGAAATTTAGCTACATACAAATAGTGACAAATAATAATTTCTTCTATGCTAAATGCAGTTCATATTTATTTTAGGGAAATTTCCAGAAGGTTGAGACTGGGTAGAGGATGGCAATCTTACTACCGAGAGAACACATTTTTTCCAATGATACCAACTGATGAAGGGCAGAGAGATGGGAGAAGATTAAGAATCAATGAGCAAATCTTATGCATGATGATCTCTCTCCCGTTTCCCTGTTGAAATAAGTATAAAATGAAAGTTTTGGAAAATCTTTAACCAACTGTAAAATTAAGGTTGGATGTCAACTACAAAGCAGGAATGTCAAGAAGTGGCTGCTAACTGAAGTTAATGCTAAAGTTCATGTAGTAACACAGTGTTTGATAACAAAATGGTAGCAGAGAGCCCTTGAGTTTGTGTCTTTTTGGTGAGACCCCAAGATACACTTCACATCTGCTGCCTTATGGCAAACAGATGCCAGTGGCCATGAAATGGGTCCAGGTTTTCTGTCTAGGTTTTGTGCCTGGTGAGGAACCTCCCATAGCATAGAGTTGCATCTTAGAAAGGAGTTACCAGTCCTCTGCTGAGGATACTCGAGTTCCCATACATTATCATTTACTTTATATTGGATTTTTCCTTCATCTATGTCAGAGCTTAAAGACACAAATAGCAACACAAATCTGGCTTAGGCCAGCCCTCCTCCTATTTGTCTGAAAACTAATAACATATTGAGCACCATTGACTGGAAAAAAATCTGAAATGTTTTACAATCTAGAATTTTTAAAGATCTGTCATAACACAACACATGAAAAATTCCATAGGTGATTTCATGTGGCAAGTGGGCATCAAAAAACATATGCACCAAAAATGTTGTGTAAAATCATCATCAGGCTGTGTGTGGGAACTTGTATGAACCATGAGTGAATTTTATGTTTAGACTTTGGTCTTATTCCTAAGACAGGTCATTATATGCAAACATTCTGAAATCCAAAATATCTAATATTTGAAACATTTCTTTTTTGAAGTATTTGGCTACTTGGCTTTTATATTGTCACTGTGTACATGTTCCCCTCTTTGAGAGAGCAAAGAAGGATGAAAGAAGCAAGATCTATAACAAATATAAACAAAACAAAGAGCAAGTCATTCTTGAAAAACTAAAACAATGGCTTTTAATAGAAATGTGTTTACTATAATAAGTAGAAGATATGCATCCCCAACAAGACTATGGAAGTTCCTGGAACCATGGTGACATTGAAAAAAAAATCATGAAGACTTTGGAGGATTGTCTGGAAAAGAGAATCAAATTTTTCAAATTAAATACTCAGTGGGATCAGTGAAGAGGAAGTTGAGCATCACATTCCATAAAATTAGTGGATTTTATAAGAAGAGTGAATGTGTGAATGTCTCCAGAAAATCAAAGAGAAAGACACAGAGATGCGAACAAGACCAATCACGGAAGACTGAGACGGAGAAACGTCTGTGTGTAATACGAGTCCTAGAGAGTATGAGTGGGGACAATGGAAACGGTACAGGCAAATGGGATTGATGGCAATGAAATGGAAAAGGTGTGGACCTTAAACTTTGACAGAATATTGTGTTTTCAGCAAATATCATGGAAAGAATGCCAAACACGTAGAGCCCAGTGGGATGCCCCTATTGCACAATGTACAGGCAGAACTGGGTGCATCCAGGAAATATTAGTAGGGGCTGCTGTGTACGCTAGGTAAGGATGTAGACTTTCAGAGGTATAGGATCGTGTTCAGACTCCAGCTCCACAAGCTGATAGTCCTGTGTCCTTACTGGATGTGCTTAATTTCTCTAAGCCTCAACATTTCCAACTCTAAAATGGGGACAACAAATGACATTTCATAAAGGTTTTTGTGATGATTGAGATATGTTTCTACTTTATAAATGAAGTCAAAACCAGCAAATACAACTCTAGCAATAAGTGAAGGTACACAGGAATATGAGTAGTTTAGATGCATTTGTAATATTTGCCATTTATGTTAGCTACTTCTTCTGAAAAAGACTCTTCCTAATGTAAATTACATTTGGAAGCAGAAAGATATGAGATGGTGTGCAAATGCAGAGTGAATTAACAGGAACTGGGAAAGAAGACGGCAAATTACTACCAGTTTTACAATATTTGCTAATACATTTTCTGCCATTTTCCTGAGTTATCTTTATACAGTAAAAATATAAATTTAGAAATTTTAAGATAACTACGCATAAAATTAGCAGAAGCATTAATATTTTTATATCATCAATTATATGTATAATAAGTAAACCAATTAGATAATAGAAGAGTAAAAAAATCATAAGAGGGGATAATGAAAAGAAGCAAACAGAAGACTGATGTTAGCGGAATGTTAATAGAGTGAACACTGAGCCATTAAACTGGAAAAGAAAAGACTATAGATTAAGTTCAATCACAAAGTCTAACAATTTGCTGCTTAAAGAAACACAACAAGATGCTCTCCAAAAAATAAAATATACAAGATTGACAAAGATATATCCAGCTGAAAAAAAACCCTCAATGTAACCATATGCATTATATGATGCAAATGTCAAAGGTAAAAGTGACATGAAATGGGACAAAGGAGGACATTTCAAATATCCCTGGGAGGTTTGATAATCAAGATTTAATGTGATAAATAATATAACATCAAAGTATGTACAAGTGCTGACATGTTGAAAAGAGAAATGAGTAGAAGTCCAGCCACCAGGGGACACCACATCCCTGTATCCCTTTGTTAATTCCCTCGACACTGAGCTCCAGGCTGTGTCCCAAGCACTGCGCTGAGCAGCTGCTCCCAGCAACACTCTTCTGACAGCACCAGGAAAGACTTGGTTCCCATTTGGCACCAGTAACTCTTTGGAGTCACCAGTCTCACGTCAAAGACCCTGTGGCGCCCTTTTTTGCTCGGAGGCTTGTTGTGACGCATGGGGCATCCGTCCTCCACTCTGGACTATGGTAACCCAATGAACAGGAGGAAATGCTTGTAAATGTAAGCACTGAGCCATTAAGAGTATGAAGCAACACTTCTGTCAGCTTGGTTAAAAATAAAATGAGCATATCCATTTTCATAGCAATCAGATCTAAGCCCAGTAGATTACAGGGCAGTACGTCTGAATAGCAGATGCCATAAATACTCAAATTAGGCTTCTTTTTGGTGGGAAAGGTAATGCTCATTGGTTCCCAGAATGTGAGCTTCTAGGGAGTTCAGTCCATTCGGTCTGCAGGTGTCTTTCTGCCTGTGTCTCTCTGTCTCTCTGTCTGTCTGTCTGTCTACCTCTCTCTCTCTCTCTCTCCCTACTCCTAAGGAATATTCCTAAAGTTTACAATAAAATCATTTAGTAATTTGAAAGCTTTGTCTGAAAAGAAAACATAAAAAGATCATTATGACTTTCAAAGGACATTATCTACATGAAACCCCTAAAGTAATCAATTGAATAATCAACTGAAAGCCAAAGTAGACCCATTAGAAATACTAAGAATGCAGAGGGTTTAGTTTACTGCCTGCATAGATATAATGTAACATAATATAATATAACTAAACCACAGTAGGCAATGCTAAATTGTAAGAATAACCATAGCCTGTGAGCCCCACGTGAGGCCATTTTGGAATCTATACTGAGAAGTAAACAGAACTCCCGAGGTGGACTGCTATAGTCACTGCTATGAAGTTTTCTGTTCTCCCCAATCAAAATGCTAAATCTGTCATTTAAAAATGTTATAAAATGATTTTAAAGTCCATTAAGAAATCTAATAGTGTAATAATGTGAGAAATAGCCATAAAATTTATGGAGAAAAAATAAAGAAAGTTACCCATTCTGGGAATAAGACACTCTCATTATTGGTAAGGATATAATAATATGGATTCTGAAGGGTTTTATTGTGTGTGTGTGTGTGTGTGTGTGTTTTAAGATATTATATTACTATTTAAATATTTTTACTTTTATCTTTAATTCTACTTTTTGATATATATTCGCTTACAGGAGTAAATGTTAAAAATGTAGATAGAAAGATATGGACACAGCATATTTACTACAGTTAATTCAAAACTATCAAAACTTTGCAAATAACTGTTAATATGATCCATAATTAAATTAGGGAGGAGTCACTACTAGTCACTGAAAATGACACTAATTCGTATTTGAAAAAGATACATGCCTATTATAAGTCAAATGTAAAACTATAAATAAATAGCAAGCAGAATCTGATAGCACTAACAAATAATATAAATATAGACACTTAACAGATTGTGGAAGAAGTGCTTTTCAGAGGGACTTTCTCAGCAATAAGATGATCAGTGAATTACAATCTTGTCTATGCCTTTTTCTTTATACTTATTTTGATAAACTGCAGGGAATTTGCATATGTGTTTTTGTTTTTTCATTCGTTTATTTGCTTCATTACTGGGAATTGAGCCTGCAACCTTTGAATTGAGCTCCATCCCTGGCCTTTATTAAAATTTTGAGATGGAGTCTGGCTAAGTCACCCAGCTGGGCTTGTTGAGCTACCACACGTGATTTTTCTAAGTTGATTACTACAAAGAATTAAACATTACCTTTTAATACCAGAAAACTATTATGAAAAAGCTATTTCCATAAAAAAGATAGAGGTAACAAAACAAAACAAATCCTACTTCTATTATCACTTCTTGTACTTTGTGCGAAAGGAAATAACGTGCTAAAGAAACAGAATGATTCAAAGTAGAAAGTGAAACACTGACGCTTCCTATCTTAGCCAAAGGTAATTATGGGTGATGATTTCTTGTGCATTGTCTCAAATGTTGGCAGGTGAAAGCACACCCAAAGACACGTTCGCTTCCCTCTCATTTCCCATGGATGAGCATTGTGTGCTCATCCTCCTCTTCTCTTTGCTCTTTTTACCTGCTCCATCTTAGAGATCCTTTTGCACTTGGAGAAGCATGACCACAGTATTTTTCATTTTTTTCCACTGTCTGTCCTACTCATATGCCTGAAACACAATTTAATTGGGCACCAGTAAGAGAGATTTCAATCTTCAAATCATTGCCATCAATGTATTTTAGGAGTATCTGTAATAAATTCAAAAGTGAGATCTGAAATGAAGCAAACTGTGCTTTGAAATAGTGATATGTAGCACTACAATGCTCTACAAAAATGTAACTATGTATATATCAGGAAATTTGAGAAAGTGTGTGTGCATTTGAGGAAACTATAATAATAATTTTCTTATTAAGTTACTGATAAATGGTTGTTTTTATTTGAATTATTTTAGTTCAGTCAAAATAAATAGTGCATTTATTTCATGTCTTTATTGATCATTTATATTTCTCTTCCTAGAAATATGCAACTTGTTAATTTCTCTGTTGTCTTAGTCACCTTATTAATTGTACTGAATTAGTTGTATGTTCTGGTAATTCTCTGTGATGTCCATGAATTTATTCAGTTAATTTTTTCTCAGTAGTGGAGCATGAACTATATATTAAACTACACTGAAATACATCACTAACTCTCTCTCTCTCTCTCTCTCTCTCTCTCTCTCTCTCTCTATATATATATATATATATATATATATATAATTTTGAAGTAGAGTGTTGCCAAGTTGCTACCTTCCCCACATTTGAACTCAAGATCCTGTTGCCTCAGCCTCTTAGAGTGCTGGCATTACAGGAGTGCCCTGTACTCCTGCCTTCAGTTAACCTGTCAATTCTTTTTTATACCATCATGTTGAACTAATTATATTATCTCTTACTTCTCTTATTTTGTGTTTTTTGGTAGTTTTAAATTTTTACTTTAGATGGATTCTGTGAAGTAGTCAAGTTGACTTTAAGCTATTTTATTTTAGGAGGTGGCATTATAAATTATATCTTCTGATGGTTATATTTTATATATAAGGGCATTTTATTCCACCATTAACTATAAATTTGTTAAATCTCTTGATTTTCATTAGGCTTTATCTGGATTGTATTGAGTTTTATGAAACAGTAAATATACTGTTTCATAATTCACAAAATAATAGAAACATTTCTTGATTTCAAACTTTTCCAGCTACTGCTATATTTTTATCCCTTAATTTCATGGGTTTGCATGTCTTTAAGGATAAGTATGGAAATAGGGGGCATTCTTATGTTGTTTCTAACATGAAAAAGGCTTTTAGGGGTTCCATGTTTCTGTCTTTCTCTACCTCCTCATTGAACTCCATCTATAACTATATCCATTTCTATATCTATGTCTATGTCTATGTCCATGTCCATGTCTATGTCTATGTCTATATCTATCTATATCTATATCTTCCTAGTATTGAGAAGTATGTACCTACTTCTGCTGAGTTAATATTTTGCCCTAGGTTACAAGTGAGATATGGAACTAAAACATAACTCTTTTTCTATAGGCCAGTGAATTTTCCTAGAAGTAGTCATTCAAAAACCACCTGCTCACTGTATTCTAAATGCCTTGTTCTTACATGCCTTGGATCAATCTCTCCTCCCAGAATGTTCTTACTCTGACTTCAGCAGTCCAGATGGCAGCAAACACAGGTCCATGATAAGAATACAAAAAGCTACCCAGCACTTTTATACCCTGACTGGGAGTTAAGCATTTCTGGTTCCACTGTGGGCATTACACTGAGGCCTAGCAGAGAACCACCATGGAGCTTCTTTCCAGAGAAAATCGCCTTTCCATACATGAGCACATCATCACTGTGGAACCGGCAGCTCCCATGAATATATTCAAGGGCACATACTTTTCTATTTTTTTAAATTATATCCTAATATTTTTTTCAAATTGTGAGAGTAAGCCATTTTAAAATGTATACCATATGTCTGTATTTGAAATCCAGCTTCAGTAAGAAGCCAAGCTTGTTGTTATCATAATGATAGAACAGGCCAATTCCATGTCAGGCCCTGGCTAAATTGAAAATACGCACAATCCCCTCTGGAGGCAATTATTTCTCGTGTAACCCTTTTAATAGCGCCTGCATTTTGTGCTCAAATAACTGATCAATAGTAGCTCTGGGAGCTAATCTCACCTATGCCAATTTCTTCTGAATGATTCATATGGATAAATTAAAACTAAAAAGACATGCTAAAGTGTCCATCCTCCTGGATCTTGGGGGCAGGCACCAGAGAGAGGTCAGGAGGAAATCGAGATTTATTTAGACAGCTATGATCCTTAAGGAAGAGATAAACTACACAGAGATGACATCTTGCAGAGAGAAGGCTCCTCTGGGTCCTTCCCGTACCTCTCTCTGGGCAGGTGTGACCATGTGAGCAGCCCTCTCCAGGGCTGTGACTGAGGGGCACCGCAGGGCCTACAGTGTCTCTCTCCCTCTCCCCTGGCCCGCCCACCACAGGTCCTTCTGCAGGAGTGCCGACTTCTCCACAGCCTTGCCAGTTGCTAGCTGTCCACACCTTGGGGCAGCTATTTTATGCAGGGTAAGCTAGCAGGGGGGACCAGTGTGTGAAAACCAGCTGTCTATTATGACTCCAAATGTTCATGTCTTCATGGGAAGCCACCAAACAGCACTAAGTGGAGATGCCTCAGCTAGCAGCAAGCCAAGTCTTGTGTGGTTGCAACATGACTCCAAACTACATAAAACACTTTGTTTTGGTTACTTTTCTCTCATTACTGGGACAAAATACCCAACACCCAAACTTAACAAAGGAGAGGTTTATTTAGCTTACAGTTTGTGGTGATTTCAATCTATACTCATCTGGCTCCAAGGCATAGTGCCACATGGCAGAGAGCAGCAGTTCATGGTGGTGGAAAACAGCAAAGAGCAAAGGCTAAAGGGAGAAGCAGCAGTAGCATTGTCTGAAGCAAGCCTCTCTCCTTTCCTCAAATTGCCTTCAGGCTATCTGCCACAGGTTGGGTGAGCTCTCACACTCATAATTCAGCAGTACTCAGACCCATAATCCCAACCTTGGATCATGAATAAATCACACACTCTAGAACCACATCCCAGTAACTGCATGAGGCTTTGGGGACACAACTACACACAAACCACAACATAGTTTCAGTATTTAAGTAATGAAGGTACCCACTGTCCTTTTCCCGCTTCTACCCTAGGAGCATCAACTTTTCTAACAAAACACACCAGCTACCTCCAGTGTGCAATAAGACAAGTAAAGAAGGAGTTATTTCAGCTGAAACAGAGAAAGGTTGGGAGCTCCTAATGACATCAATCTCTCCCCTGGATTCTCTCTTCCAGGGACTTGCATGAGGAATCTGTTCAATAAGTTAGTCAATTTTTCAATAAATTGTTGTAGGTTCTGGAAATATGTCAGTATCAATGAGCATCCAAAAGACTTGGGTCAAGTTTGCCATGAGGCAAAGGATATTCAGAGGATGAAAGTTGCTGAGCTTTGCAACCTAGAATGCCAAGGTTAAACCTGTGTCCATTGGTTCTCAAGTCTTTGTAATAGCCAGGATGTATGGAATAATGGGACCATAGCAAAGTACTGGGTGGAATTAGGTTTGTTGGTTGTGAGTGATCGAAAGTTCTGCATTCCTTGACTGTCATTCTGGTCTTCTTAATATGTACTGCTTGTCATGTTGTATCAATTACTACTATACTGTCTCTCAAGTAGATGTTTGTTTTTAAAAAAGGGTAATAAATGAAAACAAGGGGCAAGAAAAAAAAATGTCATAGGACTGTCCTAAAATGCTGCATATAGTTAGATTTCTAAATTTCTGTGTAAAAAATGTAATTGTTTCTCCAATTTTAAAAAGTATTTATTTCTTGGTGCTGGGGAGATGGCTCAGTAGGATAAGCGCTTGACTGGCAAACGCAAGGATCTGAGTTCAATCCCCAGTTCTGCAAAAAAAAAAAAAAAAAAAAAAAATTTTTTTTTTTTGTTTTTTTTTTCCTTCACATTCTGTAAGGATTTAAAGTTTAACATATCAATACTTGATGGAAAATACCTGTTCCGTGCTATGTCTAAGATGTTTGATAGTCAGATAGACCATGAGATTAAGCTCAACTCCCTATGTTGTAGGATAATAATATTATGAAGCTTCTTTTCTGGAGGGTTAACAACTTTTTAAGTTTGCAGACCAAAAATTAGAGAAAAAGAAGGGCTACAAGGCCAGCCAACATTTTTGCTTTAGTCTTTCAAGGTCAGTGAGGACTCAGGATATAGAAGAACCTGTACTGTAATATCCTATAACTCAGTGATGTTCCAAATTTTCTGATCAAGGAGATTATGGGGCCACAACGGAAAGTGATCGATGATGTAGACTGTGCCAAAGGAGAGTCACACGGAGAGAAAACATTCTCTCAGGCTTTCATAGAGAGCAAATGGGTCAAGCAATGGCCGTGACTCATCCACATGGCTGACACTGATAAAGGATCTACAAACTGAGGTACAGGGTTGCAGGGTAAATCCTGAGGGGATTTGACTGACCTTGTAAGATACAAAAGTTACATTTCTGGTTATATAGTTTTTACTTTATCTTGGTCTTAAGCATCCAGCAGAAAATATAATAATGAGATATGAAAAGTAAAACTGTATTAATATGCTGAGCTGTAAAGGACTCAAGTCAACAACTTCTGACATTGTCTGTCCTACGGATAACCCACTACTATTATGGACTACTAAACTACATTGGACTATTTTGCTGAATTCACACACCTACAATATTTAAATGGCAATGCAATACCCATCTCTGACAAAACTAAATAAAAAAAGGGGATACAAATGAAAGATCATTTGTATCTGTCTATACAAAATAGGATAGATGTACAGCTGCATTATCTTAATTGAATGAATAGAAAGATTTGTACTAATAGTGTTTGGACAGGATATCATGTCTGCATCTTGTAGTATGAATAACCACTAAGAAGACAACAATATGCAATGTATTAATTATTGGAACTATCCTATTAATTGGTTTTGAAACTCATTGCCATTTGTTTCTCAGTCAAATCAATAAAAAAGTATAGAAAAAAAGAAAGAAAGAAACAAAGGAAGGAAGGAAGGAAGGAAGGAAGAAAGAAAGAAAGAAAGAAAGAAGAAAGAAAGAAAGAAGAAAGAAAGAAAGAAAGAAAGAAAGAAAGAAAGAAAGAAAGAAAGAAAGAAACTTCAAGAAAGAAAGAAAGAAACCTTTGCATTCCTGAGCCCCACCTGGAACTCTGCCTGCAGTGTGCTGCTGGATGACTTGTAGATCCACCATATTCCTGCCCTGAATTGTCCCCTTTTTAACAATGGTAAAACAATAAAGAATTCCTCGATTGGCTGGTGCCACTGCCTTTGAATCTCTGGAGAGGATGGAGGCTATTCTCTGGAGACCCATGGAGGGATGGTGTACTGGTGGCTGTGGTTGATCCACTCAGTTCAATTGCTCATTTAGTGTTGTACTTCCACTGCAAAGCCTCTTAGGCCTATTGGTCATGACCTCAAGAAAGAGGGATTGTAGACTGTCAAGGAAAGGGGAGGGGAGGAGGACAATTACACCAGGACCTTTTCAAAGAAATCCCTGATGTTAGGCAATCCTGAGCACTTCACTTCAACCTTCCCTGCATGGACCTGGTGTTTTGCAGAGCTGTGATGGGGTCAGGCAGGGCCTGTTTGCATTGCCTGTGTCACCTCTGTCATTCTCCTGCAGAAGCTGTTCATCTACCTTGTCCCATGCAGACAGCCTGCTCAGCATGAACTGACTAAATTCCACATGCTTCACTGGTTGTTAGATCCTAATGTTCTTGACATGTTTTTTTTTTTCATAATTTCATTGAGAAACAAATAGCAATGAGACAGTTTCAAATCAAATTGGTAGGACAGTTTCAATAATTAACACATTGCATACATTCTTCCTAGTGGTTAATTGCTGTGCAAGATGTGGACATGATATCCTATTTACAAACACCATTAGAACAAATCCTTCTATTCATTAAGAGAATGTACCTATATATCTATCCTAACTGCTTTGAATACACAGATACAAAATGGACATTCATCTGTATCCCCTTTTTTGTTAAGTTCCGTTATTTGAATATTGTAGGTGTGTAAACTCTCTTGACACGTTTATACCTCTTGTCACATTTCCTCTCCAGCTGAGGTTATGGTGCATGGGGTTCACAGAGGCTGCGACATCTGCCAAAGGACTATTGGGGTTCCTGTCCTAGACTTAAACAGCTCCCCCATCAGGACAAGCTTTCAGCAGCTGCATCATCCTGAGAGACTTGTTCCTAAGAAAGTTGGCCAGAGGGAAATCCCTGGTGTTCAGAGTTCTTCTCTGTTTTTAAGCTCACAATCACAAGTGCATAGCAGCACAAGCAAAACACCTGTACACAGCTGAGCAGATGTGTGAGCGGGTGTTGTGATAGCTGGTTGTGTCAACATGAGTAAGGAATGGAAAACAAAATTCGCTCAGCACAGTTCTGGGTGCGGCAGAGGGCATCTACTAGAGACCTGATGGGATTTACTGGATGCGAGTGACAGCTACCACAGGGCTTTCTGCTTGTGTGGAATAAAAGGCAACGAGGAAGGATCACTTCTGTTTCTTTGGAGGAGCTCCAGTCTTCATCTCCAACTTGGTGGCACTGCCTGGCTTCACATGGGACACCGCAGTGAGCCCCAGGCCCTGGACTGCATTGTTTAGGTCTCCAGCGTGCAGATGGAGATGGAACTTCCACACACCTGGTCCTGTGGGTGGCCCCTGGAAGGCAGTCTAACAGATTCTTACATGTTGGTACATCCTGCATTAAATCTGTTTCTCTAGTGAGCTCCAACTCTGATATAGGTGTGTTCACACCCATTGCCCATTCCTACATTCCTACATATACATACTTCACACATTCACACACAGTATGAGTCATGAAATAAGAAAAAAAAATCACGTTCCACAGTCATCTAAATTATACAAAACCAGCTGTACATCCCGATGATGGTATTCATTTTGTTGAGAATGACAATGGCATTGTGGTTAAAAAGGAAAATTCCTTATTTTTAAAGACATATATTAAAGTATTTAGTAGGAAAATGTCACAAGTACTATAATTTACATTAAGTGCATATACAAAATTATATAGATGAAGTAAATATAGGAAAGTATTAAAAATTATGGAATTTTTTTTTGCTGTAGCATGCCTCTTAGGTATTTATTTATTTATTTCCCCATAATTTTATTTAGAAACGAATAGCAATGGGACAGTTTCAAACCAAATTGGTAGGACAGTTTCAATAATTGTGAGCATTGTGTTTGCATAGATTTAGATTTCTTTTCTTGAGGTTAAGTGGAAGGCAATCCTGAATCTGGTGGCATTCGTCCTCCTTGCTATGGATGTGAACTTTGTTACTTAAGAGTTGTCCTTACCCAAGTAGCTTTGGCATCCTCAGGGAGTGGGTCAGAAAAGCAGCATCTCAGGCCTCCTGCCAGAACTACCGGGTGAGCACGTGCTTTAACAAGATTCCTAGGAGATTTTCACCGTACTTAAGGGGACTGAGTGTGGTTCAAATGTATCTATCGTCAGATGTGGTGACTCGGGCTTGTCACTGCAGTACTTTGAGGAGGTGAGGCAGGTGTAGCCCACTCTGGGAACCTTGAGCGACTCAGGCAGACCCTTCAGTGCAAAGTCCCTGGGGAAAGTCAGTGGTACCACAGGGGCCGTCATTCCCACCTGACAGCACAGGAAGTGGTCCCTTAGGGAGGTGATCAGGTGCAGGTGAATTGAGGGGCGGGGCCAGTGATGACATCCATGCTTTCACAGAGGAGAGGAAGCAACCAGAGTTCGGCTTCTTCCCCACAGGAAGAGCATGAGAGATCTGCCAACTATGCGCTTCCCAGGAAGGGAGCTTTTACTGCAGAACGTAATGGACCAGTGATTTGACCTTAGACAACAAAGTTCCTCCAGATCTGTAAGAGAATAGTTCTTTTAAGTTTCGCACCTTATAATATTTCTTATGGCCATCAGAGTAGACTAAAATCTCACACTGGAGAAGTACTGGTCTGGAAAACAAAAGCCAACCTCCTTGTCAAAGGGGACGCAGCCTTTCATGACAGCTCTCTCATCTATCTGTGCAGCCTTCTGGCCTGTCTGGGCTCCAGGAAAGCAGTGGCCAGCTGGTGTTGAGGCTTTACTGTCCTCCAAACATGCTGTAGGCAACTTGCAACTCCCAACTAGGCACCTTTAGCACCTCTGCAGTTTTTTCCAAGAAGTTGTTTCTGTCAAAAGTCTATCTCTTTGTATTTAATGATTGAGCTCTGAACTCTTTTCTATAAAAGAGGAATGTAAAGTGTTTTTTATCTATTTTTTTCTCTACCTCTCAACAGATTTAAATCCTCCGTATTTCTGCAGCACCCAGTGCTTATTTCTGATTAGAGACTTGTCATCTGATGTTATCATAGCCTCCTCTCATTTCTTTACTATCCCAGAGTGAGTTTCATGGCATGAATCTTTAAATCTTAATTTTAAATGATTTTTGTAACACTAAGAACTTTAGAGACTTATGGATGCCTAATAAATGTTTGCTCAGTAAATCAATAAATCAATGGAGCCATGTTATATACACTAGCAAACTGGTACAATCACCAAAGCAACTGCAGCATACAAATGCTGAGACACGTGGTAGAGCCCGGCTTGCTGTGGAATGGGAAAGGGGGCAGTGTGCACTGTCAGTGCGCAGACTGGGGAGCTGGTGCCCTGACTTGAAACTGAAGAAGAAACGTCTCGCACCTGGCTGCCAGCTCTGCTGCCATGCCTTAGAATCCTCCTGGGAAGTTTCAAAATTCCAGATACCTAGGATATCTTCCTCTACCCATCATAAATCAAAATTCTATATACATTTGCTGAACATTTGAAGCAACTCAAATGTGAGTAGGGATGATACTCTCTCTACCTGTAGCAAGTTGCAATATTCTAAGCAATGAAAATCCCTTCTGGTTTTGAGTAACTAATGAGAAGTTTATTCCCTCAGGAAGCTTTGGATATTGAAGTTTGATATTCACACTCTGTATTTTCTAAGTTGCTGTGAAAAGCAAAGGCTTTTTAAGGTCTAAAGTTTGAAGCCTCCCTTCCCTAGTGTGAGCTTTGGTATGGAAACGCTTCGGGTTTGTTGGTGGCCTGTGTCACCTTTTGCCATCTGTATTTTGCCTCTATCGCTCAGAGAGTTGAGGAATGCGTTGCTGAAGCTCTGATGGAAATTCCGTGTCACTTCATTTTCCAACCTACAAGAGCCCTATGGGAACTAGTGGCTCCTTTCTGCCTTCTTTGTCATCTCACTTGCTTCTACAGGGCTATTAAATCTTAGAGCTGCTCAGGTACAGACCTTTTCTCACCATTCAGTATTGCTTCTGTGAGTGACACTGTCACAAACTTGGCTTCAGTGACTATTAATTGGCCTGTAATATCCTGAGTATGTTTCTTAAGGCTTTTCTAGCAAATTACAGGAAATGGTATCAATTTAATTAGCAAAAATATATTCATCCTTTCTTACGCTGACAGACAGAAGACAAATCCTGGTGTCTCGGGGAGGTATTCTTTGTGAAGCCTCTTGGGGAAAGAACTTCCTGCCACACTCCAGCTGTGATAGTCTAGCTTCTGCTTGACTTGCAGCTGTAGTCCTTTTGTCTCATGTACCTTCTCTCCCCCTATGTCTGAAATTCCATCTTCCCTTTTTGGTACAAGGCCACCAACCTTATTGCACTAGGAGCCTACTCTAACTCACTTTGACTTCATCTGAACTAGTTACATTTTCCACGGCTCTATTTGCCAAAAAGCGACCCTCTGAAGAAAAAGAAGTTAGTATTTAAATGTATTCGGGGGGCACAGTTCACCCCTACCACTCTCAAGTTTCCATCTTCTGCTGCTTCCTTGGTTCTGAGTTCTAGCCTAACAGTTGGACATCTCTATGTGTGGGTCTCACAAACACCTAAAAAGCTAAGAAAAAGGTGCAGCATTTCCCACTTTCCAGTTATCTGTTTCATAGAACAGCATATTAAAATCTACTTGATGTGAAAAGTAGGAATGTGGTTGCCATCTGCTGTGGTTTGTGTCTAGGTGTCCCCCCAAAGCCTCATGCAGTCATGGAGTGCACTCCCAACATTTATGCTTGATTCATGGTCCAGTGCTGGGGTTAAGGGTGTGAGCGTACCCCTGACCTGGGGTCGGTAGTCTGCATACAATATAAGGGAGGGCAAGAGGCTTGCCCTTTCTGCTCCTCGCTTTTGTTTGTGGTGCTTTTGCTGTTTTCTGCTGCCATGAACTGTTGCCCCCTATCGTGTACCACCCTGTCTTGGAGCCAGCTGAGTATGGACCGAAACCTCCACAAATCATGAGCTAAGTCAATCTTTCCTTCTTTTATTTGGAGTGACAGATATTTTATCCCAGCCACGAGAGAAAAGTAACCAAGACACCATCCTATATCAACTCTTTTCTTAATGCCAAACATTCAGAAAATAAATTCAGAAAATCTTACCACTTAAAATATCTCTCAAACACCCTCACTTCTTCTTTGTGTGTGTTTTCATAGTCACTCTACTCTGATCCAACACTCCACTGACTCTGTCTTCTCAAGGCTCTTTGAAAGGTCATGAACTTTCTAACCATAGTAGTTCCATTTTCTTAAGTATTTTCCCTGTCCACTCCATCTTTTCCCTGCCAGCTGCTACTCAGACTTTGAATATCAGATGGAGTTTCATGTTCTCCAGAAGGCTTTTCTGTAGGCCTAATATTTTGCATAGCTCCTGGTACAGAGAAGACATTTCATAAATATAAGTTAAACTGGCCCTTTCTTTATCCACAGAATAGGAGTGTACCATTCTAGGATAGCCAGAGGCAACCACTCCAGAGAGGACACTGAACAAGGAGATTAGTGAATAGCAAGCAAGAGTACTGCCTGGTATGAATATTCTGAGACATTTATGTCTTTGCTCTTTTTAAAAGTAAATGTTCAGCTCCAGCAGCAGTGAGGGAGTCATCATGACAGCTTCTGTATAGCTGGCTCTAGCAGTGACAGATCTCTGGAGGTCTCTCTTCGTCATGTCAGACCTCAGCCAGGAAAGCAGCAGGCAGGGGTCTTTGGGTCAAGGTCCCACCCACTCTGTGTGACACTCTGCCCTTGGACAGCATGGTTTACAATGAATACTCTTAGGACCCTGGGCCAGGAGGACTTGTGCTTTGTTGTCAAGTGCAGATGTGGATTACATGAAAATAGATCTGTTCTATAGTAAGATAGACACAGCCGTATGTATTTAGCATTAATACAACATCAGGTCTATAGCTGTAGGATTTTCTCAGTGTGCAGAATGTTTTTGCATGCATGCTCTTCACTGATTCCTACCATAAGCAGATGGAAAGAATTACTATTTTCCCTGCTATACATTTACCAAATACCCAGTATAGGCAACTAGCATACCATCTAGAATATAGCCTGAATGTGATGCTTGTAGCACAGCTTGAGAAGGAAGCCAGATTTTCTCAATATCAGACAACTGTACCTCCCTCTCCAACTACCTTCAGTGTGTGTGTGTGGCTATCATATTGAGGGGGGGTCTGGCTTGATGCTCTTCACAGAGCTCTCTCTGGACAAACCGTCCCAAAGCTTGCCTCTAGGATTGTCTTCTAATCAGAGCCATTCCTAGTGCCACAGCCAAGTGTAATGGAGCATTTCATATATGTCCACTTTTTCAGGTACTTGCTTTGTACCTTCTATCAGACTGCATAAATTTGAGTTTGAACTATTATTGCCTCTACTTTACAGATATGGGAACTGGCATCCAGAGAAACTCAGCGTCATTTCCCAGGCTTTCCATGAATTTGAGATCCTAATGTCACATTCAGTCATTCTGCCTGGAGAGCCTGGAAGGCTTCGTCATTAGATCACATCATCCTCCAGCCCATGTTTAGCCTGCCTTCTCTATGTTACCCTCTGTGTGTCACTACTCTCTTGCTCAGGGTTTAACTTGATCTGTTTTGCTCATTCTCCTTGTCTCCCTATGGCAGGGAAAGGAACACAATTTGAATTTTGTCTTCGACTTAAAAGAAATCTTTACAGAAAGTACTTGTGATGTTCTTGTAGGATATTAGTAGTTACTTACTGTTAGTTCTTAGTGGGTGATTATCATAATTATGCAAAACAAACAAATTAGCCAAGTTAACTTCTCACCAAAGCTCATTCCAATGAGGTGTACAAGAGAAAATGAATTCTTCTAGTTACTGTTCAAGTGAATGGGAATTCTAAAGGGGAAAGATCATCCTAACAGGGATGATTAAAGGAGACATCACCTAGACATCACATTTAAAGTGTGCATACCAGCACACATGCACTCCTGCTACTTAAGACTTATGTGCAGAGGTCGATTTAAAAACTGATTTCAAGGTGTCTTACTTTAAATAAAACAGTGAACACTTGTGATTGAGAACTGCAGCAGCACCTTTAAAAATGCTCATATTTCTGAAATAATGAGCTACTTTGCAAGATGACAGATTTAAACGGTGAAGCATATACTTCAAAATACTTGCTGTCTAGGCAGGCTTGTGATATTTCTACAAATGGAGTTTTCATAGTCTGGGGAGAATTGGGAAGGCTATATTGAGCACTTCTCAATTTTAACAAGCACTTTATATTGCAAAGTTCTTCATAATCACTTTTAATAATTGTTCCTTCCAACAGCTCTGTTATTCCCATTTCACAAATACAGTCACGGATGCAGATAGAATAAAAGCAATATTTTGAAGCCCAGTTCCTAGTCAATATTAATGATCTCATCCAGCTGAAAACTTTGGGAAATCGGGATGCTGGTCCAGTTGATCTGGATAGTTCCTAGAGGGTGCCCTGAGGTCAGGGTCACTGCAGCCCTGCAGCTTCCAAAGATCCAGAGTGGGAGGAGTCAGTGCAAAGCCACCCTGGTCCATCAGCTAATGGCAGCTCCTTCTAATCCTGTATTTTGTGAGGAGCCACACATTACTTCTTTCCAACAGCAACAGCTGTTTGACATTTCCACTGAATCTGTACTCAGTCCTTGAAAGAGGAGGTGCCTTAGGAACCTGCCTGTGTACCTTGCCACCCAACTCTTGTGATCCTCTCAGTCATGCTCACAGAGTTTTGCATCAGAATCATCCCAACTGAAATGCAATCTGGATGTCAAGTGAAAACTGAAATTGTATTGATCATGGTTCTAAAGGTGTTATAAACCCTAGAATGGTGATGGTGAAAGTTTTTGAGACCAGTACCCAAGTTGCCACCCAAAGCCTACTTGTTTATTGCAAAGTGCCAACACTACAGTTAAGAAAAGTCATACATTAACATCTTTTGTCTTAAAAGAAAAACAGATAACATGTGTCAGGTTCACCACCACTACCCTAGAAAATATTTAAGTAAACATTATTAAAATTAAATTATCTGAGATCTAGCTCACTGTCTAAAGCTGGAGGTGAGTTCATCTTCTGGCCCAGTTTCTTCTCTGATCTCCAGCACTTGGGATTATTACTGTGTAGTCTTCCATTTACCTCTAATTCCAATCAACATTTGAACAGTCAACTTCTTCCTGAATCCAGGGAGGTTCTGAGAATAGTGCATCAACTTGGTTCTTATTTCTTTCAAATTCTGATATATATATATATATGATCAAGGACTCCATGGACTCTTAAAGGAAGCAATCTGTTCTTAACCTGAGTTTCTCCTAGACCAGTTTAGCATAGTCTATGTGTAAAGGACAGGTTTGATGGCAGAAGACAAACAACTGAATTCTCTCTCTCTCTCTCTCTCTCTCTCTCTCTCTCTCTCTCTTCCTTTTTTTGTGTTTAATACAGGATCTACAGGGTCTCACTACACAAATTCAACTTGTAGTGATTCTCCTGTTTTCAGCCTCCCAAGCACTAGGATTATAGGTGCCTACCACCATGCCCAGTCTCAGTCTCTGTCTCAGCATGCCCTGGGGGCAGGGCTGGAACCACTTGCCAGAGATAAAATGGGATCAAACCCCTGGCTCCTGCATCTGCCTAAGCAGGAGCTTTAATTCACTAAGCTATCTGGCCAGCCTTCAACTGAATTTCATAAGTGAATTCCAGTGTCCTTCACTGATTCACCGATATTTACTAAATTGGTGTAAGCCAAAGGGGAAAGTTGTATCTGATTTTCTAAGTGGTACTTTACTTCAAATTTCATAGTTCCTTCTTTTTGGCTCCAATTATTACCTGGCATACATTATCTTTCCTTTTTCCTCTTTTTCATTGACCTTCTGCATAGCTTTTAAAATTTCACAGATCTGTGATAAGACAGGGAATTCTGCCACTCCTTGACAGATATTCTGTCATTCCATGCATTTCATAAAAACAGAAGAGGCAGTAGAAATTAGCAATGTCACCTCCAACGTCAAACTCAGTTAACAATCCTTTCCTGTTCATTTTCATACTCCACTTAACTCAAAGTTTTTACTGTTGTCTTCTTTTTTGAAAGTGAAAAACATGTCTGAATTTGCAGAGAACGATGACAGGAGATGTAGCAGATGTGGAAAAGATGATGGGGAAAAATTGTGTTCAAATTTATGGCTTATTACAGTTATAATATCACATTTGAGAAAGAGATCTTGGAATTTAGTACTTACTATTTGCAGTCAAGAATCCTGAAATCCAAAAATTAGTCAATTTCATCCAGTCACCTAGGAAGTCACTGGGAGATATCGGATGATAAACACAGTGGTGACCTTTGTACTGGCTTTTGAAATTCTTTCAATATAAAATCCCTTTACCAAAACACACATTAAAGAAGAATGAACTGCCTTTGCAGATGTGCAACTCACGGTGCTTTAGAGCACAAAACTTAGAGTTAGGTGGCACTGGATTTTCAAAATCCTACTCATCCCAGACCACATGTGCCGTGCCGGCCCTGCCCCTGGGCTTGCTGAGCCAGACACCAAGTCTAGGCATGGTGGCGCATGCCTGTAATCCCAGACCTGGGGAGGTTAAAAACAGGAGGATCGCTACTAGTCCAAGTTGTGTAGTGAGACCCTGTATCAAATACACACACACACACACACACACACACACACACTCAAATCAGACTTGTGAAATGACCTTCAGGAAGTTGCATTCTTTCCTTCAGCAGTCTGTTCCCTCCTCCATAAAACGAAGATAATGATAGTGTCTACAGGGTTGTTGTGAGAATTAAATGAGCTAATGGCCTACAACCTGGCATGCTGTGTGGCTCTTACTATTATACATACACCATTTAGAAACAATTGTGAAGCACACGGATGAATTTCTTGGCAGAAAGCAATACAATAGCACATGTTGTTGAATGTTTGAAGTAGCCACTGGTGACCTATTAAAGCAGGATGTTACCCACTTGCCGGGTTCATCCACTTGCCTATTTGTTGGGTGCGTACGTGAGTATTTAGTGGGCGGCTACCCAGTGCTGCAGTCTGTATGAGGCATGAGCAATCCCGAAGTGACTTAAATGTGGTGTCTGCCCTTGAAATACTTGCCCAGAATGATTACATTAGACTGATAAGGATAACACAGAAACGCTTACAAGGTAGCCCAGAGAAAGGACTGGGCCCCACCTTTCTGAAACCAAATGGGTTTTAGGGAGTCAGAGAGGACTATGAATCACTGAGCTATTTTTGTTTTATTCCCTCAGTTTCTTCCATCAGGTGCATGATGAAATAACACCAGGAAAATCTGTTCTCTCCTAATATGTGCAAACAAATTCAGAAATGACATATTGCAGAGGTAGGTCATATCTGATTTAACATGCTTCTGGCTTCCTCCTAAGGTGTCATCCTTTGCTTTGTTTCCTCTGCCTCCTCCTTCCCTCGGGCCTGATAGGAAATTTTGATTTGTGAGGCAATGCATACTTATAGGCCACCCATTCTAGTGATGCTTCTGTTTTTGAAGGACAGTGACAGGCAATTTTAGGGGTCTTTTTTTATGATTTTGCTTCAGGTTGAACCAGGTATTACTTGGAGAAAGCAGATAATCATATCAAAATTTTGCTTATCAGGATATAATAGTTTTATAGCAAAGATGAAAGGTGGCATTTGAGGAGGTAATGGGAAATGAGCGTTATTAAGAAGGGTGTCGGGGGTGACCAAAATGTGGCAACTCCCTTCTTTGGTGTGTATTTAGGGAGACCAAAGGCATCACCAGGGCTGTATGAGTGCTGATGCTGGGAGCTTGGATAGTGCATGGACCACTCGGTCCATTCCACATTCCCCCACAGAGTGCTTCTGCCTGTGACTTGTGTAACCTGAAAGCACTATTTCTAACCTCTGAGAGTCTTCATGGACTATCAGTTTACTTGCCTCGATAGCATTTCTCAATCTTCCCCATCTAGCTTGTTATCCTGCTCTCTCTAGCATTTGTTCCTCTCTCATCCACTATATTGTGGTGAGGGATTTTAGAATGATTTCTCCCAACCTCTGACAGCAAGGATGCAAGCTGTAAAGTGGAGCCAATGCTGCCCTCCATGCCCCATGCCTCTTGCCATCCACTGTGCTTTCTCTCTCCTTTTTTCATTTTCTTGTTCTACTCTATCCCGTCTAGCATCTAACAGAGTGCCCTATAGCACAATACATTCAATAAATATTTGCTAGATTAAACCAAAGCAATGACTTGACAATAAGCAAAGCAATTAAGCATAATGGAAAGATAATATTATGTAGTGTGGGGATAAGACAGTTCTTTGTATCAACATGAAATTAACTGCAACATCTTTTAATTAGTTCTGTGCAACTGTAAAAGAAATAGTTGCTCTGTAAAAACATCGTTTTCTCTGTCTCTCTGATCTTTCTTCCTGTGTTCCTATGTCTTTATAAGCTCCCTTCTGCTCTATTTCTGGGAGAGTAATCACCATAGATGTTAATTGTGGCATGATGGGTCCACAGTGTTTCTTATGACCATGACAGATGGCTGTTCCTTTCACATGTTTACAGCTCCCAAACACTGTGTTTTCTTCCTTGGAGAGTGTCTGAGATATCTAGATAGAAGTGGTTCTGTAAAGAGCTGATTTTCTCTGCCATGCCTTAGGTTCAGCTCAGGAGCTTACAGCCAAAAAATTAGAATAAGGCTTGCTAATTGTGCTATGAGACCTGTGGTTCCTAAGAGAAGAGATCTTCATTGACTAGGGTGTGACATTCAAAATGTGTCCTCTGTGTGACCCCTTTTGAAGTCCTTCTCAAAGACCTCTGAAGACTCCTTGCTCTTTAGCTTGCTCTGATGTGACTTGAAACTCTTGCATACTCGTCCCCCCAAAGCCTCTCCAGGTTCCTAGTGGCACTGGCTCTCCCATTTCAGGACATAGTTGTCTGACTTCCAGACCTAGCTCTGCCTGTTCAAGTCCCCCTGTCTCATTTACCACTGTCCTACCTTTTTGTTTTCCAGAAGCCTCATAAGCATCCATCACACGTCCACATCACCTGGCCAGGTAAGGCTGTCCAACGGTTCATTCACTGTAATCTGTTGACGGACTTTCCCCTCCAACTGCCAAATTGCTATCTCCATAAGACAGACGGCCTCCTCCATATGCCTGTCATCTGGTCAAGGACCTTCGGTGGCTCCCACTGCCTATGGAAAAGGCCCTCAAGGACTGCTGCTGATTGATGGATTGCTCTGCCAGCTCTGCGTGCTGCCCGTGTTTACGAGGCCCTGACACGGCTTTTAATGACCAGTCACATTAATCTCTCTCTCCAAAAAGGTCTTTGGAGATATTTAATGTGCAGCCTGTGTCTCCTTCAAGTAGACGCATGTGCCTGAGAGGTGGAAGGAACTCCAGAGGAACCATTGAGTTTAAACAACGCTTTGAATGACATGCCTTCTTTGGGGATATTTCTACAAACTGATCAGCTTGCTTGAAAGTGAAGGCTGCCTTCATTTTTAGCATCACTCCCAAATTTAAATTCGGGCGGTGTTTCAGAGCACTGCGATGTTCCTTGTGACAGTTAGAGCAAAGTCTAATTATGGAAAGATAAATATGACTTCCAACTTCTTGCTTTTCCCCAGGATGTCACAACCCTGACTGCTTTGTGTGCTCGATTTTTGTGAGTCACTATCATTGTGCAGGAGAAAAGCTTCATTATTAAATTTACTCGTAGCTGCACAATTTCTTTAGAGACCTAGAGCCCTTCCTGCTTTTACAAATCTGAAGAAATTGGATAAAGAGACAATAACCTTAGTGTTCTTGGAGACACTGGATAGTTTGATCTATTTTTACTGCAGCCTATTTCCAAGGGCAACACATCTCTGATTTTTTTAATCAAATGGTGTGAATTGAAAGTTACAGTCTGACCTCTGGAGCAAACACCACAGGATGTCAATGGCAGTTGTGAATAGTGGGGACACCAGAAAGGAGGTATCTTGGACTTACTGTGGGAAATAACCTTGACCCTGCACTGAAGAAGCAGACTGCCATCTCAGAGTGGGAGGGCTGTGTTTACATTTGGGATTGCTGCATTTTGATCTGCTAATCACTATTGTGTGGGCATTGGTTAAATCAGAGCAGAAGGGCTACTGTGCCCAGCTAAGTACAAGATTAGGGAGGTCCAACTTCTCTGTATTATCAAATTTTCATTGAGTGAGTGCTGCAGATAGATGCTACTGAGAAATCTCAGTGGACTTGAGGGCCAGAGGGCAACTGAGTATAAAACATATCACATTTATTTTTGTTACTGAGAAGAAAAAATAACCATTAGCAAACTTACAGATCAAAGACTTATTTACTTATATTTTCATTAGGATCAGATTTCTTCAGTTTAGTGTGGGACTTCTAAATTTCTAATATAATAACCCCCATGCCTAATGCAATTCTGGGCACATTATATGGTATGTAAGAATGTTTGGTTATCCGTTAGTTGATTGATTCAGAAGGGAGCACTGTAGAGTATTCCTCTTTCCACAAGAGTTAGGTCTATCTCAGGTGCTCTTGTGGCACTTTTGGTGCCATCCCCAAATGTATAAAAAAGCTGAAACATTTCTCTCCTGTCTCCTCTTTGGTTCCCCTTCAAGTTATAAGAAGGCAAAGATTATGCCTATTTTATCATTGTTCTCTGTGGCCCCAGCTTCTAGGTGGGCACCTACCACACCATGCACTGCAATAAATGTTTCTTTCATTTAAAAAGAAAATATTTATTTGGTACAGAGTTTTGCTATGCATCTCAGACTCACAGTGATCACAGTGCTGGAATTACAGGTGTGCACCATCATGCCCAGTCTTGGTGGACAGCTCAGCACCCTGGGCCAGCACAGCATGCAGTACTGTGAATCAAATCCAGGTCCTTGTGCTTGCCAGGCTGGTACTTAGACTGCTGTGCTATCTCCTCAGCCCAAAACCGAGCTCTTAATTGATGCTTTATAAAAGCTCAGAATAAACAAACTGATACAATATCACATTTACTCAAATATGACTGGGAGTAAAAGGTTCTTGATCCCATTTGCTAAGAGTTTGAAAAAAGAAATGAATTAATTTAGAACTTGAGTCTCCAGGTATAATTATCAGAAACAGATTGGTGATCATTTTTGGAAAGCTTAACTTGGAAAAAAAAAGGCATCAAGAAATAGATGGCTGCTTCTGTTGTTAGAATTATGAACACCTTAATTTTATGTTCATTTACTAACCCATCTGTTCTTTCTGAGCAAATCTTCCTCTCATTCCACCTTGTTATCTGCTAAGGGATGAATCATGAAACTTATATATGTGACCTCCAAATAATTATGCTTGGTCTTTCCTTTCAACATGGAATTTCTGAACATAAGGTCCTCGTTGTTGAGGCTTTTTTCTTAAGATGAGAAAGGAAGAGAGAAAAGAACCTGCTGTGGTTGAACTTTTAATTTTTAGACTAGAATGTTTCCAGAAGCTTCTTAATAGGACTTTTGAATTTATGCTCTTGAGGAGAATCTGCAGCCTGCTGGGGTGTAGGAGAGAGCTGTTATTCACTGGATATCTGAGAGTGAGGTCAGAGCACCTGCTGTGCACACCTCAGACCTAGAAATAATCACTCATTTTGGCATGGCATTCAGCCAGGAATCTGATTTTTAAAATTTCAACAGAAAAAAATAACAGTTTCTATGGGTTTTGCTTTCATACATGAAGGGAACAGGGTTTACAATTGGATCATTCACTTTCTTAGAGATGCAATGGTGGGTATACTGGTTGATACATAATGTCAATTTGAGAAGTTTAGAAGTTTAATTAAGTGATGCAGCAGATACCCAGGATTCTTAGTTTGCAAACATCCTCATCCTGTGCAAGAGGAGGGCATGGACATTGTATGAATTCTACACTCCCACACCAATGGAGTAGCCTGCTTATAATATGAGAAGGGATGCTAACTAGAAGCCGCAGCTGCTGCCTTTCCCTTTGTGCTTCACTGTTTCTGCTGCCGTGAACTGCTGCTCTCTGCCAAGTGCCACTCTGCCTTGGAGCCAGTTGAGTATGGACTGAAAACTGCACAAACTGAGTTAAATAAATCTTTCCTTCCTTAATTTTGAATGTTGGGTATTTTGTCCAAGTAATGAGTGAAAAGTGACTGAGAAGTGAGTTATCTTGAAAAATATGTTAACAGCTCTCTGACAGAGCCATTTCTGATACCATATATTGTAAAAAACTGTTGTGATTCCCAAATATTCCCATCTTTCCTGTCCTACTCTACTCTTCTCTTTCTCTCTCTCTCCCTCCATCCTATCCTTCTTAACTCACTCCTTTCTTTCTTCTCCCCCCATCACCTCCCATTCTCTCTCCTTCTTTGAGAGAATTATTTTTTTGACAATTCACTGATCCAAACTGTTCAGTTTGACAAATGCATATTCCCACATGACCAGTACTCAAATTATGATACAGAATATGTACTTTCCTTTGGAATGATCTCTTGTGTGCCTTTCCAACCCAGAGGCCCCCGATGTTCTGATTTCTGTGATCAAAGTTGCCTGCTCCTCATATTGTGTAAACATTCAGCATAAGAAGTCCACTTGTGCTTGACTTTTGTTCTTTCCTTGTAGAAAATCTTTCATGTTGATGTATTAAGACCATAGTTTTTCCTACTGTTGCATATTATTCTACCATATGAATATACTAGAATTTGTGTATCAGTTTTCTTGTGGAGGTACCATTTTGACTTCTATGACCTATTTTTGACTATCTTGATTATTATGAAACTATTTCAGGTCCTTTTGTGGGCATGTATTTTTATTTTGTTCTGGATAAAAGCTAGAGATATAGTTATTGAGTAATAGATATATGCTTGCCTTTTAGGAATTAACTAAAGGTCTTGAAAATTTTTCAATGGGGTTTTATTCTCATAAGTACCAGTAACTCTAAATCTTCACCAATATTTTATATTCTTCATACATTTATTTATTTACCATTTATTTATTCTAAACTGCTTTTTTGTGTCTTTACCATAATGGTTGCAAAATGCTGTCTCATATTTATCAGTTTATTTCTTTTGGTACTTGGGATTGAACACAAGTCTTTGCCCATGCCAAGTACTCAACCTACTACTGTATTCCCTTCTCCCAACTCAGGGCTTCTCATTTTTAAAGTTTGCATTTTCCCAGTGACTAACGATGCTGAGCATCTTTTCATGTTTATTGGCCATTTATGTACACATAATTTGTGATGTGTCTGTTCAAGGGCTTCTTTGCCCAGTATTTTATTATAATAACTTTTTATTACTCACTTATAGAAATTTTTTTTAATTTTTTTATTGACATCAGTTATTTTTATTTTAAAGAAAGAAAAAAAATAAAAACAGTGGTACAAAATCTCAAAACAAGATTTTAGGAGAGTAACAATGGTTAGTGCATTGTGTGTTGTTATTGCCAAAGTAGTTTCTCATATTA